>NC_090269.1:144006011-144660011 GCF_040414725.1 Anabrus simplex | reverse complement strand
GTGCGGCACGGTGCTCTCTCGATTAAAAGATGGCGGATGTGGAATTTGCCGCCACCACAAAGAGTGCGGCACGGTGCTCTCTCGATTAAAGATGGCGGATGACAGCTGACGGAATTGCTCGCATGAGGGCAGCACGGTGCTCTGTAGATTAAAGATGGCGGATGACAGCTAACGAAATTACCTGCAAGAGGGCAGCACGGTGCTCTGTTGATTAAAAAGGGCGGATGACAGCTGTCAAAAAAGCACGTGGCTTGTTTCCAAACAAGAGCACGTGGAATTTGCCGCCACCACATTTCAACTAAAGATTGTAGCACTGTGCTGTGTTGATTAAAGATGGCGGATGACAGCTGACGAAATTGCCCGCATGATAGCAGCACGATGCTCTGTAGATTAAAGATGGCGGATGACAGCTGATGAAATTGCCCGCAAGAGGGTAGCACGGTGTTCTGTAGTTTAAAAATGGCGGATGACAGGTGACGAAATAGCCCGCTACTACATGCCATAAAGAGGGCAGCACGGTGTTCTCTTGATTAAAGATGGCGGATGACAGCTGTCACAAAAAGCCCCTGGATTTGTTTACCGATTCAAATCTCGCGCTAGTAAGGTTAAGTTGGTACCACTAAGGTTTAGGCCTGTCAAGATAGCAGCACTGAGGTTAACGAAGCTTTGTTGTCTGTCAAAAAGCACGTGACTGTCAAAAAGCATGTAGATTTGTTTACCGATTCAAATCTCGCGCTAGTTAGGTTAAGTTGGTACCACTAAGGTTTAGGCCCGTCAAGATGGCAGTACTGAGGTTTGCGATGCGTTGTCTGTCAAAAAGCACGTGGCTGTCAAAAAAGCAAGTGGATTTGTTTACCAATTCAAATTTCCCGCGGGAGGTAGAGCAGGCCCCTGGGATGGCCTCCCGGGAGGAGGAGGAGGCCCGTGGGAAGGCCCCTCGGGAGGAGGAGATGGAGGAGGCCCCTGGGAAGGCCTCCCGGGAGGAGGAGGAGGAGGAGGAGCAGCCCCTGGGAGCCGGAGGAGGAGGAGGCGGCTGAACTCTCCCATTATACTACTGAAGTGGTTGCGTTGTTTTACGATATTTTCCAGTAAAGTGGCAGTAATGACTCAGGGTGGTACCTAACTTACGGCTACGGCCGCTATCTCTAGAAGCCTGCGTTCGATTCCCTGTCATGCATTCGTAGAAATGAAAATATTCCTAGTCCGCCTCTGTAGTTAGCGTGATTAGCTGCTACCCCGTAGGCCCGATTTCAATCCCCGGCTCTGCTACGAGGGCTGGAACGAGGTCCGCTCAGCCTCAGGGAGGTTAACTCAGCGGAGGTAGGTTCAAATTCCACCTCAGCCATCCTACTTCTTCCTTCCAGGCAAATGCCGGGATCGTACCTAATCTGCTATCTCTAGAATCTTGCGTTCGATTCCCTGTCATGCATCCGTAGAACTGAAAATTTTCCTAGTCCGACTCTGTAGTAAGCGTAATTAGCTGCTACCCCTGGCGGCCCGAGTTTGATTCCCGGCTCTGCTACGAGGGCTGGAACGGGGTCTGCTTTGCCTCGGGAAGTTAACTGAGTAGAGGTGGGTTCGATTCCCATCTTAGCCATCATACTTTTTCTTTCCAAGCAAATGCCAGGATCGAACCTAACTTAAGGCAACGACCGCTACTTCACAGCCTGCTTTCCCCAGAAGCCTGCGTTCGATTCCCTGTCATGCATTCGTAGAACTGAAAATATTCCTAGTCCGCTTTTGTAGCTAGCATAATTAGCTGCTACCCCCGGAGGCCCGAGTTCGATTCCAGGCTCTGCTACGAGGGCTGGAACGAGGTCCACTCAGCCTCGAGAAGGTTAACTGAGTAGAGGTAGGGTCGATTCCGACCTTAGTCATCCTACTTCTCCTTTCCAGGCAAATGCCGGGATAGTACCTAACTTAAGGCCACGGCCGAATTCTTGCGAGGTACTAGTCATCCTCGCCAGTTGTATCCCCCCGATCCTAGAGCTTTAGGACACTGTCCATGTGGTGGTAAAGATGGGATCTCTCGTTGAGTCCGAGGGAAGAACGCAGGTCGCCGACGGATTGACAACATGATCGGTGATTTAGGAAAAAAAGAAAGAGTTTAGTTTGTAGTTAGTGCGAATGTTCTTCTTTTACCTACACAATATCGTAAAACCACACCTTACTATTTAACTAACTCTAAGGGGCTAAACAAAAAAAGCAGGTTACATAGTTACATGTAGACAGAAAAAAGGAGAGTACTCTGCATGAATAGTATGTTCAACTCTCTCAACAGACTGCGCCAGTAACAGTGTTGTTGTAATCATTATTACAATGCGCAGGTCGCCTCGGAATTGTAAAATTTCGAGATAAGCTTACGTTTTCTTCTATCAGAGAACGCTACAATCACCAGTCGATGCGCGCGCATCAACTATCGTAAAATTTCGAGATGAGTTTATATTTCCTTTTACCAGAGAACGCTTCAATCGCCAGTCGATGCGCGCGCATCGACTATCATAAAATTTAGAGATGGGTTTACATTTTCTTCTACCCAGAGAGAGCTACAATCGCCAGGTGACGCGCACGCATTACAGATGCTCGTGGCAGTTACACTCGGAGGACGTACGTGCCTCCCGCTCTGCTTTCTCTCTCTTTCCCAGGCGCTGTGTACTATCGCAGTGCTAGTCAGGCAGCTGTACTTGTTAGTACATCTCCGAAAGAGCATTGTCTAGTGTTTGTACTTTTAAGTACGCAGTACGAGCATTGTTAGGACGCACTTTTTTGTGCTATTCTCTTTCAGGTTTTATTTCAGGAAGCGACAGGGATGATGGAACTGCGAGACGACCTACCAGAAAACTTCAACGAAGCAGTAGGGAGATTGTTCTCTGGGTCGACCGCAGAACCGTCCCACTGAACTACACCGTCCCTGCCCTGTTGGTGCAGTACCGACCTGGGCAGGACACCTACAGGGAGGTCTACCTCATCATCGAGCTCCTCACGAGGCTCGAGGGGGCCACAGGAAAGGAGCTCTCCTCCGACGCCGTCGAGAACATCGAGAACTGGGCGATAATTATACGCCCCAAGGACCCATGCCAGATCAGCCGCTTCGAGAGAAGCTACCCTGCTTACTTTCAGGTCACCCGAATACCAGACAAGAGGAACTGCCCTACCGGCATCGGCAGCCAGGAGACAGCCACACAGACGGAGCCGAGGAACGAGGACGACGGCGGCGCTCCCGAGCGCCACGACGGCGCGACCCCAGTTGGAAAGCTGTACTTCACAAAGTACACGCAGACCAACAAGGCCGCCAACCAGGATCGTCGACCACCTACCAGGGCGAAATGGTCGCAGACCCAGGCCCACCAGGAGGGGCCTGTAACCAGGGCGCAAACCAGGAAAGCGCCCGTGATGGTGGAGAGCAGCACAAGAGTGGAGAAGGACGCCCCCTGGCGTTCTGAGATTGCTATCGAGGCCCAGCCTGCCAGCGAGTCTGTCGAGATGCAGACATCGATATGCGCCCTACAGGATACGGAAGGCTGTCGGGTGTCAGCATCCGTCGACGCTACCGCCGCCAGTCAGGACGACGGGGAAGGCAGCGTCACAGTGGGACCACCCGCTACCCCGGGACCACCAGAACGGAAGGGGAGCCACCAGGACGAGGCCTCTTTCACTGCCGAGAAGCGAACCCCGGAGGAAGACATCGCCCACGGACCAGGAGAACGAAGAAGACGACGCCGGCCCACCAGGAGCGGGCCACCCAGCCGTAATCCAGGACTGCTCCCAGGACAGCAGTCGACCGAGGAACCAACTAGGAGAGGACCTCAGCAGGTAGCGGCAGTCTGGTGAGATCAGAAAGCCCCCCTCAACAGCTCTTGCAGTGTTTCCGCTGTTTGAGGCGGGGCCACTGTCCAGTCAGCTGTGGGCTCCAAGCAAGGCGCAACCGTTGTGCTGGTGATCACCATTACACGGCCTGTGCTACACTTAGGGAGGCGCCGGTTTGCGCCAACTGCGTGGGGGGCCACCCGACGTCCCATCGCAGTTGCCCTGTATACCGGGCCATGGTGCGGGCAGAGAGGAAGGAGGCCCGGCACCATGACCCACAACCATCCAGCAGGTCCCCGCCTTGGCGGGCTTGGCCTCATTCTCCGGGAGTGGAGACTGGGTACGAGGGCCCTCAAGGGGGTCGGGCGGTGCGGCAGGCACTAGTGGCTATTGCCGCATGGCTCGGCAACCGGCATGGCCCGCGCTAGTCACAGCAGTGCCCAGAAGGACTGATCTCCTGAATAACTGGAATGGTGAGGAATAGGCTTACGACTAGTGTATGATACCCATTCCCAACTAACACAATTACCTGGACCTCTCCAGAACCACATCCTTGCATGTGCTATCTACAAAATGTCAGGTTTTACGTGTAGGCATCTTTCTATTTCTGCCTATGTGGTTTTGTCCTGACCCTTACTATCTGATTACACCACTATTGAAACCCACGACCACATCTGGCTTGGTAGCATGCTGAGCATGGGGACAGGCAGATACTCCTGTAGTATCACACTTCCACTCCTTCCTGCTATAGTAGTATAATACAGGGATTCGGCGGCCACCGCCACCGCAAGCTCCCAGAGGCCACCACAGCCAGAGGCCCCCTAGAGGCCTCCTCCACCACCACCACCACAGCCAGAGGCCTCCCAGAAGTCTCCTCCACCACCCGCGGGAAATTTGAATTTGTAAACAAAGGCACGTGCTTTTTGACAGCTATCATCGACAACAACGCATCGCTAACCTCAGTACTGCCATCTTGACGGGCCTAAATCTCAGTGGTACCAACTTAACCTAACTAGCGCGAGATAAACGAATCCACGTGTTTTTTGACAGCCACGTGCTTTTTGACAGACAACAACGCATCGCTAACTTCAGTACTGCCATCTTGACGTGCCTAAACCACAGTAGTACCAACTTAACCTAACTAGCGCGTGGTAAACAAATCCACGTGCTTTTTTGACAGCTGTCATCCGCCATCTTTAAACTACAGAGCACCGTGCTGCCCTCTATATCGCAGTAGCTGCAAATTCGTCACCTGTCATCGGCAGTGCTGCCATCTTGGCGGGCCTAAACCTTAGTGCTACCAACTTAACCTCACTAGCGCGAGATAAACAAATCCACGTGCTTTTTGACAGTTGTCATCCACCATCTTTAATACATAGAGCACAGTGGTGTCCTCTTTAGCTACTTACCTTTGAAATGTAGTACGTCACAGCTGTCATCCGCCATCTTGCATCGCAAACCTCAGTGCTGCACACTTTAGCTAGATACCTTTAAAATGTAGTGGCGGCAATTTGAGAAATTCTTTATGCTCTTGTTTGGAAACAAAGCCACGGCTTTTTTGACAGCTGTCATCCGCCATCCTTAATCCAGAGAGCACCGTGCTGCCCTCTTTAGCTACTTACCTTTGAAATGTAGTACGTCACAGCTGTCATCCGCCATCTTGCATCGCAAACCACAGTGCTGCACTCTCTAGCTGGATACCTTTGAAATGTAGTGGGGGCAATTTGAGAAATTCTTTATGCTCTTGTTTGGAAACAAAGCCACGTGCTTTTTTGACAGCTGTCATCCGCCATCTTTAATCCAGAGAGCACCGTGCTGCCCTCTTTAGCTACTTACCTTTGAAATGTGGTACGTCACAGCTGTCATCCGCCATCTTGCATCGCAAACCTCAGTGGTGCACTCTTTAGCTAGATACCTTTGAAATGTAGTGGCGGCAATTTGAAACATTCTTTATGCTCTTGTTTAGAAACAAACCTATGCGCTTTCCTGTCAGCTATCATCCACCATCTTTAATCCAGAGAGCACCGTGCTGCCCTCTATGTGGTGGTAGTAAATTCTACACGCTCTTGTTTGGAAACAAACCCATGTGCTTTTCTGACAGCTGTCAACCGCCAGAGAGCATCGTGCTGCCCTCTTTGTGCCGGTGGCAAATTCCACGTGCTTTACAAACTCACGTGCTTTTTGACAGCTGTCATCCGCCATCTTGCATCACAAACCTCAGTGCTGAACTCTTTAGCTAGATACGTTTGAAATGTATGGCGGCAAATTCCACGTGCTCTTGTTTGGAAACAAAGCCACGTGCTTTTTTGACAGCTATCATCCGCCATCTTTAATCAATAGAGCACTGTGCTGCTATCATGCGGGTAATTTCGTCAGCTGTCATCCGCCATCTTTAATCTACAGAGCGCCGTGCTGCTCTCTGTAGTAGCGAGCAATTTGAAAAGTTCTGTTACTTGTCATCCGTCATCTTTAATCAACAAAGCATCGTACTGCTATCTTTAGCTACATACATTTGAAATGTGGTGGCGGCAAATTGAAAAATTCCACGTGCTCTTGTTTAGTAAACAAAGCCACGTGCTTATCTGACAGCTATAATCCGCCATCTTTAATCAATAGAGTACTGTGCTGCTATCATGCGGGTAATTTCGTCAGCTGTCATCCGCCATCTTTAATCAACAGAGCGCCGTGCTGCTCTCTGTAGTAGCGGGCAATTTGAAAAGTTCTGTTACTTGTCATCCGTCATCTTTAATCAACAAAGCATCGTACTGCTATCTTTAGCTACATACATTTAACATGTGGTGGCGGATAATTTGAAAAAATTCCGTTAGCTATCATCCACCATCTTTATTCAACAGAGCATCGTGCTGCTATCTCTAGCTACATACATTTAACACGTGGTGGCGAGTAGTGTAAATTGGACAGTTCGGCGGCCTCCTCCTCCTCCCGCGGCGCGGGAAATTTGAATTTTGGCGGGAATTTGAATTCTGGCGGGAAATTTGAATTTTGGCGCGAGATTTGATTTTTTAAACAAAGCCACGTGCTTTTTGACAGCTGTCATCGACAACAACGCATCGCTAACCTCACTACTGCCATCTTGACGGGCCTAAACCTCAGTGGTACCAACTTAACCTAACTAGCGTGAGGTAAACAAAGCCACGTGTTTTTTGACATCCACGTGCTTTTTGACAGACAACAACGCATCGCTAACCTCAGTACTGCCATCTTGACGGGCCTAAACCTCAGTAGTGCCAACTTAACCTAACTAGCGCGAGATAAACAAAGCCACGTGTTTTTTTGACAGCCACGTGCTTTTTGACAGATTTGTAAACAAAGCCACGTGCTTTTTGACAGCTGTCATCGACAACAACGCATCGCTAACCTCAGTACAGCCATCTTGACGGGCCTAAACCTTAGTGGTACCAACTTAACCTAACTAGCGCGTGGTAAACAAAGCCACGTGCTTTTTGACAGCCACGTGCTTTTTTGACAGCTGTCATCCGCCATCTTTAAACTACAGAGCACTGTGCTGCCCTCTTTATCGTAGTAGATGTTAAATTCTTCACCTGTCATCGGCAGTGCTGCCATCTTGGCAGGCCTAAACCTTAGTGCTACCAACTTAACCTCACTAGCGTGAGATAAACAAAGCCACGTGCAGCTGTCATCCGCCATCTACAATCTATAGAGCACAGTGCTGCCCTCTTTAGCTACTTACCTTTGAAATGTGGTGGCGGATAATTTGAAAAATTCTTTTTGACAGCAGCCATCTTTGTGCATGGCGCTGCCCTCTTTAACTACTTACCTTTGAAATGTGGTAGCAGGCAATTCCACATGACAGCAGCCATCTTTAATCAAGAGAGCACCGTGCTGCTCTCTATGTGGTGGCGCTAAATTGAAAAATTCCACGTGCTCTTGTTTGGAAACAAACTCACGTCCTTTTTTTGACAGCTGTCATCTGCCATCTTTAATATATAGAGCACAGTGCTGCCCTCTTTAGTTTGAAATGTGGTGGCGGCAAATTCCACGTGCTCATGTTTGGAAACAAAGCCATGTGCAGCTGTCATCCGCCATCTTTAATCAACAGAGCACCGTGCTGCTATCATGCGGGCAATTTCATCACCTGTCATCCACCATCTTTAATCCACAGAACACCGTGCTGCCCTCTTTATGGCTACTACCTCAAGCACGTAGTAGCGGGCAATTTGAAAAGTTCTGCTAGCTATCATCCACCATCTTTAATCCAGAGAGCACCGTGCTGCCATCTTTAGCTAGATACCTTTGAAATGTGGTGGCGGCAAATTGAAAAATTCCACGTGCTCTTGTTTGGAAACAAACTCACGTGCTTTTTCGACAGCTACCATCCGCCATCTTTAATCAACAGAGCATAGTGCTGCCCTCTTTAGTGTGAAATGTGGTGGCGGCAAATTCCACGTGCTCTTGTTTGGTAAACATAGCCATGTGCTTTTTTGACAGCTGTCATCCGCCATCTTTAATCCAGAGAGCACCGTGCTGCCCTCTTTATCGTAGTGGATGTAAATTCGTCACCTGTCATACGCAGTGCTGCCATCTTTAGCTAGATACCTTTGAAATGTTGTGGTGGATAATTTAAAAAAGAAAAATTCTACAGCAGTCCTCTCTCGACGCTAATTGTATAAGATGGCGGCTATACATGACTCCTTAAGGGTGCTTACGCAAGATGGCTGCTATACACAGGTTCTTATAAGACTCCCTTGGGATGCTTGCGCAAGATGGCGGTTATACAAGGCTCCTTATGAGACGCCCTAGTGATGCTTGCGCAAGATGGCGGTTGCTCTTATAAGGCGGCTTAAGGGTCCTTGCACAAGATGGCTAGAGACGCCCTAAGGATGCTTGCGCAAGATGGCGGACACAAGATGGCGGCTATACACGTCTCCTTATGAGACGCCTTAATGGTGCTTGCGCAAGATGGCTGCTGCTCTTAGCTTAGAGGCTAACGCGTCGTGCTAGTTCGATTCATTAAATTTGGGGCTTAAATGCAAAATGTTGAATATCTCGAAAGCGATGCATTGTAGAGCAAATCGGACAAAACATTTTCTGCCCAGTACCTCGGTTCGCAGTACGAGGAACAAGAAAAACATAGTCTAATGATGAGATCAACGGTTCGGTTCCTACTTAGGCCCTTAGCATTCGCTCTGTTTTAGCTTGTATTGAAGCAAGTCTTCGTAACATGATCAGGTTTAGCTATGGTAGAGAGTATAACGTGCCGTGCAGGTTCGATTCATTAAATTTGGGGCTTAAATGCAAAATGTTAAATATCTCGAAAACGGACAAAATTTTTCTACCTGATACCTAGGTTTGCAGTATCAGGAACATGATAGCATAAGAAAAACATAGTCTAATGATGAGATCGACGGTTCTATTCCTACTTAGGCCCTTTGGCATTGGCAGGTATCTGTTTCTACAAGATGGTGGCTATACATAGCTTCTTATGAGACAGCTTAAGAGCGCTTGCACAAGATGGCTGCTGCTCTTATGAGACTCCCTAGGGGTGCTTGCGGGATGTAGCAGCGACAAGACGATGACTATCCACAGCTGCTTATGATACGGTCTAGAGGTGCTTACATAAGGTGGTGGCTGCTCTGATGAAGAAAGCTAGCTTTGCATCGTGCAGGTATCTTTACAGCACTAAACCTCATACCTTTGAAATGTGGTGGCGGGCAATTTGAAAAATTCGACGTGCTTTTTCTTCACAGCAGCTATCTTTAAACAATAGCGACTATACATAAGTTGTTAAGGCCTCCTCTTATGTCAAGGCATAGCTCTATCGAACAAGTTTAAACCTGCATCGGGATAGCTAGAGTAAGCACGTGTTGCAGTGATGACGTCATTATGCATGTTTGGACTTGCAAATCTCTAAAGAAACATAACAAGACTAGAATCGAACACCGCACTCTATGCCGTTAACTTTATCATGTGATCGGAACATTGATTGAAGTGTTTAGAACACTAAATAAGTGATCAAGACTATAATAGAACACTGTACTCGATACAACATGTGTTTAGAACATGTCAGGGGATACCTTTGTTCTAAGAAGATTAGATTACCGCACATTCCTTGTAGGGCTAATAGGCTAAAGGGCTAATGGGCTAAAGGGCTAAACGGCTAAAGGGCTAATGGGCTAATGGGCTAAAGGGCACCTCTGCTCTCTTTATCCGGGCTTGAGACCGGCTCTACAATTAGAGGCGGAGTTAACACCCTAAGGAAGGGAGAATGTTGGGAAATAATCTATACGAATATAGCTACTCGATCGATTATATACTACAGATGGATGACTTAGGTGAGGGTAAGCGCTTACTTAATAATACCTACACGACGTAATTCATACTCTATTTCAAAAATATCTTCTTTGTACTGTGTGTAACCAGCATCATGATAGGCTCTTAGCAGTTTTAAACGTTTCACGAGTACGTTGGGGTCTTTACAGTAGCTTATATCTACATAGGGTAACAGAGGCTTGTTGTGAACTTTGAGTCTATATGCAGACAGTTGATGTGCAGGGACTTGTTTTGATGTAATACGTGCTTCAGCAGTAGCGTTTCTAGGTACAAACATAACTTGTTTCGCTAGCGATGAAGCGTTGAAATTTCCTTCTTCTTCACCTTGCATCTCTTCTTGAGATGTTTGCACTTCGACAGAACGTGTAGTAGGCTTAGGAAATGAAGTAAAATCATCAAGCTGTAGTGGCAATGAATTTTCTTCTTCTTCTTCTACTTTCCCTTTACTACTGTTTTGATCAACATCATTATCCTTATTATCATAATCATGATCTTGCCTCTCTTTATCTTGAAGTTTGTGCTCAGTAACAGAACTTGCAGCAGGCCTAGACAACAAGGGAGAATTAAAAATCTCTCGCAGAGGTGTACTTTTTAAACATAAATCAGTGTTCGCTGGAATATGGTTGAGCTCTTTGTATTTTGTTCCCGATGAAGCTACATTACACGCGGCTTCATGACGTTGAGCGTTGTATGCGTTCTTGAACTCTCTTCTACAATGTTTGCATTGAAAAATCGTCCTACATGATATCTCATGACGTCTCCTGTGATAGCTTCGGGAAAATGCTTTTCCACACTCTTTGCAAATATACCTAGAAATAGGTTTTTCCATGACGGACTTTTATCTTCTGCTAACAGATTCTTCTTTAAATCTACTCGACATTTGTTACTCTCTACTTCGATGATGCGAACAGCTTAGCGATTAACAGTAAACTAACACAAAAGCGTATAACCAAGGTAGCAACAGTAAGGTTTAAGCCCATCAAGATGGCAAGAGTGAGGTTAGCGACGTTCTGCTGTTGGATTTTAAATTCCGCGCTATAACATGCATAAGGTGGCAGCCTTGAGGTTTACTGCCGTAAAGATAGCAGCAGTGAGGTTAGCGACGCTCTATTGTCCTTCAAAGTGAGGTTAGGGTTCGTCAAGAAGACAGCTGTCAAAAAAGCACGTGGCTATGTTTACCAAACAAGAGCACGTGGTCGTGACGTCACGGTCACGTAGTATGCTGCTTCAGCATGCAAAGTTCAATGTCTACACCCACGTAGTAAACACTCTGGTATGTTCTCAAAATTTTTACTCATAACTTTTTTTATGCTTTAAGTTCGTGCACATAGGTTATGTTAAGATAGCAGCACACGTACAAGCGATGGTCACGTGCTCTAGTAGAAGATGCATGCATTATCAAAAGGTGATATGTACACGCTTTGAAACCTTGCTATCATTACCGCTGCCATGTTCGCAAGATTTTCAAAGATCGCTATTCTTTGTGCTTTAAGTTCGTTCGCATAGGTCATGCTAAAGTAGCAGAGCAAACACATGCGAACGTTGTACATTCTAGCGGGATGTGTTTAGTACGATAGTTTATGCATGCAAAATCGATAGGTGTTTTGTACACACTTTGAAACTTAACTATTCTTCGTGCTTTAAATCCGTGCACATAGGTTATGCTAAGATAGCAGCACACTCTTGCGGGAGAGGTTTTGTACTCTAGTTGATGCATGTATAATCGATAGGCAATGCGTACACGCTTTTAAAACATTGTTATTCTTACTGCTGCTGCTGCTATGTTCACAAGATTTTTATACATCAGTTTTCTTTATGCTTTACGTTCATGCATATAAGTTATACTAAGTTAGCAGCATACTTATTAGGTTGTTGCACGCTCTAGTGGAAAAAGTTTAGTAAGAAAGACGATGGATGCAAAATCGATAGGTGATGTGTACACGCTTTGAACTTGGGTATTTTTGTGCTTTAACTTCGTGCACATAGGTTATGTTAAGATTGCAGCACACACAAGCGATGATCGCACGCTGTTGTGGCAGAAGTTTAGTACAAGAGTTAATGCGTGCAAAATTGACTGGTGTTGTGTACACGCTATTCTTTGTGCTTTAATTTCACGCACATAGGTAGCAGCACACAATTGCGAACGTTGTACACTCTAGCGGTAGAAGTTTAGTACGATAGTCGATGCATGCAAAATCGATAGGTGATGTGTACACGCTTTGAACTTGGCTATTCTTTGTGCTTTAACTTTATACACATACGTTAGCAATACACATATGCGATCGTTGTACACTCTGGCGGTAAAAAATAGTTGATGCATGCAAAACCAATAGGTGATGTGTACACGCTGTTAAACATAGTTATTTTTTGTGCTTTAAGTTCGTGCGTATAGGCCATGCTAAGATAGGAGTACAATCTAGCGGAAGAAGTTCAGGGTGATGTGTACACGCTTTGAAACATAGCTATTCTTTGCATTTTAAGTTCATGCACATAGGTTATGCTAAGATAGCAGCACAATCTAGAGGAAGAAGTTTTAGTACGAGAGTCGATGCTTGCAAAATCGATAGGTGATGTGTACACGCTTTGAAACATGGCTATTCTTTGCACTTTAAATTTATGGGTATAGATTATGCTAAGATAGTAGCGCAATCTAGCGCAAGAAGTTTAGTACGAGACTCGATGAATGCAAAATCGATAGGTGATGTGTACACGCTTTGAAACATGGCTATTCTTTGTACTTTAAGGTCATGCGTATAGGTTATGCTAAGATAGCAGCACGATCTAGCGGAAGAAGTTTAGTACGAGAGTCGATGCATGTAAAATCGATAGGTGATGTCTACACGCTTTAAAACATGGCTATTCATACTGCTGCTCTGTTCCTAAGATTTTTAAACATAGCTAATCCTAATGCTGCTCTTAACGACGCAGAGCTAAGGATTGATTACGTGGCCGTGACGTCACGACCACGTGCTCTTGTTTGGTAAACATAGCCACGTGCTTTTTTGACAGCTGTCTTCTTGACGAACCCTAACCTCACTTTGAAGGACAATAGAGCGTCGCTAACCTCACTGCTGCTATCTTTACGGCAGTAAACCTCAAGGCTGCCACCTTATGCATGTTATAGCGCGGAATTTAAAATCCAACAGCAGAACGTCGCTAACCTCACTCTTGCCATCTTGATGGGCTTAAACCTTACTGTTGCTACCTTGGTTATACGCTTTTGTGTTAGTTTACTGTTAATCGCTAAGCTGTTCGCATCATCGAAGTAGAGAGTAACAAATGTCGAGTAGATTTAAAGAAGAATCTGTTAGCAGAAGATAAAAGTCCGTCATGGACAAACCTATTTCTAGGTATATTTGCGAAGAGTGTGGAAAAGCATTTTCCCGAAGCTATCACAGGAGACGTCATGAGATATCATGTAGGACGATTTTTCAATGCAAACATTGTAGAAGAGAGTTCAAGAACGCATACAACGCTCAACGTCATGAAGCCGCGTGTAATGTAGCTTCATCGGGAACAAAATACAAAGAGCTCAACCATATTCCAGCGAACACTGATTTATGTTTAAAAAGTACACCTCTGCGAGAGATTTTTAATTCTCCCTTGTTGTCTAGGCCTGCTGCAAGTTCTGTTACTGAGCACAAACTTCAAGATAAAGAGAGGCAAGATCATGATTATGATAATAAGGATAATGATGTTGATCAAAACAGTAGTAAAGGGAAAGTAGAAGAAGAAGAAGAAAATTCATTGCCATTACAGCTTGATGATTTTACTTCATTTCCTAAGCCTACTACACGTTCTGTCGAAGTGCAAACATCTCAAGAAGAGATGCAAGGTGAAGAAGAAGGAAATTTCAACGCTTCATCGCTAGCGAAACAAGTTATGTTTGTACCTAGAAACGCTACTGCTGAAGCACGTATTACATCAAAACAAGTCCCTGCACATCAACTGTCTGCATATAGACTCAAAGTTCACAACAAGCCTCTGTTACCCTATGTAGATATAAGCTACTGTAAAGACCCCAACGTACTCGTGAAACGTTTAAAACTGCTAAGAGCCTATCATGATGCTGGTTACACACAGTACAAAGAAGATATTTTTGAAATAGAGTATGAATTACGTCGTGTAGGTATTATTAAGTAAGCGCTTACCCTCACCTAAGTCATCCATCTGTAGTATATAATCGATCGAGTAGCTATATTCGTATAGATTATTTCCCAACATTCTCCCTTCCTTAGGGTGTTAACTCCGCCTCTAATTGTAGAGCCGGTCTCAAGCCCGGATAAAGAGAGGAGAGGTGCCCTTTAGCCCATTAGGCCATTACCCTTTTAGCCCTTTAGCCCATTAGCCCTTTAGCCCATTAGCCCTTTAGGCTATTAGCCCTACAAGGAATGTGCGGTAATCTAATCTTCTTAGAACAAAGGTATCCCCTGACATGTTCTAAACACATGTTGTATCGAGTACAGTGTTCTATTATAGTCTTGATCACTTATTTAGTGTTCTAAACACTTCAATCAATGTTCCGATCACATGATAAAGTTAACGGCATAGAGTGCGGTGTTCGATTCTAGTCTTGTTATGTTTCTTTAGTGATTTGCAAGTCTAAACATGCATAATGACGTCATCACTGCAACACGTGCTTACTCTAGCTATCCCGATGCAGGTTTAAACTTGTTCGATAGAGCTATGCCTTGACATAAGAGGAGGCCTTAACAGCTTATGTATAGCTGCTATTGTTTAAAGATAGCTGCTGTGAAGAAAAAGCACGTCGAATTTTTCAAATTGCCCGCCACCACATTTCAAAGGTATGAGGTTTAGTGCTGTAAAGATATCTGCACGATGCAAAGCTAGCTTTCTTCATCAGAGCAGCCACCATCTTGTGTAAGCACCTGTAGACCGTATCATAAGCAGCTGTGTATAGTCATCGTCTTGTCGCTGCTACCTCCCGCAAGCACCCCTAGGGCGCCACCACATATTAAATGTATGTAGCTAGAGATAGCAGCACGATGCTCTGTTGAATAAAGATGGTGGATGATAGCTAACGGAAGTTTTTTTCAAATTATCCGCCACCGCATGTTAAATGTATGTAGCTAAAGATAGCAGTACGATGCTTTTTTGATTAGAGATGACGGATGACAAGTAACAGAACTTTTCAAATTGCACGCTACTACAGAGAGCAGCACGGCGCTCTGTTGATTAAAGATGGCGGATGACAGCTGACGAAATTACCCGCATGATAGCAGCAAGTGCTCTATTGATTAAAGATGGCGGATGATAGCTGTCAGAAAAGCACGTGGCTTTGTTTACTAAACAAGAGCACGTGGAATTTTTCAATTTGCCGCCACCACATTTCAAATGTATGTAGCTAAAGATAGCAGTACGATGCTTTGTTGATTAAAGATGACGGATGACAAGTAACAGAACTTTTCAAATTGCTCGCTACTACAGAGAGCAGCACGGCGCTCTCTAGATTAAAGATGGCGGATGACAGCTGACGAAATTACCCGCATGATAGAAGCACAGTGCTCTATTGATTAAAGATGGCGGATGATAGCTGTCAAAAAAGCACGTGGCTTTGTTTCCAAACAAGAGCACGTGGAATTTGCCACCGGCACAAAGAGGGCAGCACGGTGCTCTCTGGCGGTTGACAGCTGTCAGAGAAGCACATGGGTTGGTTTCCAAACAAGAGCGTGTAGAATTTACTACCACCACATAGAGGGCAGCACGCTGCTCTCTGGATTAAAGATGGCGGATGATAGCTGACAAAAAAGCGCATAGGTTTGTTTCCAAACAAGAGCATAAAGAATTTTTCAAATTGCCGCCACTACATTTCAAAGGTATCTAGCTAAAGAGTGCATCACTGAGGTCTGCGATGCAAGATGGCGGATGATAGCTGTGACGTACCACATTTCAAAGGTAAGTAGCTAAAGAGGGCAGCACGGTGCTCTCTGGATTAAAGATGGCGGATGACAGCTGTCAAAAAAGCACGTTGCTTTGTTTCCAAACAAGAGCATAAAGAATTTCTCAAATTGCCGCCACTACATTTCAAAGGTATCTAGCTAAAGAGTGCAGCACTGAGGTTTGCGATGCAAGGTGGCGGATGACAGCTGTGACGTACTACATTTCAAAGGTAAGTAGCTAAAGAGGGCACCACTGTGCTCTATGGATTAAAGATGGTGGATGACAGCTGTCAAAAAGCACGTGGATTTGTTTATCTCGCGCTAGTGAGGTTAAGTTGGTAGCACTAAGGTTTAGGCCCGCCAAGATGGCAGCACTGCCGATGACAGGTGACGAATTTGCAGCTACTGCGATAAAGAGGGCAGCACGGTGCTCTGTAGTTTAAAGATTGCGGATGACAGCTGTCAAAAAAGCACGTGGATTTGTTTACCACGCGCTAGTTAGGTTAAGTTAGTACTACTGAGGTTTAGGCCCGTCAAGATGGCAGTACTGAGGTTAGCGATGCGTTGTTGTCTGTCAAAAAGCACGTGGCTGTCAAAAAACACGTGGATTTGTTTATCTCGCGCTAGTTAGGTTACGTTGGTACCACTGAGGTTTAGCCCGTCAAGATGGCAGTACTGAGGTTAGCGATGCGTTGTTGTCGATGATAGCTGTCAAAAAGCACGTGGCTTTGTTTACAAATTCAAATTTCCCGCGGGTGGTGGAGGAGACCTCTGGGAGGCCTCTGTCTGTGGTGGTGGTGGTGGTGGTGGTGGAGGAGGAGGCCTCTAGAAGGCCTCTGGCTCTGGTGGTGGTGGAGGTGGCCTCTGGGAGCCTGCGGTGGCGGTGACCGCCGAATCCCTGTATTATACTACTTGCTATCTTTCTCTTCTTAGAACTAATAGCATGTCGGAGGCCATGTAGATTGAGTCGATGGTCACGCGGGGGAGCGGGCTTCGACCCCCTCCCCGAAAAAAAAGTAACACTCGGTCGCCTTGACAGAGGCGACCGTGCTCTGACAATTCAGCCGGAGGAATATTTTTGGTAGAGGACTCATCACCAAGGCGGTGGACCTCTCGGAAGGGAGTGAAAGGACATCTCTCACTCACCCATCCCCTATTTTTGGAAAGGGGGGCTGGAAAGTGAGGACTACCTCTCAGCGCTCCCCCCAAAATCAACAAAGCACAAAAATACTCTGAGGTTCGCCTTGCACTCTTGCGTGCCTCAGCACGTGTTTAAGTCCTGTCAAGATGACGGCTGTGAGGTTAGCCTCGCCCGCTTATTCAAATTCCGCGCCTCACACCTGTCAAAAGCACGTGCTGTGTGGCCATGTCCCATCAAGATGACAGCTGTGAGGTTAGCCTCGCCCAGTTATTCAAATTCCGCGCCAAGCACGAGGACGTGGTCAAAAGTGAGGTTAGGACACGTCAAGATGACAGCTGGCAAATTATGAGCAACATGGCCGTGACGTCACGGGGTCAATGACCTTGTCAGTGGTCAATGACCACGGGTGCTGACTCAACACAAAAAATGGTGACGGTTGTTTGTTTTAGAACATACAATCACCTACTACTGATGGCCGAGAATTCGCGTTCAATCTCCGTCGTAAAAAGAAATCACTTTGCGAGAAGAACTCACGACTAAGCGGACATAATAGACATTCTGTCCAGCCACCCTCGTGAAGAAAGTCCAGTCCGCAGGTTCGATCCTGGCTCAGTTCGGTGGTATTTGAAGGTGACATATATGTCAGCTCGTGTCGATAGATTTACTGGCAGGTGAAAGAACTCCTGCAGGACTAAATTCCGTAACCTCGGCGTTTCCGAAAACGGAGAAAAGTAGTTAGTGGGACGTAAAAACCAATAGCACTGATTATTATTGTTTTCAGGTTCGTCAAACCAAAACTTTATCGCAAGAGTCTCTTCGTACCACACCACCCTTTAAAGTAGAAACATTTCAAATATTTCCAAAAATATATTTCCAGCTACGTAGCTGGAAACGGGTATCATATCGTTAAAATCTCGTTATGATATAACTAAAACCGTTGAAGTTTAATAAAATTTCAGTCATACCTCCGTGACGTATTCTAAAACACAAACATTCTAAGACACTCATAAGTGAGTAAAACGGATTATTCAATAACTGACACAGAACAAGGGAAGAATTCCACCCGTGATGTCTTTAAGAAAGGCTGTCTGCCTAACCTACACGACAGGTTGCCTAATCAGGCTCTTAGCTTCATTACTGCCCTCTTGAAGCGTCGCCTATGGATTACCGTACACCGTTGTGTTCATTGTGTGATTTGTTGATGTTGTATTTAGGATAGTTACCCCAGTAAAGAACACTTGTGCCAAATTTCCGCCCGCCATATTTTTAGGATGTGAGTTATTTAGTGATATTTTGTTCATGGTATTTACCCAATTTTACCCCGTTTACCACAAAACTTCGAGATAAAACATCTTTATATTCCCCTTTTTGCTTTAGAATTCTGAACGACTGCACAGGGACTTAAACATTGTAGTGAGATGGACAGCAGACAATGGTGTGAATGTAAATGGGATGAAATTCAAGTTGTAAGTTTCACAAAGAGGAAAAGTCCTCTCACTTTTAATTACCGGTAAGTTACCGTATTATGTTGGTCAGGTAATAGTTCTTCATGAGGTACCTATACCGTAAGCACCTAGCCTATGATCTTCATTGGGATAATCGTTTGACAACGTAGTTAAGTAAAGTTACAGGTCTCTTCGCGTGGTTATGGGAGTATTTACGGGTTGTACTAAGGATGTAAAGGAGAGGGCGCGTAAGTCTCTGCTAAGACCGCAGCTACAGTACGGTATGGCTCCAGTATACGGGACCTTCACCAGGACTATTTGATACGAGAACAGGAAGAAATTCAAAGGAAAGCAGCACGATTATTTCTGTGTGATTTCCGACAATGGAGTAGCCTAGTGTTACTGAATTGTTGCAAACTTTGGGCCAGGAACTTGGGAGTAAGGAAACGAGATGCTCAACTATGTGGTACGTATGTTTCGAACTGTCAGTGGTGAGTTGGCGTGGGATAACAAAAGCAGAAGAATGTAGCTTTTAAACGTAGTAAAAATCATAACATGAAGATAAAATTACAATTCAAGACGACAGATTGGGCCAAAAATGTATTTATTGGACGAGGAGTATGGGATTGGATAAAATTATCAAGGGAAATTCGATAAATTTCGAAGTTCGTTGAAAATACTCGAGAAAAGCTAGGTAAACAATTATAAATACATGTAAATATAAGGTAAACAATTTTTTGTGCTAGTGGTTTTACGTCGCACAGACACAGATAGGTCTTATAGCGACGATGGGATAGGAAAGGACTAGGAATTCGAAGGAAGCGGCCATGGCCTTAATTAAGCGTCAGCAAAAATGAGGCCCGGAATATCCTGGTTCTCAAGACTTGGGTAAACCCCTGCCTCGAAGCTTTTCGAATGAAAGGTATTATTTATAAAGAGTAGAAACAGTACTGTTGACAACTTACAACCCTGGTTTAATCCTCCATTAGAGAATATTTCTCCAAATACTACGCCCTCCTTAGTTTTTATTGCGCACCTTACTTCTGAATATATATTTTCAACCGCTGTTATCATCTTCTGGGACACCCCTATCCCTCTCATCTTGGCCACGACCGCCCCTCTGCTCACAGAATCAAATGCTTTCTCCAAATCAATAGTAGTAATGTATACTTTTCCTCCTTTCTTTTTTACATACTTATCTATTATTGTTTTCACTACAAAAATATTATCTGTTGTCCTCATCCTTTCTCTAAAACCTGCTTGCAGCCTCTCCAGAATCAATTCTCCCTCTGCCCACTTCATTATCCTTTTTGCTAACACACCTGTATATATTTTACTTAAAGTATCTAGCAACGTTATACCCCTGTAGTTGTTAGGGTTATTTTTATCTCCCTTCTTCTTATAGATTGGGCAGATCACTCCCTCTTGCCAAGATTTTGGGAACTCACCTCCTTCAAATATTTTGTTAAATAGTTTCGCCATACTTTCTAGGATATCCTTATTCTGCGCCAGCTGCTTCCAAAATTCGTTAGTGATACCCGAAATCGCTCCTGATTTGCCCTTCCTGGCTGTCGCTAGTACCTCCCTTATTTCTTCTTTCGATATTTCCTTGTCTAATGCCGGCACAGTACACCGTAGCCCTACCGATATACCGGTATCGTTTAATCTCGGTCTCCACATATCTTCAGCCTCTAATAGTTTCTTATAGTGCTCCACCCAGATAGCCTGACTTATTACCGTCTGCCGCGGCAGCTTCCGCATTCCACAAATCCCCTTAATTGTACTCCGTACTTTTCTACTATCATTCTGTTTTGCATTGCTATTTAATTCGACAACTCTCTACTCCTGCCATTCGGACTTAGTTGCATACAGTAATTCCCTATATTCTCTTCTCAAGTTACAGAATCCCATCCTATGGTTTTCTCCCCCATGCTTTCGAAACTCCTTCAATGCTTTCATCACTTCATACTTTTTATGCCTGCATTCGTCACTGTACCAGCCTTTTCCTATTATATTCTGCCCCTCCTTTATCCTGATCTTCTCCCCTGCCATCTTTACTGAATTTTCAATTATTTTAACTGCTGTACTCGTTTGGTTAATCTCGATCATTGAATCTATTCCAGCTTTCACTATCTGTCATATTTCTCCATCATAATAATTCATAAACTCGTTTTTTAGCTCCTCTCTCCACCTATATTTAGTGACTATCGTTTCTTTGTATTTTATCATATTGCTTGTTGGTGTCTTACCCTTTCTAACTTTTATTCTGACAATAATTGGGAGATGATGTGACTCACTCCATTCCTTAACCTCCATACTTTTTATCACAGGCAACGCATTCCTGGAGCATAACGCCAAGTCTATGCTACTACCCCCTGTTGCTATTATGTATGTCAGGTTCCCTAATTCGTCGCCATGCCACCATCCATTCAAAATATATAGTTCTATCGTACCACATAGCTCTAGCAACTTTTCTCCATTTTTATTACAACACTTATCCTGGCTCACTCTATTTTTTACATAAACAGCTTCTGTCTCCTTGTCGTACACCGGCTTCTAGTCTGCAACCCTCGCATTGAAATCTCCCATTATTAGAATGCCTGTATCCTCAAAAATATTTTGTACTCTATCGATTTCTAATGCCAACTCATCAAAGAAAACCCTTTTCGCAAATGGCGAGGTTTCAGGAGGGTTGTAGACAAAACCAATACATAAGTCTGGCTCATTCTCATCATACATCTTTATTCTGACCCACATCATTTCCTCCATTTCTAATTCTATCTGAATTATTCTAGCTTGCAAATCCTCCCTAACCATCACCATTATCCCATCCGGGTGTCTGCCCCTTTCGGTTCGTCTCTCTTTTGACTTATAATAGACTGTGAACTCTCCTATTTCTATAATAGTTTTCGGTAGAATCCAGGTTTCCACACATGCGAGAATATGCAAGCTATGTAATAACTCTTTAAAAGCTTCATTCTGTAACTTACTCCTAAGGCCTTCAATATTGATACACCCTACTCTTATCTCTAGTTATGTCTTTCTCCCCTGTCCCTCACTCTGGCTGATCTTCTTGGACCTCGTAATCCTTGTTACACCTAGATCTTCAGAGTTCTCATCTAGAGTGTTTACACCTTTTCTATCAAGGCCACACTCATTTACATTACCTTTTCTGAGCAAGAAGTCCTTGATACTCACACGTCTGCGTTTCGGTGTTGCTTCTCTCATAGAGTCCGCACTCAGCTGCCGCTGAAGGTCGCCTGGACTGCCTTCGCTATTAGTTGTCTCAGCATCTGTTACTTCCTCTCTCTGTCCTTGTTGCTTCGCTAGCTGGTTATCACTCACTGCTCCGCATTCTGCTGGTTTCAGCTGTCTCGTACGTTCACCTTCCTCCGCGGCCAATGTACTCGCTGTATTGTACATATTCTTTAGCTGCTCTACCCCCCAAGTCCTCGTCCAGTTGCTGCGCCCCACCACTAATTTGTTGCGCCTTATGTAGGCCCTTAATCCTTCACGTCTAGCTTTCCCTAGGTGAAACTGTAGCATTTTCTGGTTCCTGAGGGCTTCTTTTTCCATCTCCTGTTTGACCCATATGTTCTCTCCTTTCAACCGGCTTGTACTGTGCAGAATCTTTCTCACTCTCACTGGTCTCTTGCCTTTTGTTTTCCCCATTCTCTGTAGTTCTTCTATATCGGCCTCTCTGCAGCTAATCTTCATCTTCTCGTTGATTAGCTCCAGCACTTTTAATACCAGGTCTTCTTTAGTGTTCTCTGGTAGCCCATATATAAAAGTATTTTTCTTTCAGGTTTCCTCTTGTCTTTTTTTCTCCTGCTATCTCAAATCTTTTATCTCTTCCTCCATTTTCTTCACCTTATCCCTCAAACTTGATATTTCTTTATTATTTTGGACCGCACTTTCTGTCACTTTTCCTATCTGCTCTTTCACCATTTCTCGTAGATCACTAGATTGCTCTCGTAGTAACTCTCTCATTTGTTCAGTTTGGACCTTACTAAATTCCCTTATCTTCTCCATGTCTTCCCAATCAACCACATTCTCATGATCAGGTCCAGAGTTCATCTCGACCCCTCCAATAACCAACAACACTGTCATCACTGATGCAGCCATCAAAATTGAGATCAAACTCACCTGCTGTCCGGTTCTGCCACTCATATTGCGTCTCTTATACCTGCCTCTACCGTGCCAACGACCTATCGTCGCCCGGTACAATTCTATTGAAATCCCTATGTCAGCACTCACTCACTCAACAACCTTCCTCTTCGCTTGCACGATTACAACTGAGAGTATGATTCACTCCCAGAATATGTTAGTGACTTATCTGAAGAGGACTGTGCCAATACATCAGGGAGTGAAAATGACGACGGTTCAAACAGGCCAAAACTACAGGTATGGACGTGATGGTGTGACTAAATGGAGCACCGTAGTGCCTCCTAAAAACACTCGTACTCGTGCTCACAAGTTTCATCATACTTGCCTGGCTCTAGGCTGAAAACAGGTGGCGTTACGGATCCAGCGACATTGATGATTATTGATGAATGCCTTATACGAATACTGCTACTTCTACGAATATTTTCATAAAAAGAATAGGGACAAATATTTCACGAGACAGAGATGCCAAACCAACCTCAAAAGAGGAAGTAAGAACCCTAATTGGTCTTTTATTATTAGGTGGTGTAAACAAGTCAGGCGCAACAAATGTACTTGATTTGTGGGACACCACTGGGTTTGGTGTTGAAATTTTCCACATGTAATGTCTTAAAACCGATTCCGCTTTTTGCTACGGTGTCTCAGATTTGATGATATCCGAGATCGAAATAATCGACCTCAAATGGACAAATTGGCTGCATTTAGGGGAATGTTGGAAATCTTTGTAGAAAACTGTAAATCGTGCTAATTATTTAGGGAGTACGTCGCTATTGATGAGTAATTAGTGAACTTTAGAGGACGTTGCCCATTGAGACAGTACTTTGCCCAATAAGCCCGAAAACTATGGCATATAAGTATTCGCCCTTGCCGATGCTCGAACATTCTATGTATTGAACATGGAAATATACTCAGTGAAACAGCCCGATGGCCCATTTGAACTGTCCAACCGCCTTACAGACGTTGTTATGAGATTTAGAGCCGCTTTTGGTACAGGTCACAATCTTACGTGTGTCAGCTGGTGCACAAGCTTTCCACTGGCATCTAACCTTCTGCGAATAGGAATAACCATTTGTGGAAACCTCAGGAAAAATAATAGGGAAATTCCACCTGATCTACTAAAGAACGGGCAACCAGTAAGGAATAGCAAGTTTGTATTTTGTGGTGACAGCACTCTTGTGGCATACACGCCGAAGAAAAACAAGGACAACAATGTTTCACGATGACCAAATAGATAAGAGCACTGGAGATCAAATAAAGCCGATTATAAACACTTTCTACAACACCACAAAGGGGGCCGTAGACACGGTGGATGAAAAGAGTGCAGCATATGATGTTGGAAGAAACACGAATCGTTGGCCATTAAAAATATTTTTTCAACTTCTGAACATCGCTGGTATTAACATCTATGCTGTTTATGTTGGAAACAAACTTGAAAATACTCTCCCGAGAAGAATATTTCTAAAAATAATTGCAATGGATCTGATGAAACCTAGGATTGCTGTTAGAGTGGCACAAACAAGTTTGCCTCACAGTATCAGAGTGAAAGCCTTGCAAATGAGTTCAAAAAGTAAGGAAGAAATTTCCCAGAGCTCTCTGACTCCACCCTTAAAGAGGAAATCACCAGGATCATCCGGAAGATGTGCTGTATGTCCTAGAAGTCGGCACAGAAAAAGCAGAAACTTTTGTGTGCTGTGTGAAAAGTGCGTGTGCCAAGACTATTTCAGTACCGGTACCGTGTGTGAAGAATGCCTAAACAAGAAAACCGAAAGTGATTAAAAGAGACTAAACGTCACTGTTCCAATAAATTGTGATTGATTTGCATAGTTCTAACTACATGAGCTCGAGTGTTATTATGAACGAGATTTTCTGCTTTGAAATTATGCAAGATTTATATTTTCTGTATGATGTGTATATTAATGACAATAATAGGTGTTATATTAATTGTGTTTTATTCATTTAGAAGGCCCTTAGTCAGGTAAGTCATGAAAAGAGCATAAATTAATTTTTAAGTTACAGTAAATATACATGAAAGAATAGGATAATACTTTACCCCGCGCGAGCATTCGTCACAAAACTCCCTGCGACTACTGGAGGATTGACGGTTTATCTCCAAAATTTATGGAAATTTCAGCATTGTAGAGTTTTACGGATGGATGGTGTCATTTTACGACTTCGCGGACAAAAATTTGAAACGTTAACACAACGTTAACACACGATAACCACCCTACTTCCGTACAATCGATTGTTTACGTGGATCGAAGGCAGGTCCACTATAGTCGATAACTCGTTATTTGATATGATTGGTAGTTTTAACCGTGTGATGTTTGTGCCGTCATTGGAACTGAATTTAAAGCTGGGATAACAGTTCTTTCATATGAGTCTTAGGTGCTGACAGGCTCTGCTCCTCAAATTCTTTGTTCCGCTCCGTTCGCTTGTCGTGATTTAACCCACATTCTTTGACCAAGTGAATGTTGTTCTTAGTTCACGAAGTTGGAGTTCCTTGAATGTTTCGTCCTTTTAATGTTATGACATATTTTAATGAAGTGTTCGAGTTTTTGTGTTATAACTTCGTGCTTCGCAGTTTCCTGTACTCCTTGTACTAATTACATTTGTTCCACTTATGTGTGTCTTTTTTACCTTGTGTATATTCTTCACGAGGTTGGCGTCGTGTTCATTTAATGGTTTAACATTTTGTGTACTTACAATTTACAACTATATTTGTGGAAGTAAACTTGACATTCTTGCTCCAACACTTCTTAAGACTGGCAGGTATACCACGTCACTATTTCGACTACCCAGACAGTTATACCTCTTGAAATATTGTTTCAAGATTAGGATCAACTATTTCATTTATTGAAATCATTTTCCTCATTAATGGTTGAAGACTTTGTGTGCTTTGACATATTGTAATGAAATTTTTGACTGCCTTGAATGTTTATGTCATAATTTTATGTGACGTTCAGTGATCCAGGTCCCTTTCGATGTTTCAGTAGATATCGAAACATTTGTTCCCGGAAATTTTCGTAAGCTATATTCCTGTTGTAGGATTCATGAATAAATCCAACAAGAAACAGTACTTCCGGACATTTAAATAATCATATTCTGTTGGTTTTCCGTGCATACTAAAATCAAGAAAGGGAGAAAAATTTCCCTTTTGCACGGTATGTGAGCGTATATTAATAGTGCACATGCTGGAAGAAACGGTTTAAGTAATCATGTGAAGTGCGGTAAATACGTAAGTTATATTAAATCGAGGGAAGATAAGAAAATCGACACTTTTTTTTGTCAAGACTGGAAACCTTGACAGTGACGTACTTAGGGTCGAGTGTCCGTTTATTTCGTTTTTTATGGAACAGAATGTACCCATAAGTGCGGCTGGTCATGGTGGTGCTTTATTTAAGAAGATAGCTTCCTCTGTGGATCAGTGGTAGTAGAGTGTCGGCCTCCGGATTCCAAGATAGCTGGTTAAAACCCGGCAGAGGTAGTAAGATTTTTGAAGGGGGGAAAAACACTCCATGTCGTACGATGTCGGCATATAAAAGATCTCTGGTGACAAAATTAATTAAATCTCAGCCATTGACGCCCAAGACAGTTTCAGTTTACTCTGCCTGCCATCCAGTGAGCCTAGAGTAAAACGGAACGCTGAAATTGACGAGCAGACAGCCAGTTGGCGTCAAATTGAAATGTCTGCACACGGTAGCTGAGGCAATACGATTATTATTATTATTTAAGAAGATGTTTCCCACATCAGAAGTTGCAAAGAAATATAGCTGTAGTCGCATGAAAACGCCATGCATTGAAAATAATACGACAAAAGTGCATCATCTAAGGTTGTTAAGCGCCTTCAGAACGGACCAGTTTCTTTGGCAACGGATGGAGGCAATAGAAGAACACCTAGTGGTATCGTATTGTTGTTATATTCTGTGGTATTCCGCGGGAAATGTAGTGAGCACTGTGCTATACATACCAGCGTTAGAGGGGACTCAGCGGGGCGAAACATAGGTAACCTCCTGTTATCAGAGCTGAATTCTCATAACATACCAAATACACTGACTGACAGTGAAAATGCAACACCAAGGAGGAGTGGTTCGAAAGGGATGAAAGTTGGGGAAAAAACAGAGTCGGCACGGAAGAATAACTGATGTTTATTTCAAACCGATATGCAGGTTACACAATGCGCACGGCATCGACTCAGTAGGATGTAGGACCACCGCGAGCGGCGATGCATGCAGAAACACGTCGAGGTACAGAGTCAATAAGAGTGCGGATGGTGTCCTGAAGGATGGTTCTCCATTCTCTGTCAACCATTTGCCACAGTTGGTCGTCCGTACGAGGCTGGGGCAGAGTTTGCAAACGGCGTCCAATGAGATCCCACACGTGTTCGATTGGTGAGAGATCCGGAGAGTACGCTGGCCACGGAAGCATTTGTACACCTCGTAGAGCCTGTTGGGAGATGCAAGCAGTGTGTGGGCGGGCATTATCCTGCTTAAACAGAGCATTGGGCAGCCCCTGAAGGTACGGGAGTGCCACCGGCCGCAGCACATGCTGCACGTAGCGGTGGGCATTTAACGTGCCTTGAATACGCACTAGAGGTGACGTGGAATCATACGCAATAGCGCCCCAAACCATGATGCCGCGTTGTCTAGCGGTAGGGCGCTCCACAGTTACTGCCGGATTTGACCTTTCTCCACGCCGACGCCACACTCGTCTGCGGTGACTATCACTGACAGAACAGAAGCGTGACTCATCGGAGAACACGACGTTCCGCCATTCCCTCATCCAAGTCGCTCTAGCCCGGCACCATGCCAGGCGTGCACGTCTATGCTGTGGAGTCAATGGTAGTCTTCTGAGCGGACGCCGGGAGTGCAGGCCTCCTTCAACCAATCGACGGGAAATTGTTCTGGTCGATATTGGAACAGCCAGGGTGTCTTGCACATGCTGAAGAATGGCGGTTGACGTGGCGTGCGGGGCTGCCACCGCTTGGCGGCGGATGCGCCGATCCTCGCGTGCTGACGTCACTCGGGCTGCGCCTGGACCCCTCGCACGTGCCACATGTCCCTGCGCCAGCCATCTTCGCCACAGGCGCTGCACCGTGGACACATCCCTATGGGTATCGGCTGCGATTTGACGAAGCGACCAACCTGCCCTTCTCAGCCCGATCACCATACCCCTCGTAAAGTCGTCTGTCTGCTGGAAATGCCTCCGTTGACGGCGGCCTGGCATTCTTAGCTATACACGTGTCCTGTGGCACACGACAACACGTTCTACAATGACCGTCGGCTGAGAAATCACGGTACGAAGTGGGCCATTCGCCAACGCCGTGTCCCATTTATCGTTCGCTACGTGCGCAGCACAGCGGCGCATTTCACATCATGAGCATACCTCAGTGACGTCAGTCTACCCTGCAATTGGCATAAAGTTCTGACCACTCCTTCTTGGTGTTGCATTTGCTCTGTCAGTCAGTGTAAAAACTGTGTGGCTTTCTGCGTCGACAATGGTCCTCTTAACATAGGACAGAAGAATGGGGTTTTAGCAGTTCCTAGGAAGTTCAACCAAGTATTGCCATCATTGGTTATATTTTCCACCTGATTAATCTAGCAGCTGAAAAAAGGTGCTGGAAGATTACCACTTAAAGTGGATGAGATCATTGTTGATATATTTTATATCTTAGAGAAAAGTGTCGAAGGAAAAGACGCCCTCACAAATTTCAGAACTTGCACAATAAAGAGGTCAGAGGAAGTAATATTATGTACCCCATTATTTCCACAAGCCTGACATCTAATACCCAGAGTTGAACAAAGTGGCTCCAAAGAGTATCAGAAGAAGAGAAGTCTTGATTCTCCTACTACATTTGCCCCTAAGAGAATAGCGTATTCTTCCAAATGCGACAAACCCATCGTAGAAGGTAAGACTTCTGCTGCAACACGTGAGGAAAAATTGTTTATGTTCCTGTCCACAAACTTGAACAAGGCTTTGACACTTTCCCTCATTAGACTATCCCTGTATTTGACAAATTCAATGTTTCCCTTCAGACTTCTTCCCCACAAGTTAACTTTTTATTAGAACTTCTAATGAATTTGCTTAAGTAGTTATTCACCAAGTTTGTTAAGCCCAAAATTGTCAAAAGCTGCTCATTGCTTGAAGCTGTTTACAACTTGATTCAAGATGAAAGAAGTGATGATGGGTTAGTTATTGGCATTCAGACTCAAGATAGTGAATGATCTCCAGGATACGGATAAATCCTTTTTCTTTTCATCAGTGAGAAACTACTTTTGTACTGCGTGTGACTACATCATCAACAAGGTTCCACTCAAGGATGATGTGTTGAAGCATGCTCAAGTTGCTAGGTTAGACAAAATTGAAGATGCACTGTTTTCGTATATTCATTCTTTCTTCGAAATGTATGCTATCATGTTATGCAAGGGAGTGAATGAAACTACAGGCTTCAGAGGTAGTTCCCAGATCTTCAGGTAGATGACACATCTGCTGCAAATCAAGATGCTGCAAGTGATTCCATGCGGGCAGAAATATCAAGAATTCGTAGAGCCGATGAACTTTTTAAGTATAACTGAATTTCTAGAGTAATGTTCTCTATTCTCACCACACCCCATAGCAATGCAGGATGTGAACGTGTTTTCAGCCTTGTAAATAAAATAGAACAGAGTTCAGATCAGCCGTGTCCAATGAATCTCCGGAGTTTATTTCTGTTTTGAAGACCAGGATTTTGGTCCTTGTTATTAAAAAATATTTTCTCGAAACCAAAAAGGCTACAATCGTTACTTCAAAGTCGAACTAGCATGTGATTTGCTGTTTGTATGATATTATTTTTTGCCTGTATTACATTAGAGAAGTTGTATTGTGTAAAGCCTTTTACAGTTATCGCATATCTGCTTAATTTATCAAGGAAGTCCTCTTACGTATGCTCCAAACGAATATCCACCACGCCTGCTGCTGTTTCACATGGATTTCTTGAGTGTTATGTTCATCTAGATACCATTGGCCTATGATGTAAGTAGATGTGCTTTTATTCAAGTATCCTGTTTAAAGCATGAATTATTGCATTTTGTAGCCCAGAAGTATCATTTTCGTCAAGCTGGGATATGTCGAAAATTGTTTGATTTTTCTCAGGCGTGTGTTTTACTGTTAGCCCTCTTCAAAAGTTGGTAGGTATGCTTATGATATCCAACAGTGTCTGCCACCCCTTCCCCCATCCCATTTCTCTGTACAAATTTTATTTTATAAACGTCAATATTGGACGCACAACTTTTGTATTCATAATGTTTCTGATAATGAAGCAGCAATGTTTATGTGGTCGAAAGACGTTGCAGGGAGGGGAGAAGATTACATTATTTCATATATTAAGCATGATGTAGAATCAATCCCTGCTGAAGTACGTCATTTAGGGTCTATTCTGATTCTTGTCTGGGCAAAACAAGAACCTTAGATTGGTTAGTTTCTGATGCACCTGACACAATCTGGCGGGTTTGGTGATGTAGTATATAAATATTTGGTACCGGACATACATTTTTACCATGTGACCGGAACTTTGGTCTTATTGAGAAAAATAGGCAAGTGTCTTACATTTATGTTCCCGACCAATGGATGGAGCTAGTTAAGAAAACTAGAGTTTAAAATCCTTTCAGTATTGTCAAAATGACAACTGGTATAGTCATCACAGCTAAATCTCTTCTCGATAAAGTCCAGAGAAAAATAGTGTCAGAGTTTGGTAAATGGACCTGCTGAGCAGGATAACTTGTGCCAAAGTAACTAAAAACCAACCTCTAAGCTACTTCTTAAGTATAGCTATGGAGAAATTGAGAGTTATGATTCTGTGCATATTACCTGGTGGATTTAACTTAGCTGTGAAACATTTCCCTTCAAATATCAGTGTCCAAGAGCTATAAATCCTGCAAAACTGAAAGATTTACACCAACTGATGGAATATATTCCACCAGTTTATCATGAATACTACCAAAACCTTCAATGTGTTGCAGAATCTGAGGCTATTCCATATGAACCAATTTTTGATTATAGGACTGATTACTGCTCAGTAACACCTTTCAATAGCGGCGATTAGGGGGTCTTGGGAGGGGGGTGGCGCAGTCACTCCCCCACTTTGTGGAGAAGTAAACAATTTTTATTCAATTTTAGCCGCCTGATTTTTTAACGTTTCGGCAGACTGAACAGACTGAAGGACCTAAGAGTTACTAAAAATCGCCAGAAACTATAAATTATCAATCCGTATGTTTTTTCAGCTAATTCCTTCCATTAATTTATTTATTTATTAAGACAAATGCTTAGTGAAAATATTCAGAAAATGTCGTTCAATGCGGCAAATCGATTCATACAATGCAGCAGCGTGTAGTATGTGCTGCGAAGAAAAGCAGCTGGGATATATATTTTGCCACGGTCATGGACACTGAAGTATTTAATTCAACCGCTTTCCGCGCGCATCCGTCATTCTGGCAGTCTCACTAAATGCGTATGTGCAGTTCTAACCAGTGTCTGTTACTTTGTTAGTGTCCAGTCAAATACTAAATAACATTTTAATTGTATAATCACGGCGAACTTCTATTTAATTATAATACATGTGTAATTATTGTCCCTTTGGTGAAAGTTTTTTTGTATACTACTAATGTTGCCGCACTAAATTTGCTTGACTCAGCCTTTACGTCGCTGTAGAAATTCACTCAGACAGCATTAAAAACATACCATTTTGTAGCCTTTTTCAATTTTTATGTCCCCCCTGCTATAGCCTTTAAACCCGGATACTTTTTGATTATACATTCTTGCGCCTCCCACTTCTAACACTCAATCGCCACTACTGACACCATTAACCATAAATCTCCGAGATAAGATACAGTTATACTATTTTGGAAATGCGATAGACAACGCATAACATGTTAGAAAGAGGGTAAATTAAAGATGTAGTGATTACTTTCGAGGTATTAAAAAGAATATTACCGGGTGAGTTGGGCATGCGGTTAGGCCCCTCTGTCGGCAGCCCTGAAGATGGTTTTCAGTGGTTTCCATTTTCATACCAGGCAAATTCTGGGGCTGTACCTTAATTAAGACCATGGCCGCTTCCTTCATACTCCGAGGTCTTTCCTATCCCATCGTTGCCATAAACATATCTGCGTCGGAGCGAAGTAAAGCAAATAATTAATTACATGTGTATATTACCATCTGTTATAGATGTATAATGGATTGAGCAAGTTTAATGTAAAGTTTCTCTTTGTTTATTGATAATGTCTTGTTTTGAGTAGTAAAATATGAAAAAGTATATTGTCTGCTTGAAACTGATGTTTACAAAAACGAATGAAGATAATGTCTTATATTTTTTCAGCCTCATTCACAAATCTCACTTTTTCTATTTTAAAAAAGTGTGGGTTAACCCGTTTCTACGGGCATGTCTTCATTTTTATTTCATTATCAGAACTTATTACGGGCTGTGCACGCAGCGCGACGTGAACATATTATGGTCGCTGTGAGGTATGCTCGCAATCAGACTGGAATAAGTTAATTACCATAAATAGCAATTAGCGATAAAATAATACATAATGAGCCACTGAATTGTAGCTTCGAGCGTGTGTTTTCACTCTTAGATTCTACACCCTGCAACCATCACTTGGAATAAAGCGAAGAACAAGTGAAAAATTATGTTTAATTTGAAATAATGGCATGAGGTAGGTAGACCACAAATAGAAACAATCGTGAAACAAATCAAACACATCGCAAACACAATAATTTACGTTGATAAGAATACAAGTATTATTTCACTAAAATTAAGAACATGCTGCTTGGAAAACACTAAATAGTGGTCGGATAGGCTCGAAATGTACGTTGATTATTGAATGAATATAACCAAACATAAAATATCTGTCTGAATAAGATAATCCCTTTTAAGGAAAATCTGTTTATTGGATTACATAAATAATAATTATAATATTATTAAATAGAAAAACACACCATATGCAAGAATATAAACTTATTTGCTACAAAGCTTTGTTAGAGAAGAAGAACTCTTCGGGCACTCCAGGGCGTAGTAATGACCACAAAACTTTTCACACCATCCGCACAAACAATCATGCTTCGGTTCATGAAAACTGGTTTCACTTTTTCTATCTCTTTTATACCTTTCTTCAGGAAGGTCCATATGATATCAGTGCTGTAGGTCATAAGTGTTGTGTATTTTTAGCCCGAAATATTTTAAGGCTGTTCGATCGAGAGTTAACTAAGATGATCTCTATCGTTTATTACTATTATTGCTGCCAGAGTCCTTTCTTTTGTGTGAGCTGTAAATGTAGTCCCAGTTGCCTGGAAATTCATTCCGAGATATTTGAATGTGTTTACAATTTTTAAACGTTATTTTCGTAACTTAGTGTATCTGTTGCTGCTCGTCTTCCTCCCCTGGTAAAAACCACGAATACAGTCCTCAATTCATTAACTTCTAAATTGTTTCTCTTGAACATTTTTCAGGTTGATGATTGCTTTTTTAAGTTCACCTCGGTGTGGTGACATAATTACCATAGCATCACGTATAGATTAATTCTAGCATGATTGCTAGCGATTGCTTTGTTTACATCACGTCTTATTACATTGAAAACAAGAGGACTCAAAGGATTCTCTTGAAGGACCCCCTACAATCTGAAGAGTTGGATTTGAATTTGCTAATTCATCGCATATTCTCCCGTATTGTTGTGATAATATTGTTATCCTCCTCTGCGAACCATGTGACCTTGCCGCGGTGGGGAGGCTTGCGTGTCCCAATGATGCAGATAGCCGAGCCGCAGGTGCAACCATATCGGACGGGTATCTGTTGAGAGACCAGACTAACGAATGGTTCATCGAAAGGGTGGTAGCAGCCTTTCGATAGTTGCAAGGGCGGCAGTCTAGATCATTGACTGATACGGCCTTGTTATAATACTCAACATGGCTTAGCTGTGTTGATACTGCTACACGGCTGAAAGCAACGGGAAACTACAGCCATACTAACTCCCGAGGACATGCAGCTCTCTCTGTATGAATGATCTACTGATGATGGCTTCCTCCCGGGTAAACTTATTCCGGAGGTAAACTAGTCCCCCATTCGGACCTCCGGGTGGGGACTACACGAGAGGGGGCGATCATCAGGACGATGGATACTGACATTCTGCGAGCCGGAGCGTGGAATGTTAGAAGTTTGAATCGTTGTGGTAGGTTAGAGAACCTGAAAAGGGAGATGGATAGGCTAAAGTTAGATGTAGTTGGTATAAGTGAAGTACGTTGGCAGGAAGAACAAGATTTTTGGTCAGGCGACTACCGAATTATCAACACAAAATCAAACAGGGGAAATGCAGGAGTTGGTTTAATAATGAATAAGAAAATAGGGCAGCGGGTAAGCTACTACGACCAGCATAGTGAAAGAATTATTGTCGTCAAGATAGACACCAAACCAATGCCCACCACAATAGTGCAGGTCTATATGCCTACTAGTTCTGCGGATGATGAAGAAATCGAAAGAATATATGAGGAGATAGATGATTTAATACAATATGTAAAAGGTGACGAGAATCTAATTGTGATGGGAGACTGGAATGCAGTGGTAGGCCAAGGAAGATAAGGTAGTACAGTAGGAGAATTTGGATTGGGACAAAGGAACGAAAGAGGAAGTCAGCTGGTTGAATTCTGCACTGATCATAATTTAGTCCTCGCCAATACTTGGTTCAAACACCACAAACGACGGCTGTATACATGGACGAGACCTGGAGACACTGGAAGGTATCAAATAGACTTCATTATGATTAGGCAGAGATTCAGAAACAAGGTGTTGGATTGCAAAACTTTCCCAGGAGCAGACGTGGACTCTGACCATAACTTGTTGGTCATGAAATGCCATCTGAAGTTGAAGAAATTGAAGAAAGGAAAGAATGAAAAAAGATGGGATCTAGACAAGTTGAAAGAAAAGAGTGTGAGGGATTATTTCAAGGAACATGTTGCACAAGGACTAAATGAAAAGGCTGAAGGAAACACTATAGAGGAAGAGTGGAGAGTCATGAAGAATGAAGTCAGTAGAGCTGCTGAAGAAATGTTAGGAAGGAAGAAAAGATCAACTAAGAATCAGTGGATAACTCAGGAGATACTAGACCTGATTGATGAACGACGAAACTACAAGAATGCTAGAAATGAACAGGGCAGAAAAGAATACAGGCGATTAAAGAATCAAGTGGATAGAAAGTGCAAGGTAGCTAAGGAAGAATGGCTGAAGGAGAAGTGCAAGGATGTCGAAGGCTGTATGGTCCTGGGTAAGGTAGATGCTGCATACAGGAAAATCAAGGAAACCTTTGGAGAAAGGAAATCTAGGTGTATGAATATTAAGAGCTCAGATGGAAAGCCACTTATAAGGAAAGAAGACAAAGCAGAAAGATGGCAGGAGCATATCCAACAGTTGTATCAAGGTAAAGATTTAGATAATTTGGTTCTGGAACATGAAGAGGCTGTTGATGCTGATGAAATGGGAGACCCAATTTTGAGGTCAGAGTTTGACAGAGCTGTGAGTGACCTCAATAGGAACAAGGCACCTGGAATTGATGATATTCCCTCTGAATTACTGACTGCCTTAGGAGAAAACAGCATGGCAAGGTTATTTCATTTAGTGTGCAAGATGTATGAGACAGGAGAAGTCCCATCCGATTTTCGGAAGAATGTTGTTATACCTATTCCCAAGAAAGCCGGTGCCGACAGGTGTGAAAACTACCGCACCATTAGTTTAGTATCTCATGCCTGCAAAATTTTAACACGTATTATTTACAGAAGAATGGAGAAACAAGTAGAAGCTGAGTTGGGAGAAGATCAATTTGGCTTCAGAAGAAATGTAGGCACACGTGAAGCAATACTGACTTTACGTCTGATCTTAGAGGATCGAATCAAGAAGGACAACCCCACGTACATGGCATTTGTAGATCTAGAAAAAGCATTCGATAATGTTGATTGGACCAAGCTATTTATGATTCTGAAGATGATAGGGATCAGATACCGACAACGAAGAATTATCTACAACCTGTATAAAAATCAGTCTGCAGTGATAAGAATCGAGGGCTTTGAAAAAGAAGCAGCAATCCAGAAAGGAGTGAGGCAAGGCTGCAGTTTGTCCCCTCTCCTTTTCAATGTTTACATAGAACAGGCAGTAAAGGAAATCAAAGAGAGATTTGGAAATGGAATCACAGTCCAAGGAGAGGAAATCAAAACCTTGAGATTTGCCGATGATATTGTTATTTTATCTGAGACTGCAGAAGATCTCGAGAAGTTGCTGAATGGTATGGATGAAGTCTTGGGTAAGGAGTACAAGATGAAAATAAATAAGTCCAAAACAAAAGTAATGGAGTGCAGTCGAACGAAGGCAAGTGATGTAGGAAATATTAGATTAGGAAATGAAGTCTTAAAGGAAGTAGATGAATATTGTTACTTGGGTAGTAAAATAACTAACGATGGCAGAAGTAAGGAGGACATAAAATGCAGACTAACACAAGCAAGGAAGAGCTTTCTTGAGAAAAGAAATTTGCTCACTTCAAATATTGATATCGGAATTAGAAAGATGTTTTTGAAGACTTTCGTGTGGAGCGTGGCATTGTATGGAAGTGAAACATGGACGATAACTAGCTCAGAAAGAAAGAGAATATAAGCTTTTGAAATGTGGTGTTACAGAAGAATGCTGAAGGTGAGATGGATAGATCGAATCACGAATGAAGAGATACTGAATCGAATTGGTGAGAGGAGATCGATTTGGCTAAATTTGACGAAAATGAGAGATAGAATGATAGGACACATCTTAAGACACCCAGGACTTGTTCAGTTGGTTTTTGAAGGAAGTTTAGGTGGTAAGAACGGTAGGGGCAGACCAAGGTATGAATATGACAAGCAGATTAGAGAAGATTTAGGATGCAATAGTTACGTAGAAATGAAAAGGTTAGCGCAGGATAGAGTGGCATGGAGAGCTGCATCAAACCAGTCTATGGACTGATGACTCAAACAACAACAACAACAACAATATTGTTATCACTTTTGTAAGACATCTTTTCCCGGTTATCTCTTCCAGTTTCTGAAGAATTAGACACCTGCTTGTGGAGTCAAAGGCTTTTCGAATGTCTATAAACACTGCATGTAGCTTTCCTTTTTGTGGCTCGAGTACTTCTTAACCAAACAATTAATTGTGTGAGTTGTTCATCTACCTGTTCTAAATCCGAACTGTTCATCTGGTATTTTGTCATCTACTGTATCCCACAGTCGTGTTGTGAGCGATTTTATTAAAAGCTTCTATAATGTGTACTGTAGAGCAATTCAACAGTAGGCGTTCGGGTCACTCGCATCTCCTTTGCCTTTGTACATCGCTTTTAAAGTCGATGCCAGCCATTTGGTATTTTTCCTTGCATGAGACACACAGCTAAATTAAATTTTACCGGGCGAGTTGGCCGTGCGCGTAGAGGCGCGCGGCTGTGAGCTTGCATCCGGGAGATAGTAGGTTCGAATCCCACTATCGGCAGCCCTGAAAATGGTTTTCCGTGGTTTCCCATTTTCACAGCAGGCAAATGCTTGGGCTGTACCTTAATTAAGGCTACGGCCGCTTCCTTCCAACTCCTGGGCCTTTCCTATCCCATCGTCGCCATAAGACCTATCTGTGTCGGCGCGACGTAAAGCCCCAAGCAAAAAAAAAAAAAAAAAAATTCTTCTGGCGTTACATATTAGCAAACACTACATCTATATTTCAAGGTTATACAGTATATGAGAAAAAATTAAATAATTAATCAATATTCCCAGGAAATATAATTATCAATAATTAGAATAATTCATTGGAACCAGTGCAGTTATTGGATTGATAAAAGAGATTGAGTCTAGGGGAGAATAAAAAATCGAAATACTTCAAATTCACCAAATTTTCTTCATCATTATGAATCGGAAATGGAAAGGTGACTCAAAGGAATAAAACCAATCTGAATTGCCCTGTACCGCATAAACATGAACTAACTGACTAGAGAGCAAAGTCAGGACGTCATGATAAAATATGCGATATCCACCATCTTGAGAAAATCAACAAATTTGCACAAAAGAATATCATGACAGAATGTTGATCGTCTTTAAAAAGAATGGGGCGTGGCACAATAACTTAAAACGACTGAATGAGGCCATTTTCTCGAAGTCGAGGTAAACCTGGTATAAATTAAACCTATTTAATTTTAGTATCTAGTTTAAACCTGAGTCGACTTTCTCCATCAATTTCTGACACACGATTAGTCTAAACGACAGCCTGCCCGTTTAAATTTGCTTTCATAGAAGCTAATGTGAGATCTACAAGGCAATAACCAAGTATCTTCCAGTTACGATTTAAAACCGTAATCATAACAACAAGAGCTTCTCTGGCCAAGGGGCAATCATCACTTCCAATAAAACCCTGCCCTAAATTTACATAACCACGTCCCACACAAGAACTTTCTTTATTGCCATTTCATCAAACATTAAAGATGCAAGGATAGGTTCTGTACTTCCCTCTACCTCCTGTGCAATTTTCACGAAGCTTTCCTCTGTGAAACCTGGATTGCCATCCAGAACTGATGGACAACGATGGAGAGTCCTTGGATGAGGAATTTTAACTTGTTTCTAGAGGTGCTGATAGGTTCGTGAAGAATAAAACTGTAGCGTCAAAACAAATCTTCTTACCTCCTCAGTATAATTCTGACCACAACCCTTGATCTGAAGTTCTACAAGTTCCTTCAGTACGCGTGGAAAACCCTTGTGTAAAATTTCGGAGCCAGATTCACACAGTCTTTTATTAAGTCCCAAAACTAGCTGCTGGTAATTATTTTACTCCTCTTCCTGTTAATGTTCTGTTGAAGATATTTCACCTTTTCTTTTAAATTGGCATTTTCTTCCATTGCATTGTCGTCCATTCTTTTCACTTTGTATGGGCTAGGGACTCAGTATGCATGATAATTTCTTATGATCTTCAGTTCAGCACTTTCTGAAGAGAGGAAAACAGTAAAAATGGAACAAACGAATACACATAACCCACAGTCAGCATTACTATTTAAAAAAAGGAATCGATCTTTCTAAAGCGAAATAAAATGCCAGTTTACTAGATGTAGGGGCAGTCTGAGAGACTGTATCTCTGATGACTTGAGACATGCTGAAGGAAAGCTGTATATAGTGTTCATAGGCTTTACAAAAGCATTTGACAGAATTAACAGACAACAGTTAGTTAAAACCATGATGATAGGAAAGGACAAGTCATTACTAAAATACGGTGGTTACATACATACCCCGAAACAATGATGTAGTAATTGATGACAGTGTTATTCTATCACAACCAATTCAGAAAATACTCGGAGTACTACAGGGAGATCATCTAAGCCGCGTTATTTTTAATATGGTTACAGCTGATATAAGTTTCATTGCCAATTCGACGAAAGTAAATATTTGCACATATGCGGATGACCCTTTCATATCAAAAGAAAAATTGCAGACATATTTTAATCATTTTTCACCATGGGAAATTTCCATTGAATTGGAAATTAACCTCCAGAAAGCAACGTTGCTTGAATTTCACAGCAAAGGATGAAGATAGGCAGAAGGAGACAATGTACGGGTACACATTTCAACTAGTAAATTTCAATAAATTAAAAAAGCTAGAGTTAACTTTTCAAACCCAAAGAATAGCTTTTACTACCAACATCAAAGAAAGAGTAATTCAAGCTTCTAGCGCAAATCAAGACATACATTTATCCAAGCTATCTCCTGCCTCTGCAATGAAACTTTTCAAACATATAATTAACCCGATCTCTATTACCCGAAATCTATAAATTCTGGGAATCATGAAAAATCGAATACTGCAACAAACCATCCCATAGCGATGATGTTATAATATAATAATAGACAGAACACGTCGTAGGTTAAACCATTCGAAATAATTGTTGTGTTATGTTAATTATATTAAATCTCATAGTTACCTGAATTATTGAATTCCATATTTGTCGACGTAGATTCGGATAGCGGCGGCGTAGGACTGGAGACTCTCATATTGCTTCGTATAGTTGGAAGAGGTCTAGTACACTGTATTTTCATAAGGTGACTCGGAAAACCAAAAACTGTAGGGATAGCTGTGGATGGGAAGCGTCTTCTGTCATTTTTGATTTTGCTTTAAAATATCGCGAACACAGGAAGCTGTGCTTTGTAGGAAACCATTCGTCACGTTTCATATTTCTTGAGTTCCTTTTCTTTCAAATGACGAAGATTTGGCCAGCCCCGTGATGTAGGGGTAGTGTGCGTGCCTCTTACCCGGAGGCCCCGGGTTCGATTCCCGGCCAGGTCAGCGATTTTTACCTGTATCTGAGGGCTGGTTCAAGGTCCACACAGCCTACGTGATTAGAATTGAGGAGCTATCTGACGGTGAGATAGTGGACCCGGTCTCGAAAACCAAGAATGTAAGGATTTTACCTAAGTTTAAAGCAAATTTTCTAGAGTTTCTCCTCATCTTGCCTAGTATGCCCCACTTTGGCGTCCCCATAGTTTGTTGCGGTTTCCCCGTAATCGTATAGCCTTTCGTAGTGTTTTCTGATGATACAACCAGCCTCTGGCCTGATGACCTAACAAACCGACGAAGCACAAAATAAACTGTGCATGGAAAAAAATTGCAGAGGAATTCTTGTCATTTGCAGCACCTAAGTTTAACGAATATTTAAATGCCCCGACTGTGATTACGCTCGGATAACGAATCGGATACTTTCCAAGTTCTTCCAACCTATCCTTGACAATTTCACTTGGAAAATTTCGCATAATTGTGATCCTGTAGATCGAAGGATTTCCATTCAGCGGAGAAATACTGAAATTATGAAAACTACATTGCTGGAGGTTAAGTTGAGCACCATAGCTTTATTTTTGAGTGATCAGGATTTTCGGAATTTGATCAAATATTACGGTACACGACTTACTTTTTGTGTTTGCTTTTTTATGTTTAAGGCAACTGCTCTTAAAAAATGTAAACTATACTCAATAAATATTTATGGGATCAGAATCATAAAGAAATGTTCCATGCTTGCTAGTAAATTAGTACTACAATAAATTACAGTTAAGAATATTTCATCTTAACTATTATTAGCATACTAACAATAGAAACATTAATGCTGCAGGGAGGAGCGTATTATGCATACAGTACCGGTACCAAGTGACGCGAACAAGGTTAAGTTATAAACGAGGCTAGAATCAAATAATAACTTACATCTCCTAGAGTCGTCCTTCGTGATATGGCTGCTGGATCGGTGGTTTGTGAGATTAATCCCAGCCTAAGGCGATGGATTTAAGTAGGAGATAGATTTTGAGCACGCTAGGAATTTGCTTACTTGAAATTCTCGTAAATGGTGACTTTCTGAGGAAAGAAATATTTCTAAAAGACTTGGATTTTTATATTTTAACACCCCCGTGTGTTCCGTTAAATAATGCAGACATAAGAAAAACACGTATTTTGGCCTATTGTACTTGTTTACGGTAAAGAATGCCAGAGATAAATAACAAATAAAAATGCTTTCTAAGAAAGTGCAGACAACAATGGGTAAAATTATACCACACATTACTTCACACAGATGCAAACAATTTATTTATCAGTAAAGCTAATATCCCGTTGAATTTCTTCTTTATTTACTAACTATGTTCGCATTAATTCTCTACAAACAGCCGATATTAAAACAAAAATGTCCGTCATTGATTTACTTGGCTCTGATTGGCCAATTTCAATTGACTATATCTTCAACAATTCTTTCAGTGTAGCCAACATTAGTGCAGACTTGAGGTTTCAGAGACATCATTATTTTAATACGTAGACTTGTAATAGAGCTGTACCTTATCAAACTGCATAAAACGGGAGTAGTAGGTGTACTTTGTGATGGAACACCTACAAATACACCTGCCAATGCAGAAATTAGGTGTAAATTTTTCTGGTGATAATGGACAGTGTTGATTTCACCACCCATCTTTTCAGCAGAGAAAAGTGTATTGTTTTTTGATGCTGCTCACATGTTGAAGTTAATGTGGAACTTGCTAGCAGAAAGGGAATTTCTTGTTGATTGCGTTAATCAAGGAGGTGACAGTAATAAGATTAAATGGGAGTATTTTGCAGTCTATTTACTCTCCGGGAAAAAGAAGGTTTACATGCTGCAAATAAACAGAAACGATGACATATCTACTACGATACCACAAAATGAAAATTGCCTTTGCTGCTCAGACATTTATCAGATCAGTAGGTGTGCTATGTCTATCTGAAATTCATCAGGGTTTCAGGAATTTGCAGGATGTGAACACACTGTTAAATTTGTTAAGATTATTGATTTAATATTTGATATCTTGAATTCCTGTCATCCAATGAGTAAAGGAAAAACTCTCCCATTTCCAGAAAGAACAGAGTGACTGTTCTGCAATCAAATGTGTCAATTACTTACAAAACACTTGTTTGCAACTCGAATAGGAAAATGCCGATTCATAGGCTCAGTGTTGATCTTATGGCTGTTAAGGCGTTGGCTGAGGCATACGTTTGGAATGATGACCCTATTTTGAAATATTTTCTGGCGCGTATGTTGAGCCGAGATTATTTGGAATTATCTTTTTCTTCTTTACGCTCTAGAGGTGGGAACAGGTGTGCAGCCATCTGAAAGTGCAAATTTTGAACTTTCTGACTGTGATGTCCCTGTCCCTGCCAGTGGTATCAACAGTTCTCTTCGGAAGACAACCGACAACAGATTTATGTTAGATGCACTGGAACTGGATCATGACTATTTCAATCATAACTATGATTCAATTAGTATACATATGTTGATAATGTAGTTGAGTACATTTCAGGGAGTGTAGTTCACCGTCAAGCATCTAAGAAGTTGAAATGCTTACAATGTTTGGAGGTTCTATTGGCCAATAGCAGTACATACGGAAGTAGATTAGCAGTAGAAAAGAATGTGAATGGTTCTCTTGTGAATCCATGTCAATAGGCAGTAAAACTATGTAAAATTGCTGAAAAGGTTTTAGAAATTGTACCGGGCGGTACACCTCCGCGCCGCTAATTCAAACATTGCACCAGTTGAAACTCCTCTACTGGAGGAAGCCTGAACTTTAACAACCATGTTAATTCTAAAGTTTCTCAGAAGATGTCGCTATTGTAAATTTTGAAAAGTTCTGAACTGTGTCTTTTTATATTTATATTTGTTTGCTCTGTAGTAAGAAGTGTGAACATTCTCTTCTAGATGGCACTACTTAAGAACTAATATTGTGCACCCTAGTGCGAAGTGAAGGAACTTGTTTTGAAGAAATTTGCTATTCATAAGTTTGTTCTCTGTTAAATTTCTTTCAGTCATTGTTTGGGTTGGCAGCATAACCCTTCTCTTTCCGCCAGTTTTGAATTTGACCAATAAGGAATTTCTGTAATTAATTTTCCACCAATAAAGTGTTTCTTCTTCGTCTGGTGTATCAGTTTTTGCCATTATCCAATAAAATTTTGTGGGCGGGTTGTAATCATTCATGAAACGTCTCGAATTTTCCACGAGGGTATATAAACTGCTGATTTTCTGGTCTCCTGGCCACTTCAGTAACATCTCTCCTAGTGTGAATATGTAGCAGGGGGCGGGAAGCGCCTCTTTCTTCGGGCAGCAGTTCATCCATAAGGTAATGGCGATTTAATAACTTCTTTTCTTGCTAGCTCAGCAGTTTAACCCTCGGGGCAGGTTCGAAACATTTATCATGTAACTTTCCTTTAAAATGTAAAAGACACTTGGTATAAATTCTGTCTCTTTAAGTACAAATTGGGATAGAGAGTGCCTAAACCTCTCGAGCTCCCACTCATATAGTTTTGAGGTGACTACGTTTTCATAACAGTTTCCCTTCTCTTCGTAATGTAATAAAGTTTTCCTATCGTGTCACCTCCGTAGTATGGGATTAGCCCTTGCATAAGCGGCCTAGTGCCAAATAGGTTTTAAAAAGGTGTATTTGGAGTGCAAGTTACGCCCCCACTCAGGTTGGTATTTTGGGGCCATGTAATTGTCCTATTTCTTTACTGAATAGGCCTCAGTAGGTTGGGTATTTTTACCCCTGTTCTTATGTGCCTGGAGGGCAGCTTAAAGGTGGAGTTTGGTGTGGCCTTTGAATAGGCTTGAACTTTGAGAGCGGGTTGCTCTTTCTTAAAGTTGGTTTCTGTGTGCCTCGAGCAGGCTTAACTGGGTAATTGGGAGCTCGTGCTCCTTGGTATGATTGGGGTTTTCTGACCCTTTGTTGAACCTTATACATAAGTAAAGTTGGGCTCATTGCTCAAGGTGTGTCTGGGGGCTCGAAGTCCAAATCCATTAACAAATTGTAATTGTACATTCTTAATTTGTTGATATGCTACTGAGTACCTGTTATACTTGTTATTTCTTGATCTTGAAAAGAAAATATAACCTTTGTTAAATTTTAAATTAACTTTAATTTCGTAAGTTGAGACCTATTTATCCCAGCACCTTCTTTCACCTCTGCTGTTCCACAGATACCTCGGAACAAGTGGTAGCAGAGCGTGGTTGAATGGGTCTCAATTTAGCCCCTTTTGACGGCTAGACATTGTTTTTAATTCGAACTCTAACAATTTTCTCAGTTGCTGGAATTTTTTTTATTTTTTCTAAAACTTTTCTGTCATCATGTCCGGCCCTCGCGAGGTTCTCCATCCTTTCTATTTGCGTAAAGAAGAATTAATTTATGAACTATCTCTCCGAAACGTCCAATCTGGAGGCACGGTTGCGATGGATGCTAATAAACTTAAAGATTCCCTTGAGTTGCCTATTACCACTCCAACGTTGGGAGAGAAAGAAATTGACGATGCTCTCTCCACGATCAATGATAATACTACTGAGCTAGCATCTGTAGTTAGTTTTTTTGAAGAAGGGATCTCATCCCCTAACCAACTTAAACGTGTGCAACCTCGACTATTTCATTTTTTATAATAGGCTTAACGATCTATTGTCTCTCAGGTTGAGGGGCATTCAGGGAAAGGAGGCTAGTGCCCTCATTGAAAACATTTCTAAATTGTCCAGTACTGTTGGTCACTTGTTATCGGGGGTAACGCCTCCCAAAACTGACCCGCCCCTGGCGGTAAACACTGTTAGCAAGGAAACTTCTTCCAAAGGGGAAGAAAATGGAACATCAACAGTTACTCAAAAAACCACTCCCCCATTAGAAACTGAGTCCGATCGTCGCACGTCCATTCCACCCTTTGTTTTAAACAGGGTACCTTCGGAATTGGCTTCTCCGCCACTTAGGCCCCTTTCTTCTATGTCACCTGGTTTCAGCAGTTTACCCCATCCATTAGCTATCTTACTTAGAGGTATTTCCAAGTTTTCTGCTAACTCCACAACCGATGTCATTGCTTTCTTAAGGTTTTTAGTTGAATTCCAAGATCATGCCCTTGTTTTTTCTCTGTCTCCGTGTCAAATCCTTCAGATAATTTACACGAATTCCATTGGTGTTCTCTCCGACAGGATAGTTAGGGCAATCGCTGAACAGTCATCCATAGAAGACTTCCATGCCCATCTGTTGGCAAATTTTATCCCCGCTCGAGCTAGGTCATCGCTCATTCAAAAGTACTACTACCGAGTGCAACGGTTGGCTGAAAATTTGACAGACTTCATCCAAGACATCAAGTTTTACACTAGGGTGTTTGCCCTACATTTCCCTGAAGATCAAATTGTTCAGGCTATTGTAGAAGGTATTTCACCACCTTACGGGTCATACTTGTGTTTTGCGTCGCGTCCGCAAACTTTCGCTGAGTTAGAGGCTATGGCTGTCTCAGCCGAAGGAGTCAGATACGCCGATACCTTGCGTGTCACGAAAGAACCCCCTCCATCCTCTAGTAGTTTTCGGCCTCCTCCTCGCCGACCCATCACACCCCGTAAATGTTACGCTTGCGGGTCGCCTGACCATCTTCGCAATAAATGTCCATTGATCAAATCTAGGAGGACAAATAATGGAGCAAGTTCATCCCAAGGTTGCTTTAAATGCGGCGCGCTTTCACATATTACCAAGAACTGCCCTAATGCTAACAGCACTCCCTCCTGCTCAACTTCTGGTGCAACTACCACCAAGGCCAATAATAATAAGTGACTAGGGGCTTCGGCTGAGTCGGCGAACCCTTCTTCTCGAGGCTCAGCCCCAAGTAATCATGTCGAAAATTCAGGGAAAAATCTGCCTTCAAATTTATCTTTTGAAGGTCCCAAAGAATGTCTTAGGATTGCGGCGGATACCCCCGCACCTGTTCCTTTTCTCAAAATTGAAATAAATAATGAACCTGTAACAACTTTATTAGATTCAGGCAGTGTGTGTTCTATTATTTCGGCTGAATGGTACTCCAAATTGAAAACTGTTCGTAAACTTCGTGACTATTGCTAATCTTCAGTTCAATATGTTTCGGCTAATTCTTCTCCATTAGAAATTTTAGGTTTTTTATATGCCAAAATTCGGATTTCTAAATTTACTTGGAAAGTTAAATTGTTTGTGGCAAAGCACTTGTCTTGCCCCATTATATTGGGAGCCGACTTCATGTCCCATACTGGTCTAGCGCTCGATCTTCAAAGTAAGTCGTGCACATTCAAATTTGCTTCTAATTGTAAAATCCCCTTATTGAAATGTAATTCTGTGTCATGTTCATCTATTTCGCCTACCCAGGATGAGATGTTGTTAGATCTTAGACATCTACCTGAGGAGCAGGCTGATAGTATTCGTAAGCTGTGCCAGTCGTTTCCAGAGGTGTTCTCTGATACTCTTGGTGTTACTGACCTTATTGAATACAAAATTGAGGTCACGGATTCGATTCCTGAAATGAAGGCATTGAAAGAAATCATCGATCAAATGTTAAAGGATGGTATTATTCGGCCCTCTAAGTCGGCGTATTCTTCGCCTATTTTTCTAGTCCCGAAACCCCAAGGTGGCTTCCGGCCTGTGATTGATTATAGGGCTCTGAATCGGAAGGAGGTGTTACAATCTGTGCCCCTTCCAGACCTTCACTCTTGTTTTTCATGGTTTCGGAAGGCTAAGTTCTTTACCATATTGGATCTGAATCAGGCCTATAATCAAATTCCTCTGGCTGAAGAATCTAAACATCTTACAGCGTTTGCCACGGATTGGAATTTGTATGAGTACAACCGCCTGACTTTCGGGCTCCCCACGGGAGCATCTGTGCTTACGAGGCTACTAGACAGGGTCTTCTCGGACATTAAGTTTGAGTACTTGTACCACTATCTTGACGATGTCGTCGTATTTTCGGAGACCTTCGAAGAACATCTAGATCATCTGAAAGAAGTTCTCAATCGCCTTCGTAAGGCTGGGTTAACTGTGAAGTTGTCCAAGGTTGCCTTCGCTAGGCCTTCCATGTCATTCCTAGGGCATATTGTTTCGCCCGATGGTGTTGCAGTCGATCACTCTAGAACAGAGGCCATCCGTGATTTCAAACCTCCTAAGGACATCAAAGGTATTGCTAGGTTCATTGGCATGGTGAATTTCTTCATGAAATGTATTGCTAACTTCGCTAACAGAGCGGCGCCCTTGAACCTTCTTCGTAGGAAAGGCGTCAAATATGAGTGGGGACCTTCTCAACAAGCCGCTTTTGAAGATCTCAAATTAGCTCTGTGTAATGCCCCTGTTCGGGCTATGCCCGATTTCTCCAAAAAATTCATCGTCCAAACCGACGCGTCGTCGTCGGCGGTAGCAGCAGTCCTTCTTCAAGAGACTGAACTAGGGAGGCGACCCATCGCCTATGCATCTAGGACTCTATCGGCTCAAGAAGCCAATTATTCCATCTATGAGCTCGAAGGTTTGGCAGTCTTATTTGCTTTAGAAAAGTTCCGTCTCTATCTGGAACATGTCAAGTTCGACTTGGAAACTGATAACCAAGCCTTAAGCTGGGTCTTAGGTAGGCCTTGTCGTACTGGTCGTATAGCCCGTTGGGCCATCCGAACTTCTGCCTTCCAATTTGATGTTAGGCATATCAGAGGTACTGAAAATTTGGTGGCCGACGGATTAAGCCGTATGTTTGCCAATGAGGTAGAGACCTCAGAACAGGTTAATAGTTCTTCACCTTCCGAGTCCATACTACCCGAGGTTAATGCTATTCTTACTAATTCTACCATGTTGTTTAGGGATCTTGAGAAATATCAACGTGAAGATCCGACGCTGGATCCTATCATGGAAACCCTTTCTTCTGGGGAACATGTCGTTCCTTATGTATTGAGGAATGGTGTTTTATGTTGCCCGTCGAGGCATGATCAAAAAATGAAAGTTGTAGTTCCAGCTGTTCTTGTACCAATGATCTTCAAGTACTATCATGAGACCCCATTAGGGAGGCATTTAGGCATCTTCAAAACCCGTGATTGATTCGTGAAATGTTCATCTGGAAGGGTATGGACGGAGAAATCCGTGAATTGGTAAAATCTTGTAAATCATGTTGGCTTAGTAAACCCACCATATCCACTAAGCAAGGGCTTTTGTCTTCTCATCAAGCGTCGCGCCCCATGGAACGTCTCTACATCGATTACGTAGGACCCTTCCCCCAGTCAAAGGGGAAGGCCAGCAAGTTCATCCTTGTATGTGTAGATGGTTTTACAAGATTTTCTTGGTTATTTCCGACTAAGCTGGCTACCGCTCAGTCCACCATTACTTGTTTAAATTCGCTTTTTGCTTCTTTCGGTCCGTGTCAATATATTGTGTCTGGTAATGCTAAGGCTTTCACATACAATCTATTTCGTAAATTCTGTTTTGATCTGTCTATCTCTCATGTAACTACTTCTGCTTACTATCCTCAACCTTCTCTTGCTGAACGGGTCAATCGTAACTTGAGGTCGGCTCTTATTGCCTATCATCATGAAGATCATTCTAGATGATACACATCCCTGCATTGGTTAGCTTTTGCTTTGAATTCGGCGGTTCATGAATCCCATAAATTTACTCCAGCTTCCTTGATGTTCAAGTTTATTCCAAACACGCCGCTCTCTAACCTTTGGTCTCTTAGTGATATTCTACCTGAGACAATAGATCCGGAGAATATTAAAGATCTTTGGAAGATGGCTAAAGCCAATCTTCAAGTGTCTCATGAAAAGGTTAGGGGAAGATATGAACGTGGACGGAGACCCACCCATTTGAAGGTAGGTGACCAGGTGATGGTCAAGAATTTTGTTCCCGCGGGCAAGCTTGCCCCCAGATTTCATGGGCAGTGTATTATTCTCGATTTCCTCACACCCGTTACCTTATAACTAAGCAATCCAGTCACCGAGAGGATATTTAGGGTTCACCTGTCGCAGGTGAAACCTGTGTAACGTCCGCGCTAATTTAGGCGTTTTTTTTTACATTTTGAACGAATTCGGAAGGTTATACTTTTTTTGGTTTCATTTTTAGGCCTTCTGCCCCTTGACTTAGGTCTCTTGTATTATAATATTCCTTGTGCATCCTCCCCCGACCAGTTAAACTGCTATCCTGTCCTCGCCATGGCCAATACCATGCTCCCGTCTCCTGCTCAAACACACCAGTGGCTAATTGAAATGAAATAAAACCTCCACGCCGCTGGCCCCTCTGCCTCACCACAAAGACTGTACCCTAAAATCATTATGGTCAAACAAAATTCTGCCGCCGAGATCTTAATGTTTCAGTGCCCCCGCAGCCGTGCGGTGCCATACCGCTCCTGTAGTAGAGAACGGGCCCGATCCACTCCAGTGAGTACAACCAGTGTACGGCGAGCTGGAGCCCTTCTCCCGGCCAAGGCTGATGTGCGGCGCTCCTCCGGCAAACTGCCCGCGGACTGTAAACAATCGTTCCGTGTGCGGCGTGCTTCACCACCACTACCCCTCTCATAGTGCGGGAAAGCGGTATCTCAGGGTACTTGAGGGGTCCGAGCGGCCTCATCTGGACACAAGCTGCTGCGGCTGGTCTCGCCATCAAGTAATAGGCAACTAATGTACTTAATCAGCTACAAGGACATTTCATATCAACAATTACTACATTTTTGGATTCAACTGCAACATCTGGTGGACTTAGAAATTTTTTTTTCCTTTCAAGAATTAAAAGTTTTTCTTTCTGAATTCAACTACTTCAAGCATAAAGACATTACATCAAAAGCTACTACAAAGAATTTTGAAACTGGATCAAACCACCTTAAGAAAACCTTTTGTGAATCCTTCGGCAATTAAGTTCTATATCAACATCATAACTTGGACCTTGTTTTAAAACAAAATTTGGTGTTCTTCTGTGTTACCCCTTGGAAGGACTTTTGGGGGGGTGGGGGAGGTCTGTACCGGGCGGTACACCTCCGCGCCGCTAATTCAAACATTGCGCCAGTTGAAACTCCTCTACTGGAGGAAGCCTGAATTTTAACAACCATGTTAATTCTAAAGTTTCTCAGAAGATGTCGCTATTGTAAATTTTGAAAAGTTCTGAACTGTGTCTTTTTCGATTTATATTTGTTTGCTCTGTAGTAAGAAGTGTGAACATTCTCTTCTAGATGGCACTACTTAAGAACTACTATTGTGCACCCTAGTGCGAAGTGAAGGAACTTTTTTTTGAAGAAATTTGCTATTCATAAGTTTGTTCTTTGTTAAATTTCTTTCAGTCATTGTTTGGGTTGGCAGTATAACCCTTCTCTTTCCGCCAGTTTTGAATTTGACCAATAAGGGATTTCTGTAATTAATTTTCCACCAATAAAGTGTTTCTTCTTCGTCTGGTGTATCAGTTTTTGCCATTATCCAATAAAATTTTGTGGGCGGGTTGTAATCATTCATGAAACGTCTCGAATTTTCCACGAGGGTATATAAACTGCTGATTTTCTGGTCTCCTGGCCACTTCAGTAACATCTCTCCTAGTGTGATTATGTAGCAGGGGCGGGAAGCGCCTCTTTCTTCGGGCAGCAATTCATCCATAAGGTAATGGCGTTTTAATAACTTCTATTCTTGCTAGCTCAGCAGTTTAACCCTCGGGGCAGGTTCGAAACTTTTATCATGTAACTTTCCTTTAAAATGTAAAAGACACTTGGTATAAATTCTGTCTCTTTAACTACAAATTGGGATAGAGGGTGCCTAACCCTCTCGAGCTCCCACTCATATTGTTTTGAGGTGACTACGTTTTCATAACAGTTTCCCTTCTCTTCGTAATGTAATAAAGTTTTCCTATCGTGTCACCTCCGTAGTATGGGATTAGCCCTTGCATAAGCGGCCTAGTGCCAAATAGGTTCTAAAAAGGTGTATTTGGAGTGCAAGTTACGCCTCCACTCAAGTTGGTATTTTGGGGCCATGTAATTGTCCTATTTCTTTACTGAATAGGCCTCAGTAGGTTGGGTATTTTTACCCCTGTTCTTATGTGCCTGGAGGGCAGCTTAAAGGTGGAGTTTGGTGTGGCCTTTGAATAGGCTTGAACTTTGAGAGCGGGTTGCTCTTTCTTAAAGTTGGTTTCTGTGTGCCTCGAGCAGGCTTAACTGGGTAATTGGGAGCTCGTGCTCCTTGGTATGATTGGGGTTTTCTGCCCCTTTGTTGAACCTTATACATAAGTAAAGTTGGGCTCATTGCTCAAGGATTGTGTGTCTGGGGGCTCGAAGCCCAAATCCATTAACAAATTGTAATTGTACATTCTTAATTTGTTGATATGCTACTGAGTACCTGTTATACTTGTTATTTCTTGATCTTGAAAAGAAAATATAACCTTTGTTCAATTTTAAATTAACTTTAATTTCGTAAGTTGAGACCTATTCATCCCAGCACCTTCTTTCACCTCTGCTGTTCCACAGATACCTCGGAAAAGAAATAATTAAAAACTAATGGGAAGGCACAGAAGAAAAGTAACGTTAAAACTTCAGACTGAGGTGTTAAGGTTGTTGCCAAATTGTTTGTTTTTCGAATTTGATCGTTTGTTCACTGCCGTGGAACCAGGTGATGAACCTCATTGTGCCTCGCCCATTAAATTCATTTTGCATCAGTATTTTACTTGTAGACTGCATCATGTTTTTAAAAGCAGATCTGTGAAGGAAAGAGGCAAGCAAGATAGACATTTGTTGACAAAATTAATATTATTTAAAGTGCAGTAGTTTGGCCTGTACTATGAGGAATGAGATAGATTTTCTTCATCTGTAATACATGCTACGCCTTTCCAGTCTTTGTCAAAATACGGGCAAAGTTTATTGATTCTTTATGAAATAAACTGTTACCAGTCACACGTTCTACAGAGGGATACAAAAATGTAGACATACCTTGATAATTAATATCTTTGGAACAAAATGATATATCATTGCAATTTTTGTGTGGTAGTGTAGTCGATTATTTTCTCAACAGATTATCGTCACGTGAATGGCGCATTAATGTTGGCGCGCGTTTTCCAGCAGATGTCTTTTTTTTTACGGGGGGCCCCCGTAACCCGCTCCCCCGCCGTGACCATCGACTCAATCTACATGGCCTCCGACATGCTATTAATTTCTAAGTAGAAAAGAGATAAATGGGTAGAGTGGGAAGTGATACAAGGAGTATCTGCCTGTTTCCTTGTCAGACACGTTACCAGGCGAGATTGTATTAGGTATATGGCGTTGAAGTATGGTATTGAAGGGTCAGGGAAAAACCACATAGGCAGAAAGAAGAAAGAGCCTACATGTAAAACCTAACTTCTTTTGATAGCACATGCAAGGATGTGGGCTGGAGATAGACCAGAGGTTTTGTTAGTTAGGATTATGTGTCATACAAACATAACCATTTCCTTGCCATTTTCTGTTATTGAGGGGATCAGTAGTTCTTGTCACTGCCTGGTGCGGCTCGGGTCTGGTAGCGTCTGGGCCCTGGGCCACAGGTTCGTCCCATTGCCCAGCAGCCAGCAGTCCCTGGTGCCAAGTCTCCTTTTGGAGAGGGGGGAATTAAAGTCAAGCCTTACGTAATGCAAGGGGCTATCTTCTTCCGCCTGTCGATGTCCCTCTATGCGGTGTTATTGGAACACACTTGTCTCTGCAACAATTTGTACATATATACATTTAAAATTTAAAATTTTAGAGTGCGGGCCGCTCTCTTCCGCTCTCGTGTCCTGTAAAACAAGTACATCGCATAATTAAATGATATTATCAGGGGTGGGTTATCTGTCCACTTCCTTGTCGCTGGCAGGGGACGGGGTTGGATTGGGTCGTCCCTTATTAAGGCTGAGTTGCCTTCGTCTTGATGTATTTCTTATCTCAATCCTCCCTCGCTTGATTACCAGTGGTGGCTAGGTCTGTAACATAACATAACAAAAACATAACATAGCATAATAATGGTAGTATAGCTTAATCTAGGATATAGGTGATCAGGTATGTACATATATACAGGTGCTGCAGTGTGGTGAGTGGGCGTAATGTTAAGTGGAGCGGTGTTGTGGGTAGGTGTCAGCTTAGGAGCGAGGGCGGCTTTGGCCCCCCGGCCTCCTAACCCTGTGGCTGAACAGAATGTGTTTCGGCGTGGGGTATTTTGTGTATAGGTCGACGTCATAGCGTCCGATTCCACTGACAATTGGGTTGACCTTACTACCCCATGACTTCTTGTACATTCGGAGTGTTTGCTTTCGTATGTGTTGCCTTATCGAGCTGACTTTCGCAATAGAGCGTAGTTGGCGTATTGGCGTGTCGCACGGGAGTCTAGCCGCTGCTCGAATGCATTTGTTTTGTATTAGCTCCAGCTTATCCAGATTTGTCTTAGCAGTGTAGCCCCAGGCGGGGGCTGCGTACGTTATTATTGGCCTAATTAGGGCCTTGTACATGTTGATTGCTACTCTCTTGTTAATACTGGATCTTTTGTTCAGTATGGGATAGAGCTGTGACAGTCGTGCGTGTGTTTTTTCCCGTTGGATCTCTTTAATGTGATATAGCATGGTTAGTTTTCTATCTAGGACTACTCCTAGATATTTGACCTTGTCGTGCCATGCTATATCTCGATTGAATAGTTTGAGCGGTTTTATATTGGCTGGCCTGTGTGTGCGTCTGTTCTTCCTAGTGAACATTACAGCTTGGCATTTGTCTACATTGGCCTTGATACGCCATTTGGTTAGCCAGGGCTCGAGGGTTCGCAGTGCTACTTGTAGTCTCTTTCGGGTGCATGCTAGTTGAAAGTGTTGTACTGTGATAGCAGTGTCATCCGCGTAGAGGTGCGTGGTAGTGAGTTCAGCTGTCGGCATGTCATTCGTAAATAGAATGAACAGGATTGGTCCTATTAGTGACCCTTGGGCTACGCCCGCCCTGATCGGTCGCGTGCTTGACAGTGTGTTATGAACGTCTACTTGGAACTCTCGGCCTTCCAGGTATGATTTAATTAATCTTATGTACCCTGGGTGGAATTCGAGGTCTATTAATTTCGCTAATAGGCCTTCGTGCCAGACTTTATCGAATGCCTTCTGGATATCAAGGAATACCGTGCCTGTGTCCCTCCGCTTGTTTAGTCCGATGGTCGCTTGTTCTAGGACCCGGGTAAGCAGTTGCGGAGCGGAGTGGCCGTTCCTGAGACCGAATTGTTCCTTTCGAATGATTCCTCTTTCCTTGATATGTGCTATTACACTTTTCAGCAGTATTTTCTTGAATACTTTGCTGAGGGCGTCCAGGAGACTGATGGGTCTGTCCTTGCCTGGATTCTCGCCTTTTTCCACTGTTCTGGATAATACTGCAATTGGAACATTGCGTTGTATGTTTTAGTGAGTAGTGCGAGGGCTTTCGGAGTTAGCTTTTTTAATATTATGTTCTGTATCTCGTCTGGGCCGGGTGCCTTCTTCCGGTTAAGGTGGTCTATTATCCACTTAATTTCGTGGATATTAGTCTTCTTAACCTCGGGCTTAGGTGCGTTTGCTAGGAATTCCGCTACCTTGGCCTCTGTTTGCCTAATGAAGGCGGGGTCTGACGGTTCGTCATTCGGCTTAAAGGCCTCTTCCAGTGAGTCGGCTATCAACTCGGCTTTATCTTGGTTTTCGTATACTGGTCCGTTAGGTACCTTAATTGTTGGGATCACGTGTGGTTCTCGCGTGAAATATCTTGCTAAGTTCCAAACCGGTCTGGTATTTGTGTCAAACGTACTCAGTTTCTTATTCCAGATCTGAGACCTATACTCCATTATTCCGGTTTCGATTTCGACCCTGAGTTCATTTTTACGTATCCGGTCTTCATCGCGGTGGTATCGGGCCCAGTTGCGCTTGTGTCTGTTGCGCTGTCGTATTAGATCTTTAATGTGGGCCGGTAATTCAATGTTCGTGTTTTGTCTAGGTTTGTGAACCGGGATGCTCGCAGTTGTGGCTGCCTGGATCGCATTTATGAGTGATTTAGGGATTCAGCCGTTTGGGCTGGGTTCGTTATTTGTGTCCCCAGTCCCCTGTAGGAGTGAGTCGAGTTTTCTTTCAAATTTACCCCACTTGGCTGCTTTATAGTTGAGTCGGCGCTTGGGGTTATTCTCATATTCCTCCGGGTTCGCTGCCAGTGTAAATATTACTGGTTGATGCCTCGACCCTAGGTCGTTAATGACCTTTATGGTGTGTCTTTGAGGAATATTTCGCAGTAGGGCTATGTCTAGAATGGAAGATAGGAAACTTAAAAGGGTCCACCTTTTCAATACCGATTCGATGTCTTGTGTGTTTAGATGTTTAGGTCTGGAGTATGCCGATATGACATTGACGAGTGTTCCTCGCACTGGCATGGCAATTCCGCATGCCTCCAGCTCGACCAGTTCTGGTAAGTCTATTTCATATGTTTAATGTCCTTCCTTACTAGAACTGCCACTCCTCCGACTTTGTTTGCCTTGTCGCTACGGTGTATTTTATAGCCTCTTATGGTGAACTTCTTCCCCGGTGGGAGGAAGGTTTCTGTTAGGAGAGCTACGTGTATGGTGTTCGCGGCTAGGAATGCTTCGAGTTCGTATTTCCTAGACCTGACGCCCTGGCAGTTCCATATTAGAACTGGAAGCTCCTGCGTGTTATTATTATTATTATTATTATTATTATTATTATTATTATTATTATTATTATTGTTACCGGGTTTTGGTGGTAGGTAGAGGTGTAAGAAGGTGCGGGCGTGAATGGGTTTCAAACTACGGAATCAAAGTTAATGTAAAATTTAACGAGGTTATATTTTCTTTTCAATATTAAGTAATAACAAAGAACAGGTACTTAGTAGCCGAAACACAATTTGAAATGTACAATTACAAGGGTTACAGAGTTTGGGCTTCGAGCCCTGAGTTCACAATTCTTGAGCAACTAGCCCAACTTTCCGATATACAAATTGTAACAAAGGGGCAGAAAACCCCAATCAAACCCTGGAGCACTTGCTCCAAATTACATAGTAAAGCCTCCTCGAGGCATACAACACTCCGTTTCCAAAAGAGCCACACGCTCTTTAATTTAAGCCTCTCCCAGGCCACACCAAACTCCACCTTCAAGTTGTCCTCAACGGACATAAACACAGGGGTAAAATACCCAATCTACTGAGGTCTATTAAATGAAAAGCAGGTTAATTAAATGACCTCTAAAACAATTTGAGAGGAGGCGAACTTGCACTCCTAATACACTTGGTTTTTAAGACCTACTTTGGCTCTTAGGCCACTGATGCAAGGGCTAATCCCATACTACAGAGGTGACTTAGAAAAGAACGATTTGTTTTACGTTATCGAAGAATAGGTTGAAAAAATAAGTTCACCTCAAAACATTATGAGTGGGAGCTCGAGAGGGTTAGCACTCTCTATCCCAGTATGTAGCTTTACAAGAGAATAGAAGAAAAGAGTAGTTACATTTTAGGAAAAGGTTACATGGTAGAACGCTTCGCACCCGCCCCGAGAGTTAAACTGCTGAGCAAGAAAAGAAAGAATTTATTAATCGGCCATTACCTTATTGTTGACCGCAGCCGAAGAAAGAGGCGCTTCCCGCCTCCTGCGATGTACTTAATACACTGAAAGATGGAACAGAAGTGGCCCGGAGACCCTAAAATCAGCAGTTTATATCCTCTCGCGGAAGGTTCTAGGCGTCAGGGGAAAGAAAACACCCTCCCTCAACGTTTTTATTGGATAGGACCCCGCAACCGATACAAGTTGGGGGAAAATACATCTGATTGGATAGAAATTAATTGAAGAATTTCGGGATTGGATACATTCATAACAAGGGGAAGAAAGGGGTAAATATTGCCAACTTAAACAATGACTGAAAGAAATTTAACAAAGAACAAACTCTTGAAATAAAAATTTCTCCAACAAAATAGTTCTTTGACTCCGCACTAGGTTGCACTATTGTTGATCTTCAGTAGTGTCCTCTAGGAGAGAAAGTTTACACTTCTTACTTCAAGCGAAACAAAAACACATCAAAAATGACACAGTTCAAAAACTCAAAATTTTCCGCGTGGTGACATCTTCTGAGAAGGTAAAGAATTAACAGCGTAGATAAAGTTCAGCCCTCCTCCAGCAGGGGAGTTTCAACTGGCGCACATTTTAAATTAGCGGAGTGGGGGTGTACCGCCCGGTACAGACCTCCCTCCCCAAAAGTTCCTCCAGGGATGACACATGAAGTCAGTTTGAAACAAGTTCCAAGTTATGATGTGAATATGAAGATAGATTGCAGAAGCATTTATGAGATTTTCTAAATTTAGTTTGTTTCAGTTTCAAAATTTTGTTGTTGCGGATGAAGTAAAGTCTTTATATTTGTAGAAGTCGAATTTCTGAAGATAACTTTTAATACTTAAAAGCGAAGGAAAGTTTTGCAATGTCCACCAAATATTGCTGTTGAATTCCCATGAAACGGTATTAAGGTTGAACAGGAATGTCTATGTAGTTGATGTAGGCTAAGTTGGATGGCCAGACCGGCCGTTGCAGCTTGCGTCCAAAGGGAGGCCGCTCGGACCCCTCAAGTACCCTGAGATACCGCTCGCCCGCACTATGAGGGGAGCAGAGTTGTTGAAACACGCCGCGCCCGCGGTGAACATATACTGGCTGCGGGCAAGTAGCAGGTCGTGCGCCGCACATCAGCCTTGGCCGGGAGGAGAGCTCCGGCTCGCCGTGCACACGTCGTCCTCGCTGGGGCCGAGGGGGCCCGTCCTCTGCTCCAGTAGCTGCACGGCGCCGCGCGGCTGCGGGGGCACTGAAACATAAAGCTTGGCGGCAGAATTGTGTTGGACAATCATCTTCTTTGAGGGTACAGGCTTGTGGAGAGGTTGAGGGGCCAGCGGCGTGCAAATATCCATGGCATAAGTCAAGCCACTGTGTGTATTGACGCAGGAGACGGGAGCGTGGTAATGGCCGAGGTAAGGACAGGAAGGCAGTTTAACAATCGGGGAGGTTTACAAGAAATGCTTACATATAAAATAAAATATTATAGAAGGGGCAGAAAGCCTTAAAAGTTGAACTCAAAAAAAAAAAATATAACCTTCATATTCCTTTCAAATTATATGAAGCAAGTTGACACAAAATTTACACCGGTTTCACCTGGGACAGGTGAACCCTAAATATCCTCTCGGTGGCTGGATTGCTTACTAACAATGTAACCGGAGTAAGAAAATCGAGAATGATGCATGGCCCATGAAATCTGGGGGCAAGCTTGCCCGCCGGAACAAAATTCTTGACCATCACCTGGTCACCTACCTTCAAAGGGGTGGGTCTCCGTCCACGATCATACTTTTCCCTAACCTTTTCATGAGACACTTTAAGATTGGCTTTAGCCTTCTTCCAAAGATCTTTGATATTGTCCGGATCTATTGTCTCGGGTAGAATGTCACTCAGAGACCAGAGGTTAGAGAGCGGCGTGTTGGGAACAAACTTGAACATCAAAGAAGCTGGAGTGAACTTATGAGATTCATGAACCGCCGAATTCAAAGCAAAAGCTAACCAATGCAGGGACGTGTCCCACCTAGAAGGATCTTCATGATGATAGGCGATAAGTGCGGACCTGAGATTACGATTAACCCGTTCAGCCAGAGATGGTTGAGGGTAATAAGCAGAAGTGGTTACATGAGAGATGGACAAGTCAAAACAAAATTTACGAAAAAGATTTGATGTGAAAGCCTTAGCATTATCAGATACAATATATTGGCACGGACCAAAAGAAGCAAAAATAGAGTTTAGACAGGTAATGGTGGACTGAGCGGTAGCCAGCTTAGTCGGAAATAACCAAGAAAATCTGGTAAAACCATCTACACATACAAAGATGAATTTGTTGGCATTTCCCTTCGACTGGGGGAAGGGTCCTACATAATCAATATATAGGCGTTCCATGGGGCGCGACGCTTGATGCGAAGACAAAAGGCCTACCTTGGTGGACATGGTGGGTTTACTGAGCAAACAAGATTTACAAGCTTTTACAAGTTCACGGATTTCACCGTCCATACCTTTCCAGATGAACATTTCACGAATTTTTTCGCGAGTTTTAAAGATACCCAGATGCCCTCCTAGTGGGGTCTCATGATAATACTTGAAGATCATAGGTACCAGAACAGCTGGAACAACAACTTTCATCAACTTGTCATGACTCGAAGGGCAACATAAAACACCATTCCTCAGAACATAAGGGACAACATGTTCCCCAGAAGAAAGGGTTTCCATAATCGGAGCCAGCGTCGGATCTTCACGTTGGTATTTCACAATATCCCTAAAAAGCATGGGAGCAACTGTTAAGATGGCATTAACACCAGATAGTATGGACTCGGAAGGTGATGAACTGTCGACCGGTTCCTGGGTCTCGACGTCGTTAGAAAACATACGGCTGAGTCCATCAGCAACAACATTTTCGGTACCTCTGATATGTCTAACATTAAACTGGAAGGCGGAAATACGAATAGCCCAACGGGCTATACGACCAGTACGACGCGGCCTACCTAAGACCCAGCTTAATGCTTGATTATCTGTCTCCAGGTCGAATTTAACATGTTCCAGATAGAGACGGAACTTCTCTAAGGCGAATAAGACTGCCAAACCTTCGAGCTCATAGATGGAATACTTGGCTTCTTGAGCCGACAAAGCCCTAGATGCATAGGCGATGGGGCGCCTCCCTAGTTCAGTCTCTTGAAGAATGACTGCAGCTACTGCTGACGACGACGCGTCGGTTTGGACGATGAATTTCTTCGAGAAATCAGGCATAGCAAGTACAGGGGCATTACAAAGTGCTAATTTAAGGTCTTCAAAAGCGGCTTGTTGAGAGGGTCCCCACTCGAATTTGATGCCTTTCCTACGAAGAAGATTTAAGGGCGCCGCTCTATTAGCGAAGTTAGGAATAAACTTCCTGAAGAAATTCACCATACCAATGAACCTGGCGATACCTTTAATGTCCTTGGGAGGTTTAAAATCACGGATGGCCTGTGTTCTAGAATGATCGACTGCTACACCATCGGGTGACACAATATGCCCTAGGAATGACATAGAGGGCTTAGCAAAGGCAACCTTGGACAACTTAACAGTTAACCCAGCCTTACGAAGGCGATCGAGAACTTCTCGCAGATGATCTAGATGTTCTTCAAAAGTCTCTGAAAATACGACGACATCATCTAAGTAGTGATATAAGTACTCGAATTTGATGTCGGAGAAGACCCTATCTAGCAGCCTAGTGAGTACAGCTGCTCCCGTAGGGAGCCCGAAAGGCACGCGGTTGTATTCATATAAATTCCAGTCCGTGGCAAACGCTGTAAGGTGTTTAGACTCTTCGGCAAGGGGAATTTGATTATAGGCCTGATTTAAGTCCAAGATGGTGAAGAACTTGGCCTTACGAAACCATGAAAAACAAGAATGAAGGTCAGGAAGGGGCACAGATTGCAACACCACCTTCCGATTGAGAGCCCTGTAATCAATGACAGGCCTGAAGCCTCCTTGGGGTTTCGGGACTAGAAAAATAGGCGATGAATACGCCGACTTAGAGGGCCTAATAATACCATCCTTCAACATCTGATCGATAATTTCTTTCAGAGCCTTCATTTTAGGTGGAGATAGCCTATAAGGTGGAAAACGGACAGGAATCGAATCCGTGACCTCAATTTTGTATTCAATAAGGTCAGTAACACCAAGAGTATCAGAGAACACCTCGGGAAACGACTGACACAGTTTGCGAATACTATCGGCCTGCTCCTCAGGTAGATGTCTAAGGTCTAACAACATCTCATCCTGGGTAGGCGAAATAGAAGAACATGACACAGAATTACACTTTAATAGTGGTATTTTACAATTAGAAGCAAATTTGAATGTGCACGACCTAGACTGGAGATCGAGCACAAGACCAGTGTGAGAAATAAAGTCAGCTCCCAATATAATGGGGCAAGACAATTGCTTGGCCACAAACAATTTAATTTTCCATGTAAACTTAAAAACACGAATTTTGACCAGTAAGGAACCTAGAATTTCTAATGGAGATGAATTAGCCGAAACGTATTGAACAGGAGAAGAGACATAGTCAGGAAGTTTACAAACCGATTTCAATTTAGAATACCATTCAGCCGCAATAATCGAACAAACACTACCTGAATCTAAGAGAGCTGTTATAGGCTCGTTATTTACCTCAATCTTAAGAAAAGGAACAGGTGCGGGGGTATCCGCCGCAATCCTAAGACATTCTTTAGGGCATTCAAAAGATGAATTTGAAGGCTGATCGTTCTCTGCATTTACAATCTGTTTACTAGGGGCTGAGTCTCGGGAAGATGGATTAGTCGACTCAACCGAAGCCACTAGTCACTTTTTATTGTTGTTGGAAGTTACACCAGAAGTTGAGCAGGAGGGGGTGCTATTCGAATTGGGACAATTCTTTGCGATATGTGAGAAAGCCCCACATTTAAAACAGCCTTGTGCTGAACCAGCTCCATTATTTGCCCTACTACTTTTGACCAATGGACATTTATTGCGAAGATGGTCAGGCGACCCGCAAGCATAACATTTACGGGGTGTGACTGGTCGGCGAGGTGGAGGCCGAGTGTTACTAAAGGAAGGCGGGGGTTCTTTCGCGACACGCAAAGAATCGGCGTATCTAACTCCTTCCGCTGAGACGGCCAATGCTTCAAGTTCAGAGAAGGTTTGCGGGCACGCCGCGAAACACAAATATGACCTATAGGGAGGTGAAATTCCCTCTACAATAGCCTGTACAATTTGATCTTCAGGAAAATGAAGGGCAAACACCCTAGTATAAAACTTAATGTCCTGTATGAAATCAGCCAAGTTTTCATCCAAGCGCTGTACACGATAATAGTACTTCTGAATAAGGGAGGACCTGGCCCTAGCCGGGATGAAGTTAGCTAGCAAATGGGCATGGAAATCCTCAATAGATGATTGCTCGGCAATGGCTCTTACGATTTTATCAGAGAGAATACCAATAGCATACGGATAGATAATTTGCAAGATTTGACATGGAGAAAGAGAAAACACGAGGGCATGATCCTGAAATTCCACTAGAAATCTTAAAAATGAAATTACATCACTGGTGGTATTAACGGAAAACTTAGAGATACCTCTGAGCAACATTGCCAATGGATGAGGCAAGCTGCTAAACCCGGGTGACATAGTAGGTAAAGGTTTAAGTGGCAAGGAAGTTAATTCAGAACGGATGTTACTCAATGACGCACGACGTTCAGATTCGTTGTCCAATGGGGCAGGGATAGTTTGAGCAGCAACGGTTATCCTATTAACTTCTCCCTTGGGAGGCGCTTCCTCACTACCTGCATTCACTATGGTGGGTTGATCAGATTTGGGAGGAACTTCCCCAGTTAACAATTGAGTGACCTTACTAGATAATTCGGAAATATTTTCCAGGAGCGTACTAGCTTCCTTCCTCTGAACGTCATTCAATTTTAGAGACAACAGATCGTTAACCCTATTCGAAAAATGATATAGCCTGCCTTGCACACGCTTAATTTGATTAGGAGACGGATCATTTTCATCAAAAAAACTAACTACAGAAGCTAGCCCAGTAATATTCTCCGTGATCGTGGAAAGAGAGTCGTCAATTTCTTTCTCTCCCAAATTGGGGATGGAAATGGGCAAATCAAGGGACTCTCTAAGCTTGTTAGTGTCTATTGCAACCGTGCCTCCAGATTGCACATTTCTGATAGTTAGTTCATAGATCAACTCCTCCTTGCGCAAATAGTTAAGAAGGAGAACATCGCGAGGGCCGGGCATGATGACAGAACAATTTTGAAAAGGTCAAAAAATTCCAGCAACTGAGAAAATGGTTAGAGTTCGGAACAAACAATGTCTAGCCGTCAAAAGGGGCTAAATTGAGACCCATTCAACCACGCTCTGCTACCACTTGTTACCGGGTTTTGGTGGTAGGTAGAGGTGTAAGAAGGTGCGGGCGTGAATGGGTTTCAAACTACGGAATCAAAGTTAATGTAAAATTTAACGAGGTTATATTTTCTTTTCAATATTAAGTAATAACAAAGAACAGGTACTTAGTAGCCGAAACACAATTTGAAATGTACAATTACAAGGGTTACAGAGTTTGGGCTTCGAGCCCTGAGTTCACAATTCTTGAGCAACTAGCCCAACTTTCCGATATACAAATTTTAACAAAGGGGCAGAAAACCCCAATCAAACCCTGGAGCACTTGCTCCAAATTACATAGTAAAGCCTCCTCGAGGCATACAACACTCCGTTTCCAAAAGAGCCACACGCTCTTTAATTTAAGCCTCTCCCAGGCCACACCAAACTCCACCTTCAAGTTGTCCTCAACGGACATAAACACAGGGGTAAAATACCCAATCTACTGAGGTCTATTAAATAAAAAGCAGGTTAATTAAATGACCTCTAAAACAATTTGAGAGGAGGCGAACTTGCACTCCTAATACACTTGGTTTTTAAGACCTACTTTGGCTCTTAGGCCACTGATGCAAGGGCTAATCCCATACTACAGAGGTGACTTAGAAAAGAACGATTTGTTTTACGTTATCGAAGAATAGGTTGAAAAAAATAAGTTCACCTCAAAACATTATGAGTGGGAGCTCGAGAGGGTTAGCACTCTCTATCCCAGTATGTAGCTTTACAAGAGAATAGAAGAAAAGAGTAGTTACATTTTAGGAAAAGGTTACATGGTAGAACGCTTCGCACCCGCCCCGAGAGTTAAACTGCTGAGCAAGAAAAGAAAGAATTTATTAATCGGCCATTACCTTATTGTTGACCGCAGCCGAAGAAAGAGGCGCTTCCCGCCTCCTGCGATGTACTTAATACACTGAAAGATGGAACAGAAGTGGCCCGGAGACCCTAAAATCAGCAGTTTATATCCTCTCGCGGAAGGTTCTAGGCGTCAGGGGAAAGAAAACACCCTCCCTCAACGTTTTTATTGGATAGGACCCCGCAACCGATACAAGTTGGGGGAAAATACATCTGATTGGATAGAAATTAATTGAAGAATTTCGGGATTGGATACATTCATAACAAGGGGAAGAAAGGGGTAAATATTGCCAACTTAAACAATGACTGAAAGAAATTTAACAAAGAACAAACTCTTGAAATAAAAATTTCTCCAACAAAATAGTTCTTTGACTCCGCACTAGGTTGCACTATTGTTGATCTTCAGTAGTGTCCTCTAGGAGAGAAAGTTTACACTTCTTACTTCAAGCGAAACAAAAACACATCAAAAATGACACAGTTCAAAAACTCAAAATTTTCCGCGTGGTGACATCTTCTGAGAAGGTAAAGAATTAACAGCGTAGATAAAGTTCAGCCCTCCTCCAGCAGGGGAGTTTCAACTGGCGCACATTTTAAATTAGCGGAGTGGGGGTGTACCGCCCGGTACAATTATTATTATTATTATTATTATTATTATTATTATTATTATTATTATTATTATTATTATTATTATTATTATTATTATTATTATTATTATTATTATTATTATCTTCGTTGGGTTGTTCAGCCATCCGGGGTTAGGAGTTCGGAGATTGCATTAGCCAGGGGTAGGGGAGCATGTTGGCCATCATAACACCAGTGGTTATGGCTACCGAGAGGTTCAGGTTTGGAAAGAAGGTTTTCAGGATTTCTTCTATCCTTTCCCTGAACGCCTTCACTGCCATGTTCCCCGCTGGCTGTTGTGCCTGTAACTGTGTAGTTGGTGAGATTGGTGTTGTGAGAGCGGGGGGCGAGGGGGGTGGTGGTACGGATGCCGGCTGATTATCGGCAGATTCTCTGCGGGGGGTGGAGCTGGCTTGGGGCGGGCCCTCTAGCAGCTCGGGAGGTGCTGGCGTGGACTTAATCTGCCTTTGTTTATTTTCATGGGGCTGGGCCTTCTTGTTGTTGTTGTTTGAGGTCTTAGTTCGGACGGTGGTGGAGGCTGGTTGGGCTTAGGGCCCGGCGTTGTGTTTACCTACCGTCCGTATGGGCTTGAAATTTAAGATGCCTTCGCCTGATGGGCGCTGGTTGTCTGAAGGACCTTGTTTTTGGCCCTTTGTGCCTGACGGGTCTGCGGGACCTGAAGGGTCCTTTTTACCTGAGGGGCCTAGGTTCTTTATGCGTGAAGCGCCTGAGCTGAAGGGCCTGCTTGTGCCTTAGGGTTGCCACGCTTGTTACCCTTTGGCCCTTTGCCTTGATGGGCGGCTTCGTAGTCCTTGCGGCTAGGACAGTCTTTAAAATTGGCCGCGTGTTTTCCCCCGCAGTTAGCGCACTTGGAGTACGCGGGGTCGTTGCCGTGGGGGCAGTCGCGGGACAAGTGGGAGGCGGCACATCTGCGGCATCTGGGCTCCAGTCGGCACGCCGCCCCTGGATGGCCATGCCTCTGACACACTCCACATTGGGGGCCAGTGGCTGGGGGGCGGTATGGCTCGACTGACACGAGCATGTTCGCGAGCATCCGCATTTTCCGCAGATTGTCCGCGTCTGGGGTGTCCGCCACGGCAACTAGGAATAGGTTGCCCTTGGCTGGCCTATTCCCTGCTCTCATCCGCACAGCAGAGAATGCGGGGATATCCTGTGCCTTCAAGGCTAGCTGGATTTCGTCCCCGTTGCTTCCGTTAATGGGGGTCCTCACTACGAACCGCCTCATAGTGCTATTGGGCAATATTCTTACAAAGGTAATATTTAGCCGTTTTAGCACCTCGATAGCGGTTTCATAGCTCTCAAAGCTCGTCATGTGTAGCCGGATCGCTTCATGTGCGTCTACTCTCGACCTAGAGAAATAATATTTTCTCTCTTCATGCGGCAGCTTTTTGAGGAGCTCCATTTCAAGTGTCTTCGTGTCTTTGGTGTATACCGTAAGAGGTGGGGGAGTTGACCCCTTACGGGTGACCTGTTTCTTTTGTTGTGGTGGTGGAGGTGGACTCTGACGGGTCTGCCTCTTGTGTGTGGAATGCTGGGGTTGGGTTGAGCCGATAGATGTTTCGGTGCTACTATCGACTCGGGTATTTGGTTTATTTCTCCCACCTGCCTGGGCCTTGCGACTCAGGGGCTGGGTTACTTTCCCTTTCCCTTTCCCTTTCCCTTTCCCCTTCCCCCTCTTCCTCCCTTTTGCCTCCCTGAAGCCGTCACCCTAGTTTCCCGGCTGGGTGGCTGGGACCTCGGGTTCGGTCACCCCGTGCTGGCTGAGTCTCTCTCCCTCGGAACTCTCAGGTTCGGCCTCCTGGGATGCGCCTGTAAGGTCAATCACCAGTGAGGCCTCGTCCGACTCCGAGTCCGAGTTTCCCGCTCGCCCGGGTGGGGGTTGGACTTTAATTGGCGCCATTTACCGAATCCGCTTCTTCTTCCTCCTCCCTCCCTTGTGCGCTGATGCCTCTACGCTCAGGTTGGCGGAGCTGGGTCCCGCTTTCCCGGTGTGCGGCTGGCTGACCACTGAGTTGGGTCACTGACTCAGCGGAGGCATGTGACTGTTCCTTCCCGTGCTCGGGTTCCGGAACTTCGGGGCCTAGCTCCGGTTCCCGTTCGACCGAGCACAACGTCACGCATCCCAGCTCGGCTTCCAGGCATCGCCTGCTCTTATTTCGGGGGTCAGCCCTGCGGCTGGCCGACCGAGTGGGGAGCGGCTGCACTGGTATGTGCGAGCTGGCCTGTACTGACGGGGTGGTTATTGGAGATGTCGTGGTGGTGGTAGTGATGGTGGTGGTGGTGCACGTATAGTTGCGCATAGCTTGCCCCGTCAGGTAAACTTTTCCCGTCAGGTTTATTAGCTGTGAGTCAGGGGTAAAGTCTGCTCTCAGCTCCTGTACTTTTCGTTCCCTGCTCTCGGAGCACGCTAGGCGCTGAGTCATCCCCAGCTGTCGCTCGGCCGGGTCATTGACCGGAGCGAGGGCCGGTAGCGTGACGCTATGCGCGCTGGTAGTGTTGAACCCTACGGACGTGTTCAATACATTACTACTAAAAAATAATATATTGCCCGTGGGGGTTATTGGCGGGGGGCAGCGCTGTGAGAACTGCGATTTGCCCTCCGCTGATGAACTGACGGCCGTAGTGTGACCGTGAGGCCACAAATGAGTGAACAGGTGTTGGTGCGGCTTGTGTTCGCTTGTCGGCGAGATGGGGTGCGCGCGACCTTGGACAAGGACGAGAACGAGTTTTTTTGTGCGGAGAGCGGCCGGCTGGCTAACGGAATAAAAATAAAAAAATGAAGGTTGGCGAGTGAAAGAAGGAGGCCAGCGCGTGTCACCTGTAATTGCGAGGAACGAAATGAATGAAATATTTGTAATATCTTCGGTGGCGACGTGCATAATTACGGAAGGCTCAAGGGCTAAATTAAAATAAACTGGATAAAAGAATAGCACATTTGGAGGATATAAATTAAAAACTGAAATTTTGAAATAATTTGCACGACCTTGTGGCTAAAATGGTGATGAAGTTGTAGATTCGTACAGTAGAAGAATTTAGTGTCTAAATTGACTTTACTTCCGTGCATGTGCACCAGACATGATATTTAAGTCATGTGATACGAGTACCCACTCTCACTCACACACTGGCGTGTTCCTGGACTATCACCTTCAGTCGCTCAGCGTGGAACGTCGTGAATACTGGCTTCACTCCTGTGCTCTACACGTCTGAAAATTAGATACAATTTAGAACAGTGCTGTGATCAGACGTCGAATGTGCAGATATTAATCCCTTAAGTACGTGTCATTTCCAAAATACAGTTACGTGTGTGTTTGGAGCCTACTCTAAAGCATTTTGTGTAAGTTTCAGCTTTCTTACGAGTGGACGCGGAAGACGTGGACGTGAATATTTCCAGAAGAGGACGGAACTTCGCATCATGGATTACCAGTGCTTCACCATGAAGTTCTAAACTATCGACCATCGTCAGCGGCGTCGGGATGCAGATTCTTTCATCCTGGCATGGCTGATTGAGAACCCAGACTTCCAGACATGAAGATTTCTCTATAAGTTAAGTCGATTACGTCTCATTTATATCTGTTCTATGTAGTTTTGTTCTATTCTTTCTTTCTTCTTAGTAAGCTATTTTGACACATTTTATGGTTGTTTATTTGCTCGAATACGTCGTAAAACTGACACATGTGATTACTTAATGACCATGTGGCCATGAATTTGACAGTGAGGGTTCTGATAGAGTTATCCATGTGTTATCGACACCATCTTTGCTTATTGAGTAAATTTCGTCACGAATATGAATTAATTTATGTCCGATGGATTTAATGGTAGGATATTTCGTCCACATTTTCTATATTTTCCTTGTAATGGAACTTCTACTTGTACCTCGTGTCTGAGACAACGTGTCATCGGGATATTGAGTCCGAATTCTATGTACGAATTTAATGTGAACATGTGCATTGGGAGCATGTGATAATTAGTTGGAGTAATTAATCATCGAGACACTTTTAAGTGGATATTATGTATTTGTAGGACGTTGGTAGGTCCTGATATTTCATGACTACACATATTTGAGATTAGGATGCGACAAGTTAGGGTCGTCATTGTGGTACACTGTACGTGTAGAGTATATGGAATAATTGTGCATGGCACAAATCTTCGTGAAACTGAGCTTTTCACATGTTAATGGCTTATTCGCGATAAATGCAGTGTAGTCTAATGTTAGTGTCTTCAGATGAAGAAAATGAAAGTCCATGTTAACTGATGTACTTTTTAATTCGTGGGAATATCCCAACTTTTCTCAAATAATCCAGTCATTTCAAGCTCAAGGTACAGACGAACGTTCGAGAAGGCCTTAGGTCTAAAGAACAGGTCTTCGACGAAATATCTAAATAATATCTGATTCGTGACTATATCAGCTCATTCGTTGATGCAATTTTTCGCTCTCATGTGATAACTCAATCTTGCTGTAACTCAATAAATTCGTTAACAGGAGAGTAATACGGTTGATCGACACTCGTCGACGTGTACATAGTGTAGATATTTTCTTCTTGGTACTTGCAGTCTTCTTGACAATTTCCGTAGTTAGCTGTATAAGTAGTAATTTGTTAGTATTTAGAGGATTATTTTTTATGTGTTCTGTTCTGAAATATGTGACACTGATATTATCGATTGATAGTGGACAGGATTTCCACATGGATGGTATTCTCCCCATTACTTACGTTTGCAAGCCCAGGAGGCGTTTTATTTTGTTTAATTGTTGGTCAAATACTTAACGTTCAGTATAAATTCTCACGAAAAGAGATGTGAGACGACGTGAACAGGTATATCCGACGTCTCGGATTAACTTAGAGAAAACCAAGGCAAATTCAACTTTTCATTTTAACTGTTAGATAACGACTGTAAATTTTATTTTTTGCTATGAGTGTTAACTTTTGAATCTTGGATATTTCTTTATTATACTCGTTCTTACAATTACTGCATTTTTTCCAGATTATCGATGAAGGCTTGGCCCAGACCTCATTTTTCTGAATGAAAAATTTAATTCAACTTTAAACCAATAATTTAATAACTTTAACGACGAGAAAAAAAAATTTCACAATGTAAATACTCTGTTAGAATGTCAGGGAAATAACTGTCGTGTACCATCCCATTTGATTGTGCCTAGGTTTGTTACATCAAGAGCCATATTAAATTCCATAACGTAACGATCATAATCATAATCACAGGTTTCAGGATGGCCAATATTGCATTTAATTAAATAAAAGTGTCATATATGTTCTATACCTGGAACGTGCTTATTTGATGAACCCTATGATATCCTGCCACATTCATTTATTTTATAAGCCTACAGCCACCGAACTGAGCACCCCTGGGGCGTCTCGTGTTCGCAGACTGACTACGACGGGCACAGTAGAGTGAGAGCGCTGTGAGAACAGCACTTCGTTCACGACCGGCGAAATGACGCCCGCTGTTTAGGTAGAGTGCTGTGATAACAGCTGGTCCGCCTTAGCGGCCATCTCTGGACGTTCTCGGCGATCGATGAGTGTCTGTGTGGTCCCAGGCTCATCGACAAATTGCTCCTTCGAAAGATTGCTCTTTTGGAAAGAATGAGCCTGGTCCCGTGTGTGTAGATGTGGAGAAGAGCTAATGCGAACTAGTGAACGCGGGGTGATCCGACACGAACGGGCCCCTGGCTCACGGCAATCCCTGACTAACCCTAGGCACCGAGAGGCGGTAGCCGGTTGGGGCGAGTGTGTGTCTATCTCGAAGTTCTTGACGGTCTCGATGTGGGGCGAGTAGTGCATAGCACTACCCGCAGCCGTTGAGAGGGGAGAGAGAGCGGAGCGATAGGCACGTGGGTCCCCTCTCGCTAGCGCAGTCGAACTCGTCCTCTCCAGCAGATGTCAGTGCAGCAATGAATGAAGTAAGGTTGTCCCTTGAACAACGCAAGGCTGTATTAAAGTGGTACTAAGTGTCCGGAAACATCATGGAGGTACAACGGCAATGGGGCAATGTGCACGGAACTCAGCCACCAACACGTGCAGCCGACGGTACTGTTCAGGATGAAAACGTCAACAAGTCCAGCTTCCAGGGTTGCTGTGTGCAACATTTTACCAGGTCACCTGCTGCCTCTGTGGAACTGTGGTAGAGTGTCGGCCTCCGGATCCCAAGATAGCGGGTTCAAACCCGGCAGAGGCAGTCGGATTTTTGAAGGGCGGAAAAAAGTCCATTCGACACTCCACGTCGTACGATGTCGGCATGTAAAAGATCTCTGGTGTTACATTTGGTGTTTACCCGACAAAATTAATTAAATCTCAGCCATAGACGCCCAAGAGAGATCCGGTTTACTCTGTCTGCCATCTAACGGACCTAGAGTAAAACGGAACGTCGAAATTGACGTGCAGACAGCCAGATGGCGTCACATCGAAATGTCTGTACACGGTAGCTGAGGCCATACGATTATTATTATTATTATTATTATTATTATTATTATTATTATTATTATTACCAGGTCACCTAAAAATATGTGAATCAGGGGGTGCAAGTGAAAGTGGGATAAGACGATCAAATGTACGACGAATTCTGAAGGTTGTAAAGTCCAAGATGGCTGCACGCTATGAACGAGGACGACCGGAATCGAAGGATGGAGTACTGCGAGGGGTTTGAAGACATGATTCGTGAGGATGAATGGTTTGCAGGGACTGACGAGGTGCAATTCATACTGAACTATATTGTAAACCGCCACAAGTGCGTGTACTGGGCTCCTGAAAATCCTCACGTTCATGTGGACATCATGTTAATCTACCCGGTGTTACTGAGTTGTATGGTCTGTCATCGCGTGATTTGATTGACCCATTCTTCTTTGAAGGTACCGTAACTGGTGAGGTATCTTCATATGCTGCAAATATCGATTTTACCTGCCATCTATGAGGTGTTTGGGGATGAAAGATTTTACCTACAACACGATGGCGCTCCACCTCACTAGCACAGAAATGTCAGAGTCTTCTTGGATTAAAAATCTACCTGGATGATTGATGGGTCGAAGAGGATCTGTTGAGTACCTTGAAAAATGTTTATCGACAGAAGCCAGCTACGAGAAGCCATCTAGGCTATCACACCGGCAATCCTGACAGCCGTGGATCGGTCAGCAGTTCTGCGACATCGACATTGTTTTGCTGCTGGTGGGGGTCACTTTGAACACATAAAATAACCTTCCTTCCGTGCAAGAATTGTAACGGTATGTCACTTTTGCATCAATATTGACTATCGAAGAGAGTTTACATTTTTCTGGACCTTTATGTACTGAAATATTTGCTCAAAGTCTTTGAAATGCATGGGGAATTAAATCGTTTAAGAAATCTTGTGACTGGTAATATATTTTATTATTATTTTATAAGAATAAATTCATGGATAAGGCTTTTCCTAAAACATGGTTACGTTTATGATTAACATTAATCATTAACATTTATCTTTTGAAATACTTTGAATCAATAATAGCTCCATCAATTCAATAGAGCGAATGTGTTCACTTTTCATGCCCCTTCTTAACAGAGACTGTCATGTTTTTGCACACTTTCATCTTTGAATCTGTAGTTTCTTAAACCATTCACACTAACACAGTATTTGTTCATTTCCTCGACTGTAACGTGTGTGAAATTTGAATAATGCTCTAGATTTCTAACAGTAAAACTTGGATATTTAGCTGATTGAGAAATCGAGTGTTGTTTTCTTTTGAAACTCTCTTAGCACTTTAATCGGCAATGTTCTGTGTCTACTTTCGCCTGTTTTTGTTATTCCAACAAGTTGATTTGCATACTTGAATTATTCTTTCCATTGAGAGTTATACGAAGTATCATGTTGAAGATACGTGACCTCCCTTTCTTTCTTCGTTTTTTTGTAGGATTTTATTGGCTTTTGAATACATAGAGTGGTCGGTAACAAAGTAAATACCGGGCGAGTTGGCCGTGCGCGTAGAGGCGCGCGGCTGTAAGCTTGCATCCGGGAGATAGTAGGTTCGAATCCCACTATCGGCAGCCCTGAAGATGGTTTTCCGTGGTTTCCCATTTTCACACCAGGCAAATGCTGGGGCTGTACCTTAATTAAGGCCACGGCCGCTTCCTTCCAACTCCTAGGCCTTTCCCATCCCATCGTCGCCATAAGACCTAGCTGTGTCGGTGCGACGTAAAGCCCCTAGCAAAAAAAAAAAACAAAAACAAAAAACAAAGTGAATCGGGTGCACGAGCGTTATTTATAGTGATAAATAATTCCTTATTCTTCAACGTTGTCAAGTTAGCAGCTGCCTGAATTTAGCAAATCAATAATTTTATGTAAAAAACCAAATGGGCTATAGGAGACGGTGTTGCTAATTCTGCACGTTCTCAAGGCCGGTTCGACAGCACGGATTGATGAAAATGGACGGCGATATCTGCACTGATAGTGTGAGTCCGCGTCCACTTTAAACATGCCACGACTGCTTAACGAATATTTGCTATTGCCCCTCAGGTACCAATGACCAGAAATCAGCATCAAACACAAACACACCATGGATTCATCTGGTGTCACTTGCTACGGCGCGATACTGTCCGCTCGGAGTTCCATGGTCTAGTTCCTCCACTGGCGAAGTTTTTTCTTCGATTGGTGCTCTCAAGCAGTATCAAGTCACGTGAAGATTTAGCGACACTGCATCGCATAGCCCATTTGAATTCGCCTGCGGAGTGATCTAATTGGTTACATATAACAGCTCATAAATGAACGACGTGAGATACTGAATAATTTTTAAAAATTATTTCTCAGGTTGACCAACACTCAAATGTTCATATTCCCGGTTAATTTTCTCTTCGACCACCCTGTGGTGTATCTCATGTATTTACACCCCGTATAAAGTCTTACCAGAATGCTTGCAGGGAATGTAAAACGTTGCACCCACGAGAAGCTGAAAACCTGGCTATTGTGCTTGACCTTTTCCTCTTTTTTCACTTGCCTTTATGACACACCGACACAGATAGGTCTTAGGGCAACGATGGGATAGGAAAGGGCTAGGAGTGGGAAGGAAGCGGCCGTTGCCTTAATTAAGGCACATCACCAGCATTTGCCTGGTGTTAAAATAGGATAACAACGGAGAACCGTCTTGTGGGCTGTCGGCAGTAAGGTTTTGAACCCACTATCTCCCGAATGCAGGCTCACAGCTGCGCGCCCCTAACCGCACCGCCAGCATGCTCGGTACCTTTTTCCCTTTCCTGCTTCCTGTAGTAGCTTTACTCATTAAAACAGCAAGAGCAGAAATTTCAAGCAGCATTGACGCCATGCACCTCATTGCCACAATATCGTCATTCAGTTGCAGTCCAAAAGGCTGTTCCCTCAAAGCTAGGTGTAACTTAAAGCATGCCCGTTTGATTGAAATATTGATTTCCTAGTGAAGAATATTGTTTAGAATCAAACTAACTTCACAAATTGAAAGCCTTTAATAAGCTGAAACTAATGCTGTACAGTACATTACTGTTTTATATTATTTTTGGGAGAAAACATGGTTTGAATGTTCGCTCCCCACGTGCATTTAACAGTTGGTTATTGGCAAGTGTAATGGAATTTTTTTTTTACCTGTAAATTTAGTGTATGTATTTTGATACTTTCATGCTTACTGTAATATTTTCATTCTCTGTAAAAGTTTCAATGCTGAATATATTTAATGCGAGAGTATTCTAATTTCTTTTGTGATTAATTATAATGTCTATATCTTCCCTTGCTAATGCACCTGTAAAAATACAGACCCATCAAAGAAAAGTTCAGTGTATACCAGATTCTGTTGCTTTGAAGTAGAACTGATATCATATTGTTTCATATGAAACTTAGAATAGTGAGTACAACGAAAACATAGTCAATAAGTTTGGACCCAGTGTGAAAATAAAAACACTTGGTATGTAACTAAACTCCACAAATTAAAGACAGTTTTTAATGCATCCACAAGTCAATAGAGTGTTTGTCCTCTACGAAACCTGTGACATTCTTTAATACAGCAGTACATGCTCAGTACCAAATTATTGAGCATTTCTCGAGACAAGCATTCCCATCCATTGATGCCAGCATCTTTTAGGACCTGAATCGTTAATGGTGGATATTGACGGTTGGAAATTGCTACTTAGAGAAGGGTCCACGCATGCTCTATGCAGTTCATGTCCAGGGAAGGTACTGGGCAGTTTATTCTGCAGATCACATATCTTTCCAGCATTTTTCACAGCTTTGCACGATGTGGACAAGCATTATCCTGTTATAGAGTAAATCCATCTCCTGCAATATCTACACAATCACTTGCTATGGGTCGGCGACTGTTCCTTTCTACCGAGAACGATTCATTGTAACATTGTTCTATTGCCCTCCATACGCGCGGGGAGTTGTCATCAGGGTATAAACCAATTCTCACTTCATCAATGAACCACTTTCTGGATCATTGATCTTGTGTCCAAGTCTGATGTGCTCCAGCCAATCGAATGCGATCCACCGTGTGTAGGAGTCCTGCTGGGTTATCTTGAACAGAGTTCCAATCATGGAGTCTGTTGTGCACAGTCTGGGTACTAACAGTAACTCTTTTGTTGTCTCAAAGCTCGTGGTACGGAGTAGTAGTTGTGTGCATAGGATGTTTCCGTGCGGAAATACATACATATTTCTTTTGAGGTGGTGGTGTTCTTGCGTAGTTGGCCTGCTCAATGCCCATCTCTTACCGAATGGGTGTCTGGGAACTTTTTCCGCAACTTGGAACCAACACTTTGATTCACGTAAACAATGTTATCGTCAGTTTATCTAGTGTGTTGATGTGATCTGCCATAAACAGTGTATGATGAGGCATTTCAGTTCAAAGAAGTGAGTCACACTGACAAGTTTGCTTGTACGTCACCTCAGTTCTAGTGTACTGGATTTGTTTACCATTTGTGAGTCAAATGCCCTAGCTGTGAAGAAGGCAGGGCTGCCATGATTTAAACAATTATATAATCATAACAATAAGGCTGTGTGGCCTCCGAAGAGGCCTGATGCAGGTCTTTTGAGTTGACGCCTGATAGGCGATTCGCGTGTCTGCGAGAATGGGGCTATACATGATGAATACTAATGCTGAAGACAGCACAGTCATGCCCAGCGCCCGAACCATGGAAATTAACTATAGAATGTACACTCCCCGGCCCAGCTAGGAATCAAACCCAGGACCCTTTGGATCATGCTAATTATTTAGTCATGGAACTGGACAATATACTTAATTTATAAATATTTTAATACTTTACCGGTGACAAACTTTATTGAATCTTCTTAGCAACAAATTTCAGAGTCCATCTATAAATATTATACAATGACAGGTAAATTGCAAATATCCTTGGCATTTTTGATGAGTGTATTATGATTTTTTCTTAATGTAGTAAGCAATTTTGTATATAATTATTGTTACTGCCTTTCTAAAAATATATTGGAGTCTTTATTGATTTCCTAATGAAGAAAATTGTGTACTCTTCATTTTTCCTGCATCTTGTGATCTTGATTCATCACCACTCACGTTTGTTTTGGGCCCTTAAATTTTTGATGAGCCTGTGCTTGCGGATAAGTTGTCAGCTGTTTCACAGTATCAGAATCAGGATTAAAGTTGAGAACCTTCGTTAATTAGGTTCCAGCCATTTTAACACTGCTGTAATACACATTTTATTTTTAAAAAATACTCACAGTCCAACTAGCACCTGTTTTCGAACAATTTTTAAATATGAATATCTGCATATGAAGCAAGCAAATATCTTCTCTTTTCTGAAAAGTACTTCTCGCTTCGACATTGACTGTCTGTGTGACATTCTGTATGTAAAACTAGCAGTATCTTGTTGAAGTGCCAGATAGGTGTGCCAAATAAAACAGCATCCTTTTTTAATGATATTTATACATAAATGCTGACAGATGTGTCAGATGTAAGAACACAAGTAATCTGACTGACTCATTGCATCAAAACAGCATATTATCAACACAAAAAATGTAATAATTTCACAAGTCTCAAAATCTCGTAATTTTTAGGTTCTCAAACTAGAGTTTCATTGACAATCTTGTATGTCACTGGCTCAAGATTTGAATGACAGCTGCAATGGTGAGTGAAAAAGTTATGTCATAACTGAGTCAACAGGCACTGCTCACAGTGAACAGCATGTCCCTAGTCCTTACAATAAACAGTATACAGCTGTAAAATATGAATTCATGGATATTATGTTTCAATTATGGCGATCAGTTTGATGACTTCTGCTTAAGTGGTTTGGTATTTGCAATTGACTGGGCTAAGTAGTAGGAAGGGAACAGTCATAATATATATTAGTAGATGATTAAAGCACCAATGTTTCAAAGGAGATGAAAATGGAAACAATTCTGCATGATGTTTTGTGGTCTCTGGAGAGACCACTGCAAGCAGGAGTTTCTAGTTTATGCTCATGGGCGATTTGGGTTTGACGAAGGTAGGGAGGGGATGAAACCTGGTGTTGGCACATATCCTACTCCCATTGAATATCATCAAGGTGTCTGTGCAATCCTTACGTCCCCAATCAACAGATGAATCACTGTCAGCAGAATCATATGCTCTCACTCCAGATTGAAACTGCTCTAACTGCAGATTAATGATGGTTGTTTGAAATTAAGGTCTCTGTTACCGAGTTTTGTGGATGTGCAGAGGTGAAAGAAGGTGCGGGGGTGAACAGGTCTCAAAATACGAAATTAAAGTTAATTTAAAATTTAACAAGGTTATATTTTCTTATCAAAATCGAGAAATAACAAGAATGGCAGGTACAGAGTAGCAAAGCAACCAATTCGAGAGTGTACAATTACAGTGTTACAGGATTTGGGCTCCGAGAGCCAGACACACAATTCTTGAGCTATAAGCCCAACATTACGATATACAGGATTCAAAAAAGGGGCAGAAGACCCCAATCATGCCCAGGAGCTCTTGCTCCAAATTACACAGTAAAGCCTCCTCGAGGCACACAGAAATCAAAATTTTTGGAAGAGCAACCCGCTCTCAAAGTTCCAGCCTATCAAAGGCCACACCAAATTCCACCTTCAAGCTGTCCTCCAAGGACATATACACTGGGGTAAAAATACCCAACCTACTGAGGCCTATTCAGTACAGAAACAGGTCAATTACATGGCCTCTAAAATACCAACTTGAGAGGAGGCGATCTTGCACTCCTACTACACTTTATTTAAAACCTACTTGGCGCTAGGCCTCTAATGCAAGGGCTAATCCCATACTAAAGAGGTGAGTTATAGAAGGAGACAATTTACATTACATTAGATGAGGAGAAACGGTTGTGAAAATAAGTTCACCTCAAAGCAATATGAGTGGGAGCTCGAGAGGGTTAAGCACTCTCTATCCCAATTTGTAGTTGAAAAAGATAGAATTGATACAAGTGTCTTTACATTTTAGGGGAAAGTTACATGGTAAAAAGGCTTCGGACCTGCCCCGAGAGTTAAACTGCTGACCTAGCAAGAAAAGAAGTTATTAAACGGTCATTACCTGGTGGTTGAACTGCTGCCCGAAGAAAGAGACGCTTCCCGCCCCCTGCTACGTACTTTACACACTGATAGATGTTACTGAAGTGGCGCGGAGACCCGAAAATCAGCAGTTTATATACCCTCGTGGAAAGTTCGAGGTGTGTCAGGAATGAGGACACCCGCCCACAATCACTTTATTGGCTAATAACGAAAACCCCTACACTAGATGAAGAAGAAACACATTATTGGTGGAAAATTAATTACAGAAATTCCTTATTGGTCGAATTCAAAACTGGCGGAAAGAAAGGGTTAATATTGCCAACTTAAACAATAACTGAAAGAAATTTCACAAAGGACAAACTTATGAATTCAAAATTTCTCCAAAAACACAGTTCTTTCACTTCGCACTAGGGTGCATAATTGTAGTCCTTCAGTAGTGCCATCTGAAAGAGAATGTCCACACTTCTTACTACAGGCAAAACAAAAATACATCGAAAACGACCCAGTACAGAAACTTCAAAATTTACAAGTAGGGACATCTTCTGAGAAACTTGAGAATTAACACAGTAGATAAAGTTTAGACTTCCTCCAGTAGAGGAGTTTCAACTGGCGCAAAGTTTGAATTAGCGGCGTGGAGGTGTACCACCCGGTACAGACCTCCCCCCCCCAAAAAAAGTTCCTCCAAGGGGTAACACAGAAGAACATAAACTTTTGTTTCAAAATAAGGTCCAAGTCATGATGCTGATATAGAAGTTAATTGCGGAAGTATTTACCAACACGTTTTCTTAAAATGATTGGATCCAGTTTCAAAATTCTTTGGTTACTATTGATGTAATGTCTTTGTGCTTGTAGAAGTTGAATTCGGAAGGAAAAACCTTTAATTCTTGAAAGTCGAGAAAAATTTTCTAAGTCCACCAGATATTGTCGTTGAATTCAAAAATAGTAGTAATGTTGATATTAAATGTCCATATAGCTGATTAAATATATATTCAAGGTTGATTAAGTTAGACGGCCAGACCGGCCGCTGCTGCTTGTGTCCAGAGGAGGCCGCTCGGATCCCTCAAGTACCCTGAGATACCGCTCGCCCGCACTATGAGAGGAGTAGTGGAGTTGAAGCACGCCGCGCCCGCGGCGAACGTGCAGGTCGCGGGCCAGTTGCAGGTTGTGCGCCGCACATCAGCCTTGGCCGGGAGGAGGACTCCGGCTCGCCGTACCCTGGTTGGCCTCACGGAGAGGGGCGGGCCCTTACCCCACCTCAGTGGCGGTACGGCGCCGTGCTGCTGCGGGGGCACTGAAACATTAAAGCTAGGCGGCAGAATTTTGTTGGACCATAGTTGTTTTAGGGTACAGTCTTTGTGGTGGAACTGAGGGGCCAGCGGCGTAGGAATATTTATTTCATTTAAAAGCCACTGTGTGTTGTTGAGCAGGAGACGGGAGCGTGGCAATGGCTATGGCAAGGACAGGATGGCAGTTTAACTGGTCGGGGGAGGTTTACAAATTTCTTACCTACAGGGAAACAGATTCCAAGGTCAGAAGGCCTTAAAAGTGAAACCTCTGAAACAAAAATATAACCTTCATATTTCTTTCAAAATTATATGAAGCAAGTTAGCACAGAAATTACACCGGTTTCACCTGTGACAGGTGAACCCTAAATATCCTCTCGGTGGCTGGATTACTTAGCAATAAGGTAATGGGTGTAAGGAAATCGAGAATAGTACACGGCCCATGAAATCTGGGGGCAAGCTTGCCCGCGGGAACAAAATTCTTGACCATCACCTGGTCGCCTACCTTCAAATTGGTGGGTCTCCGTCCACGATCATATCTTTTCCTAACCTTTTCATGAGACACTTTAAGATTGGCTTTAGCCTTCTTCCAAAGATCTTTAATGTTATCTGGATCTATTGTCTCAGGTAGAATGTCACTCAGAGACCAGAGGTTAGAGAGCGGCGTGTTGGGAACAAACTTGAACATCAACGAAGCTGGAGTAAATTTATGTGATTCATGAACAGCCGAGTTCAAAGCAAAAGCTAACCAATGCAGGGACGTGTCCCACCTAGAATGATCTTCATGATGATAGGCAATAAGCGCGGACCTCAGGTTACGATTAACCCGTTCAGCCAGAGATGTTTGAGGATAATAAGCAGAAGTTGTCACATGAGATATGGACAGATCAAAACAAAATTTACGAAATAAATTAGATGTGAAAGCCTTAGCATTGTCAGACACAATATATTGACACGGACCAAAAGAAGCAAAGATTGAATTTAGACATGTAATGGTGGACTGAGCAGTAGCTAGCTTAGTCGGAAATAACCAGGAAAATCTTGTAAAACCATCTACAAATACAAAGATGAACTTGTTGGCATTTCCCTTTGACTGGGGGAAGGGTCCTACATAATCAATATACAGGCGTTCCATTGGGCGCGACGCTTGATGAGAAGACATTTTTTTTGCTAGGGGCTTTACGTCGCACCGACACAGATAGGTTTTATGGCGACGATGGGATTGGAAAGGCCTAGGAGTTGGAAGGAAGCGGCCGTGGCCTTGATTAAGGTACAGCCCCAGCATTTGCCTGGTGTGAAAATGGGAAACCACGGAAAACCATCTTCAGGGCAGCCGATAGTGGGATTCGAACCTACTATCTCCCGGATGCAAGCTCACAGCCGCGCGCCTCTACGCGCACGGCGAACTCGCCCGGTGATGAGAAGACAAAAGGCCTACATTGGTGGACATGGTTGGTTTACTAAGCAAACAAGATTTACAAGCCTTTACTAGTTCACGGATTTCACCGTCCATACCCTTGCAGATGAACCTTTCACGAATCTTTTCACGAGTTCTAAAGATGCCTAGATGCCCCCTAATGGGGTCTCATGATAGTACTTGAAGATCATAGGTACAAGAACAGCTGGAACGACAACTTTCATCATCTTATCATGCCTCGAAGGGCAACATAAAACTCCATTCCGCAGTACGTAAGGGACGACGTGTTCCCCGGAAGAAAGGGTTTCCATTATCGGAGCCAGCGTCGGATCTTCACGTTTGTATTTCTCAATGTCCCTAAAGAGCATGGGAGCATCTGTTAAGATGGCATTAACCTCAGATAGTATGGACTCGGGAGGTGATGAACTATCGACCGGTTCAAAGGTCTCGACGTCGTTGGAAAACATACGGCTGAGTCCGTCTGCAACGACATTTTCAGTACCTCTGATATGCCTAACGTCAAATTGGAATGCCGAAATTCGGATAGCCCAACGGGCTATACGACCAGTACGACGCGGACTACCTAAGACCCATCTTAGGGCTTGATTATCCGTCTCCAAGTCGAATTTAACATGTTCCAGATAGAGACGGAACTTTTCTAAGGCAAATAAGACTGCCAAACCTTCGAGCTCATAGATGGAATACTTGGCTTCTTGAGCCGATTGAGTCCTAGAGGCATAGGCGATGGGTCGCCTCCCTAGTTCAGTCTCTTGAAGAAGAACTGCAGCTACCGCCGACGACGACGCGTCGGTTTGGACGATGAATTTTTTGGAGAAATCGGGCATAGCCAGAACAGGGGCATTACACAGAGCTAATTTAAGATCTTCAAAAGCGGCTTGTTGCGAAGGTTCCCACTGGAATTGTATGCATTTCCTACGAATAAGGTTCAAGGGAGCCGCTCTATTAGCAAAGTTAGGGATAAACTTCCTGAAGAAATTCAGCATACCAATGAACCTGGCAATACCTTTGATGTCCTTGGGAGGTTTAAAATCACGGATGGCGTGTGTTCTAGAGTGATCTACAGCAACACCATCGGGCGAAACAATATGCCCTAGGAATGACATGGAAGGTTTAGCGAAAGCTACCTTGGACAACTTCACAGTTATCCCAGCCTTACGAAGGCGATTGAGAACTTCCTTTAGATGATCTAGATGTTCTTCAAAAGTCTCCGAAAATACGACGACATCATCAAGATAGTGATACAAGTACTCGAATTTGATGTCGGAGAAGACCCTATCTAGCAGTCTAGTGAATACAGCTGCTCCCGTTGGGAGCCCGATAGGCACGCGGTTGTATTCATACAAATTCCAATCCGTGGCAAACGCTGTAAGATGTTTAGACTCTTCAGCTAGGGTAATTTGATTATAGGCCTGATTCAAATCCAAGATGGTGAAGAATTTAGCTTTACGAAACCATGAAAAACAAGAATGAAGGTCAGGAAGGGGCACAGATTGTCACACCACCTTCCGATTGAGAGCCCTATAGTCAATGACCGGCCTGAAGCCACCTTGGGGTTTCGGGACTAGAAAAATAGGTGCAGAATACGCCGACTTAGAGGGCCTAATAATATCATCCTTTAACATTTGATCGATGATTTCTTTCAGAGCCTTCATTTTAGGTGGAGACAGCCTATAAGGTGGAAAACGGACCGGAATCGAATCCGTGACCTCAATTTTGTATTCAATAAGGTCAGTAACACCAAGAGTATCAGAGAACACCTCTGGAAACGACTGACACAATTTACGAATACTATCAGCCTGCACATCAGGTAGATGTCTAAGGTCTAACAACATCTCATCCTGGGTAGGCGAAATAAATGAACATGATACAGAATTACACTTTAATAAGGGGATTTTACAGTTGGAAGCAAATTTGAATCTCCACGACTTACTCTGAAGATCGAGCACAAGACCAGTGTGAGAAATGAAGTCAGCTCCCAATATAATGGGGCAAAACAAGTGCTTGGCCACAAACAATTTAACTTTCCAAGTAAATTTAAAAATACGAATTTTGACATATAAGCAGCCTAAAATTTCTAATGGAGAAGAATTAGCCGAAACACATTGAACAGGAGATGAGCAATAGTCAGGAAGTTTACAAATAGATTTCAATTTCGAATACCATTGAGCCGAAATAATTGAACAAACACTGCCTGAATCTAAAAGAGCTGTTACAGGTTCATTATTTAACTCAATTTTGAGGAAAGGTACGGGTGCGGGGGAGTCCGCCGCAATCCTAAGACATTCTTTGGGGCATTCAAAAGATAAATTTTAAGACTGAATTTTCCCTGAATTTTCGACCTGTTTATCAGGGGCTGAGCCTCGGGAAGATGGATTAGCCGACTCAGCCGAAGCCACGAGTCACTTTTGATTGTTGTTGGAAGTTGCACCCGAAGTTGAGCAAGAAGGGGGTGCTGTTGGTATTAGGGCAGTTCTTGGCAATATGGGAGAACGCGCCGCATTTAAAACAGCCTTGAGATGACCCTGCTTCATTCCTTGTCCCACTAGACTTGATTGATGGGCACTTGTTCCGAAGATGGTCAGGCGACACGCAAGCATAACATTTACGGGGTGTGACTGGTCGGCGAGGTGGAGGCCGAGGATTGCTAAAAGAAGGAGGGGGTTCTTTCGCGACACGCAAGGAATCGGCGTATCTAACTCCTTCGGCCGATACAGCCATAGCTTCTAGCTCAGCGAAAGTTTGTGGACGCGACGCAAAACACAAGTATGATCGGTAAGGTGGTGAAATACCTTCTACAATAGCCTGAACAATTTGATCTTCAGGAGAATGAAGAGCAAACACCCTGGTATAGAATATAATGTCTTGTATGAAATCTGCCAAGTTTTCATCCAACCGCTGTACACGATAATAGTACTTCTGAATAAGTGAGAACCTTGCCCTAGCCGGAATGAAGTTAGCTAGTAAGTGGGCGTGGAAGTCTTCAATAGATGATTGGTCGGCAGTGGCTCTTACTATTTTGTCTGAGAGAACAGCCATTGCATAGGGATAGATGATTTGCAAAATTTGACAAGCAGAAAGAGAAAAAACCAGGGCATGATCCTGAAACTCAACTAAAAACCATAAGAATGAAATTACATCACTTGTAGAGTTAACCGAAAACTTAGAAATACCTCTAAGCATCATAGCTAATGGATGGGGTAAACTGCTGAAACCAGGAGACGTGGTAGGAAGGGGCCTAAGTGGCGGAGAAGCAGATTCAGAAGGAGCATTATTTAGCACAAAGGGTGGAATGGACTTGCGACGATCTGCCACTGATTCTGATGGGACAGATGCTCGTTGTGTGGTCGCCTCAGTGTCCTTTCCTTCCTCTTTAGAGGAATCCTCCACATTTACTATATTTACGATCATAGGCTGGTCGATTTTGGGAGTTGCATATCCAGATAACAACTGACTAACCTTACTAGACTTGGGACAAGTTTTCAGCAAGGGCACTAGCTTCCTTACCCTGAAGGTCATTTCACTTCAGAGACAATAGATCACACACCCTATTATAAAAATGGTACAACCTAGCCTGTACTCTTTTGAGTTGATTAGGAGATGGATCACTTACTTCAAAAAAACTAACTACAATTTTGAAAGAGGAAAAATAAAAAAATTCCAGCAACTGAGAAAATTGTTAGAGTTCGAAAGCTAAGCAATGTTTAGCCGTCAAAAAAGGCTAAATTGAGACCCATTCAACCACGCTCTGCTACCACTTGTTACCGAGTTTTGTGGATGTGCAGAGGTGAAAGAAGGTGCGGGGGTGAACAGGTCTCAAAATACGAAATTAAAGTTAAGATAAAATATAACAAGGTTATATTTTCTTATCAAAATCGAGAAATAACAAGAATGGTAGGTACAGAGTAGCAAAGCAACCAATTCGAGAGTGTACAATTACAGTGTTACAGGATTTGGGCTCCGAGAGCCAGACACACAATTCTTGAGCTATAAGCCCAACATTACGATATACAGGATTCAACAAAGGGGCAGAAGACCCCAATCATGTCCAGGAGCTCTTGCTCCCAATTACACAGTAAAGCCTCCTCAAGTCACACAGAAATCAAAATTTTTGGAAGAGCAACCCGCTCTCAAAGTTCCAGCCTATCAAAGGCCACACCAAATTCCACCTTCAAGCTGTCCTCCAAGGACATATACACAGGGGTAAAAATACCCAACCTACTGAGGCCTATTCAGTAAAGAAACAGGTCAATTACATGGCCTCTAAAATACCAACTCTAGAGAAGGCGATCTTGCACTCCTACTACACTTTATTTAAAACCTACTTGGCGCTAGGCCTCTAATGCAAGGGCTAATCCCATACTAAAGAGGTGAGTTATAGAAGGAGACAATTTACATTACATTAGATGGGGAGAAACGGTTGTGAAAATAAGTTCACCTCAAAGCAATATGAGTGGGAGCTCGAGAGGGTTAAGCACTCTCTATCCCAATTTGTAGTTGAAAAAGATAGAATTGATACCAAGTGTCTTTACATTTTAGGGGAAAGTTACATGGTAAAAAGGCTTCGGACCTGCCCCGAGAGTTAAACTGCTGACCTAGCAAGAAAAGAAGTTATTAAACGGTCATTACCTGGTGGTTGAACTGCTGCCCGAAGAAAGAGGCGCTTCCCGCCCCCTGCTACGTACTTTACACACTGATAGATGTTACTGAAGTGGCGCGGAGACCCGAAAATCAGCAGTTTATATACCCTCGTGGAAAGTTCGAGGCGTGTCAGGAATGAGGACACCCGCCCACAATCACTTTATTGGCTAATAACGAAAACCCCTACACTAGATGAAGAAGAAACACATTATTGGTGGAAAATTAATTACAGAAATTCCTTATTGGTCGAATTCAAAACTGGCGGAAAGAAAGAGTTAATATTGCCAACTTAAACAATAACTGAAAGAAATTTCACAAAGGACAAACTTATGAATTCAAAATTTCTCCAAAAACACAGTTCTTTCACTTCGCACTAGGGTGCATAATTGTAGTCCTTCAGTAGTGCCATCTGGAAGAGAATGTCCACACTTCTTACTACAGGCAAAACAAAAATACATCGAAAACGACCCAGTACAGAAACTTCAAAATTTACAAGTAGGGACATCTTCTGAGAAACTTGAGAATTAACACAGTAGATAAAGTTCAGACTTCCTCCAGTAGAGGAGTTTCAACTGGCGCAAAGTTTGAATTAGCGGCGTGGAGGTGTACCGCCCGGTAGAGTCTCCACAAGTAGTTGGACTCGTTCATCATGATTTGTATAGCATTGAAATAAATGTACCAAAAACTATAGATGAAGGAATGTTTGTTCATTGCTCAAAATTGTTTTACATATGACTGCATATGATTTCACAAGGTATGTGTCATGGTATCTCGGACGTATTTACAGTATGTACTATAGGCCAATTTCTGAGATACACTGAGACTCTAGACCCAGATCAGGTTCGATATTTGTTCATACGCATTTGTCATGTCCATCAGTTTAACATTATCACATGTAAGGTTTGTGGTATAGAGACAGCATGTGTAGGACTCGGGTAAGTAAGACAAGAGTACCCATTTCTGCTACCGACCATATTTAAATTGTGACACTGCTGCAAGAAGGATGTGACAAGTGCCTGTCGCTTTTGTTGGAGTGATTGGGAGCTGATATCTCAAAAATTTTAAAAAGTTGTAGGGAGAAATAATCGGTTGCTGCTTGACAAAATTGAAAAAACTCGCTGGAAGAACCAGTATGTGTTGCTTCGCCAAGTCATATGCCCAGGATACTGCCACCCTATTCCGTCCTGATCTCAGATTTCTTTTCCTCGTCTGTGTAACTTGGTGGTGTACCAAGTACAATAGTGAGGTCAAAGAATATGCTAAACTTCAGCATAAACTGAAAAATCAATGTATTACTAGCTTTAATGGTTTCCTATCTTCTCAGTAGGATATCTGGCTTAGTCTCGCACTAAAAGTTCTACGTTATATGTGATACATGTATTTCACCATGAGATGCTTTATACTAGGAATTCATATATTGGGAGGTTCAGTTCCAGATAAATACACTTCCCTTGCATATCCACACCCTGGGGTGGTGGTGACTATTGTTTTCAGGGAAGTGCAAATAGGCAACTATCCAAATTTTGAAGAGAACATATATTACCAGCTTTATAACTTAACACTCACTTGGCAGTATTAACCTATTTTGGCTTCCCTTGTGGCAATTTAATTAAAAGGAACCATTAAAGTGAAGTAATGCATTGAAGTGATATTTCTTATCTTTGATACTGTTTTTACAGTTCCTTCATGGCTACAGATATATTCATGAAACACAAAAGAAGCCAGAAACTGTATACTTTTATGTGACTGGTAATATCATCACACCCACGAGATATCTTTTTTTTTAAAAAATCCAAACCCGAGCAACATGACTTTACCATTAAATAAATCACAGTTCATCGAACACAGTTACACTTGTCACCTTTGTCACAAAGTCATGCCATTTGGCTATAACAAACCTGTGTGACGTGCTCTGGAGTTTTAAAACATAAATTACCTACAGAATTGATACTGTGGATAATATTATTTTCAATCTATGTGAATTTTATGATATGTGTTAAACTTATCATCGTAAGAGTCAAAATTGCCAAGTGAAATGTCAGTTATGTGTGAAATTGTGTTTCTGATAGTTAGTTGAAAAAGTTTCACATTAACATCAAAGTTTAAAAATTTTACTTGTCCAGCAACTTGACGTGTATTATGTGCTAACTCTTGTGCTAAAGGTGCATACGGATTTACTATATTCAAGATATTGCTTACAATTTTATCACTAAATTCACCTAAATATGCTGATGAACATACCTACTGAATGAAACTGCAGTTACACGTAGGCTTCTGTCCCACATCTATTGTGGAATTTTTTCAGTGCTTAATGTTAGAGTTGTCAACGTGATTCTTGGGCTTAATATTTTTTATACATTGCTGGTCACTTATTCTTCCTGTGTGTTTGATAATAGTAATAATAAATTTCTGTCTCTTTATTTTGTTTCTATTATTCTTTGCCAGTCCTGAAATCCTGCATTTCCCGTTTGAGCACACCTCATGGGCTAAAGCTGAATTATTATTATTATTATTATTATTATTATTATTATTATTATTATTATTATTATTATTATTATGTATTTCTGTATATTCCCTGTCTCAGTGCAGTTAGTTCTGTTGTTATTTTCATGTGGTGCCTGGATACTGATGTGCTATTGCATTATCTTGCATATGATGTGCTCTCTTTCCTGTTTTTCAAGGGATTTATTATTTAGCATAATATCAGCTTTGTGTTAATTTATCAATCATTTATTTCAAGTTAAGGCTTCTTTAAGGTGTGATGTTATGTTCTCAGTAACGTGGTATGCCATACGAACTAGAGGTATCAGATCATTATTTTCAACATAGAAAGGAGGAAGACAGGAAATGCGGTAAGCGCAATCAAATAGAGTAGAGACAATACGCAACACTTACGGATTTAGCCTTGCTAAAATGGGAGACAATTCGACGGTGGTGCTCCTAGTGTCTTGACCTGAAAAAATCGCGTTAAATTCAAATATGAATGGAAATGCATATACGGAAATGGATAAATAAATTACGTCTAGAAAGAAAGTGTTATTGAGATATTAACTTCGAAGTTGCTAAAGCAATTCTGGATAAATGAATGAAGAATTATTTAAAAGGTTATTATTCAAAGACTGAAATTAGATATATAAAACAAGATTGAAATGGACTACTGTGAAATGGCTTGATCTTTCATTTATGCATTACTTTTTTAGCTTTAGCATTCCTGCCTGAACTCTTACGGTTGGATTTGTCTTTTTTCTCATTTAAAAACATTGTATCATCACATTAAGACACTTGTCAATAAAAATATCGACACATTCCTTACACATATGATGCAATGAATTAACATTTAATAGCTGGACGATTCTCCTCTTAACATGAAGCCTACTAACAGAAAGAAAATCTATAACATCCCGGCTTTAATCTGAGAAGAGGAATAAAAGAAAGAAAAGTATGAAAATGTTTTCGATAGTGATGCTTTTAGGAATATTTACGTACAATTAGGGTAAAAATGTAACGTATCCTTGGCTGTATAATCAAGGGTTTTAAAAGTTGCTGGCCTGGAAATGATCTGAACAGATCTTATAATTCTTACAATAGCGTAACGTCCCTTCTTTCTTGTACACCTTACCCAAATCACTTATGTGACATTTCAAAAACCACAGATCACGCCTACAACACATCGGTATTGAAGGTTAACTGCTGCACTATACAATAAAATATGCGTATTACATTTTAAGCCAGTTATAATATGGGTCGAGCAGGTCAGAAGATTATGAAGTACTATAAAGATCTCTGTCACTGGAAGAATATATTCGCAAACACAATATTACTTACATTTTCTTGTCACGAGGGAATCTGAAGAACGACCGCGCATTCTTCTCTACTTCATAGTTACCGTACTGCAGCCAAACACAGCACATACCTTTCCCCTCATGTTGAGAGGAGATATCAAGGAATGACACAAGCTACTATTTAATTATGTCAACCCACTGAAATTGCATAAATAACACCAAAAACTTCACACACAAATACACGTGCTCTTATGACAGAATCAGTAGTTTTCAGGTCTACTCACTAGAGAGAGCTCCAATAGCTGTCCCTCAATATCTTGCTCAGTGTCGCGTATTGTCTCTACTGTATTTGGCGTAATCGAATGTGCGCAACTACGCGGAAGTTACTTCTCTGTGCTATCTGTTGATAATTATAGTAAGCATTGCACACAATGCGCATTGTGGCGCTATCTCTGATTTCCGACTGAAAGTTCCAAGTGTCATTTGGCTTGGCACCGAAATTTATTATCTATTATCTATTATTTATGATCTCTATTCTGTTCTCTCCGGGCAGCACGTTTCTTAACCTGGCGGTACGGTTATATGTTTTTGAATGCTGGCAGCTGTCACATGTGCACGAGAGCTCGTTAACTGCTGACAGAACGTAGTTCGATCCTAAGGTAGCCGTTGGTTTTGGAACGGGGTGCACGTGTTCTGAACGTTGACAGCTGGCAAAACCACTTGTACATACACAGGGGATTTAGTAAGAACTCAGGTCAAGCATAAGATGGCCATAACTGAAAGCGTGCGTTATGAATTTGTCAAATAAAAACAGTACGCGCTAAAGACAGAGAGAGAATTTTGTTGCAGGTTGAGACTTGCTAGAGCAGAGTAAGTTGATGTATGTGTCATCACACTGAGACGGCTATTATTAACGGATGAAACAAGATTGTGGACAGGGTGGTCAACATATGTAGACGTAGGCCAACCCCTTAGGTGGACCATTCAGACGAGGTCTGTTCACATTTGTGTGGATGCCAACATTTTTTAAAGAGAAGTGTGGGGAACCTCTGTTACCCTACGAAGACGTAACATACAGGAACGATCCCAACCTACTCGTACAGCGTCTGCAGCTGTTAAAAGCCTTATCACACCACCGACACAAGTCCGCTTGTCACGCGGAGTACACCACGCTGAGATGCAAATTATTATGTGATCAAAAAAGCTGATATTCATCGTCACATGTTATTCTTGCAGAGAAACGAAAACGTGTAATTCTTCTTTCTACAGTTTTCTGTAACCTACGGTACAGTGAGCATGTTCTAATTACGTTATGACTTGGATGAGGTAGGGTTAACATAATAAAACATATTCGCCTCTACATGATCACTGGGTGCATTAAGACTAGGATTTGAAGCTGGGGTTAACGTAACATGATAAAACATACTCGCCTTTACATGGTCACTCGGTGGGCTACGATTTGATGTGAGGATATGGTTAACGTATTAAGTTAAAAATCAATAAAACACTACATTACGTATCACAAAGGATATTTATTTCTGCACGTGTACAACGTTCTTGCCTCAGGTAAGGTAAGACTCTCACAAAGAGTACATCACGCTTAGATGCTAATCCTCATGTGATCATAAGAGCTGATATTCAACGTCACATTTTATTCTTGCAGAGAAACAAAAACGTCTACATCTCTCTACTGTTGTCTATAACGGTACAGTAAGATTATACTTTTCTTTCTTACAGTGCGTCCCCTCACAGTGCACTTTTTCCCACGTCATCTTTGCAGAATTCTCAGCTACGTTCACTAGAAATGCCTTAGGCAATGCATTCAACTCTCCCTCAGTAAAAGTGTTCAGTTCCTTGTTACAAACTTAAAACTCTACGATCGCCTTTTCAATAGCGTTGATGCTACACTCAATATGGAATAGATGTGACTTAATGTTTTCATTCTTTCTCACTGACGGAAAAGACATTTGAACACTGCAATTTACATATGTAACTCACCTCACGGCATGCGTTGCTACAAATCCAATCAATACAATACACGCATGGAGTAATGATTTCTTCATCGTTTCCAAACCATGTTGCTTGAGAAGAGTTTGTAATGACGGACATACCAATTTATGCAGGTTGATGAGTTCACTTATTGATGGTAGGCACTCGCGCAGCCATTCCTTCTTTTCACAGCCTTTCACAAACACTTGCTCTGCTCCTGATGAATGAGTGTTCATGATCATAGCTAAAAAGCGGTAAGGAAATCTTTCCCTTCCCACCATAGTCCCAGATTTTTAATCCATTGCGTCTGATATTTTATATTCATCCATTTGTAGGCAGCAGAGGAAAGGCAGGCTAAATACTGAACTAACGACTTCTGGTGTCTACATCATAGCGAAATCTAACACGACTACTTCTTTCAACACAAATTTGTATCCGTTCGATTAAACATCAATTATCATTGTTTTTGTCATGAGGAAATAGAAGGAAGATATTCTGTAGCAGAGATTGTTATTGACTAAGTAAAAATTCTTATTCCATGCGTATTCTTTTTTTTCGCTAGGGGCTTTACGTCGCACCGACACAGATAGGTCTTATGGCGACGATGGGATAGGAAAGGCCTAGGAGTTGGAAGGAAGCGGCCGTGGCCTTAATTAAGGTACAGCCCCAGCATTTGCCTGGTGTGAAAATGGGAAACCACGGAAAACCATCTTCAGGGCTGCCGATAGTGGGATTCGAACCTACTATCTCCCGGATGCAAGCTCACAGCCGCGCGCCTCTACACGCACGGCCAACTCGCCCGGTCCATGCGTATTTAAAGTCTTGAGTTCACGAGGGGATGATTGATAGCGAACAAGACTGAACATGCACGACCGTGTCCTCGCTATCACCAAATGACAAAACACCGACATATCGGCATGTCACATTTCTCACTGCCATCCCGTCTCACCTGTTATACATAGCAGTCTCAGTGAATTAACAGTATGACAGACATAATTTGATATGGGAAATTCATCACTGACTGTACATCTTTCCTAATAAATAAAGGGGTCAATATAGCAACAACAAAAACTTCCAGCAATTTGCAAGTCTACAGTTATTAAAAGCTATTCCAAGTGTAATAAACGGTTCTAATATTCTCGTGTATTAATGCAGCAAGCATTTGTTTTATAGCATAGAGGTACATTTCATATATTTTTAAGAAAAGCTGGGTTATAGAATTCATTTCTATACATTCTTCCATCAACAAATTTTGTAAAGAACTCAAAAGGAACCTCTGAAATGGGTTCAAGTATTTGTACTTCCACCGTAACCTTTTCACCATTAGAGGGTGCTTAAGAACGTTGCCCTCGTTCCTTACAGTAATGTATATATTCTAAAACTGCTTCTTATTCTCCCCTTTGTATAGTCTTGAAAAACATCTCTTCAGTAAGAAGAGTCACGTTCCATATCGAAGACCTTAGGAGCTGTGCGAGTGACTGAGATGCCTTTCGTTAGAGAGCACGGTGAAGGCGATATTGATGAAAAACAAAACGTTATAGACAAGAAAGTACCGTAGAAGAGACTGTAGCTAGTTTATCTTAATATGGCATTACACTGAGTCGTATTATGTCGATCTAACTGAATCTAACTGAATAAAGTAAGACTGCACCTGCATCGAATATCTGTAAGCACGTTATCTCCGCTAACAAATATTTCACGTCATAGTTCGCTTAGGGATTAGTCGACATGTATGGAAGGACAGTGTTTGTCTGTGGACCTAGGATTGAGCCCTAATATATAGATGATCTAGAGCGCGGAAGGACCTCGTCTGAATGGTCTACATGTGAGGATGAGGACATCTGCAAGTGTTGACCCAAATGTCCACCACCTTGTCTCACCCGTTAAACATTGACGTCTCAGTGCGATGATGACAGCTGTAAAATATTATTATTATTATTATTAATAATTATGTATGTATGTATGTTTTTTCATACATTTACACTTGTTTTATTTTTTTATTTTTACAGTTGATGTCAACAGGGCTACATTTTAAACTCGTTTTAACCAATTTTGACGACACACTTATGTGAAATTAAATTTAAATTTTAACACTGATGATGGACCTTAGTATCTGAAAACCGGTTATGTTTTAGTAAAGTGTGTATTGATACGACTGCATATAATTAATAATAATAATAAAATAACTACATCAGCACTGTTAATAAGAAACGGCTTTGATATTTTATAATGATTATAAGCGGTAAAATACATGTGCAGTTCCAGTACTCTGTTCTAACAAGACTCAATATGTCAAAACACGTCTCTCTCTGGCACGTGCTCTGTGTAACGTGTCTATTTTAAAACGCGTGGTCTCACTCCAAAACATATGGCTGGCTAGCTTCTGCTGTATCTGCACTCTCAAGAACTCAAGCACGCGTTGTTTTGACAGCTATCAGCATTTAAGGTACGCGATATGCGAATATACCGATATATTAGGACATATAGTGTCCTCTTTATCCCCACAACCAGTGAAAATTTGTGGTACTCGCTATACCCCATTCATCCTCCCATTTCCCCCACGCTCTTCCTCACACTAGTGGCGAGAGATGCCACATATTTTACCACTCTGTCCTGGAACATATAGTAGACTGCTGGTCTCTCAGTGGCCAACCACTCTCGGGCTTTGAGCCTTGGGGGAACTGGAGGACTGCTGAGGGGTAACCAGTGAATGCTCATTCGGCCAGAGGTTGACCATGTTTTTTTCTGACCAGAGCAGGGTCAATTGTCCAGCGTGGGGTGAAGCGGTTAATACCCTCTCCCATAAAACCAGTCATTAACCTGATCGATGGGCTACTCCATAGATCCTGTGTGGTTAGATAATGCTATGACGTAATGACATCAGAAATCATTCACCCTCATTACGTGACAAAAATTCTGAATCAAATAACGAGCCATGGTGAACGTGGCCTTTTTATTCCGAAACCCTATTGCTTTACTAATTATAGTTATTGATACTTGGAGCAATTAACTCGAGAACAGATTATCACCTCGTTAATAATCAGCTTATTAATTATTCCTGTTCTATTTTTGAAATACTGATCTATTCAATTGTAGTTTGTTGCGATCGATAGGTCACTGAAGTGAAACGGTTCTTTTTTCTTCTAGAGAACATTTACCTTCCAGCAAAACAAGAGATCGTCATAGAACGAAAGAAACATTAAGGAAGAAAACCCATTAGAAGAAAGTTCTGGAAGTGATAAATTGTGATAAGTGCATGATGATAATTGTAGAATTAAGATGGAAGTGCCCAAAAGAGCTTGTAAGGAAATATTTATATAATCATACAGGAATAATGTTACATAAGCGGGGACTGGCTGAACTGCACTTGTTATTCTACATGCTTACTAATAACTGGAAAAGTGATTCTAAATAAATGGGGCAGAATCTAGACAACCAGAACTCAAACCCAGTGATCTTGCTGATATGGGAAATTCATCACTGACTGTACATCTTCCCTAATAAATAAAGGGGTCAATATAGCAACAACAAAAACTTCCAGCAATCTGCAAGTCTACAGTTATTAAAAGCTATTCCAAGTGTAATAAAGCTCAGTTTATAGAGTTGGTTGGCGATAACAATAAGGAGCCATCATCGTCGTCTTCACGTTCCTCTAATAAATGGAGATAATCAAGAACATTTGTTTCCGTATCCCACCACAGTAATAGAAAGGCAAAGTTGTTTGAGAACACAGAAGTTGCAGAGAGGTTTTGAAATTAGTTTATTAATATTTACTTTTGAGAATAATCTTAATGTTTAGATTCGAGGCACTTTATGGCATCCGCAAAACCTTCTGTCGTCCAAAATGTGAAAGGCTGCTTTAGAAACCATTGAGATGTAAAAGTTAATAGAATGCTGTTTTGTATGCACTTGAGGCAAATTACTTAAGAACTAAGTGTATACCATAACCAATGGCAGAGATTTATTAAACCTTTACACAGTTCAACACAGGCAGGTATGAGCGAGAAACTAAATAGCGTGATGGCTTTGAGCGGATTATAGATTAATTCTCTTCTTAATTACCTTATATGAAAGTGCCCAACCCGATACTGTCGAACATAAAAAATGCATTAGTGACAAAAATTACAAATGGTTTATATCATAAGCCATAACGTGTCATACATAAAAGGTGTAAGAACCAAAATAGAGCAAGCAATGATACGGACTAAAGGAGAAGTAGAAAATATACTCTTAGTTATCGGTATCAACTATCCACTTATCACGGATGATATACCAAAATTGTACACAAACTTGTAATATCTGTAAACGTACACGCATTTCTTGAAAATTATAAGCATTATATCTTTGAAATATAAAAATGAATGAACACATTATCCGTTTTTCGTAGAATATGAAAATATTTCCCATTACTATCGTCTTAAGGACTTGTCTCAATTACATTCTTTTCAGAAACTAACATGATGTTTCTGTGTGGTATGTGCTTGCAACCTTTCCGTTCTCAGGAAAATCTGAGTGCCCATTAAAGACATCGCTCGAACAATGACCCAGTTATGACAAATCCGCAGTGATGCAACAAAATGTTCACATATCGAGAAAGTTTATTTTGTTATTTATTCAAATATAGAGAATTTACTGTAGAAAATGCTAGACACTAACACTGTAAGTAAATAAGAAATAATACCGAAGTATGGAGTACTTACTTAAGACATAGATTCTGGTATTTATAAAGACTTAGAGAACAACACAATCTGATTAATCAACACATCAATAATATTCAATGAGAATTAGGAAGTATATCGGAGTCAGCAATATATAAAAAGTGTGAGGCTTCTTGTTCTGTTACCATATTAAGTATGTTCAGATTGATTATAAACTCCAACTTGTATATCGATGATAATAAGCTCATGAAAATTTTATATAATTTGATCAAATTTCATACCTTTACTCTGAAATTAAACCCATGAGATGTTTAAGGCCGTAAGAACAAATTAAGCAGTCTACATCTGAACGTGTATGTTATGCTAAAATATTTTATATTTCAGGAAATACGGTTGTCCATGACCATGGCCATTTTAGTGGAAAATACATTGCAACTACTAGTAGCGGTTATACATACTAATTAAAAAATAAAAATTAATGCCTGTAAGCTAGCTGGTATGATCTTCACCTGTTTGAGGGACTTGATCACAAATAGTGAGGAGAAATACTTCAGTTTTGGAAAACAAACAATAACAACAGAAAATAGGTTGATAAGTATATTATATCAGATTTTGGTATTCTATCAAAAATATATTACACGTTGAGTGCCAAGCGACCCCACGTGGGTACGTGAGAGTAGTCAAGTTTTTGAACTTCACGTCCCCATATGGGGTCGTACGTTCGTTCTAAATCTAGAACTGTGCGAACCCATTTGGGTGCGCAGTAAGCATGTGTTTCGAAGCTGTATAAAGTCCATTCCTACCATCTGCTGGTCGTCTATTTAAGTACGTCCATTCCTCAACTCCTGTTTTGACGCAGCCCCATATGGGTACGTCAAGAGTGTTTTGTAGGGTGACAGTCATTGTCTAACTCGCGCACAGATTGTTTATGTAAGTGTGCAGTGCTACGAGTTTCTTTTTCTTGATTAAGTTGTTACGAGGAAATAGAGCAGTAAAAGACTTAGTGCAGATAGTCTGGACGATATATCGAACAAGTCGTACAATGATGATGTAGAGAAGTATGTAGTTACAGTGATTTTCAACCCAGTACAGAGCAATCAGCGATCTCGCACGTTCATCCACATTGATGAGTACTCTCTTCAGCATACACATCACCACTGTACTCCGGGTTTCCAAGCCAGCTGTTTCAGCAATTATCACCGTCTTCAAAAATATAGTCACTGGTTTCCCTTTTTGCACGATCATCGCTGCTAGGTTTTCTCACTCAAATTGAAAGTTATACAAACAAAATTATATACTTGTTCAGTATTCGGTAACTACTATATTCTCCTTATAATATTATTCTGTTACATCATAATTTACCAAATTCACATGATTTTCACAACTTTCTATAACTACATTCTATAGGAAAATTTCTTGACCTAAATTAGGAAGATCGTCATTTACAAACATTTCCTGACCTAAAATCGGGGATCGTACATTTTTACGGCTCCAGTATGAAGAACCTAACACGTCTCCCGTAATCAACAGCATGTAACGCATCCCTGAAAAAGAAAAGGTAAGTATGACCGAGCGTCGGGACAGTAACTACTGTATAAGTACGACCCCGGGAAGTTCGGCTTGCCAGACGCAGGTTATCTCATACAGGAACCACCAGGCAAGTTGTCCGTGTGGTCAGTGGTGCATGGCTGTGAGCTTGTGTTCGGGAGATAGTGAGTTCGAATCCCATTGTCGGCAGCACTGAGGATGGTTTTCCGTGATTTCCTATTTTCACACCAGGCTAATGCTAGGGCTGTACTTTAATTAAGGCCACAGCTGCTTCCTTCCAACTCCTAAGCCTTTCCTATCCCATCATCGCCATAAGGCCTATCTGTGTCAGTGCAATGTAAAGCTACTAGCAAAAAAATACAGGAACCTGAAACAGTAACTCTCACCTTAGGCATGAAATTTACAAAAATTCACTGAGTTAAGAAATTGAGTATATTGGACTGGCTAAAGAAATGTGATGTATTGATTTTCATACACGTCTTTGAGGAAAAGCAACCAAGCATTTTGGAAAGAAGTTATACAAGTTGTTTGGGAAATACACTGATGTATATGCAGCAATGTAGCTGAAATAAAACCACCACTATCACTGACTACACATATATACACAACTTCACACATATACAATTGTGGTAACAGGTAGAAATATATACTCATTAATTTACATTCAATCAGTGAAGTGGTATTAATATAACTGATCTACAATTACATCAACATCTCAAACTCACTTGAAATAGTCTTTACAATATCAGCATCACATTGCTACAACTCAAACTCTCAACTAGAACTGTTAACTTGGAGCAACTACCTAACAAAAAACTGACACATATAAAATACAGGGTAGGTAGTTCACCATTGATCCGTATTTGTGGTGTCAATATAGCAACAGCATTACCACCTCCTGAATGACTTACTGAGACTCGACCAATACAGTACAAAGAGCTAGTAGATCATGACTGGTCTGATGTGAGCAGTGTCAAAACAGTTGATTCACTGCAACACAGCTCCTCTATTTACAAATCATTCACACTCCACTGGACTCAACACACTTTATATATTCTAGTTGCTATAACATAGTATTCGTGTAAGATTCTAAAATTAATATCCGGAAGTCCTTGATAATTTCATGTTATAGTACTGTCTTTACTGTGTATTAGCTATGGATAGCTACAAACACCCAGAATACTATAAAGATGGCCTATGTGCCTCAATTTGATTCCAGAGTTAACACCCACAACTGGAAATTTCCTGGACTCCTGGAACATATAAAACATTATTTACAACTAAAAGGCATGATGTAACCTCAATCCACAGTTCTCATCTTAAAACACATAAAAGTAGAACTTTTCTGTAAAACTTAGAACACATGAAAGATTATTTAATAGTGGTAAAAATAATGATTATTTCTAAGTATACAGCCAAACTTGTAGCATATGAAAATTGTTTTCTGCTATACGCAGACACACAAAACCTACACTTTGTCAAGTAGAACAAGATGTAATGATCAGATAGCAGCAATTCACAAGCATTCTAGGAGGTAGGGTTGGAAATTTAGTGCAGTGGACTATAAAGTAACAAATTGAATGAACTTGTACCTGTATAAATGGAAAAAATAGTTTCAATAAAGTATTTGAAGAGAATGAAATAAATTCTGGAATGTCTACACCATCTCTAAGGATGACTTGCACAAATGTGTACACGGTATACCTATAAAACCTACACTCAGAAACACATCAACTGAATGAAGACGTGTTGGGCTGAAAATCACAAAGTAAAATTGAACCCATCAAATTCCTAGGCATAAAAATTACTGGTCACCCTAAATTACTCTGCAAACTCAATCGAGCAGCATTACCACAGTTGCCCAAATGTGTCATACACATACAATATAGCCAAATTGTGAGGAATTTTGGTAAAATATTTGAAGAACATCTACCTTGGTCTGCCCAAACTATATATGCATGTAAAAAAATTTACAAACACTACATTATCTCAGTAACATTAAATTCACTTTTCCTTTTAAGCTAAAGAAAATTCTTGTTGAACCAATTACATTACCTCATTTTGATCATTGCAATACACAATCTGAGACAATAAATTTCGGTGAATAAAGTCAGAACAGACGATCCGGCAACCTGTTTGACACCGTGCGTGTTTAGTGCGGTGGTTCTGAACTGCGAACAGGAATATGAACAACCAAAAGATCAATGTACTTTTGTTTTAAGTTTGGCAAGGCACCGAAAGAAATGCGTGCGACGCTGTTACGAGTTTATGAAAATCAAGCACCGTCCTTGAAATATGTGTACGAGTGCTTCGCCTGTTTTTGAGGAGGCCGAGAAAGTGTTTCTGACAACCACCGTAGCGGAAGCCCGGCGACTACCGTCAGTGACGAAAACATTGAGAAGCTGAGGACATTAATCACGAACGATCGGCAATTAAATGTGCGCATGATAGCGGGTGAATTGCAGGTTAACCGTGAATCCGTGCGACTAATCGTTACCAAGAAGTTAGGGAAGAGGAAAACGTGCTCTTGTCTAGTGCCACATCACTTGACTGACGATCAGAAGCAGGCACGTTTAGAGGCTTCACAGGATATTTTCGAAATGGCGGATGCGGCAACAATTTCTTGAACTGTATTGTCACCGAGGATGAAACCTAGTGTCTCAGAAACGACCCTAAAACGAAACGTCGAAGCATGGAATGGCGTTCTCCGTGATCACCTCGTCGGAAAAAGTTAAGAGCCTATTCCCTCGACTAAAACCCACTTTGAAACGAAAGAGATTTGACTATATTCCTGAAATAAAATGGAATGTGACGAGGCGTTTGAACACCATCCCAAAGGAAGCTTTTTAGCAAAGTTTCCAGGACATGTAATGCCGATCTTAGCAGTGCATAGTTATGAGGGGACTATTCCGAAGGAGAGTAAGGTCACTGTCGTGAATTGTTCATCTATGTTGACACAGTACTATTCACCGAACTTTATTGTCACAGGTTGTAGTTTACAATATTCTAGGAGTAGAAAATGGAACGAAATACCAGTGTGTTCAGAATGCTTGTGTGAGATTTATTTGTACGTTTCGACATGGTGAATGTCAAACCATCTCGTACTCAATATATTCCTTTTTATGAACGTACAATGTGTTTAATGATGATGATGCCTGTTGTTTTAAGGGTCCTAACATCGAAGGTCACCGGCCCCCTGTGTTTAATGTACAGACATACGTTATTGTTTTCTTTGTATATTCTTCCTTACTGTAACTAGGTTTTGATTAATCCACTATTACTATTACTGATACAATTGCTATTATTTCTTGAACTTCCTGTCGTCGGTAGTAACTGTTAACAATGTTCCAGGTTAAGTGTAAGACAGGGAGACCATACCGAATGTTATCGGAATAAAAAAATATTAATATAAACTTGCGTTAAAATAAAACAAGTTCAGATATCGAAAATGTTCACGGTCAAACAGTTATGGTAAATCTCGACAGTAAAAGTATATTCACCGAAGTGTGAAGATGTGTTTTCTAATTTGAAAATGGTATACAAATTATTTTGCTTAACTTTGCCGCTGACATAAGGAGTCTAAGGGTGTTACGATTCTTCAAATCGGTTCAGATTTAGCTGAGATATACGCGATAGTTACTGACAAAGAAATTGGAACTAACGTTCATGCTCTAAGTAGAACTGAGGTCTCTATTCTGATGCTAAACACGAGCTTCTTCTAAGATAAATCCCGTCCAAATGGCTAGTGACAAAACCGCCGAAACTCTCTTCTGGCGTAAAAAGCAGTAGGAGATTGCTTCATCATGAGTAAATAATTCTTGACATCGGGACGCCATTGACCCATTGTGAATTAGCTAGTGGTTTCGAAGATCACGTGTATGAAGGTACTTACAGGAATCTTTCTGTACTATGTTCTTCAGGAGAGGGAAACATAAAATGAATTCTATGCACTGGAACACCCGTGGCCTTTTAAAAGACGATGTCATTGAGTACACGTACTATTGCAAGGCTTTACACCTATCTCCAGTGTGAATTAACATGTGTCTACGGAAAAGACTTCTGTAAACAAATCCTTTATTGCATTCCTGACAGAGGAACGGCCATTCTCCAGTATGTTCTACCATGTGTCTTTGGAGATTACTCCGGTGAGGAAACGTACTATCGCATTCCTTACACCGCAGTGGCTTATCTCCAGAATGAATGATGACGTGCCTTCGGAAGCTAAATACATCAACAAACGCCTTGTCACATTCCTGACACTGGAACGGTTTCTGCCCAGTATGTGTTAACATATGTCGACGGAGGCTACTTCTGTCAGCAAAGACTTTTTGGCATTCACGACATGGCAGCGGCCTTTTACCAGTATGAATTGGCGTGTGCTTCCGCAGATAGCTGCTTTGAGTAAATGTTTTATGGCAATGCCTACACTGAAACGGCCTTTCTCCGGTATGTACTACCATGTGTTGCTTGAGGAGACTTCGCTCGATAAACGCCTTACTGCATTCTTGACAATGAAACGGTCTCTCACCTGTATGCGTTAAAATATGCTTTCGCAGAGCACTTCCTTGACTAAACCCCTTACTACATTGTTGACACCGGAACGGTCTTTCACCAGTATGCTTGAGCATGTGTCGACGGAGACTACTTCTGTCACTATGCACTTTGTAGCATTCTTGGCACTGGAACGGACTTAATCCTGTATGTAAGATCATGTGCCTTCGGAGATTACTTTGCTTTGTAAATGCACTGTTGCATAGAACACAAACGTACGAGCCTTTTTGAGAGTGAATTTCCATGTGTGTCTTTAGATGGAACTCTTCAGAGAACATCATCTTGCATATATTACAACATTGCAACTTCTCTCCAGTGCCCATTGTCATCAATGGAATATTCTCCACGCTGGAACACACAAAAAAAGAATAATTAGAAAAACAGAGGAACAGAACACAATAACATTTTCAGAAGGGAATACTTAAGGATTCTAATCACACAGTGTTACCAGTGCTTTCCATTGATATTTAGAAATCACATTCTTCCACAATATGCATGAAATCAATTAAATACGGCTTATACCTCTATATATTGTCCCCTTCAAATTTGGGTCATAATAAACATTTTTATTATGTGTTATTTATGGCTAACAACGGTCTATCATTACGAGGACAACGTGATGTTTTATTCATGAATAGCTGTGTTATCATTCGGAAAAGTGGTTTGACCAGTTTTGGGGTGTGTGCAGACTATTGATTATTCCAGCCTAGCGATCGATAACACACGTTAGTGACATGACTCGTAAGGAATTTTCAACGTTGCTTCCGCATGTAGAGGAGCGTGTCGAAGCTCGCTCGAAGCCCAGTAATTTCTAGAAGAATTACAGCCTATAACCGAACATCAAGACAACCAACTGTGTTACATGTAATAAAGATTTTGTATTGATTAGGTGGTCTAATAAATAACTTAATGTTATTATTTCAACCAACTGTGTGTCAGGATACTGCCACACCTCCACAGCTAAGGGAATATAAGCTCGGGAAAAAGAAATAAAATCTCTAATTCTGATTCCGTATTGCTGCAGATTCAAGCTACTTATTCAATGTGGTCAAACTTGATAAATTATCTAAAGCTGTTTGTGTCAGTTCCGGCCACCATCGGAACTTCAAGAAGAAAAAAAAAGGGACTTTTACAATTCACAATAACCATCTACAACACGATGCTTCGCCTATCTTCAAGAGGAGCTAATAATTCACACATGGAAATGGACTTTGCTGCCATCACACCGTGCTAAATGTAGGCACATTCTAACATGAGTGACAAAACGACCACGATGACCTGCGACATGTGAGCAGATTCAACCCCCTGGGAAGAGATCGAGTCTCATAGCAAATTTAAGAATATTTTTCTAACATTATTACTGTCTATATATGTAAAAGTATTATGTGCTTCTTCACTTGCATTAGTATTTCTATTAAATCAGTGCAATTTTGCAATATTTTCATACTTCATTCTTCTGAGGTCATGGAAGTGTTGGTACATTGAGTGTGAATATTATTTGGATTCTATTAGTGTAGTTTGCTGTAGAATGTCTTCTGAGATTACTTCCAATTCCATGGAAATGTATGAACGTAATTAGTAAAATTAATGGACCTCTCGGATAAAATTTAATTTAATTAAAACCATTTTAGATACATGAACTCATGTGGGACAAATTTTCGTTGTCTTATATGATAAATTTCAGTGTGCTTTTCATCTTATGTATTTCTGTGGATTTATGCAGGATAGTGTCATCGAATTCAGAGCTAAATTCAGATTTATGGTAGTACTAAAAATCACCCATAATAATAATAATAATAATAATAATAATAATCACGACTGGTGGTCTGCCAATCGACAGGACATCGCATGAATTCTCGACACTGTTCTGTCTTCAGCCCATTCTCTTTGTCTTCCAATAGCTGCTATTTACCTTTACACTGTCTATTAACTGATACCTCTTCCTACCTCTCTTCAGTTTTCCTTGTATCTTCCCTTCCAATACTTCGGTTATTAAACAATCTCGTCACAAACTATGGTCTAAACAATTTTTGTTGTCCTTGAAAGAATTCCAATATCGTTCTCCTTCCTTCACGCATTTTTAGTACTTCTTCATTCCTTACTTTTTCCTGCCAGCTGATTTTCTCCATCATCCGCCAGATCCACATTTCAAATGCTTCTAGTATTTTTTCTTCCTCTTGTCTCAACGTCCATGTCTCAGCCCCATAAAGCGCCACATTCCAAGCAAAGCACTTCACTAACCTCTTCTTACGGTCCTTATTCAGAGGTCCACTCAACAGTGTCCTTTGTTACATAAATGCTTCCTTGGCCATTACAATTCTAGTCTTCACTTCACTTCGTCCAAGCAATAACTTCTTACAGGATATGTTCAATTTTTTCAACATTGCATTCATCATTTTCTCAGTTTCTGCTAGAATCGCTATGGCATCTGCAAATCGAATGCATTCAATTCTTTTTCCTCCAACTGCCACACCTTGTTTTCCTTGAAAGCAATTTGCAATTAATTCTTCCAAGTATATATTAATCAGCATTGGTGAAAGACAACAGCCTTGCCTCACCCCTCTGCCAATTCTGCTCCCTTCTGACAAATCATGTCTTATTCTGATTTGGACAGTTTGATTTATGTAAAGGTTCTTAATTAGCCGTTTTTCAGTTTACTCCATTCTTCTTCTTCTGTATGCCCATCAAATTCTCCCATTGAACTATATCAAAAGCCGTTTCCAGGTCATTAAACGTCACGAATTCCAGTCTTCCTTTTTCAATGTACCTTTCTCCAATAGTTCTTAGTAACTCAATAGCATCTCTTATACCATTTCCGTTTCTAAATCCATACTGCTCTTCCTTAATTGATTCATCTAATTTTTTTATATAACCTTCAATTCAGGACTCTCAATAGTACTTTTGCTGCATGGGAACTCAGACTTATGATCCTGTGATCTTCAAACTTACATGCACCCTTCTTCTTTGCCATATGGATCATTACTGTGGTTAGGAAATCTTCAGATCACTGGCCTGTCTCATATATTCTGTTACAAATTGATGTTAAAATTTGCGTACCCTTTCTCCTAACCCTTTCACAATTTATATTAGTAGGTCATCAATTTCACATGCTTTTCCTCGTCTCCTTTCTTTAATAGCAAGTGCAACTTCATCCTCAAGTATAGAGCATCCCTTTACATCTGCAGTCACTTTACTTTCTTCTTCTATTTGGATGTCTAGTGGGCTATCTTCAGTTGCATACAAAGATTCTACATATCCTCTCCATTGTTTAAAGTCTCATTTGGATCAGAGATTGTTCCATCACTTCCTTCAATTGTTCCCCCTGTCCTACAACTTTTCCTTTTAAATGCCATCCTCTTTGCTTCCTGATACATCTGTTTATATATCCCTTCTCCTTCCAAACTCTCAATCTCCTCACATTTCTCATTCAACAACTTTTCTCTACCTCTGTCAGTTTCTCTTCTTAACTCATTATTTAGCTTTCTGTAATGCTTTTTGCCCTCCTGTGTTGTAATTGTTTTCCACTTTCTTCTTTCTTCCATTTTCTCCAACATCTCCTTTGTTACCCACTCTTTTCTGTTTCTTCGTCCTCCTCTTATGCCAAGTGCTTGTTTTGCAAACTCTTTCATTTCATCTCTAATTGTTATCCAGTCTTATTTCTGTTTCCTGTATCTAGTGGTTTTCATCGTTTCGGTAAAAATCCTCTCCAACTCATCGCAGTTTTCTTTTCCCTTAATCTTTCCTAGATTTAGTCTCTAACCGCAGCTTTAGTGGTTTTCTTTAGTTTTGCTTCCACCTCAGCTACCACTAATTTGTGATCCGAGTTTAAGTCTACTCCCGGATGAGACTTATCATTGTTCATCCCATTTTTTATCTTTTTGTATAAGGATATAGTCAATCTAATACCTTTGATCATTCAGTAGAGATGTCCAAGTATATCTGCGTCTTTTATGGTGTTCAAATAATGCATTTCCTAGGTTCTCTTTTGAGAAGTCATTTAGAATCTGTCCTCTAGTGTTCTTTTCTCCAAATCCATATTTTCCAACAATTCCCCCTTCCTCACCTTCTCCAACAACAGCATTCCAATCCCCATAATAATAACACAAGCACCCTTTTGCTCCTCAATTGTGTCTTCTATCACCTCATAATATTTTCCACTTCATCTTCGGGGTGTTGACTGGTTGGCATATACACCTGCATTAGCACCAAATCTTTTTCTTGTCCCTTTAATCTCATCATCATTATCCTGCCATCAATTGCATCTACTTTAATAACTTCCCTCTCAGGTAGTTTTTCAGTAGAAATCCTACTCCAGTGGTTCCATTCTTCTCTTATCATGAGTAGTAAAAGTAGTAATCACTACTTGTAACTTCACCACTTCCACCTCAGCGCACCTCAGACATACCAAGGATATCCAGATGGTCCCTAATCATTTCTTACTCGCATTTTCGAGTTTTCCACTTCGCAATAGTGTTCGTATATTTCACGTTCCTATTCTGAGTCTGTTTCCTACCGTACTTTTCCTCTTCAGAACAAGATGTTGCTTTACTTCCTGGTCAAGAGTTTTTCTCATTGTAGTCCTCTCCCTGAGATCCGAATGAGAGGGCACTTTACCTCTGGAATCTTTTAAAGCGAGAAACATTTCATGCACTACTAGGGAAAAATAAATGTGGTAGATTCCCGCTTCTTTCCACATTTAAACTAACGTAACAAGAGACGTGTATAAAAGTTATTCTCACTAAACGTTTCAATAATAAAAATATCTGCACCACACGAAAAAATTAAAAACTATATACACTTCTAGACCTTTTGTATAAAGGATGTACTCCACAAGCAAAAACTGTTAAAATATGTAAGTTTAAAGTAATAAATAACTTCCTTTATCATTATCTACATAAAATTGGGTTAAACTAAAGATTAATGGTCATGAGTGATATATAATATTTGCTGTTCTTGTGAGATATTCAATGTGTGCTCTGTTGATGAAATATGAGCCTGCAATATGGCGATTCCGTAAGATTAATTTGTGGAGAAGCATGTGTCTCGGGTTACCATGCGTTCTGAGAATTCTGAGCACGTGTTAAGTGATATTTATGAGATTTAGAGATAATAATTTATCGCTACTCATTGACCACGTGTCCGGTGACATTCATGTTCAACCTTATTAACGTGCGAGATAATCGTTGACCAGTTCTTCTGAATAACAAATTGCTGAATTTCTATGTGATCACGTTGTATTAATCCTGCAATTTCCGTTAAAAAGTTATTGCCAATATTCAATCACGTGTCACTGATTGTCGGACGTATTGATTTACCAGATACTGTCATCTGACTATTCCACTGATAGGATTATGAAAAAAATCAGAACCTAAAATTAAGTTCTAGAATTCCTTTGTAAATAATACAAATAAAATTCTGTGTATCATATGTGTGAATGTTGAGTGAATACAGTAGTTAATATTTTCTCTTGTGATTTATTAAAATGTGGTTTTGACCTGACCACGTGTTCACCACGGCGGGGTCAGGTTATTTTGTGGAAATAATTATGTCTAGTGAATTTTAGAACTGAGTGACCCAAAGATTTCAAGTATTCGTTCACGGCGTATACTGGTGCTGGTTTATGTAATTACATCAAGTAATTCACACTGGCGTAGATCTTTATCAAAATGTCTGTTGTTTGCCGTTAGCCATGTCTCTAATTCGTATTTTCTGCTGGATGATGAAGGTACTTAATTAATCTGATGGGTGTGGTACGACGCATTGTCCATCACTATGATACAGTTCTCTATTATGTTCGGTACCAGTGGTGTTTTAAGCCAAGTGATGAAGTTCTTGCCCTTCATTTCGTCATGGTCATCTCCAGATTTAGTATTTTACTTGAACATACACAACCCGCCTGAAACAAACCCCTTTTCGCTACCTGCATGAACTATGATCCACCTCTGACCGGCAGAGTTCGAAGTCAGAACGCCTTGATTTGAATCGTCCTGCCAACACTTCTTCACAGTATATGATGGATGGATATATGTTTCATCCAAAAATATGACTGGTCTCTTCTTGTCACCCATCCTGTCATTCTCTCGTAAAGTTCTCAGGTACACCGACCTCTTAAACACAATATCGTTTCTTTCTTTCAGTATTTTCCTTTCATTTTGACACTTCTTAAATTTAAACCCTATTGAATGAAAAACTTGCCTGAGATGTTCGCGACTCCCCTTGTATTTCATGTCATTACAGAGCGTAGATCATAATTTCCTTAATGTTGGTATTTCCTTCTTTATTTCGTAATACTCTTGAACCTTCCGCCTGATAACGCACTTATCCATTACCCAATATGATTTTCTTATCTACTGTTTTTACCTGGAGTAGACAATTTCGTCTCATTACGCTCTGCCGCTATCACCTCCCTTCTGATTTTCTTTATAAATGTCTCGAATTTTCCTGTTGCCGATGAAGCTCGTTTAGTTGCTTGACATAAAGGTAAACTAAAGCATTGTGTAGACTTTTCGAAATCAGAGAAAGCAATTACATTGCGTACTTTGTCCCTTCCTTCGCTATGAACAATTTTGTTTTTAGTACTTGCCATAATTTAATACACGAATATTATAAGGCTAATATCACAATCCAAGAAAGACGTCAGGGAAAATCTCTCACTCAGTACAGTGTAACACTCAGCATACGTAACCCGGCAGCACTGCCTGTTTAGGCCTGGTTCACGCTCGGTGTTGCCAAGCCGTGCGCAGTGATAGACAAAGCATGGAGCTAGAGCACTTCAATGCTGACTTAACGGAAACATCTCCTTTGAGAGCTAAGCGAGCACTGAATTGCAGTCACTAATCGGCAACATTGGGCGATCCTCACTTGTATTGGCTCGTGAAGAGACACACCCTTGTACACTATTGGTCGTGCATGACTAGGGGCAGAAGGGTAGGAGGGAGTTATTCCAAGTTCGCATTTCTTGCGGGGTCTCAGTTGGAGTTGCCGAGCTCTATTAGCAATAAATGTCAAACCATGTTTTTAAAATATTTGTTTTTCCATTGTCGTCAGTCGTTGTCCCATTAACTACCCCTAACAATAAGTGACGTCAATTAACGAACGGTCCACTTCTGGGACTTTCATTCACGGGCTGAGCCTATCCGGGAAATATTAATAAGTTAACATAAATATTAATAAAATTGTTGTATGTCAAAATTGATTACATAAGTCATTTAAAATTCAAGAATAACTCAGGTAGCTGTCATTAAGCCAAATACGGTCTTTGATTCAAGAGGGTACTTCTCTCGAAAAACTCAACAGTGGCTATTACATGCTATTTTTAGCGGCAACAACATGCTAAAGCTGTTCTCCAAATGTATAGAACTTGATAGGGGGATCAATGAATTAGATGGGCTTATCTGCAATATTAGCCTTACATTTTCCGTCGGAATATGAGAGGCCCTGTTCATATATGTAAGCGGTGGAACCCCTATGTTTCAAGATATTAGCAACAACTCTCTTTACATTGGTCTGCTTACAGACTGGTTTTGATGCACAGGAATGAAAGCTGCATGGACTCACAAAACCTTATTGATGTTAGAAGTAAATATGAAAGAAGGATGAAAAATTGGTAAGAGAAACAGGCAGGAACATATGTTTACATATTGCTTTAAGTCGTATCGAGACATATAGGCGAAGGGATAGAAAAGGAAAGGAAGCGGCCGTGGATTCAATTAAGAAACAGCCCCAGCATTTTTCTGGTGTGGAAATGGAAACCGCATAAGAAAATTTTCAGGACTGCTGACAGTGGGGCTCGAATACTTTATCTCCCAAACTCTAGCTCACAGCTGCATGCTAAAAATAACTTATTGATGTTAAAATAAAAATGAAATAAGGATGAATGATTGGTCTGAGAAACATTGTACTGATGCATATAGATGAAGACAATGGGACAGAAAAGGAAGGAAGTGGCCATGAATTTCATTAATTTATAGCACCAGCATTTTCCTGGTGTAGAAATGAGAAACCATTGAAAACCATTTTCACGGCTACTGACAGTGGAGCTCGAATCCTCTATCTCCCAATTTTACCTCACACTGCACATTAATAATACAATTTTCAATACCAATGTGTAGTTGGTCCATGATTGGACATCATAAATTTTCCAGCTAACTCATTCCTGGTTGCCAGTGTTTAGCCCCAGTGTGCTAAGTTGGGCTCACTAGTTGGTAAAAAGTGCACCTACAAAGGTGCATGGCTAGTGCATACCCTGGAGGCCACTGTGTAGGCTACCTTGGAGCCACCGGCAGTGCCAATGAACTATGATAGACTTTGTCTCATTTTCAGAAATTGATGTCTGCCTGTCAGAGTCCATTGGCACTGTGAGTCCAGCTTACATCACACAGTCAGTAAGATCAGTCATGTTCTGATATGGATACACTAGCACACAAGAAACTACACATTCCCCACGTATACACAACTCAGAATCCATGCTTCCTCCATCAGACTCAATGTACAGAGCCTATGGATATACTAGTGCACAAAACAATCATCTTCCTACATTTACAAAAACATCAACATCCACATAAATACACTTGACAGCACCTTTCCCACACAGTTTAATCCTAAAGCCGGAAAGTGAGAATTTTCTGAAGAATATGACAACTGAATTTGTAGTGGTAACATTTAGGAAATGTCCAAACATATACATGTTGAAATAAATTATTCATGAGATTACTAATACCTGTACATTGTGTTTCAATTCCCCAGCAATAGCTTGCCTGAATGATCTGACAATGGATCCTACTCTCTGTCTAGGTACATAAACAGATACAGCACACTGGTCAAAGATTCACCTGAAGCATAAATGTGCTTGCTAATTGCTCTGTCCAAAGATATTGATTGCTCTTCTGAACATAGTGTCTTCTTTTGCAACTGTTGGCCCAATTACTGTACATCAAGTAGACATCAGAAATCTGTATAGAATATTCAAATCAAATTTTTCAACTGATGATCGACTTCCTGAATTTCAAAATACTGAGTAAATTCCTTGCACCATTTATGCTTCTGTCCCTACAAATTTCCATTTTTTACAACTGCTTATGATTATGCAAAATGAGCAGGGCGTAAAATGGGACTAGCATAAGCAATGAAGGATTTGTTACGGAAAGAAATTTGCTTACTTCAAACATTGACATAGGAATTAGAAACACATTTCTCAAGACTTTTGTCTGGAGCGTGACTTTGTATGGAAGTGAAACATGAATGATAACTAGCTCAGAAAGAAAGAGAACAGAACCTTTAGAAATGTGGTGTTACAGAAGAATGCTGAAGGTGAGGTGGGCAGATGGGATAGCAAATGAGAAGATACTGAACTGAATTAATGACAGAACAATTTGGCAAAATTTTACCAGAAGAAGAGACAGAATGGCAGGATTCATCTTAAGACATGCAGGTCTTTTTCCGTTAGTTTTTGAGGAAGTATAGGTGGTAAAAACGGCATAGGTAGGTCAATGCATGAATATGACAAATAGATTAGAGTAGATGTAAGACTTACGTAGAAATAAAAGGGGTTGGACATGATAGGGTGGCATGGAGTTCTGCATCAAACCAGTATGTGGACTACTGACCCAAACAATGTTGACAGAGACCACATTGCTCCTCTTGCAAACCAATAAGAATAAAATTAGTTATCAGAATTAAGAAAGTGCCGACAGTCGTGTGGGCACAAAATATTTCACTGAAGTAAAATATATGAAAATACACACCACTTATTCCTCATTCATCTACGCATTTTTGTGTCTAGCAGTGTCACTATGCTGCTGGAGACTGAACCATTAACATTTTACAGAGGAGGTGATGATGGTGATGTTGATGATGCTTGTTGTTTAAAGGGGCCTAACATCTAGGTCATCAGCACCTAATGGTACAAAATCAGATGAAATGTAATGACAATTTATAAGTCCAAAATCATCCACTGACCACAATTCGAAACGTGATGATGAAGAACGAGGGATGGATCCGACCTGCAATGCCCCATATTCCAAGAAACTAGCATTAAACAATAGTATTACTGACCATAGTATTACTGCTTCTAAAGCACAATCCTGAATCAATGATGCTTGTAGCCGAAAGGGGTCCAAAAAATCCAGGTCATCGGCCCCTCATGATGGTACTTATTGCTAGGAAAGTGTAACCACGGTATTTGTTATGTTGTAGTACTAATCAAAAGTAGCATAGACTTGCAGTATTCTTCACATTATGGCATTACTCACAGGTAATGAAATACGTACATGTAATGAAGACCTATGGTGTTTCTCACATAGGAGTATTATTCACAGGGACTCATACTATCCCATGGTGTTCCTCACACAGTGGGTACTAAACATACGCAAGGCAGACCCATGGTGTCACTCATATAGTGTTATTAATCATAGATACTGTAAAACTCACCCTGATTTGCACACTCTTGCTACTAATCACAAACATATTGTGTACCTAACACAGTGGTACTACGCGCAAGTAAAGGCGACCTATGGTGATCCCCATGTGGTGGTACTAATTATAAGTAGTCTTCTGGTTTTAATTCAATCATCCCTTGGTTGCCCGTTTTAGTTGCCTCTTACAACAGGCAGGGGTACTGTGGGTGTATTCCTTGCCTGCATCCCCCAGTCAAAGGGGAATGTGTGCTTGGTCTGCGAGAGCTATTTTATTTCGCTCTAGTCCACCAGTGAGCTGGTTACGATCCCCTATCTGCCACCTGGGATGCACCACGTGGGAGTACCACCTCGTCCTCTGCTACTTCAGCATAGTAGGTTCATGATTACGGAGGAGGATTCTTCATTTGGTAGACAAGCATTCCTTCCTGAGCTTTTCAACACAATTTCTTAATTTAACACTTTCTTCAGATATGCTTTATGTCAGCTCTATCACCGTCAATGTAACTATGCATCCCTGAGAATATTCTCAGTTGACATTTTTATGAAAGGTGAGAGGAGAAAGATAATTTGGCCACCGCCTGAAATTATCTCAAGCCACAAGTGCTAAGATACATGAGAAGATAAGTCCTTGTCATTTTTCCTTACCTCTTAACAAGGGTGACAATTGAGTATTGTGACCCAAGGACTTTGTTATTTCTTTTATAAGCTGATACCATTCTGTACATACTTGCGTTTTCCGGACAGTAACTCTCCATGGTAAGCCCATGATCTCTCTTACTTGATCAACCCATCTTTTTGTGACCCATCCTCGTGTCCTTGTACCAGAAACTTTTCTTTGGACAATTATTTTTTCCAGGTTGTCACCCTCTCTTCTCATAATGTGACCAAAGAATTGCAAGATTCTCTGGTACACAACTTGGCATAAACTTTCTTATATTACAATTTCCCGGATGACAGAATCATTTGTTCGCCTGGCTGTCCATGGTATTCACAACATCCTTCTCCAACACCACATTTCAAAGGCGTTGATTCAGTTCCTGTCTTTAGCTTTTATGGTCCAAGTTTTGCAACCATACAGGAACATCCCATGTGAATAAAAAGCACTAGTTTTTGAAACTTCCTTTAAAATAAGTCTTTGTGCAGGTATTTATGTCCACTCAAACATCACCCTTGATAAGTTAATCCTTGTCCGCCTCCATAGCATAATGGTTAGTGTTATTAGCTGCCGACCTCAGGGGCCTGGGTTCAATTCCTGCTACAGCCAGAAATTTAAGAATGGCAGGAGGGCTGGTATGTGGTTGAAATGGTACATGGAGCTCACCTCCATAGTGGGTGTGCTTGAAAAGAGCTGCACCACCTTGGGATGAGGACACGAGTTTACTTTAGTTCACTATTTTGCACAATCTTGGTCATCATGTGGTCTAATGTTCAGAGTCATTTACTGTGTCATGCCAGAACACCCATGTGGATGTTGCCCATTAGTTTCAAAGGAGGGGGTGAAATTGGCAACTGTCTTCCTTTTATTCAAAGACCTATTGTGAGAGACAGCTGTTCCAATCTTCAATTTCATGTGGCAATCCTCTTCCATGGTATCATTAAGTGTGACATAATTTGCATATAAGAGATTTCGTGGGACACTCCTTTGCAGGTCCCATGTGACTGTGTCCATGGTGAGGATGAAGAGCAATGGGGATAGTGCAAAGCCTTGGTGCACACCAACTTTCACTGGAAAGCTCTCCGAGATTCCAATAGAACAATGTACATGACTTGTGGTGTTTGTGTATAGCATCTTGCTCCAATTGATAAGCATTTCTGGTACACTATGCTCACGAAGTACTGTACTTGATAACAGGATGTGGAACGTGGTTGAAACCTGTTTCAAGATCACAGAAGGCAATATGCAGTGGCTATTGTTTCTCTCTGTGCTTTACAATGAGGATTCTGGCAGCAAAGATTGCATTGGTTGTCCCAGCACACATGACAAATAAATACTGGTTGGTGCTAATGCTGTCATGCAGTCATCAATCAAGAGTTCTTTCATTGTGTGCAACAGGAACCACATACCAGCCCTCCTGCCATTCTTAAATTTCTGGCTGTAGCAGGGATTGAACCCAGGCCCCTGAGGTCGGCAGCTAATAACACTAACCATTATGCTATGGAGGCGGACAAGGATTAACTTATCAAGGGTGATGTTTGAGTGGACATAAATATCTGCACAAAGACTTATTTTAAAGGAAGTTGACAGGAGAAAAAAATCAGAGGCATTTATTCCTCTCTTTTTAAGATGTTCAGAGATCTTGAAATCTCTTGTGAGCAGCCAATGTTGAGGGGCTTGACAGTGATATGGTATGAACTTAAAATCCTCACTAGTCCGAGGTAACCAGGATAACGTCCATTTTTCTGCTATACAGTAGTCACCACTCATGTAACTGATGAGGTGATAGATGCGCGTTTTGAAAAATGTATAAGCAATAAGGAAGACACATGCCTCAGCGGAATCCAAAATTTGAGTTCCATCATCATTTTGGATACTGTAGCCATTACCACTGTCTTCGGTGTGAGCACCATACCCATTAAGATGACCTCAGAAAAGTGAGAACTCATCTTGAGAGCAAGCTGAAACATGATCGTGCAGCTCCTGCCAAAACTGTTCATTTTCTAGGTTATCACAGCCATATTGTGGCACATATGCAGAGATGAAATGAAGTCGAGAGGATTCAGTGTCAATTATATTTCACAAAATGCAGTCTATAAAATTATGAACCTCAGCAACTCTACCTCGCAGGATGACACAAATAATGACAATAACACCATTCATGCTGGATTCATTTATAGCCATCTCCAATGTCATGAGATATCTGGCCTTTCCAATGTGTTTCCTCCATATATGGAATGCCCACTTTCCATTCTTTCAGCATCACTGCGAGTTCGCATTTGCATCAGGTAATAGTCCCAATGTTGAGCATGGAGATGCATAAATGTTGTCAATGTTTGGTTAGCTTCATTAACTGGTTTCGTACTCGAACCAGTACCCCTTACCCATTTGTCGAGGGAGTCAGGCAAGGCGGACAGACATTGCTTCTGGGGGACGCTGTAGCATTACTGGACAGGACTGACATAGAAATGATATTCATGGGTTGCAATGGACTTACTGACCAGCTTTTCAACACAGCCTGACCACTGCAGATTTAATAGCAACTGCATGCAGGAATTTAGACCACTTCTAACATGGAGAGGAGACAGCTTTTGTAGCTGCTCCTCACATGGAGAACAGATGCTAAATCCAATATCTGCCCACAGTTATGGACAAATAAATTTTACTCCTACTAATCCCAAGTATTAGGATGACACTTCCACAAACAGTACTATTCCAAATGCCAGTTTTACACAGTAGCAACCATTGTGGACTTCATTCATAACCCCTGAACTGGGGCCCTTCATATGTACTACCAATGGAAAGAGGGTGTCACAGTATTACAAACCTCCCACAAGAACAGCTGCCTTATGATCTGTGGGTTCATTTCCGATGTATCTTTGCCAGGCTACATTCCTGTAGGCCCCATATCATCCAACTGGGGACACACCCTCCAGAGGTTGACTGGCTCTCCTTAAATAACAGTGAGGAATGCCACCTACATTATCACAATATCTTTATATGTTTTACCTGCCATATTCAAGGATATGGAACTGTGGATAATATTTCATCCAGCAAATTAGAGTTTGTACCCTTATCAGTTACAGTGCCAATGTTTGAAGTAGTTCCTTATTTGTATAATCAGAAAATCTATCCAAAATATCTTGATTATTGGTTCATGAGATATTTTGTGAATTCATGTACTGATAAAACGATCATAGATTTTCTAACGAAATTCCAAAAATGTTTAGAGATTGTATTTAAAGATAAAAATCTCATGATGTTCCATATTGAACTGTATCACAATTAAATTTAAATAACAAATAATAATTTCTCTAGTATCCTCTTATGGGCCAGATATGTTGAATGTTAAATGAAGAATCAACCAACGCAGCCTCTACACTTCTTCTTCTTAACAACATTGACTCTAACATGGTAAATTCACCCTTGAATCAGAACACAACAAAACTTTTGCGCAGTGCCTATCCCCATTATCTTATATTGCTTCTTCAACTGTTTTTGTTAAAGACTCATTCCTTAATTTCTTATTTACCTATGCATTGTTTTTGCATTTTATTCAGCTGATGATGACCCAGATTGGGGTCGAAACCAGTACCGTTCCTGCTTATAATTAAATAGGAATGTAAAACCACATTTCTTATTTACTAGTATTGAATAAGTTGAACTACATTATTTGTTATTTCAATTTAATTTAGAAATTGTAGTCAAGAGTTCCAACGTATGTTTGATATAGAATGTATATGCTTTTCTAATTATGATGTAAATTCCTTAGTTAAAAAAAATGAATGCTCATTAACTTTAAAAATATTAGTAATATTAGTAATGCTTGAATTAAATCAATGAGGAAATAAGGCATTTGTTTAAATATGTAACAGAAACAATAATAAGTTTATTTTGAGTTCCTCTAATTCGATGCCCATTAACATTAAATATATTAGTAGCAAACTTTTCTTTAAATTATAGATATAAACTGAAGAAGAAATTTTCTTTCGGCATGAACATCAGAGATTCTTTATCTTAGAAGTGAATATATGTTCAATATGTAATGAATGATGATGAGCATCCTCTGGTACAAGTAAGAAGTATTCTCTAGTAGGAGATATTAGCATAGTCATTACTAAATCCAAAGATGTTGAACTGTATTAACAATATTATTCAAAGAGTGCAAGTTATGCAGTGATATTGAAGAGAGCAATCCTCTTTTAGCCACTCCGTTCGTGAAATGAATTTTCAAAACCCTCAATGGTGGAATATTCAAAACACGCACAATTATAATACTACAGAAAGAAGTATGGTAAATTTAATGTAGATAACTGAAAAACAATGATAGGGATCCAAACACAAATTTGGGGGAAAATAAACTTCAAAACGGTACAAGAAACTTATTAAGCACTAGCATATGTACCCGTGCTCCACTACAATATTCTACAATGTATAGTGATTTCGAAGTAAATTACTGTCCACGCAATGAGTAAGATTTTATTAAATTGCCTTCCTGTTAGTGGTATGCGAGAAATACCACAAAGAGATCCCCATACGTTGTTTCTGATTTATGGTGTGTATTGCGGAGATTTTATGATAATGCAGACCATGTCTTCTACTACCATTCACAATCAAGTTCAGGAGATCTACTATAATGGCAGGCTCACCTGCCTACAGTCATACACAATTGGGTCAGGGAGATTTCATTATAGGGGCCGATGACCTTAGATGTTAGGCCCCTTTAAACACCAAGCATCATTAATTTCATTATACTGACATGCCACTTTTCCTACTGCCAGACACAGTCAAGTTGGGGAATTTTAATTATAATGGCAGCCACACTTGCCTAATGCCAGTCACAAATGAGATTGAGAGTTTTGATTACTATGGCAGGCTTCCTTACAAACTATAAAATGTATCTCTAAAAATTACAAACTTTACCTACAATAGAGAAATGAAGCTCTATCTAACATATAAGGAATATGACAAAACATCACAAAGACCAAAGCTGTAGATCTCTCCATATCGAGCAGAGATTGTGCTATCTGTTTTGTGATATGACACTGTTTAGCCAACAATTACCCCAAAATGAAGGTCGTTAAAATTGCCTCAATATTTTTATTTTTTATTTTTATTTTTTTATTTTTTGCCAAGAAGTTACACATTTGAACATCTTGGAATTTTTCCATCTGTTACAGGTTAAAAGTAACAATTATGTCTAATTTCAATTTTCTAGCTCATCTGGTAAATTGTGTCTGCCATCTTGTATTGGGAGGAGGGGCGGTAAAAATTAGCACTTTCAGAAAACTGTTAAGCTTGTGAAAATATAGGTCATTGTTTTGGAAAAATTTCTCTCAAATTGCGTTCCTTTGCGGAGTCCCAAATTTCAAAACTGTAAGTGTGTTTGATCCGGCCTCAGTTCGACAGTATATGAAGAGGTGTCGCTCATGGAAAACTGAGAATCTGTAAAGCTTCTGTTGGTAGATCAACTTGCACATAAATGAACTCTTGTGACACACTATTTCCAGCTCCCCAGTGTCTAAAGAAACCTTGGGATGTAAAGCAACATTATTAAAAAGCAGCCTCAGCCATTCTAGATTTTCAATAACCTTCTCTCAGTGAGATAAACTTGGCCTGCTATCAGAATCATTCCTGAAATGTTTTGATAAATCTGAGCACATTCAAAGTGGCCTCACATTTAGAAGCATCCTCTCAAAAGCCCTAAATGTAGAATGGTGCTTTTTAGGGTTTCAACAAAGACTTTTCACTCGCAGCTCAGTTTTTAGGTGCATAGAAAGGGGCACCAATTCTCAAAATTGTCACAAATTACCTACTGACTCTATATAAGTTTAAGTTAATGGTACGTTAAGTGAATTGATTGGGAAAAAATGCATGAAAGAATTAGTGCATAGCATAACTCAAAGGAAAGAGAGTCAAGGTTTCAAGATTAGCACTCACATACATAGAGAGAAATTAAGGAAGAAACTAATACATTTAAGAAAGTGGACATTAATTGAAGACAGGACAGCTGGATAGGACAAATATGTAAATACCATGTGTATGTATTGGAAAAATGAAATGTTCCTCACTAAGTTATGATGATATGAGTTACAGATTTAAGAAAGAGGTAAAGGGAAAAAATTATGTGCAGGGATGCTTAGGTAATCATACAAAAAGATGACTTATGGTGTTATTAAGCATAAAGAGGCAAGCCAGAGGCAAGAAATGTAAGCAGAAAATGGAAGCAGAAGAGAAATACAGTAAAAATTGTATCAAATACCAAATTATATCTGCAGTACTGTTGAAATATTAACAGCCACCCTTAGTGCTATTTGAATACTATTGTAATCTCCATTGGTATTCCACAAATACCCTGCAGAATGACAGCTTGGTCCCTCTCTCACCTCCTACCCAATGAACAACCACATGTTTACAGGAATTATGACAAAAATAGCATAACGTTACTTCCCTGCTGGCAAGCAGCCAGAGAAGTTGCCATGGTAACTGATAGGTTCGTTGTCGGTCAGGGAAAGTGTCACTCAATACGTGCACATTCACATAAAATAGTATTTTCCATCATATAAATAGTAAGTGAAATTATGTAGATAAGAAAAGATTTATTTCAAATGAGGGGATGTTTCAGATACAGTCTACAGAAAAAAAAATTAAATGTGTATAAGAAAAAAACAAATAACTCATTCGATCTCCCTATAAACCCTCTCTCTGTTCTGTGATTTTAAAATCATATGCATATTAAAATCTGCTCCTTGATAAGTATACTTTAAATATGAAGCTTGGTCAAGTTCTATCCAGCCACTTCGCTGAGATCGTGGAACAGATGAAGAGACAAACAGAACACAGACAGACAGACACGGAAGCTAAAAACTACTGATATGGTTCTGAGTCAACCTAAAACAAGGGAAAATAAAAGAAATTACATACAACAGAGCCCCACAACTTTTTTATATAGATTAATAACCTATGAATGATAGCTCCATGGTTTATCAACTTTGAATTAATTTTGTTACAGATCAAATCACCTGTTACAACCAAATATGCTACCAGTATGTTTTACATGCTGACATTGTAAAACATTAAGTTTCTATCAGATCTCCTTTCTCCCGCATCCAATATCAGACTACCTCTGCAAGGTTTGAAGTAGAGAGCATCAGATCTGGAGCTTGACAATCTACCACTGGTCCCCAGAAGGAGCTAGCGAATAGGTTAACACATTCCATGTTGTGTAGCATTAGGGGTGCAAAACTAAACTGTACTTACCGGTTTTCTTCTGTGCAGTGTGGGTCCAGTTGTTCAATTGCTTGTTCTTCTGTGATTACTTCATCTTTTATATCTGTAGCTTTCTATAAATAAGGAAAAAGAACAGAAATTCTAGACAGAGTAAGGACATAGCAAAAGTATAAACATATAACTAGACAAGAAGCAGCCAATAAAATAAATTTATTTGCAGAATTAAAAAGTATTGGATTGATAAACAACACTTTATTCCAATACTCTAAAATATGTTTAAGAAGTGTGCCTAATGGAATCTACAACAAATACCTGCCTCTAAATTGACAACAGTGCATCTTATTTTAAAGACATTATATGCTGAGAGAGTAGCTTATTGTTGTACTTATACTCTCCCACTTAAAATCCCATCAAGCCAGCAATGCATAATCTCCATCTACTTGGTAAAGAGACTGCTGCATTCTCTTAGTGCTCACATCTGAATCACCTCCATCCACTGGGTAAAGAGACTGCTGCATTCTCTTATTGCTCACATCTGAATCACCTCTGTCCACTATATTTCATGTACAATTGGATCACTACAAAATATAATTGTATTGAATAGGTGGACACAGTAATTTTATTCAAGAAAGAATTTACTCAATGCATAACGCTCAGAATCATGGGAAATTTCAACTTCCCTCCTCCTGCAGTTCTATTTGTATTTTATAGGTGTTAGTCATTATGAATATTGCACACTAGATTTATTGCTGAACAGTGTTAGTTTGTTTTTTGGTTACAAGCTGTACTCGATATTGTATGCTGCTATTATGCAAATAGATTCCACCATGCATGCTTTATGTAGTTTAATGACGTTAAGATAACCAGTTAAATGATTATACAACCTTTCTTGTCAGATCCGGAGATAATAACAATTCTGTTCCTTGTTAACACAAATGCACTAATGATTTGCCGTCAAAACAAAGTATATGCCCTCTTTCCCATGATGTAATCATCCCATTAACCTGGAATTTGTGCTAAGTGAATCTACGAGTTATTGTTCCTGGGTTATACTTGTAGTTCCTGAGGCAATGATTACCCTAATTTTCAATGCATTGTGAAGCAACCCTGGCAACCCACTTTCAATCCGTACAAAATCAGGAAGGTCTCTTCTCCATTATTACATTATAACATAAACATAAAGTTAATGAAAGTAAACTACATTCTTTCAGTCTCTACTGTAAACATCTGATAACAATGTGAGCTAAACTGTTGTAACAGTGAATTTTTAAAGAGACTGCTGCATTCTCTTAGTGTTCACATCTGAATTATCTCCATCCACGGGGTAAAGGGACTGCTGAACTCCCTTAGTGCTTACATCTGAATCACCTCCATCTACTGGGTAAAGAAACTGCTGCATTCACTTAGTACTCACATCTGAATCACCTCTGTCCACTACGTAAAGAGACTGCTGCATTCTCTTAGTGCTCACATCTGATTCATCTCCATCCACCGGGTAAAGTGACTGCTGCATTCTCTTATTATACACATGTGAATCACCTCCATCCACTGGGTAAAGAGACTGCTGTATTCTCTTAGTTCTCACGTGTGAATCACCTCCATCCACTGGGTCAAGAGACTACTGCATTCTCATAGTGCTCACATGTGAATAACCTCTGTCCACTGTGTAAAGAGACTGCTGCATTCTCGTGCTCACCTCTGAATCACCTCCATCCATTGGGTAAAGAGACTGTTGCATTCTCTTAGTGCTCACATCTGAATCACCTCCATCCACTGGGTAAGGAGACTGCTGCATTCTCTTAGTGTTCACATGCAAAACACCTCTGTCCATTGGGTAAAGAAACTGCTGCATTCTCTTAGTGCTCTCATCTGAATCACCTCTGCCCACTGGGTAAAGTGGCTCTCAAATGTTCCCCATCACTGAGGAGATAACTGATTTAACTGCAGTGTTTACATCTCAGTTATTAAGACTGAAGTTGGACATTACACATGATTAAGGGGCATATTTTATTTCACCAAATAATAGATCATTAATTTCAAGAATTGTTCATGTGGATTGGAGGTCACTGTGTCTTACATTGAGCGTCCACTTGATGTGTATAGTATGTGTGAGATATCAAATCAGTGGACAACCTTACATAGAGGAAAGTCTGGGGATCGTTCGCAACAGGGTAAGCCTTCCCAGGCAAATTATATAATCTAGGTTTTGCTTGAAACACGTCTTCTGGGGTTTTCAGGTTATACTTTATGTAAATGTTATTTTGAAGATGTCTAGGAATAGCCTCAAAGTACAAGAGAAAATATGTATTCATTTTTCACTTTCAATTACAATTCCTTTTATTCTTGCTTTCATTTAACATATAAATACATTGTCAATTCACTTCTGTGCTTACAGATTTCTGTGGAGATTCAGGGTATGCAGCTGAACATTGCAAATGAAAGTATCTGTGATTAATTTAGGTCATCATCAATTCAGTCTCTCACAAAACTGGCATACAGCAGTTATGCTTGGTGTGGGTTCATCTGTAAATCTATGTCTCCATTTTTAGGCACACCTGTAGTATTAATTGCACTCATAACAATCTTCCAACAATGCAATCCACAGTACGCATGATAAAGGCCACCCACTTTACGTTGAACATCTAACTCCACACAACTGTTACACAACAGCTGCTTTGTTCTGACAACTCCACAAGCTGTTCTATTAAGTTCAAGAATGTTCCCCAATCAAGCTTATCAACTTATTCCATTACGTTCATGAGCTTCAATTTTTCAAAGGTAGAGCATGCTGATTTAATGAACAATTGGTAGAAGGGATATGCATGGTTCTGTTTTGCGCAGCAATGAGGTTACAGAAACAATGTACCATTCACCATTTGGTGGTGTGATCACAAAAGAAAGATAACATTGGTGCAACAGAGAGGTTAACAAAATCTTATGCTTGCAATTTTGAAGTCTTAGTATAGCAAGCAATTGCAGGGTACAATACCATGCAAAAGGGTCCTTTGTTGCAAAGAGTAACAACAAAGGAAACACAAATTAATGACAATGACGGTCCCATTGCTTGAAATAGGCAATTCATGTAATAATATACCAGATGCCACATACAACATACTTTCTGAAGAATGGTGGAACCATATCAGCTGTTGTAAGGCATGGAGCATGGGGCCTTACAACATTGCTTGTTGTCCCACAGCACCTAGCTGTACATTACAGCACATAGGAAATGATCTTGACACAACTTGAAGAAAATTAGAATACCATACAGTTTATAGGAAACCTATCATAGATATACAACCTTTCAGAGAAGTCTCTCCCTGAAATCTGTTCAAGTGACTCCTCACATTATTTTACATAATGTCAATAACAGTAAAAAAGCAAAAATGACTCAGTAGTGGCTCTATGGTGACATGGAGATTAAGCAAAACAGAAAAGGACAATAAAAAAGAAAAAGAGATGACACTGTATTTGGTTGTTTAGTGAAGATATTTTTAAAAAATTTGTTGTTACAATCATCCATTTAGAGAGACAAGGTTGGTTAATAAAGAAAAATAGGGAGTCAGCTCTAAAGTGATTGTGATCTAGAATTAATAAATTATATAGTTATACTGGTGACCCCGATGTGATCAATGGATCGGCCATTTTTGCACTATTTCTATTCCAGAGGATGGTTTATCAAATTATGTACATTACCTCAAGTGAATTTTCCTGTGTTGGCACTGGTTCTGTTAATTCTGATTTGGTTTCTTGCTTCAGATAAACTGATACAAATTCAAAATTTTCCTGTGAAAAAAAATATATATTAGTCATGCTCACTGTAAATATCCACCAATACAGTCACCCACAAAGGAGCATGATAATTCAATACCTGCCAGTACTTCAGTTAATTTTGAAATTTCACAAATGTTTAGGGAAAATTTCCATAAATAGAAGATCCTTAACACGAAAGGGAACAGTTCATGAGACGAAAACCATCCTATTTGATTACTCAAGGATACTTTTTATTGTGGAGCAAATGTATCACACATAAAACCATTTAAGAGATCAATGTTACATCAGCAGAAATATACAAAAATACAGATAAATTATGCTTTTCATCCTAAACAAAATAATTCTTAGGGTAGAACCACACTGCATGAACAAAAACTAAATAACACCACTTCAGGCTGTCTGTTTCAATCAACTAGCCCTGGAAATACCAGAAATGAATTATGAGAGTCCACGCTGCTGAAGCAAAATGTTTTGTTTGCTCCAAGCTGCCTCAGTGAGGCAGAAGTTATGCTGAAGCAAGTTGTTTGCAGAAAACATAATAAGTCAAGGTGAGAAAAACTAATAGTATATTTCACATTCTGTGCAAGAACTTGTCTATAAACAATGTTTTTGACATGCAGTCACAAACTTACAGGATAAATAAATGTGAGATATTGAAAAATGACAATTCTGTCTTTAAAATAGAATCGAACGTAAATTACAAGTATATTTTACTGATATCTGTAGAATATATATCGTCCCTTTTAGATGGAGTGTGATGCTGAGAAGTTTGTTGTGTCCATAGAAAAACGTCTAGTTATTTATAACTTCAATTTGAAGATCGCAGCAACAGAGCCCTTGTGGAAAAACTTTGGGAGGAAGTTTCTGCAGAAATGAACATCACAATTAAACTTAATAAAAGGTCAAATATTGCAGGGGTCATCCTCGTGTAATTAAGACTCATTTTCATAGTTCCATAGTTCATTTATGAAGGACACTAGCCTATTACTTCCAATTCTTCTAACATTTAAAGGATGAATCCAAAATTTTTGTGCTAGTTTTGAATTTGAAAGCAACCACTGCCTCATCACTGGTACGTATTCATCTACATCCTCTTCTCCAGACATCTTGACGACTGCCTGAGTTTGCTGCAGTGTGTGCACAGAGTTGTTTGAAACAGCTGAAATATTTTCCTGAGGCAGTTTCAGGCTGATTATTTCATACAGTGTCGTTGTACCCTTAAGAATTCAGACCCAAGTTAACTATACAGGAGAGACGGTAGGTGTCACGCACAGCCAGCCAGGAGCATGTGACGTTAGTAGACTCCAGTCTGTCAGACACTGTAACTTACTGCAAATCAATGTGCCGAGTGTCCACTTATCTTCCTTATTGCAAATACATTTATGTTGTCATATAATAATTTTGCACTGAAAACCACTAAGATATTGCATAAAGCTATCATTTTGTGTCTGTGCTTTTGTAAATATTGCAGACCAAGTTTGAAAGCCAGAATAGTGAGACCATTTCTTAATACATTTAACAATCATTTAAATGTTCCATAATACTGGAAATTTTAGTATTTACAGCTCCCAATTACTTGAAAGAATGTAAAGTAAGATTAAATAAAACATTTAACAAACAAGAAACAATATTAACCGATAAAGTAGAGAAAGTGTGGGAATGTTTTTGGAAGGAACTGTTCCTATTTTCAATAACGGCTTATGTGGGGCAGGCAGGAATGATTTGTACAGCCTGCAACTGCACAGTGCAGCATTTTAACAGCACAAACACAACATATACACTGGAAGTTTACTTTGCTCACAAATGATACGCACGAGTTCATGACTTTTAAAATATTCACAAATGTTGAAAGTAATTAAATAATTAAAGAAATAATTTGCAGACCACAGACGAACAGCAATGCACCAAATTTCACTGCTTGGAATGAAAACACTGACACCAAAGAGTATACAGACTGACATTAATGTGAAAATGTGTAGTGTAATGGGAGGGAGAGTCCAGAGACGTCACGGCTACACCACTCTCTTGTGCATCCACCTCGTAACACCTACCATCTCTCTCCTAGTCACCGCATTTTCAGACCAAAACTTTACTTTGGAGAAATACCTACAGTTCAGTATGAAACTTGTCTCTTCCATCTCACCTGTTGTATGCAAATTCCCCAGCTATATGACTGGTTGGATCCTGAAATAATCTACAATCAACAGCCTAGAAAGCCTAGGTGTCATCAATAAAATGAGGAGAGAGTTAGTGTCCCATTACTTCTCTTTCCAGCCAGACACATTAGTCTGAGCTACTTGTTTTATGTCATACCAACACAGACATTCTTTACAGCAATAATGATATAGGAAAGCGGTGGGAGGCCACAGCCATAATTAAGGTAGGGAAATGGGAAACCACAGAAAACCAGCTTTAAGGATGCCTCCAGAAGGATTAAAACCACTGTGTCTGGAAGCAAGCTGACAGCTATATGATCCAAACTGTGTAGTCAACTCGCTCGTTCCCACTGAAAACTATACACCTAACAACTTATTAGTCAAAAACAGTTACCTACATGACAGTAGCAGGAACTGTCATCAAATGAGAGAAAAAAATACATGGTGCTACAACCATGGCAGAGTGACTGCTATTCAGGCTGAGGCCAGCAGATTATATGGTGATGGATGTTCAGCTTCACGGCCAATATTCTTAGCTTATTAGACTGGACTCTCTATCTTTCCGCCAGATAACCCCTGAATTGTTCTTATGTATAGTGAATGAAAACCAACTAGGTCTCTGATTCAGGTAAAAATAATACCAAACAGGCTGGAAATCAAACCCAGAGCCTCTACAAAACCTCTACCTACAGCCCCAACACCTGAATGTGTTATGGGTACTAGTATTGTCTGGACACATCACACTTAGAGCAATATGCATTTATTATGACATAAATATAAAACTAGTGGCCATCAGCATACTAATCCATGCACAGTCAAGTCAGAAAGAATGAGAGGGGAAATGACAGGACTTCAATAAGCCAAAGCCAGGATTGCATCATTGCTGCTACGATGGTCAACAACAGTGAAATGTAATGGCTTGATATACCCTAACTATGCTACCACCTGTATGTGTACTGTGTGATGAAAGGAAAATGAACTGAACACCTGTACATTTCTTATTCTGTACCAAACATTATTTTATGTGAAAGACTTAATAAACTATATATTTTTAAAATGCAATAAATCCTTTAGAATAACTAGTTATGTTCATGAAGGAAAAAAAATCTGTCATAGGATTTCAGTGGTGATACTAGTGCTAATATCTCTACTGCAGCTTGGATATTTAGACTAGTTTGCAACACTAACCTTATAAGAAATATCAAAGCTAGGATTGTTGAACAGGAGTGCACTTGTATGTCGGATTTGTATAGGCAGAACTCTCTTCTGTGGTCATTGACTGCTGTACAGTGATTGGCTGTAGTTTGTAATTAAGGAGGACCATTATTTCTCTGTTAGACTCTAAAGGCTAGTACACACCAAGCAACAAAGTTGTGGAACACGTGTATCGCGACAAGTTCCAAGGATGTCCTGCGACATTTTTTCCGTGTTTGGGACTGCTGCGATACAAAAGTTGCATGTCGCAGGTCTCCCTTTCGAAATAGGATACATGATACAAATGTTGCGCAACATGATGTAGTCTGGATGTGTCGCGAGACAAAGTCCCGGGACACGCAGATGCCAGTGTGCAGATAGCCGCCACGTGTTGGCGTTGTGTTTCGTGTTCTGTTCTTTTGCAATGGAAACTACTCTAAAAATCATTGAGGATTTACACACCATCCCTTGTCTTTGGGATGTTATGTCTACCGAGTATAAAAACAGAGACAAAAGGAGGGAAGCTATGGAGTCTCTGGCTGAAAAGTTCACTATGTCCATTCACGAGATGGAGAAAAAGATTCACAACATTAAAAGCACATCAATCAATTTCTTGCACCATTTCGTGCCGATTCCTGTGGTGCAACTGGCTCTATAGATGTGAACGCGGGACATTGTATCGCAACAGTCTAGGGACAATGTCTCGCAACTGTCCCCAAACAATGTCGCGCGACTTTGTCGCTAGGTGTGTACTAGCCTTAAAGGGTGCACATGTTCCTAATACATTACTCCTTAATGTCACAACTCAACATACTACTGTTTTCTGGCAAGTGCTCTACCAGTCTACTTGCTAAACATGTGACCTGATGCCCGTCTGTCTGCTGAGATGGACTTGTTGCCACGTCTGGCCCTTCTAGCAGCTATGGCCAGAAAGGACGACTTCCAACTATGATAACAAAAGTTGAAAAAAGGCTTTCGAGCCTCGAATTTGTTTACTGTATTTATTTTTAAAATGATGGTGTGTTTATTTTACCAGTGTAGAAATGTGCAGAACTCGAGTGGCTTCCCATCACTGTAAGCATTATTTAAATGCATGCTAACATGAGCATTATTTGGATTTTAAGAAGCCTCTACAATGGTGAGTCATTATCTAATATCTTATACTTGTATACAAATTCGTACCTAACTCTACTGCACCAAAGCGTTGAATGACTTTATGATTCTAATATGTCGTCTGACATTAGTTACAAAACTAGCTCTTTTCAAATTAGACATCTCTACCACTCTCATTGTGGATGTCACTGTTATTGGCGAAATTTTATTCTAAGAAGATATCAAGTGTCTTCTCCCTCCAAAAAAAAAAAATTAAATTGCAATAGTAACAAAAAATCTCAAGAAATTTTGAATTATGAAAAACATGTCTATGGTCCTCTATCTCAAACTTGCATTGTCTTAAACTGTAGTCCACTGTGTTTAAAGACTCTTTAATGTGCAGGAACAATTCTGAAAGAATTAACTAACACTTTCAGAGGTGTAAAAGTATTTTTAGAACACCAAATGTAAACACACCATGAACTGGCCATCAATGAAATATTTGACGCTGAGGTCACCTTTCATTTACCATTTATAAATACACTTTAACATGTCTTCTTAGGTTTTACAATTTCTTTCTTCAAAAGGACATGGAAGCTGCCAATTATTTTGGGGTGTATATTTATTTGGGTCATTTTATTTTCATGTAGCTTGCCCTCTTGGCATTGTTGTTGTTGTATGATGTCTCGAGCAGGTTTATACCATTGTTTTCCTTGTGATGGACTGATAAGGTTAGATATTTTTTATAATTTTCCTTACTATTATATTAGTCTGTGGTAGAATGATTACATATAACAAATTCCAACTTGCATGTTTGAGAGGTTACACCTTTCCACCATTTTACAATCATATGACTTTTTTTAAGATTAAAATAACATTAATTGATTTTAAAATTAGTCAGTATATGTTTCGCTTTCATAGAAAACATATTCAGCCGTAACCTTGATTTACAGTTAAAATGTGCACAAAAACACAGGCTATGTAAGTAAATCACAATTAACACTCATATTAAAAACATCTTGTCTTTGACAACATAAAAGGTAATATCAAAAGAGTCTATGGAATTTTTCTTCACTGACACTATTTGACATCTCTTGATGTAAAAGATGTGTTATGAATAAAATGCCACTTGGAAAATTATCCCAGGACAAAGGGATCTTAATGTTTCTTAATACATAAGTAGAAAAGGAATGTACAACTAAGCACATTTTTGTGACATTCAACACTTGATGTGAATGGAAAGGGAGAATTTAATTGCCAGATGAAATGAACCGATTGGGTTTCATAAACTTTTTAGATGTCACTATTACAAGAGACCAAGAGAATTTTGACTATAAAGAATACAGGCAATTGACATTTTCACCCATCACAATTAATTGTAACTCTATGCATCCTCCTAGGCACAATAAATCAGTTTATTATAGTGCAGTATATCAAACTTTCAAATTACCCCTTTCTACAGATGAACATTCTAAAAAACAGAAATATTTACGTAAAGAAGTCACATTCAATGTATCTGATGTAAAGTTTATCAATAAAATCATAAGTAAGGTAAAGAGGAAACTTTTTCAAAACTGGTCCTGGACACAAGTAAAAAAATCTGGCTTTGCTGTTTTCTCATATGATAATCCACCAATATTAAAACAGCAAACGTGCTTGCCAAAATTTGAGCAGTAAGCATTCCCAAGGAAGACTGTAATGATACTCCCCAATAGATATTCCAGTCTGTTTGATCAACTTTCTTAAATATTGGAACTATAACACTATCTCCTTAATCACGAGGCATTTCTTCAGTGTTCTAGATTTTAACAATCAGTTCATATACATGTCTTACGAGTTCTTCACCACCTTATATGAAAGCTTCCGCACATATAAAAAAAAATGACCACTGTTCTTGTGTCGCCTTGCTTGATTAACAACACACTTCATCCAGTGTTGGTAGGGAGCCAAGTTCTTCTTTGATGGGTTACCTTTGAAATGCTCTTTCCATCTACTCATGATGAAGAACTTATCTTTTAGGAGTGTACTCCTATCACTGGACCAGAGAGGATTTCTACCAAAGGTGACGGGACCATAAACTGCTTGCGTGGCTTGGAAGAATTGCCGTGAATCTTTGTCTGTTAGATACTGCAGCTCTTTTGCTTTGCTTTTCCTCGATGTGTTCTTGAGCATATGGTTCTTCTTTGGATATTTGCTTTGGCAAGACAAAAGGCTTCTTTCTTTATGAGGCAGTTCATGTCCTTTTGTCATGATTGCAAGGCTCTGCTCTTCTCTGAGATCAATGCTTCAATCTCTTTATCATTTCCATCAAACCAATCCTCAATTTTCTTCATCTTATAACCCACCGTTTCTTTGCAAGCAGCCCAAATAGTGGTCTTCAGGCTCTCCCAGTGTTGTGTTACATCCTGATGATACTCCTCTGACAGTGGCTGATGAAGCGCTTCTCTACATTGTATGGTATATTCCAAAATTCCAAATTTCACGGCATAGCGTATCGAACAGGAAGTGCGACATCTTCTCCGTTCGCCCATAAGAGAGCTCAAAAGGTTGGTGGGACACCTGCTTGGTGGCAGCACAAGCAATTGTGATGTCAACAGAGACCCTTGGCCATTAGCCAGCATTATATTCACCTTCAGTTGTAGTAATTTTTATTGCTCATTATTGTCGCTGTCAGAGATGCTTCGACAGTTTGCATTATTAGTGTATTCATGATTGAGTGGTGTGAGAAGTGTTATGTTTTAAATAACTCAGTCTTTGTTGTTATTGTGCTATAAGGCAACGTATATCAGTGCGGGAGGAAACTACCACAACATGTCCTCGTGTTTTGTACCCGGCTGCAGATCTGGATATGACAGATCATCTTCAGGTAGGCATTTCTTTAGGCCCTCTACAGAGAGCGGTGTTTTACTGAAATGGGAGAAGCCTATCCATAGAAAAGACCAAAAATTAACTCATAACTGTTTTGTGTGCGACAATCATTTTTTTGATGACTTCCTAGTAAAAGTAGACTCATTTAAGGTGAAAGAGGCACCAAGACAGCGCTGCAGATTAAAACAAGAAGCATTTCCTCACATATTTGCTAATCTACCTAAGTATATTTCTAAGGCAGTTAAAAAATGCAACCCACATGAAGAGATTTCTCTAATAAAAGCCCCTGAACAGATCGTAAATATCAGTGAGAGTGATCAACCTGTACGCTAAGCAGTTGAAGATAGCTCTAATGTCCCAGATGCTAAGAAAACAATTGTGCTATTAAAGAGGAGATTGAAGAATCAAAAACGTAATTTTATTAGAACGCAGAATCAATTCAATGTCGCTAAAGCTAAGATACATTTGCTTGAAAAAGACAGAAATGTCAAGCAAAAAGTAAGAAAGGAATCAGATACAGTGATGTATTTCTTCTTGATGCACTTCTTTCAAAAATAAAGTCTCACAAGAGTTAACAGCATTGTTTAAATAATGACTTGCTGCCTTTGCCTTCTGAATCCCGCTTGAGAAATTTTGTGAAGAGCCTAAAATGTTCGTTTGGCATAAATGAGCATGCTACCGCTGCCATAGCAGATTTTTTTAATGGAAAGGAGGAACATGAATGCTTAGGAATGTTGATATTTGACGAGGTAAAGTTCTGGAAGAAATTCGCTTTAACTCGGAATCATTGCAAGTGAATTGTTTTGTTGATTTGGGGAAATTTACTGAAGATAAAAGCAAGGGCCAGTTGGCAAATCATGCTCTAGTTTTTATGTTTGTTCCTTTTCTATATAACTGGATACAACCCATAGCGATATATGCTAGCCGGAACACCAGCCCTGGTAATACAATTGCAAACATTCTCATTCAAGACATCAAACAATTAGAGCAAGTAGGTGTCCAAATCATTGGTTTCACATCAGATGGTAGCCAGTCGAAGAAAACGTTGTGGAAATGCTTAGGAATATCTGGTAATATAAAGAATCTGAAGTATTATATTTCCAATCCAGCTGACTCCAACAAAAAATTATGGGCATTTTCAGACACACCACATATATTTAAATGTGTAAGAAATCATTTACATGACAAAGGACAGGATAATTATAATGGCAATATTGTTGATTATTCATTCTACAGGAAAGTTTATGAATGTGACCCATCTCCTGAATTTTCTGGATTGAATGTTTGCTAAAAACTGACCTCTGCCCACTTGGATCCTAATTCATTTCAGTAAATGAATGTAAGACTGGCATTTCAACAATTCAGTAGATCATTCGCTAATGGTATAGCATTCTATTGGGGTATTAAAACACAGGGTGTTTAGAAGACAGTACATACCTACATACATACATAAAAACATACATTGTCATTATAGACTGTTATGCCTTTCAGAGTTCAGTCTGCAAGCCTCTGAGAATTTACTAAATGTCGCCACAATCCTCGATTTGCAAACTAGTGTTGTGGCCTCATTTAGTTCTATACCTTTTATCTTTAAGTCGTTAGAAACCGAGTCTAACCATCATCATCTTGGTCTCCCTCTACTTCTCTTACTTCCTATAGCAGAGTACATTATTCTCCTAGCTAACCTATCCTCCTCCATTTGCCTCACATGACCTCACCACCGAAGCTGGTTTATGCATACAGCTTCATCCATCGAGTTCATTCCTAAATTAGCCTTTATCTCCTCATTCCGAATAACCTCCTGCCATTGTTCCCATCTGTTTGTACCAGCAATCATTCTTGCTACTTTCATGTCTGTTACTTCTAACTTATGAATAAGATATCCTGAGTCCACCCAGCTTTTGCTCCCGTAGAGCAAAGTTGGTCTCAAACAGACCGATGTGAAGATAGTTTTGTCTGGGAGCTGACTTCCTTCTTACAGAATACTGCTGATCGCAACTGCGATCTCTCTGCATTAGCTTTACTACACTTTGATTCAATCTCACTTACTATATCACCATCCTGGGAGAACACACAACCTAAATATTTGAAATTATTGACCTGCTCTAGCTTTGTATCACCAATCCGACATTCAATTCTGTTGAATTTCTTACTTACTGACATCAATTTAGTCTTCGAGAGGCTAATTTTCATACCATACTCATTGCACCTATTTTCAAGTTCGAAGATATTAGACTGCAGGATTTCAGCACAGTCTACCATTAAGACCAAGTCGTCAGCATAGGCCAAACTGCTTACTACATTTCCACCTAACTGAATCCCTCCCTCCCTCCCTGCCATTTTTATACCTTTCAGCAGATGATCCATGTAAACTACAAACAGCAAAGGTGAAAGATTACAGCCTTGTCTAACCCCTGTAAGTACCCTGAAGCAAGAACTCATTCTACCATCAATTCTCACTGAAGCCCAATTTTCAACATAAACGCCTTTGATTGATTTTAATAATCTACCTTTAATTCCATAGTCCCCCAGTATAGTGAACATCTATTCCCTCGGTACCCTGTCATATGCTTTCTCTAGATCTACGAAACATAAACACAACTGCCTATTCCTCTCGTAGCATTTTTCAATTACCTGGCGCATACTGAAAATCTGATCCTGACAGCCTCTCTGTGGCCTGAAACCACACTGGTTTTCATCCAACTTCCCCTCAACGACTGATCGCACTCTCCCTTCCAAGATGCCAGTGAATACTTTGCCTGGTATACTAATCAATGAGATACCTCGATAGTTGTTGCAATCTTTCCTGTTCCCTTGCTTATAGATAGGTGCAATTACTGCTTTTGTCCAATCTGAAGGTACCTTACCAACAGTCCACGCTAATTTTACTACTCTATGAAGCCATTTCATCCCTGCCTTCCCACTATACTTCACCATTTCAGGTCTAATTTCATCTATTCCTGCTGCCTTATGACAATGGAGTTTATTTACTATCCTTTCCACTTCCTCAAGCATAATTTCACCAACATCATTTTCCTCCTCCCCATGAGCTCGGCTGTTTGCAACACCACCTAGAAGATTTCCTTTCACATTGAGAAGATGTTCAAAATATTCCCTCCACCTCTCCAGTCATTCCCTGGGACCTATTAAGAGTTCACCTGAATTACTCAAAACACTGTTCATTTCCTTTTTCCCTCCCTTCCTAAGATTCTTTATTTACTGTCCAGAAAGGTTTCCCTGCTGCTTCACCTAGCCTTTCCTGGTTATTACCAAAATCTTCCCATGACTTCTTTTTGGATTCAACAACTATTTGTTTCGCTCTGTTTCTTTCATCTATGTACAAATCCCTGTCTGCTTCGGCCCTTGTTTGGAGCCATGTCTGATAAGCCTTATTTTTATGTTTATAGGCTGCTCTCACTTCATCATTCCACCAAGATGTTCGCCTTTTCCCATCTTTACACACAGTTGTTCCTAGGCATTCCCTTGCTGTTTCTACTACAGCATCCCTGTGTGCTACCCATTCACTTTCTATATCCTGAACCTGCTTAATGTCTACTGTTCGAAACCTCTCACTAATCATATCCATGTACTTCTGTCTAATTTCCTCATCCTGGAGATTTTCTACCCTTATTCGTTCGCAGACAGATTTCACTTTCTCTACCCTAGGCTTAGAGATACATAGTTCACTGCAGATCAGATAGTGGTCTGTATCATCAAAAAATCCATGAAAAACTCATACATTCCTAACAGATTTCCTGAATTCAAAGTCTGTTAAGATATAGTCTATTATGGATCTGGTACCCCTAGCCTCCTATGTGTAGCGGTGAATAGCCTTATGCTTGAAGAATGTATTCGTAACAGCTAAACCCATACTAGCACAGAAGTCCAGCAAACGCTTCACATTCCCATTAGCTTCTATATCTTCCCCACATTTACGAATCACCCTTTCATATCCTTCAATTCTATTCCCAACTCTCGCACTGAAATCACCCATTAGCGCTATGCTATCCTTGCTGTTGACCCTGACCATGATGTCACTCAATGCTTCATAAAACTTGTCAACTTCATCCTCATCTGCACCCTCACATGGTGAATACACGGACACAATTCTTGTCCTAATTCCTCCAACTGACAAATCTACCCACATCATTCGCTCATTTACGTGCCTAACATAAACTATATTGCATGCAATGGTATTCCTGATAAAGAGCCCTACCCCAGATTCTGCCCTTCCCTTTCTAACACCCGTCAAGTACACTTTATAATCTCCTATCTTTTCCTCATTATCTCCCATTACCCGAATATCACGTACTCCTAACACATCCACATGCATCCTCTTGGCTGACTCAGCCAGTTCTACCTTCTTTCTTCCATAAGCCCCATTAATATTGATAGCTCCCCATCGAATTCCATTTCGTTCGCCAAGCTGTTTCCAAGGAGTTCCTCGCCTGTCAAATGGGAGTGTGACTCCATTACTCCCGTAAGTCCGAGGCTTGCTTAAAATGTTCTGCGCTCGGTAAATTCATGAAGCAGGATGCTACCCTACTTGCACATAGTCCAAGTGAGGATCTCTCCTATAACGGGTTATGGACCACTGGTGAATTGTATAGTCCTAGCCGCCTGAGCACAGGAGGGCCAATGACTCAGAATATGTCCGAGATGCCCACTCCCATTCCATAGCAACTGGTATCCCAACTGTCAGGACCACTTACTAGGCCACTCAGCCGTTGCCCATGGTTCACGAACTAGGACGTGACTACTGTAACCCACAAACATGAACCATTAGAAGACAGTAAACAAGCGGAAATTTTCACAAGCGGTTTAAACTGTCTAACTGATGCATTAAATTTGGCTATTCCCACTCAAGCACTGTATATTGGATCACAGGCATATGAAACCTTAATTAAATGGCAGAATGTTCTCAGAGATACTCAAATTCATTCGCTTCACAAAGGATATTGGATTCTTTAAGAGTTACCATGAAAAGTACCTTAGAATTGTCTGAATATTTGTGGGAACTCAATTATAGCTACATTTTGACAGGAAAATTTAATCAAAATCCCGTATAACATCACTTGGTATCCTGCGATCGCTAAGTGATCCACTATTGACTCTCTACATTTACACATGTTGCAGTCTATTTATCTACCGACAAAACTTGCCTTATCATCTGGCGGAAACTGTGAGTACAGAGCTGAATCCCCATTGACACCTCTTATTAATCAAATGCATATTCTTGCAAGAGAAATTGAAAGTAAAAATCATGCAGTGAAGACACAAGCTGTAGATGAAATCAGGGAAAAAATTGTGAACATCGAAAATGACATTCAAATACCAGACTGGGAAAACAGTTTACCTGAGTTAAGTGGGCGGAATTGTAGCAAAGAGTACTTAGTGTTCCATTTAGCCGGACACATAGTGCACAATATTTCAAAAGTGATTCAGTGTGATTTATGTCGTCCTTTCCTTTTCAGCAAACCGACTTCCCTAGCACTAATTAAAAATTACAGCTCAATGCAAAGCGCCACATATCTTGCATATGTGTCGGAAAATGTTTATGATGTGTTGTTGCAGAAAAGCTATTGTGTATGGATAGTTTATGGGTGATACTTTCTTTGAGTGCTTTGATAAATTAGATGTTATTAAAGTGAAGTCTTTACAGTTGGGGTGCTGCAAATATCATGTGCTGTGCTTGCTATAAAAACTCATATTTCACTACTTGAAATGTCAATTCTTCTTCCGCATGAAGGAGATAAGAAGCGAGCTGGTTACTACGAAATCAGCGAAATCATCCAGGAAATATTCCAAAGTGTCTGGCAGATGAAATCATTTTCAAATGTATGTTGCATGCTTGAGTTTCTTAATAGATTTTGAAGTAGTAGTCCTGATAATGCCTCTGTTATCCTCACGCTCAATCATCACTGTGGATGGCAGTGCCATGAAGATGTCACACTTCCTCTTCGATACGCTATGTTCACGGTACCAAAACCATGTTTTCAGCTGTTCTGCTGTTTCCTCCTCTAAGCGGATAGTGACAAATTGATAACTGAACTGATATGTTAGTAATTTGTCCAACAGTCATTTGCTCCCGTCATTCCTTTGGTGATAAAATGGCGCAAAGATCATTCTTGTGGATAGTTATATATTCAATGAGATGCCAGTGCTTTGATCTAGGATGGTGCCATGAAGTTTTAAAGTGATTACACGGAGTAAGCTTTGTTAGTGAGAATAATCTTCTCAAGGAACTGTCAGAGCTTCCCACTGGATATAATGAATGCCTTATGACATTAAGACTTCATTTAAATGACAACCAACATTCCATGGTGATCAGCACATATGCCCCCACACTAGATTCTGATGATGACATAAAAGAACCATTTTATTCAGATCTGGATTGCATCCTGTCAAACATTGATCAACAAGACAAAATAATCTTACTTGGAGATTTTAATGCCAGAATGGGCAAGGACAGCATTGTATGGAATGGTATCATTGGCAAGGATAGAATTGGCAGTGAAAACTTTAATGATGTTTGACTCCTCTCAAAATGTGCTGAACATGATTTAATAATCACTAACACCACTGGTAGCTTTCCCCTTCAAGAAGAAGCTGTAACCTGCACCTTCTTCCTTCAACTGACCTTCATCAACAAGATGGCTTTCCTGGAGGGCTGCTATGTCGATGTTATATCTTCTTAATTCTCTACCCACTCAACTGTTCTCCTTTCAGGTCTCACAGTGCGAGGTCATCATTGAACGTTCTTAACACGTTCAGTACCTGCTTCTGAGCTTGACACCTGAATGCCTGGACTGGCCATTTTTATGCCCGGCCCTCTAGACATGCATCACTTAATACAGTTTACAGTTACTCCTAAACTATAAATGTTACAAAAATGATACTTTGTGCTTACCTCTAGTAAATATTTAGGGTGTGATATCTGGTGGCATAGGTTTCAAAATACGTCTAATTTTATACAGCCTATCTGTATTTTCGGCATAATGATTACTGTCACCGAAGTGAAGAAATGAAAGAATATGAAGGAAGCGTATTCGGAACATTGTATTGGAAAATATCGGAGTATGAAAAACAGGGTCTTAGGTCCAGTACATTTTCATATCAGGATTTTGGACTAATCAGTTTCCACGATTGCATGATGGAATTCTTTGTGAAAGGCCGAGGCACCGCACTTATCACCTGACTCGTGTATAGATTGGTCTGCTCACACATATACCGATAAAATTCGTCATTCATGAAAATACTCACGTAACTCAAAATATCGTGCTATTTTCTATTTGAACGTTTATAGCTGAATTCTCTGTAAATGGTGGAACGGGTGGACAATAACTAGGATGATCTATAGGCCTATCGGATTCAGGAATCGGAATTTCCTCGTCACTTTCACTTTCACTATCTAAGTCTATTTCAGGAATAAGTTCATCACCAGAATAATCATTGTGAACAATATCTGCTAATCAATCTTCCGTAATGAACTTTGTTTTATAAGCCATTATACTACACTCGGTAAGAACGACACGCACTGCATTGGAATCTCAAGTACCGTCTTGACACGCGAGGAAGTGCTGTGATATTCCCGCTAAAACAGCTAAGATAAACATGAGCCCACTCAACACGAGGGTTATCTCAAAAAGGTCAACCAACTTCCTGTTACAACCAGTAACGCTGACTAAGGTATAAGAATGCATAGATGACGAATATAAACAGCATTGCTTCGCGCGCAACATTAAACGTCTTACGCCGTCCACGGCCCGCAGCATAGGAGCAAGCTTAAACGTCTTACGCCGTCCGCGGTCCGCAATGAGTTAAATTCCACCTTGCAAAATATAATTTCTGATTTGTTTGTCTGCATAAAGGTGATACCATTGGATGTTGCTATCCGAACAGTAATATTAGTGGCTGACTGTTTAGGACACCTTTAGCCCCTTCCCCATGTGAGGAGAGCAGAGTGAACCCTAAACAGGACTGCTCAGATATAGATGCAAGAACCGAATTGCTCTAGAGCCACAGCCTTGAGCAAAACGACCGATCACAATTCTACTGCCTAGGCCAAGTTTTCACTATAGGCTTCCAAACATCAAAATCCTGCCCCTGTCACAACTTCTCGATTGCCGCAGGACTTTTGGAAGAAGCCACAAGTTGTTGGAAGACTGCTGTGAATGAATTCTTTTAGAGTAAGAGTGTTGCTGCACATCAACAAATGCATCTAACTTGATGACTAGGAAATATATTCAAAAGCAAGTAGATGCAAGGCGACTGAAGGATACCTAATCACTGCAGTCTTCATCCACCATTCCAGCTGAGTAAGTCCGAATGACTGGTCTGCCGTTGAGGACTTACTACGCTGTTCACCGCATGTGGTTCATCTGCCTTTAGGGGAAGTTTCCCAGCCCAAGGGCAAGCGAGTGCCCTAACCATTACCAGCTCATGGTAGCATGATAGCGGCAGACTCCTTCTACAGGGAGTCATTCAGTCACCAGATCATTGTGTTCAGATGAGGTTGACATTTGAGTAGAACCCCTTGCAATATAATATATATCTGTATATAACTGAAAGGTGTATGGCAATGAGTTGTAAATAAATGGTAAAAGCAACTATATCAAATGAAACAAAATAAACAATAAAACATAAATAAAGAGCATAAACGAAGAACATAATATCTCAACAAGTACAATAAGAGGCATAACTATGGATAGGCAGACAGGAAGAGTGAACAGAAAAGCACAGAAATACTAAAGTCATGTGATGCTAGTCACAGAATTCATTTACGATGTTCTCATTAAGATAAATATAACCTGCGGCCATACTAAGGCACAGCCTTATAAGTTTAGATAATGTTGCATCATCTGTAATCGTCATTAGTATACAAGCAACATTCTTGACAGACACTTGGTTGTGTGTGCTTGTTTGGTTGTTTTTTGATGGAGTTGAAATTGCAAGAATGATGTATTAACTGAAGATAACTGGGTTATAAGGGAAAATTGCTCTCATTGTATATTTCCTTGATTACTTATTTTTTATTTTGTGAGTTTTGCAAAACTTTATTCCTTTTATTTGGTGATTACACCGATCTTGGGTGTGATGCGTGTTAAGTATATTTTATGCTTGCTCACTTGCCTTCTGCAATTTGAGAGTATTTGATTTCTCCCTTTGGGAATTTTCATTTTCTTATTATGTGTTCAATGCTCTACTTGAAAGCTCTTATGGTTTAGTTGAAAATGGATACCCATGGAAAGACATCTTGAGGATACTGTACAATCTAATGAGTTACTTACTACCACACTGCAGTACCATAAAAAGATGTAACAGAAATGATGTTCATTATAAACAATTGTTCAAAGTTATTTAAACTGAATTTCTTATTTAAAAGAACTTATTTGTGTTAATAATTTCTTCTACACACAAAGGATTTCCTCGTATTTAAGATTTTATTTCATTTAACTTCTTTTGCCTCACCTTTTTCAAGGTTTTCAAATTATTTGAAATAATATTGTGCACCATTTAAACGGTTTCATTCATACTTTTTAGTATACCTTATTGGGAGCAAATGTTCACAAAAGAAATATTTCTCAAACAGCAGTATAGTAATACACTGTAAGATTTTAAATTCTCCTAGGAGTTGGCTATTACTTCTTATTTCAGGATTACATATTTTTATTGTTCATGAAATTTAAATTTTCAATTGTTTCTTATATTTATTTCTTGTCCACCCACAAACTGAATATTTTAATTTTCATTAAATTTGTCTTGATTTTAAAACTATGATATGGGTTCTCAGTTCTTTCAGGTAAGTTGTCCTTATGGTTGTTATTGTTTCTTGAACCCCTCTGTTGATCTCCACAACCTTGGTTCTGCCTATATTTCCATGCTTCCTAGTCTTTTGTAACTTTCTTCCACCCTTGTTTCTTATGTACTGGGAGTGTCAGAAATTTCATGTTGTGGTATCAATGATCCACACTGTGTTACAGGTTGTTGCCATCTTGGTAGCAGTGTTGTATCACTACCCAAAGACACTGGAGTGTCAGAATGTTGTCATGCAGGAATTCACCCACATGCCAGGATAACTACGCTCACATGCTGGGTTATTTGAGCATCTCAAATACCACTCAAGTGAACCAGGATCTCTCTCATCAACATGAAATTAGCATGGCATTTCTGTATCCTCTTAGGTACTCAAGACTGACATTTTCCTGTCAAGATTATCTGTTTCCATCTCATGTCTGAGTTAACTCGGATGTCAAAGTGTCTCCCGCTGTCACAAAAGGATAAGTTGTGAATATTCATATAAAAACATGCATTAACAGACAATGATAGATAAATGTCATTTTAAATTAAGAAGTGATCATCAAGATAAGAAGTCCTTATATATGTACCATTCTGAATATTTTAATTCTGTACATGTATGTCTGTTTTTGCAACCATGTATGTGGTCATAGCTTTTTAAGATTTGGTTCTTTTTGATGTTTGTATTAAGACATTCAGTTTTAATGACACTATGTCCTTCTCTTAAACTATCTTAGTATGAATAGCTGATGATAGAATAGAATAGAATAGATTTATTTATCATTTACATTGGCCAAAACTAGTCATAGTAAAAAAACATTGTATTCATTAGGTTGTCAATAAAACTTTCACAAAGAAAATAAGTCATATCCATCAATACGCGCCTAATGTTGAAATTCATTGCTTACACATAAAATGGTATGTGTTGAGTGCAGCAACTGACAGAGCAAAGATCATTTTAAACTCTCACCCCTTCTCAGTAACTTTTCTCTGAACCTTTATGAAGATGTGCGATACTGACAGTAATTTGCCAAACTGATTTGAATACTAACATTTAAATTCTATTCAGTAGTAAGTTACCTGGATTGACACTTACAAGTGATGTACCTACAGTTTCTTGAAGGCAGTCTGGTTCCTCTTTGATTGCTAATTTCTGGTCCATTTCACACAACAAATGAAGTAGCTCTATGGTGCTGAGGTTGTAAATTGCTTCCAATGACCCTGCACTGAAACATGAGTCAGAAATATGTTATTATTGTCTGCGTCATAGTCCAAAGAATAAGCAACAAGCTTACAGTTTTACATGGCCAATGACATTGTGACAACTGCAATAGAATATACAGTTTCCCACGTCTATTAATATCGTGATCATATGACCTCGTTTTAACTATACTGACAATATTGCGATAGCCATAGCACTTACATTTTTAAATAACTGAAAATATCATGATCATAGTCATAGGATGTATAAAATTACATAGAAATTAAACCACAAGGACATGACCTATCATTTAAAACATCCCATGTGCATTGATCAAATAGCAGCAAACTTCATCAAATTCCAGTGACTAGGCCACCTGCTTTCTCACCCAGAACACCTGGTTCCATCTCGTGGTTCGATGCAGCTCTGTACAACATGACAAAACATGCTAACATATTGTAACTTCCTAAATATTGTTGAATCCCTTTGTTATATTTTGCCTGATACCTTCCTAACATTCTTATCCTTTGCACTTCCCTTAAAACCAAATGAAGAAGTTTCCAGTGTCATGAGATGCGTCCCATCGACTGTTTTCTTTTCTTTGATTAAATTCTTCCAAAACATTCTCCCGTTATTAATCTGATTCACTATCTATTTGTGGACTGTTCTTCCAGCTGCCCTTGAACAACTTTCAGTAATGCCAGATATCCAAGACTTCAAGTCTTCCATGTAAGCAAGCCACACCTAATGTCTTTACAGACTGTTTCTATTATGAATATGGTGAGAAAATTTCTCTTCTTAAGAAAGGCCTATGTATAGCACACTGTACGGGGCACAAACAACAAGTCTCTCTTGTTGTTCGCGCCTTCCTCACTCGCTGGGATGTCTCTGTAGCAAAATGGTTAATGTTATTAGCTGCTGTCCTCGAGGGCCCGTGTTCGATTCCTGGCACTGCCAGAAATTTAAGAATAGCAGGAGGGCTGGTATGTAGTTAAAATGGTATATGCAGCTCACCAACATTGGGGACTGTGCCTGAAAAGAGCTGCACCACCTCAGGATGAGGACAGAGTTTACTTTTTTACTTGCTGGGACAATATTACCAACTTTTAAGCAAGCAACTGTTGTTTATTGGTCACCGTATATCCTCGCTAAAACACTACCAAGGAGTGCTTAGCAGAAAGCCTGATGAAGGGAGTTGTTATTGTTCCCCAGGTGCTAACGAAACCTGCCTGTGTTGAATTCTGGGAGTGATTTCAGGCAATAGCAGTGTTCATTTAGCTGCCTACTTTGGAAATTGTCACTTATTTTGTGACATTTTAGTACAAAAATACACTTACTTTATAAGGCAGATGGGTTGGTCCTATGCACTGACTATTCTTCTTCTACCACTTTCTCCCACAACTTTGGGGGTGGAGGGTGCGAACTGCATCGCACATGTGGATTTGGCTCTGTTTTACGGCCAGATGAACATCTTGATGACAACCCTATATGGAGGGATATTCTAAACAAACGTCTATTTCTCCCACGTGTAGTACGTGGTGATATTTGGCTTATTAATTATATATTTCAATATGCAGAACAACACTACAGCGTGTTCTCACTATCACTGGTTACTCCATTAATATATTACTGTATTTGTTTTACATGCAAATAACTAAACGTTTATGGTCCTGAAGTTCTTCTATGCACTGGAGGCAGCCTAATTTTATGATGTCACATAGATAAAATATCAGGAGTAAATACTTCCTATCGACTGCATATTGCGGGGTAACAATATGGTAATGAGGAATCTCCAAAATATGTCACAAAATTTTACAGAAATACAGATAATCCTACAGATAACCTAAATGGAATTCTCTCAAAATTTCAAATATGGAATATTACTACTAACATCTTTTGTGGCCTATAATGTAAAAGGCACATCAACATTTAGTGTCTTCTTCTCCTTTTCCTACAGCTTATTCCCACACTGTGGGGTCGCGGGTGCGAACTGGGTCGCACATGTGGATTTGGCCATGTTTTACGGCCGGATGCCCTTCCTGAGGCCAACCATATATGGAGGGATGTAATCACTATTGCGTGTTTCTGTGGTGGTTGGTAGTGTGGTATGTTGCCTGAATGTGAAGAGGAGAGTGATGGAACGGACACAAATACCCAGAGAAGAAATAATCAGAAGCGATTAAAATCACCGACCCAGCCGGGAATCGAAACCGGGATCCTCTGAACCGAAGGCCAGTAAGCTGACCATTCAGCCAGCGAGTCGGACACATCAACATTTAGTGTATCCCTCTTAAATCGTACACACGGATGAGTTTAATAACACGCCAATACAATAATTAAAATTATACACTAAATCTTATTTCTTCCTAAGATCATCATCCTCGTTTCTTCACATGCATAGCACTTCAGAAAAATTCTCCATAGGCCTACAATTAAATTTAAACATCAGATGCAGTGAAATTCAGATAAACATCGTTACAACACTCGACGGCAACCGAAACACAAAAGCTACGAATGTTTAAAATCAAAGCTAGTTGTATGCATATACATTTTTTGAAGCTTAACCAGTAAAAATAAAATAGCGCTAGCACAAAATATGTGGATTTCGGAAATAGTTTTGCCTCATTCTTGATTAAGAAAGATTTCTTACGATGTGCTATAGATGTTCACTACTGAGATCTCGAAGATCAACAGAAGTAAAAGACAGCTTTGAACTTAACCGACACTATGTTAGGGGTTGTAGGCACAATATAAATGATAGAAATCACAATTCCTTAGCGATTATATATATATATATATATATTTTTTTTTTTTTTTTTTTTTTTTTTTTTTTTTTTTTTTAGAAGCAACACAATTAACGTACTAAAACTGTACAACGTATTGCGCTGTGTCTAATACCCATCGAACAAAACAATTGCACAGTAGAAGTATTATATATCAACATCAACGAATAACATACCTACCACTTCGAAAAAAAACTTGATACTGTAAGGCATGCAGTAATCCTAAATTATAAACTACCATCACTTAAACCAAACGCTTGTCGAACAAACTTGACTTCTGTCAGCCAGTAGAACAGGCTGGATGTAGAAAATGATCTATTAATAGGGACCAAATGCAGATTGCGATTCAAATGTTTATAGAAACAAAAGTGTATCAATGAACCAAACTGAACATACCAGTATTAATTATTAATTTATTACACTCAACGTACCACAAGGAATAATAATAATAATAATAATAATAATAATAATAATAATAATAATAATAATCATAATATATAGTAATATTATTATTATCTACCGTATTATATAATAATAATAATAATAATAATAATAATAATAATAATAATAATAATAATAATAATAATAGATTATTATAATATTAGTTATAATATAATTAATTATAATATAATAATTATAATATTAATAATAATAGATTATTATTATTATTATTATTATTATTATTATTATTATTATTATTATTATTATTATTATTATTATTATTATTATTATTATTATTATTATTATTATTATTATTATTATTATTATTATTATTATTTTGCATACGCCAAATGCATTTGCCATAGCTATCGCACATCTTTTAATTAGTTCTCCATCATTAATTGTTTTTGCCCCTTTTTATAAGTTCCAACTGTAAGCAGCAGATAATGCAGAGGTCCGTAAACATATCTGTCTGATGTTTCAAGTTTTTCTTGTACACTCATCATCATTATAGACCGTTATGCCTTTCAGCGTTCAGTCTGCAAGCCTCTGTGAATTTACTAATCGCCACCCCAATCCTCTATTTGCAACTAGTTTTGTGGCCTCAATTGGTTCTGTACCTTTTATGTTTAAATCGTTAGAAACTGAGTCAAGCCACTGTTTTCTTGGTCTCCCTCTGTTACCCAGTTTTGTGGATGTGCAGAGGTGAAAGAAGGTGCGGGGGTGAACAGGTCTCAAAATACGAAATTAAAGTTAAGATAAAATTTAACAAGGTTATATTTTCTTATCAAAATCGAGAAATAACAAGAATGGCAGGTACAGAGTACCAAAGCAACCAATTCGAGAGTGTACAATTACAGTGTTACAGGATTGGGCTCCGAGAGCCAGACACACAATTCTTGAGCTATAAGCCCAACATTACGATATACAGGATTCAACAAAGGGGCAGAAGACCCCAATCATGCCCAGGAGCTCTTACTCCCAATTACACAGTAAAGCCTCCTCGAGGCACACAGAAATCAAAATTTTTGGAAGAGCAACCCGCTCTCAAAGTTCCAGCCTATCAGAGGCCACACCAAATTCCACCTTCAAGCTGTCCTCCAAGGACATATACACAGGGGTAAAAATACCCAACCTACTGAGGCCTATTCAGTAAAGAAACAGGTCAATTACATGGCCTCTAAAATACCAACTTGAGAGGAGGCGATCTTGCACTCCTACTACACTTTATTTAAAACCTACTTGGCGCTAGGCCTCTAATGCAAGGGCTAATCCCATACTAACGAGGTGACTTATAGAAGGAGACAATTTACATTACATTAGAAGGGGAGAAACGGTTGTGAAAATAAGTTCACCTCAAAGCAATATGAGTGGGAGCTCGAGAGGGTTAAGCACTCTCTATCCCAATTTGTAGTTTAAAAAGATAGAATTGATACCAAGTGTCTTTACATTTTACGGGAAAGTTACATTGTAAAAGGCTTCGGACCTGCCCCGAGAGTTAAACTGCTGAGCTAGCAAGAAAAGAAGTTATTAAAGGGCCATTACCTTGGTGGTTGAACTTCTGCCCGAAGAAAGAGGCGCTTCCCGCCCCCTGCTACGTACTTTACACACTGATAGATGTTACTGAAGTGGCGCGGAGACCCGAAAATCAGCAGTTTATATACCCTCGTGGAAAGTTCGAGGCGTGTCAGGAATGAGGACACCCGCCCACAATCACTTTATTGGCTAATAACGAAAACCCCTACACTAGATGAAGAAGAAACACATTATTGGTGGAAAATTAATTACAGAAATTCCTTATTGGTCGAATTCAAAACTGGCGGAAAGAAAGGGTTAATATTGCCAACTTCAACAATAACTGAAAGAAATTTAACAAAGAACAAACTTATGAATTCAAAATTTCTCCAAAAACACAGTTCTTTCACTTCGCACTAGGGTGCATAATTGTAGTCCTTCAGTAGTGCCATCTGGAAGAGAATGTCCACACTTCTTACTACATGCAAAACAAAAATACATCGAAAAGGACCCAGTTCAGAAACTTCAAAATTTACAAGTAGGGACATCTTCTGAGAAACTTGAGAATTAACACAGTAGATAAAGTTCAGACTTCCTCCAGTAGAGGAGTTTCAACTGGTGCAAAGTTTGAATTAGCGGCGTGGAGGTGTACCACCCGGTACAGACCTCCCCACCCCCCCAAAAGTTCCTCCAAGGGGTAACACAGAAACACATAAACTTTCGTTTCAAAATAAGGTCCAAGTCATGATGTTGATATAGAAGTTAATTGCGGAAGTATTTACCAACAAGTTTTCTTAAAATGATTGGATCTTTGGTTACTATTAATGTAATGTCTTTGTGCTTGTAGAAGTTGAATTCAGAAGGAAAAACCTTTAATTCTTGAAAGTCGAGAAAAATTTTCTAAGTCCACCAGATATTGTCGTTGAATTCAAAAATAGTAGTAATGTTGATATTAAATGTCCATATAGCTGAATAAACATATATTCAAGGTTGATTAACTTAGACGGCCAGACCGGCCGCTGCTGCTTGTGTCCAGAGGAGGCCGCTCGGACCCCTCAAGTACCCTGAGATACCGCTCGCCCGCACTATGAGAGGAGTAGTGGAGTTGAAGCACGCCGCGCCCGCGGCGAACATGCCGGTCGCGGGCCAGTTGCAGGTTGTGCGCCGCACATCAGCCTTGGCCGGGAGGAGGACTCCGGCTCGCCGTACCCTGGTTGGCCTCACTGGAGAGGGGCGGGCCCTTACCCCACCTCAGTGACGGTACGGCGCCGCGCTGCTGCGGGAGCACTGAAACATTAAAGCTCGGCGGCAGAATTTTGTTGGACCAGAATGATTTTAGGGTACATTCATTGTGGTGGAACTGAGGTGCTAGCGGCGTAGAAATATTTATTTCATTTAAAAGCCACTGTGTGTTGTTGAGCAGGAGACGGGAGTGTGGTAATGGCCATGGCAAGGACAGGATGGCAGTTTAACTGGTTGGGGGAGGTTTACAAAAATGCTTAACTACAGGGAAACAGATTCCAAGGGCAGGAGGCCTTAAAAGTGAAACCCATCAAACAAAAATATAACCTTCATATTTCTTTCAAAATTATATGAAGGAAGTTAGCACAGAAATTACACCGGTTTCACCTGTGACAGGTGAACGCTAAATATCCTCTCGGTGGCTGGATTGCTTAGCAATAAGGTAACGGGTGTAAGGAAATCGAGAATAGTACACGGCCCATGAAATCTGGTGGCAAGCTTGCCCGCGGGAACAAAATTCTTGACCATCACCTGGTCGCCTACCTTCAAATTGGTGGGTCTCCGTCCACGATCATATCTTTCCCTAACCTTTTCATGAGACACTTTAAGATTGGCTTTAGCCTTCTTCCAAAGATCTTTAATGTTATCTGGATCTATTGTCTCAGGTAGAATATCACTCAAAGACCAGAGGTTAGAGAGCGGCGAGTTGGGAACAAACTTGAACATCAGCGCAGCTGGAGTAAATTTATGTGATTCATGGACAGCCGATTTCAAAGCAAAAGCTAACCAATGCAGGGACGTGTCCCACCTAGAATGATCTTCATGATGATAGGCAAAAAGCGCGGACCTCACGTTACGATTAACCCGTTCAGCCAGAGATGGTTGAGGATAATAAGCAGAAGTTGTCACATGAGATATGGACAGATCATAACAAAATTTAGCATTGTCAGACACAATATATTGACACGGACCAAAAGCTGCAAAGATTGAATTTAGACAAGTAATGGTGGACTGAGCGGTAGCCAGCTTAGTCTGAAATAACCAGGAAAATCTTGTAAAACCATCTACACATACAAAGATGTTGGCATTTCCCTTTGACTGGGGGAAGGGTCGTACATAATCAATATACAGGCGTTCCATTGGGCGCGACGCTTGATGAGAAGACAAAAGGCCTACCTTGGTAGACATGGTGGGTTTACTAAGCAAGCAGGATTTACAAGCCTTTACTAGTTCACGGATTTCACCGTCCATACCCTTCCAGATGAACCTTTCACGAATCTTTTCACGAGTTTTAAAGATGCCTAGATGCCCCCCTAATGGGGTCTCATGATAGTACTTGAAGATCATAGGTACAAAAACAGCTGGAACGACAACTTTCATCATCTTATCATGCCTCGAAGGGCAACATAAAACTCCATTCCTCAGTACATAAGGGACGACGTGTTCCCCGGAAGAAAAGGTTTCCATTATCGGAGCCAGCGTCGGATCTTCACGTTGGTATTTCTCAATATCCCTAAACAGCATGGGAGCATCTGTTAAGATGGCATTAACCTCAGATAGTATGAACTCGGGAGGTGATGAACTATCGACCGGTTCATGGGTCTCGACGTCGTTGGAAAACATACGGCTGAGTCCCTCTGCAACAACATTTTCAGTACCTCTGATATGCCTAACGTCAAATTGGAATGCCGAAATTCGGATAGCCCACCGGGCTATACGACCAGTACGACGCGGCCTACCTAAGACTCAGCTTAGGGCTTGATTATCCGTCTCCAAGTCGAATTTAACATGTTTTTAGATAGAGACGGAACTTTTCTAAGGCAAATAAGACTGCCAAACCTTCGAGCTCATAGATGGAATACTTGGCTTCTTGAGCCGATAGAGTCCTAGAGGCGTAGGCGATGGGTTGCCTCCCTAGTTCAGTCTCTTGAAGAAGGACTGCAGCTACCGCCGACGACGACGCGTCGGTTTGGACGATGAATTTTTTGGAGAAATCGGGCATAGCCAGAACAGGGGCATTACACAGAGCTAATTTAAGATCTTCAAAAGCGGCTTGTTGCGAAGGTCCCCACTCGAATTTTATGCCTTTCCTACGAAGAAGGTTCAAGGGAGCCGCTCTATTAGCGAAGTTAGGGATAAACTTCCTGAAGAAATTCACCATACCAATAAACCTGGCAATACATTTGATGTCCTTGGGAGGTTTAAAATCACGGATGGCCTGTGTTCTAGAGTGATCTACAGCAACACCATCGGGCGAGACAATATGCCCTAGGAATGACATGGAAGGTTTAGCGAAAGCTACCTTGGACAACTTCAGTTAGCCCAGCCTTACGAAGGCGATTGAGAACTTCCTTTAGATGATCTAAATGTTCTTCAAAAGTCTCCGAAAATACGACGACATCATCAAGATAGTGGTACAAGTACTCGAATTTGATGTCGGAGAAGAACCTATCTAGCAGTCTAGTGAGTATAGCTGCTCCCGTGGGGAGCCCGATAGGCACGCGGTTGTATTCATACAAATTCCAATCCGTGGCAAACGCTGTAAGATGTTTAGACTCTTCAGCTAGGGTAATTTGATTATAGGCCTGATTCAAATCCAAGATGGTGAAGAATTTAGCTTTACGAAACCATGAAAAACAAGAATGAAGGTCAGGAAGGAGCACAGATTGTAACACCATCTTCCGATTGAGAGCCCTATAGTCAATGACCGGCCTGAAGCCACCTTGGGGTTTCGGGACTAGAAAAATAGGTGAAGAATACGCTGACTTAGAGGGCCGAATAATACCATCCTTTAACATTTGATCAATGATTTCTTTCAGAGCCTTCATTTTAGGTGGAGATAGCCTATATGGTGGAAAACGGACAGGAATCGAATCCGTGACCACAATTTTGTATTCAATAAGGTCAGTAACAGCAAGAGTATCAGAGAACACCTCTGGAAACGACTGACAAAACTTACGAATACTATCAGCCTGCTCCTCAGGTAGATGTCTAAGGTCTAACAACATCTCATCCTGGGTAGGCGAAATAAATGAACATGATACAGAATTACACTTCAACAAGGGGATTTTACAGTTGGAAGCAAATTTGAATGTGCACGACTTACTCTGAAGGTCGAGCACTAGGCCGGTGTGAGAAATGAAGTCAGCTCCGAATATTATGGGGCAAGACAAGTGCTTGGCCACAAACAATTTAACTTTCCAAGCAAATTTAAAAATACGAATTTTGACATATAAGGAGCCTAAGATTTCTAATGGAGAAGAATTAGCCGAAACATATTGAACAGAAGATGAACAATGGTCAGGAAGTTTACAAATAGATTTCAATTTCGAATACCATTCAGCCGAAACAATGGAACAAACACTGCCTGAATCTAAAAGAGCAGTTATAGGCTCATTATTTAACTCAATTTTGAGAAAAGGCACAGGTGCGCGGGTATCCGCCGTAATCCTAAGACATTCTTTAGGGCATTCAAGAGATAAATTTGAAGACTGATTTTCCCCGAATTTTCGACCTGTTTACCAGGGGCTGAGCCTCGGGAAGATGGTTTAGTCGACTCAGCCGAAGCCACTAGTCACTTTTGATTGTTGTTGGAAGTTGCACCCGAAGTTGAGCAAGAGGGGGTGCTGTTGGTATTAGGGTAGTTCTTAGAAATATGGGAGAACGCGCCGCATTTAAAACAGCCTTGAGATGACCCTGCTTCATTCCTTGTCCCACTAGACTTGATTGATGGGCACTTGTTCCGAAGATGGCCAGGCGACACGCAAGCATAACATTTACGGGGTGTGACTGGTCGGCGAGGTGGAGGCCGAGGATTACTAAAAGAAGGAGGGGGTTCTTTCGCAACACGCAAGGAATCGGCGTATCTAACTCCTTCGGCCGATACAGCCATAGCTCCTAGCTCAGCGAAAGTTTGCGGACGCAACGCAAAACACAAGTATGATCGGTAAGGTGGTGAAATACCTTCTACAATAGCCTGTACAATCTGATCTTCAGAAAAATGAAGAGCAAACACCCTGGTATAGAACTTAATGTCTTGTATGAAATCTGCCAAGTTTTCATCCAACCGCTGTACACGATAATAGTACTTCTGAATTAGTGAGGACCTTGCCCTAGCCGGAATGAAGTTAGCTAGTAAGTGGGCGTGGAAGTCTTCAATAGATGACTGTTCGGCAATGGCTCTTACTATTTTGTCTGAGAGAACACCAATTGCATAGGGATAGATGATTTGCAAAATTTGACAAGCAGAAAGAGAAAAAACGAGGGCATGATCCTGAAACTCAACTAAAAACCTTAAGAATGAAATTACATCACTTGTAGAGTTAACCGAAAACTTAGAAATGCCTCTAAGCAACATAGCTAATGGATGGGGTAAACTGCTGAAACCAGGAGACGTAGTAGGAAGGGGCCTACGTGGCGGAGAAGCAGATTCAGAAGGAGCATTATTTAGCACAAAGGGTGGAATGGACTTGCGACGATCTGACATATTTTCTGGTGGGGCAGATGTACGTTGTGTGGTCGCCTCAGTGTCCTTTCCTTCCTCTTTAGAGGAATCCTCCACATTTACTATATTTACGATCATAGGCTGGTCGATTTTGGGAGTTGCAGATCCAGATAACAACTGACTAACCTTACTAGACATTTGGGACAAGTTTTCGGCCAGGACGCTAGCTTCCTTACCCTGAACGTCATTTAACTTCAGAGACAATAGATCACATACCCTATTATAAAAGTGGTACAACCTAGCCTGTACTCTTTTGAGTTGATTAGGAGATGGATCACTTACTTCAAAAAAACTAACTACAGATGCTAGCTCAGTAGTATTGCCATTGATCGTGGAGAGAGCATCGTCAATCTCTTTTTCTCCCAAAGTCGGGATGGTAATAGGTAAATCAAGGGAATCTTTTAGCTTATTGGAGTCGACTGCAATCGTGCCTCCAGATTGAACGTTTCTGAGAAATAATTCATAAATTAATTCCTCTTTATGCAAATAGAAAGGATGAAGAACCTCGCGAGGGCCGGACAAGATGATAGAACAATTTTGAAAGAGGAAAAATAAAAAAATTCCAGCAACTGAGAAAATTGTTAGAGTTCGAAAGCAAAGCAATGTTTAGCCGTCAAAAGGGGCTAAATTGAGATCCATTCAACCACGCTCTGCTACCACTTGTTACCGAGTTTTGTGGATGTGCAGAGGTGAAAGAAGGTGCGGGGGTGAACAGGTCTCAAAATACGAAATTAAAGTTAAGATAAAATTTAACAAGGTTATATTTTCTTATCAAAATCGAGAAATAACAAGAATGGCAGGTACAGAGTAGCAAAGCAACCAATTCGAGAGTGTACAATTACAGTGTTACAGGATTGGGCTCCGAAAGCCAGATACACAATTCTTGAGCTATAAGCCCAACATTACGATATACAGGATTCAACAAAGGGGCAGAAGACCCCAATCATGCCCAGGAGCTCTTGCTCCCAATTACACAGTAAAGCCTCCTCGAGGCACACAGAAATCAAAGTTTTTGGAAGAGCAACCCGCTCTCAAAGTTCCAGCCTATCAAAGGCCACACCAAATTCCACCTTCAAGCTGTCCACCAAGGACATATACACAGGTGTAAAAATACCCAACCTACTGAGGCCTATTCAGTGAAGAAACAGGTCAATTACATGGCCTCTAAAATACCAACTTGAGAGGAGGCGATCTTGCACTCCTACTACACTTTATTTAAAACCTACTTGGCGCTAGGCCTCTAATGCAAGGGCTAATCCCGTACTAAAGAGGTGACTTATAGAAGGAGACAATTTTCATTACATTAGAAGGGGAGAAACGGTTGTGAAAATAAGTTCACCTCAAAGCAATATGAGTGGGAGCTCGAGAGGGTTAAGCACTCTCTATCCCAATTTGTAGTTTAAAAAGATAGAATTGATACCAAGTGTCTTTACATTTTACGGGAAAGTTACATGGTAAAAGGCTTCGGACTTGCCCCGAGAGTTAAACTGCTGAGCTAGCAAGAAAAGAAGTTATTAAAGGGCCATTACCTTGGTGGTTGAACTGCTGCCCGAAGAAAGAGGCGCTTCCCGCTCCCTGCTACGTACTTTACACACTGATAGATGTTACTGAAGTGGCGCGGAGACCCGAAAATCAGCAGTTTATATACCCTCGTGGAAAGTTCGAGGCGTTTCAGGAATGAAGACACCCGCCCACAATCACTTTATTGGCTAATAACGAAAACCCCTACACTAGATGAAGAAGAAACACATTATTGGTGGAAAATTAATTACAGAAATTCCTTATGGTCGAATTCAAGACTGGCGGAAAGAAAGGGTTAATATTGCCAACTTAAACAATAACTGAAGGAAATTTAACAAAGAACAAACTTATGAATTCAAAATTTCTCCAAAAACACAGTTCTTTCACTTCGCACTAGGGTGCATAATTGTAGTCCTTCAGTAGTGCCATCTGGAAGAGAATGTCCACACTTCTTACTACAGGCAAAACAAAAATACATCGAAAACGACCCAGTTCAGAAACTTCAAAATTTACAAGTAGGGACATCTTCTGAGAAACTTGAGAATTAACACAGTAGATAAAGTTCAGACTTCCTCCAGTAGAGGAGTTTCAACTGGCGCAAAGTTTGAATTAGCGGCGTGGAGGTGTACCACCCGGTACACCCTCTACTTCGGTCACCGTCCATTCTGTCACTAGCCTCCTTCATTCTCCCATATGACCCTATCACGAAAGCTGGTTCATTTTATTATTATTGGAAACGCGCACATGCCGTGCAGAATACCATTACATTACATTTACATTACATACACATTACTTTTCTTTGCTATAAGCTACGATGTATTTCTGCCTGTTCCTGTATTTTACAATATGGTATCTATCACAGAATTCCAAGCACAACTCACACACACACATTCGTTATTTGGTTCGTGAAATACCTAATTTGTTACAGCACACTTGTGGTGGAAACCATGGATCGCCAACCTCGTCGTCACGTGTCGCATATCATGATTAGCTTTCATCCAGGTCCTGTCTTGCATAGCAGATGTTTCATAGAAGTCCTCCGGTATGTTGTTTTTCTTCTCATGCAGATCTTGTACTGGGCAGAGATGAGAAGAATGCAAGAATGAGGAATGTGGCCTGCAAGCACGAACTTCCTGTTCTGCCCAGACATATCGGTTCTTATCTGCTACACGAAAACTTTGACTCACACTTTGCAGTTTGCTGGATTACAACTGACGAGAGCGAAGAGCTGCCAGTAGAAGATAATATAAAGTCGCCTGGGTAGTAGTGGAGTTGCTATGGTAATCATTGCGTCACTGGCTCTGCTAATGAAAACCCCTTCGCCCCGTGCCTCATCGGGCATGTGCATTCTTCTGATCTCTCAACAATATAAGCTGTTTGAAGCTGATACTAGCAGGAAGTATGAGCTCGCATCTCAGATCCTCCATTAGGAAGGTCTCCCTGGTAAGCTCATACACTAGGCTCGATCTTGCATTCTGCGGCACTCCTAAAATTCTCTTCAGGTATCTAGCCTTTACTCGCTCCAATTCTTCCAGCTGTTTGTACGTGAGGTATTCTCCCACTTAGGCCATACGTCAGAACAGGTAGTATCTTTAACCTAAACAGGGTCATAGCTGTGCTAATCGATAGTTGTGTGATGTTTCTGATTTCATTCATAGCTCTAGTGGCCGCCACTGCTCTAGATCTTATATGTAAACTGAAACTCTTTCCCGTTGTTTGAATTGTGATGCCTAGATATTTAAAATTGTTAGCCCTCTTGAGTAGTTTGCCATTGCATTTAATGTGCTCTGCTTCAGTGAGTCTTCCTCCTTTCCTAAATACTACCAATTCCGTCTTCTCTTCGTTTATCTAGATGTCGTTTCTCTCCGCCTGGAAGTTCAGAGGCCCGGCAACCAGGGACTAATATAATAACATGGAATGTAGAAGGCGCGAGGGGAGGGAGTCTTGAGCCTGCTCCCGAGAAATATCATGGCTGATTATGACATTGGAGTACTCACAGAGACAATGATAAAAGAGGACACAGAACTGAACACCCCAGATTTCTACAATTTTCATGCCTATGCGATACAGTGTATGAGAAGAGGAAGACCAGCGGGCGGTGTGCTATCCATCATCAAACCGCCACTGGCCCCCTTCAAACTATTATTAAGAGAAGAAAGCTGGTTTATGCGTACCGTTTCATCCATCGAATTCGTTCCCAACTTCTCCTTTATCTCCTCAGTCCGATCCCCGTTTGTACCAGCGATCATTCAAGCTACTTTCATGTCTGTTACTTCCATCTTATAAATAAGATACCGTAGCCTGAGTCCACCCAGCGTCCATTCCCGTAAAGCAAATTTGGTGTGAAAGTCGACCGATGTAAATATACAGTACCGTAGTTTAGTACTGTTGATCACTACTACGAGCTTCGTGCATTAGCTTTCCCGCGCCTTCATTCGATCACACTTCCGAAATATATAAAATTATCCATCTGTTCCAGCTTTGTGTCCCCATTCTGACATTGAATTCTCTTGGTTACCTACTAATGTCAGTTTACTTTTGGAAATGGTAATTTTCATACCATACTCATCGCACTTATTTTCAAGTTCCAAGATGGTTCTAAGATTTTATTTTTATCGTTCATGTGGTTCTTATTGTTGTTCTTGTTTTTGTTGTTGTTATTGTTGCGGAATTGCGGGAAAACAAAAGGATCATATTTCTTCCTAGTTTTGTAAACAGCACAGGGAAGGATGTTCGTTCGAGTCAGTTTGAATTCAGTAAGTCTCGTATTTCTCAAGAAATGGAAGAGTGGTGCCTCTGACTTCAACAATGCATAGTGATAAAGCAATTGACGCACGCAGTGGCACAAAAACAAACCTGTACTAGCAACGTTTTAAAATTCAACAAAGGGAGGAGTTAATGTTTTTGACCAGTTAAGTGGTAGCTACACAGTTTCAAGGAATTCAAACCGATGTGTTCTATTCATTGCTCAACATTAGTGGTATGAATGTTCAGGTAATTTTTAAGGAAAATGTGGTTAATCAGCTGAGCAGGTGGCATTTCTGGAAGAATATTGCTTACGGGTTGATTTCCGATTTTATGAAGCATCAATTAAGAATTTCCTCCCTGCCTAGACAGTACAATTGTAAGTAAAAAAATGGTGAATGTTGCGATGACAACCATGAAGAAGTAGCCCAGCAGGCAAAGAAAAATAAGAAGTGCGAATTGTGTCCACGTGGGAAAGACAGGAAGACAAGGTCCGCCTGCTCCCTAGGTAAAAACCATGCTTGTGGGGTTGCGTTGTTGGATGCGCTAGTGGTTGGCTGTTGAGAGAGCTCTTGCATTGTTGTAGTGATAAAGTAGTTAAAACCTATTGAAATTGTTTATATTTTGTGTGTGTGTGTGTGTGTGTGTGTGTGTGTGTGTGTGTGTGTGTGTGTGTGTGTGTGTGTGTGTGTGTGTGTGTGTGTGTTCCATTTAGTGCTATTTATATATTGGTGTTTAGTCCTCTTGGTAGAAATTGGGAGTAATGATATTTATTTGAATTTTATAACAAGTAATTCAGTTGGTGTTGGTATACAGTAGATTACGTTTCTAGGTTAAGTAGGCTAACTAGGTGTACTTGTTTCAAATTTGGGTTTAGGAAATACTTTAGGTAATTTTTAAAACAATATTTTTAAATATCTTTAGGTTCGTTGGTATAATACTTACAAAGGCAGATTATCATACAGAGTTGTAACTCATTGCAACTTCCGCCGCAACGTTTCTGATATTTCTCATAAATATCCGTTCAAACTATCACGAAGGTAATAATTTATTAAATTAAATAACACGATACGCCTGTAAACTTCGATCTAAAAAGAAGTTAAGGAGAATACACGGTAATTTCACTGGATAGTTACGGTACTTAACAGTTTTTGGATTGTTGACGATTCTATTAGAATTCTATTAGAATTGTTGACGATTGTTGATACATGCACATGGTAGTTGTGTAAATAAATAGAAAATCAGCTGATCACTTTAATCAGATAATTTGTAGTCTTGCATCCTTTGCACTTTCCACCTTCGTTTATTCATCGAATAAAAGTTAATAATCAAATTCCTATATACCAATAATATTGCAGTTCAAGTTCCCGGTGTAGTTTTGACAGAAATTATCGTAGACAACCTCTTACTTTTCAGCATTTAAGGATACTTTTATTCTCCGTCCCGCGTAGTAGCGAAAATAATTTAGATAGTACCGTATCTTGCCTGCTATTTTCGTGTGTATCTATCAGAGCATAGTACTAACAATAACCTGTCTAAGCATTTAGCTTTGTTGGTAATCTTCGAGAACAGTAGTTACCGGTGCTGCAAATTTCAAGCTTGCAATTTTCATTTCTGTTTGTGCTTAGTAGTGATATACGGTACCGGTATTGGAACTAGGATACCTTTGAACATAGTTTTAAATTATTGTAGTGCACTGTACAGTACCGGTAGTATACGAGTAATATCTTATTAGTATTTAGCGTGCTTACTCGTATTTTATTATTGTAAAATATTTGTGTAGTACCGGTATAGTAGAGGTATCCGTAAAAACTCTCTTACTAAAATACTTTTGTTGTAATTAGGATGGGCTTAATTGCAGTTTAGAATTGTGTATTTCTTGTGTATTCCTTTCGGTATTCAGCAATTAACAGCAGTTTTTATCCTGTTAGGGTGATGTAGGATAAAAGTAGAATTCGACTAAGTAGTATTGTAGTGTAGTCGTATATTAATTACGTTATTGTCGTGTGATCTTTGAGTACTATCCCAGACAATATATCCCTCCGTTCATATTCTTTGCACATAAGTTATTTTCATTTTTTCCCTTAAGATTATCTAAGGAGTGCAAGTGTAGGAACTGTGGATGTAGCGAGGCATTGAGGGATATGAGGGAGAAGTTGGAGAGTTTGAGGGAGATAATTAGGATTCTCACAGAAGACAGGAGTGAAGATAGGCCTCCCTCAAACAATGTACAGGTTACCGGTACAGTAAGTGTACAAGAAGAAGACGAAGGAAAGGGGGGAATTTTATAAGACAGGTGGTCTAATGTTTTAAGAGGAAGGAGATTGCAGGCTAAGGGCTCTATTCAGGATCAGAGTTCAAGACAGCTGTCTGTGCGAAATCGATACGAATCACTCCAGGTAGAACAACAGAGGGAAGACGAGGACAGGGAACTGTTGCTGAGATGTGTGGAAGTAGGAGGAAGGGAAAAGGTAGGAAAGGGATATGTAGAGTAGAGGATAGGAAAAGACAGGTGGAGCAGGGTCATGGGAAGGAAAAAAGGGAGGAGGAAGTAGTTTCTGCAGCTATCAGGAAAGATAGGGCTGACCAGGAGGGGAGGGGATCAAATGAGGTGGGTAGGGTTGAGGCTGTGGTCATGGGGTATTCCATTGTTAGACATGTGGGGCAAGTGTGTGGAGGAAAGGGAAACAGGGTAGAGTGTTATCCAGGAATTAGGTTGAGGCACATGTTGAGGAAAGTAGAAGAGAGGGAGGAGTGGAAGGAGAAGGTGGTAGTTTTTCACGTTAGTACCAACAACGTAAGGCAAGCTGATATAAGTACCAACATAGTTGGGGATGTGTGGGATCTGGTAAATGCAGCACGGGTAACGTTTAAGGAAGCGGAGATTACGTTTCTAGGTTAACTAGGCTAACTAGGTGTACCTGTATCAAATTTGGGTTTAGGAAATACTTTAGGTAATAATATTAACTTTTAAAAATATTTTTAAATATCCGTAGGTTCGTTGGTATAATACTTACAAAGGCCTTCGTTGTAACTCATTGCAACTTCCGCCGCAACCTGGGGGTGATTAGGGATTTAAATGAGACTATGGAGTGGGTATGTGGGAAACTGGGAGTGAAATTTCTAGATCCTAATGGATGGGTAGGAGATAGGGATCTGCGCTCAGATGGCTTCACTTAAACCACAGTGGTACGTATAAGTTAGGAAATTTGTTTGGAAGGGTAATAGGGAGGTACATTCAGGGAAACGGGGTTGTCTAGCGAGCGGTGATAAGGGTACAGAGGCCTGGAAGCCAAGTAGGTATGACATAAAATGTTAGTGTTGAACTGTAGAAGTATTGTAGAGAAAGGAATAGAATGAAGTAATTTAATAGATATATATTTACCAGATATTGTAATAGGAGTTGAGTTATGGCTGAGAAATGATATAATGGATGGAGAAATATTCTCACAGAACTGGAGAGTGTACCGTAGAGATAGGATAGGAATGGTGGGAGGGGGAGTATTCATTCTGGTCAAAGAATAATTTGTAAGCTACGAAAAAGTTAAAAGATGAGAAACATGAAATTCTAGGTGTAACGCTCATTTCTAAGGATAACAGTCAACTTGATGTCTTTGGAGTGTACAGACCGGGAAAGGTTAGCGCTGACACGGATTTATAATTATTTGATAAGATAATCAGCAATGTGGGAAACGACATGGAAATAAATGTGATTGTTGCGGGAGATGTGAATTTAACAAATGTCAATTGGGAAGGAAATGCGAACGACAGGAAGCATGACCAAAAAATGACAAATAACCTAATATGAGAAGGACAGCTGATTCAGAAAGTGATGGAACCAACTAGAGGGAAAAATACCCTAGATGTGGTGCAAGGAAAACCAGATGAGCTTATAGAGAAACCGAAGTAATATATGGTATTAGTGATCATGAAGCGGGTTTTGTCGTAGTTAAAAAAATGTACTAGAAAGGAAGGTCTTAAATTTAGGACTATTAGGCAGTACCATATGGCTGATAAAGCAGGCATGAGGCAGTTTCTGAAAAGTAACTATGATCGGTGGAAAACGGTAAATAAAAATGTAATCAGACTCTGGGACGGGTTTAAAGCAATTGTTTGAAAACAGGTTTGTACCTTTAAAGGTGGTAAGGAATGGTAAAGACCATTCTTATTATAATAGAGACATAAAGAGACTAAGGAATAGGTGGAGATTGGAAAGAAATAGAGTTAGAAATGGCTGTGGAAGTAAGGAGAAATTGAAGGAACGTACTAAGAAATTGAATCTAGCAAAGAAGGCAACTAAGAATAACATGATGTCAAGCATAACTGGCAGTCATACAAATATTAGTGAAAAATGGAAGGGTATGTACCGGTATAGACATTTCAAGGCAGAAACAGATTCCAAGATGGAGATTCCAGGAATAATAAATGAACAAGGGGAGTGTGTATTTGAGGATCAACAAAAGGCTGAAGTATTCGGTCAGCAGTATGTAAAGATTGTTGGTTACACGGATATTGTCCAGAGAGAGGAGGAGACTAATGCTAAAGAAGTATTAAAATTTACATATGATAACTGTACCGGGCGGTACACCTCCACGCCGCTAATTCAAACTTTGCGCCAGTTGAAACACCTCTACTGGAGGAAGTCTGAACTTTATCTACAGTGTTAATTCTCAAGTTTCTCAGAAGATGTCCCTACTTGTAAATTTTGAAGTTTCTGAACTGGGTCGTTTTCGATGTATTTTTGTTTTGCCTGTAGTAAGAAGTGTGGACATTGTCTTCCAGATGGCACTACTGAAGAACTACAATTATGCACCCTAGTGCGAAGTGAAAGAACTGTGTTTTTGGAGAAATTTTGAATTCATAAGTTTGTTCTTTGTTAATTTTCTTTCAGTTATTGTTTAAGTTGGCAATATTAACCCTATCTTTCCGCCAGTTTTGAATTCGACCAATAAGGAATTTCTGTAATTAATTTTCCACCAATAATGTGTTTCTTCTTCATCTAGTGTAGGGGTTTTCGTTGTTAGTCAATAAATGATTGTGGGCGGGAGTTCTCATTCCTAAACGCCTCGAACTTTCCGCGAGCGTATATAAACTGCTGATTTTCGGGTCTCCGCGCCACTTCAGTAACATCTATCAGTGTGTAAAGTACGTAGCAGGGGGCGGGAAGCGCCTCTTTCTTCGGGCAGCAGTTCAACCACCAGGTAATGGCCGTTTAATAACTTCTTTTCTTGCTAGCTCAGCAGTTTAACTCTCGAGGCAGGTCCGAAGCCTTTTTACCATGTAACTTTCCCCTAAAATGTAAAGACACTTGGTATCAATTCTATCTTTTTAAACTACATATTGGGATATAGAGTGCTTAACCCTCTCGAGCTCCCACTCATATTGCGTTGAGGTGAACTTATTTTCACAACCGTTTCTTCCTTAACGTAATGTAAATTGTCTCCTTCTATAAGTCACCTCTTTAGTATGGGATTAGCCCTTGCATTAGAGGCCTAGCGTCAAGTAGGTTTTAAATAAAGTGTATTAGGAGTGCAGTTTTGCCTCCTGTCAAGTTGGTATTGTGGAGGCCATGTAATATTTCTGTTTCTTCACTGAATAGGCCTCAGTAGGTTGGGTATTTTTACCCCTGTGTTATTTGTGTTTGGAGGTCAACTTGAAAGTGGAGTTTGGTGTGGCCTTTGATAGGCTTGAACTTAAGAGCAAGTCGCTCTATCTTAAAATTTGTTTCTGCGTGCCTCGAGGAGGCTTTACTGTGTAGTTGGGAGCAAGTGCTCCTGGGCATGATTGGGGTTTTCTGCCCCTTTGTCGAACCTTATATTTGGGTAAAGTTGGGCTAATTGCTCAATAATTATGTGTCTGGCTCTCGGAGCCCAAATCCTGTAACACTGTAATTGTACATTGTCGATTGGTTGCTTTGCTACTCTGTACCTGCCACTCTTGTTATTTCTTGATTTTGCAAAGAAAATATAACCTTGTTAAATTTTATCTTAACTTTAATTTCGTATTTTGAGACCTGTTCACCCCCGCACCTTCTTTCACCTTTTCACATCCATAAAACTCGGTAACAAGTGGTAGCAAAGTGTGGTTGAATGGGTCTCAATTTAGTCCCTTTTGATGGCTAAACATTGCTTTGCTTTCGAACTCTAACAATTTTCTCAGTTGCTGGAATTTTTGATTTTTCCTCTTTCAAAATTGTTCTATCATCATGTCCGGCCCTCGCGAGGTTCTTCATCCTTTCTATTTGCGTAAAGAGGAATTAATTTATGAATTATCTCTCAGAAACGTTCAATCTGGAGGCACGATTGCAGTCGACTCCAATAAGCTAAAAGATTCCCTTGATTTACCTATTACCATCCCGACTTTGGGAGAAAAAGAGATTGACGATGCTCTCTCCACGATCAATGACAATACTACTGAGCTAGCATCTGTGGTTAGTTTTTTTTTTCAAGTAAGTGATCCATCTCCTAATCAACTCAAAAGAGTACAGGCTAGGTTGTACCACTTTTATAATAGGGTGTGTAATCTATTGTCTCTGAAGTTAAATGACGTTCAGGGTAAGGAAGCTAGCGCCCTTGCCGAAAACTTGTCCCAAATGTCTAGTAAAGTTAGTCAGTTGTTATCTGGACCTGCCATCCCTAAAGTCGACCAACCTATGGTAGTAAATATTGTTAGTGGGGAGGATTCCTCGAAAGAGGAAGGAAGTAGTACTGAGGCGACAACCCAACGTACATCTGCCCCATCAGAAAATATGTCAGATCGTCGCAAGTCCATTCCACCCTTTGTGTTAAATAATGCTCCTTCCGAATCTGCTTCTCCGCCACTTAGGCCCCTTCCTACTACGTCTCCAGGTTTCAGCAGTTTGCCGCATCCATTAGCAATGTTGCTTAGAGGTATCTCTAAGTTTTCGGTTAACTCTACCAGTGACGTAATTGCATTTTTACGGTTTTTAGTTGAGTTTCAGGACCATGCTCTTGTTTTTTCTCTTTCTCCGTGTCAAATCTTGCAGATAATTTATCCCTATGCAATTGGTGTTCTCTCGGACAAAATTGTTAGAGCAATAGATGAACAGTCATCTACTGAAGATTTTCATGCACACCTTCTTGCAAATTTCATTCCTGCGCGTGCGAGGTCATCTCTGATTCAGAAGTATTATTATCGAGTACAGAGACTGGATGAAAATCTTGCTGATTTCATACAAGACATTAAATTCTATACCAGGGTGTTCGCTCTTCATTTTCCTGAAGATCAAATTGTTCAGGCTATTGTAGAAGGTATTTCACCACCTTACCGATCATACTTGTGTTTTGCGTCGCGTCCACAAACTTTCGCTGAGCTAGAAGCTATGGCTGTATCGGCCGAAGGAGTTAGATACGCCGATTCCTTGCGTGTCGCGAAAGAACCCCCTCCTTCTTTTAGCAATCCTCGGCCTCCATCTCGCCGACCAGTCACACCCCGTAAATGTTATGCTTGCGGGTCGCCTGACCATCTTCGCAATAAATGTCCATTGATCAAATCGAGTAGGACAAATAGTGGAGCAGGTTCATCACAAGGTTGTTTTAAATGCGGCGCGTTCTCCCATATTGCCAAGAACTGCCCTAATACCAACAGCACCCCCTCTTGCTCAACTTCGGGTGCAACTTCCAACAACAATCAAAAGTGACTAGCGGCTTCGGCTGAGTCGGCTAATCCATCTTCCGGAGGCTCAGCCCCTGATAAACAGGTCGAAAATTCAGGGAAAATTTAGTCTTCAAATTTATCTTTTGAATACCCCAAGGAATGTCTTAGGATTGCGGCGGACTCCCCCGCACCCGTACCTTTTCTCAAAATTGAGTTAAATAATGAACTTGTAACAGCTCTTTTAGCTTCAGGCAGTGTTTGTTCAATTATTTCGGCTCAATGGTATTCGAAATTGAAATCTATTTGTAAACTTGCTGACTATTGCTCATCGCCTGTTCAGTATGTTTCGGCTAATTCTTCTCCATTAGAAATTTTAGGTTCCTTAAAAGCCAAAATTCGTATTTTTGAAATTTACTTGGAAAGTTAAATTGTTTGTGGCCAAGCACTTGTCTTGCCCCATTATATTGGGAGCTGACTTCATTTCTCACAATGGTCTTGTGCTCGATCTTCAGAGTAGGTCGTGCACTTTCAAATTTGCGTCTAATTGTAAAATCCCCTTATTGAAATGTAATTCTGCACCATGTTCATCTATTTCGCCTACCAGGGATGAGATGTTGTTAGACCTTAGACATCTACATGAGGAGCAGGCTGATAGTATTCGTAAATTGTGTCAATCGTTTTCAGAGGTGTTCTCTGATACTCTTGGTGTGATTGACCTGATCGAATACGAAACTGATGTCACGGATTCGATTCCTGTCCGTTTTCCACCTTGTAGGCTATCTCCACATAAAATGAAGGCATTGAAAGAAATTATCGATCAAATGTTAAAAGATGGTATTATTCGGCCCTCTAAGTCAGCGTATTCTTCACCTATTTTTTAGTCCCGAAACCCCAAGGTGGCTTCAGGCCGATCATTGACTATAGGGCTCTCAATCGGAAGGTGGTGTTACAATCTGTGCCCCTTCCTGACCTTCATTCTTGTTTTTCATGGTTTCGTAAAGCTAAATTCTTCACCATCTTGGATTTGAATCAGGCCTGTAATCAAATACCCCTAGCTGAAGAGTCTAAACACCTTACAGCGTTTGCCACGGATTGGAATTTGTATGAATACAACCGCGTGCCTTTCGGGCTCCCCACGGGAGCAGCGGTACTCACTAGACTGCTAGATTGGGTCTTCTCCGACATCAAATTCGAGTACTTGTATCACTATCTTGATGATGTCGTATTTTCGGAGACTTTGGAAGAACATCTAGATCATCTGCGAGAAGTTCTCAATCGCTTTCGTAAGGCCGGGTTAACTGTTAAGTTGTCCAAGGTTGCCTTCGCTAAGCCCTCCATGTCATTCCTAGGGCATATTGTGTCGCCTGATTGTGTTGCAGTCGATCATTCTAGAACACAGGCCATCCGTGATTTTAAACCTCCCAAGGACATCAAATGTATCGCCAGGTTCATTGGCATGGTGAATTTCTTCAGGAAGTTTATTCATAACTTCGCTAATAGAGTGGAGCCCTTGAACCTTCTTCGTGGGAAAGGCATCAAATTTGAGTGGGGACCTTCTCAACAAGCCGCTTTTGAAGATCTTAAATTAGCTCTGTGTAATGCCCCTGTTCTGGCTATGCCCGATTTCTCCAAAAAATTCATCGTCCAAACCGACGCGTCGTCGTCGGCGGTAGCTGCAGTCCTTCTTCAAGAGACTGAACTAGGGAGGCGACCCATTGCCTATGCATCTAGGAATCTATCGGCTCAAGAAGCCAAGTATTCCATCTATGAGCTCGAAGGTTTGGCAGTCTTATTTGCCTTAGAAAAGTTCCGTCTCTATCTGGAACATGTCAAATTCGACTTGGAGACGGATAATCAAGCCCTAAGCTGGGTCTTAGGTAGGCCGCGTCGTACTGGTCGTATAGCCCGGTGGGCTATCCGAATTTCGTCATTCCAATTTGACGTTAGGCATATCAGAGGTACTGAAAATGTTGTTGCAGAGGGACTCAGCCGTATGTTTTCCAACGACGTCGAGACCCATGAAACGGTCGATAGTTCATCACCTCCCGAGTCCATACTATCTGAGGTTAATGCCATGTTAACAGATGTTCCCATGCTCTTTAAGGACATTGTGAAATACCAACGTGAAGATCCGACGCTGGCTCCGATAATGGAAAACCTTTCTTCTGGGGAACACGTCGTCCCTGATATACTGAGGAATGGTGTTTTATGTTGCCCTTCGAGGCATGATAAGATGATGAAAGTTGTCGTTCCAGCTGTTCTTGTACCTATGATCTTTAAGTACTATAATGAGATCCCTTTAGGGGGCATCTAGGCATCTTTAAAACTCGTGAAAAGATTCGTGAAAGGTTCATCTGGAAGGGTATGGACGGTGAAATCCGTGAAGTAGTAAAGGCTTGTAAATCCTGCTTGCTTAGTAAACCCACCATATCTACCAAGGTAGGCCTTTTGTCTTCTCATCAAGCGTCGCGCCCAATGGAACGCCTGTATATTGGTTATGTAGGACCCTTCCCCCAGTCAAAGGGAAATGGCAACAAGTTCATCTTTGTATGTGTAGATGGTTTTACAAGATTTTCCTGGTTATTTCCGACTAAGCTGGCTACCGCTCAGTCCACCATTACTTGTCTAAATTCAATCTTTGCTTATTTTGGTCCGTGTCAATATATTGTGTCTGACAATGCTAAGGCTTTCACATCAAATTTATTTCGTAAATTTTGTTTTGATCTGTCCATATTGTACCGGTAACGGCGGTACAGACTAAGCCCCCGTTATAAAAATCTTAAACTTACGTCTTATGCTCCGGACCGCTTACGAAGAACTGACTAGGCAGCAAGCAACTGCTGCGCGCGTGTGACGTAGTGAGCGGGTGACGTCACAGCCTGCCTCGCTGCACTCCACAGCCTGGATTGATGCAGAATGTTCTACAAGTTTCGGATCAAATATAAATACGTGCTGCTTCGCTCAGCAGATCAGAGTGTGTCAGTGCGTGTTACAGCTTGTTATAGTGAGCAGCAGTGCGCTGCAGAATGTGATACCAGTTTGCGGCCGGGATTTCTATAAGCACACTAGACTGTCGTATTCGCGCAGTCAGTTCGCGGGTGCGGTAACCAAACGTGAAGCCGCTGCTAAGTTTCAAGTTCGTGGACTTTAATATAGTCATGCTGAATGTGGACTTATTCAGATTTCCTTATATTGTGACAACCTTTTACTCCGATAGGACGTGAGGTGAATTGTGTATCGTCTGGACATTATTTATTGACTGTTACTCTATACGAGTGTCCAAGACCCGCAAATATCTTCGAGTGTTCGAAATTGAAATTTGATGGACTTAAAACTGATTGCTCCTTGCCGAGGACTCGATACTTTAAGTTATAAACTGTATTTAATCCAAATTTAAATTACCAATCCGTAAATTGTGTCGACATTTTTAAACTGTGCAGGTGTGAACAGCGCATCTCTATTTTAATGAACAGTGCATTTCTACTCTAATGAACAGTGTATTTCAATTCTGGGCACATTTAGTTTATGAACAGTCAAACCAAGGACTGTCAGTACACAGTTAATTTCGTCTTTTGGTTTCAACACGTGAACGAGTTTGATTCACGAGCGGAACGTCTTTATTTCATTTAAATTGAACAGTGCTTCAATGAACTAAGTAATGTGACATTACTTCACGTTGTAATAGGTGCAACGAACTTTAAATAACTTTAAACTGGACAATCAGTTCCGAGTGGACTTTACTTTGTTAATGTTTCTTTCACTTGACATGTGATAAAGTTAAGTGACATTTCACCGAGACATTTTGTGTTTGGACTTTGTCAAAAGCATTTATAAACACTCTATCATCTGTGCAGAAGCAGCCGTTGCACTAACTCGCCCCAGAGCTGAACGATGTTCATTTATGTTCACCATTTACAAGGACTACCTCGACGCCATGGATCTTCAAAGCACCGAATAGATCTTCTAGAACTTCCATCGGGGGACGAATGGTGGTTCGTTGCTATGGAATGTGGAGCTGCCGGAATCCAAGGACATCGCCAGCCATAGGTCAAGGAACGTTTTCGACTGTATATGCTGTACAGAGGTGATATTAATTTAAATTTTTTAATAAACTCTGAAACACAAGTTTTTAAGATTTCTGTTAACAAACCCTCTCCCTCTGTGTGCACTTCAGCGACTGGTACACGCCCTGCGTCTCATCTCTACCAAAGTACCAAATTTACTGTTACAGAGGAGAGGGGTAGAAATTGGCGCCCCAGTCGTATCGGGGCCGATTTGGAGTGCAGTAAAATTAGAAATTAGCGCTTCAGCAATATCAGAACTTAATTATGAGTGCAGTAGACATTAAATTGACACTTAACCATTCTAGGCTCAATGTTGAAGTACTAGTAATAATTAAGAAGTGCAGTGATAGACAAAATCGCACTAAATCGTGTGACTTAGTAATTTAATTCAGATACATTTCCAGTGCTTTATGGTGAATAACTATTAATATTACAGTGAACTTTCTAACAAGATTTAACTTCTCCATAATAAGAAGTGTTATCAATGATATGGGATCATTTTTGTGTGTTAAATGTCTTGGAAATTTTTCTCTTTGAATGACTTTGAACATGAACTTTTAACCATTGGACAATAATGGTGATATCTGAATTTTTTTCAAGTGATTTATGATTTTCTAGTTACTTGATTTAAATGCATTACCATCAAAATGGAAAATATTTTAGCTGCTATTGAAGCTCTTATGATTAGCTTAAATGAACGTATCGCCAAATCGCATGCTCAAGTAGGTGCTGATTTACAAGCTCGTATTACCGAGGCTAATGCCGCAACTGCTCAATTAGGTGCTGATTTACAAGCTCGTATTACCGAGGCTAATGCCGCAACTGCTCAATTAGGTGCTGATTTACAAGCTCGTATTAACGAGGCTAATGCCGTAACTGCTCAATTAGGTACTACTTTAGAAGCTCGCATTAACGAATCTAAGGTTGCAACTACAGCCAACTTAGAAAGTCGTATTACACAAGTAACTAAAGTAATTAATACCAAGTTTACCGAAGTTAATGCTAATTTGGAAAATAGGCTTACTAAAGCTAGTTCTGAGATTGAAAAACGATTCTCTGAAACTAATGCGAAGATTAATTCTAAGTTTACGGAAATAAACGAACGCCTCACCCGTGACTTAGAAACAGTAAAACAGGACTTTAAACTACAAATAGTTGAAGACTTAAAAGCTTCTTTTCCTACCTCACATCAATTGATTAAGGAAGTTGAAAGCTTAAAGGCAGAATTCAAAGAATCTCATGGTCAGTTATCACAGGCACAAGCAAGAATAGCCTCTACTCAGGATAACATCCATGAATCTTTTAAGACTAACTTTCAGAAAATAAGTAATGAGGTCAATTTACTTAAAACAAGGCAGGAGGAAACCGATAAGCATGTAAAAAATCAATTAGATAGCGCACATACTCAAATCATTCGCATAGGCCGCGATGTAAATGAAGTGAAGCAGGACCTCGAAAAGGAAGTCCAGAGTGTGGAAAACTCCATCCGTGGGCAAGTTAAGACTATCAAGGTCGAATTGCAAGGAAAAATAGAGACGATTGATAATAGAATCTCTCAGGTGGAGAAGGAGGTGTCTACACACCAGTGTCAAGGGTCTAGCGGAGATACTTCTAGCATTTCCACAGTTTTAAAATTATCAGACGATAAACCTGCAAAATTTTCCGGAAAGGAAGAGTACACAGCGAAAGAATTCCTTCTCAATATTGAAGAGTACTTTCAAGAAAATAAAGTACGATCCGATCATCAATTGAGGATAGCTTCTAGATTATTGGAGGGGAAAGCACTAAATTGGTACACAGCATTTAAATTTAACATTAAAACCTATGATGAGTTCAAGGAAGCCTTGTTGAAGAGGTTTTGGAATTCGGAAATTCAGCATTTCATTAAGTTACAATTATACTCTAGGAGATACAACACAGCTATTAATTCTTCACGATATTCTGATTTTCTCATTTCCCAATTAAAGAAGATGCAATTCTTTGATCCTCCTTTGCCAGAACAGGAGTTAATACAGGTAATAACTTTACAATTTCCGGCGCATGTACAAGAAATTCTTGTGGCAGCCAATGTTCAAGACCTAGAACAACTTGATGATTTATTAAGGAAACTTGACACTGCACATACACAAAATCTACCTAGGGTTACTAAGACGAAAGAGGTTGCAACTAACCATGTCGAAGTTAATAACCCGCCGAGATCGAATCCCGAACCCCGTGAGGAAGTAGAACCACGGAGAGATCCGTTATCTCATTTCCGACGATTCAGGAGACGTCCATACAGGCAAAGTGCGCCTTATAGACGTAATCAAACGTGGAAGAAACCTACCGAATCACTTACTCGAGATAGAGATTCGCCGAGAGCCGAGATCGAAAGAAGATGGAGAGAAACTCGCGAATATATCCAGAATCGAAACCGGGATGAAGGATTACCTGGCGCTACCTCTTTAGAATATCAAGAGCATGCCAGAAGACAGAACACGACGCCTGCGACCAACCTCGAATCGACAGGCGCAATTAAAAAAAAACTTCGACAACACAACAATAAGATTGCCTGAAAACTGTAGTAGAGGGGAAATAATTTGTGTCACTAATATTAATTACTGGTACTTGGATGACTCAGATTTATTATATGAAGATCCCACTCCTACAACACCAAAGGTCCAACGAAGCCTTCCAGTTATTAATATTACTTTGGATACCCTTTATGTAACTGCCTTAATCGATTCTGGAGCTCAAGCTTCATTAATGTCTGAGAGGTTAATTGAAATGTTGAAGGGAGGAAAAGACATGTTATTGATACCAGTCGCACAGATTAAAATTAAAGGGATAGTACCGGACAAGCATATCAAATGTAAATTTCAAGCTTTTGTTACATTTGACATTGAAGGTGTCCAGTTCGAGCATATATTCCTAGTTATTTCGCCGATGAAATTCAACGTCATCCTAGGGTCAGACTTCCTAGCCAAGTATGGGGGAATCATTGATTATCCTGACAACGTCATGCGATTTTTTAATATCGACTCTGTAGAGTTGCAGCTGGTAGACTGTAATAATTTGAAGTGCCAAGGTCTGGGTACCCCATTCATAGAAACCGGAGGCAAGATGAGCGATGCTTTGCCTGCCGATGAAATAGATTGCGAAGAGGGTAGACCCGGTCAAGAGGGACCCGTCGAGGGCCAGGAAGTGCCCATTTTTGAGGATATATTCGACGAAGGTCGTGATCACTTCATATTTCTCACCAGTGCGGCTGAAAGCCCAGAGTTCGATTCCCGCGTGGCAGAAGCAACTCGACAAATATTTGAGAAATTCCCTGACGTTTTTGATGACAAACCAGGCGTTATTAGAGATTTTGAATACCAATTGAACGTCAAGGACACCTCTCCTTATAAAAGACGGCCCTATCCAGTTCCTGAGAAATACCGAGAGGAAGCCAGGATGGTGATAAAGGAAATGGAAAATAATGGTATCATTTCTAAATGTGTCACTCCGTATCTAAAACCCCTGGCTATTGATAAGAAAACCAGCTGTTTCACATCCCGAACTTCGCATTTATGCAAAGTTTTGCCCGCTTTATGTAGGACCATATAGGATTGCAGAGGTTCTCGAGAACGGGGCATACAAAATTAATAAACTGGATGGAAGCATCGAGGGTATTTACAATGCAGCTAACCTAAAGAAATATTTCAGGAGAGAATATCATTAAAAGAAAATCCTATTGAATTTTCTTTTCCCCAGGAGGAGGGGGAGATGTACCGGTAACGGCGGTACAGACTAAGCCCCCGTTATAAAAATCTTAAACTTACGTCTTATGCTCCGGACCGCTTACGAAGAACTGACTAGGCAGCAAGCAACTGCTGCGCGCGTGTGACGTAGTGAGCGGGTGACGTCACAGCCTGCCTCGCTGCACTCCACAGCCTGGATTGATGCAGAATGTTCTACAAGTTTCGGATCAAATATAAATACGTGCTGCTTCGCTCAGCAGATCAGAGTGTGTCAGTGCGTGTTACAGCTTGTTATAGTGAGCAGCAGTGCGCTGCAGAATGTGATACCAGTTTGCGGCCGGGATTTCTATAAGCACACTAGACTGTCGTATTCGCGCAGTCAGTTCGCGGGTGCGGTAACCGAACGTGAAGCCGCTGCTAAGTTTCAAGTTCGTGGACTTTAATATAGTCATGCTGAATGTGGACTTATTCAGATTTCCTTATATTGTGACAACCTTTTACTCCGATAGGACGTGAGGTGAATTGTGTATCGTCTGGACATTATTTATTGACTGTTACTCTATACGAGTGTCCAAGACCCGCAAATATCTTCGAGTGTTCGAAATTGAAATTTGATGGACTTAAAACTGATTGCTCCTTGCCGAGGACTCGATACTTTAAGTTATAAACTGTATTTAATCCAAATTTAAATTACCAATCCGTAAATTGTGTCGACATTTTTAAACTGTGCAGGTGTGAACAGCGCATCTCTATTTTAATGAACAGTGCATTTCTACTCTAATGAACAGTGTATTTCAATTCTGGGCACATTTAGTTTATGAACAGTCAAACCAAGGACTGTCAGTACACAGTTAATTTCGTCTTTTGGTTTCAACACGTGAACGAGTTTGATTCACGAGCGGAACGTCTTTATTTCATTTAAATTGAACAGTGCTTCAATGAACTAAGTAATGTGACATTACTTCACGTTGTAATAGGTGCAACGAACTTTAAATAACTTTAAACTGGACAATCAGTTCCGAGTGGACTTTACTTTGTTAATGTTTCTTTCACTTGACATGTGATAAAGTTAAGTGACATTTCACCGAGACATTTTGTGTTTGGACTTTGTCAAAAGCATTTATAAACACTCTATCATCTGTGCAGAAGCAGCCGTTGCACTAACTCGCCCCAGAGCTGAACGATGTTCATTTATGTTCACCATTTACAAGGACTACCTCGACGCCATGGATCTTCAAAGCACCGAATAGATCTTCTAGAACTTCCATCGGGGGACGAATGGTGGTTCGTTGCTATGGAATGTGGAGCTGCCGGAATCCAAGGACATCGCCAGCCATAGGTCAAGGAACGTTTTCGACTGTATATGCTGTACAGAGGTGATATTAATTTAAATTTTTTAATAAACTCTGAAACACAAGTTTTTAAGATTTCTGTTAACAAACCCTCTCCCTCTGTGTGCACTTCAGCGACTGGTACACGCCCTGCGTCTCATCTCTACCAAAGTACCAAATTTACTGTTACAATATCTCATGTGACAACTTCTGCTTATTATCCTCAACCATCTCTGGCTGAACGGGTTAATCGTAACCTGAGGTCCGCGCTTATTGCCTATCATCATGAAGATCATTCTAGGTGGGACACGTCCCTGCATTGGTTAGCTTTTGCTCTGAACTCGGCTGTTCATGAATCACATAAATTTACTCCAGCTTCGTTGATGTTCAAGTTTGTTCCCAACACGCCGCTCTCTAACCTCTGGACTTTGAGTGACATTCTACCTGAAACAATAGATCCAGATAACATTAAAGTCTTTGGAAGAAGGCTAAAGCCAATCTTAAAGTGTCTCATGAAAAAGTTAGGGAAAGATATGATCGTGGAGGGAGATCCACTAATTTGAAGGTAGGCGACCAGGTGATGGTCAAGAATTTTGTTCCCGCGTGCAAGCTTGCCCCCAGATTTCATGGACCGTGTACTATTCTCGATTTCCTTACACCCGTTACCTTATTGCTAAGCAATCCAGCCACCGAGAGGATATTTAGGGTTCACCTGCCACCGGTGAAACCGGTGTAATTTCTGTGCTAACTTGCTTCATATAATTTTGAAAGAAATATGAAGGTTATATTTTTGTTTGAGGGGTTTCACTTTTAGGGCTTTCTGCCCTTGGAATCTGTTTCCCTGTAGGTAAGCATTTTTGGAAACCTCCCCCGACCAGTTAAACTGCCATCCTGTCCTTGCCATGGCCATTACCACGCTCCCGTCTCCTGCTCAACAACACACAGTGGCTTTTAAATGAAATAAATATTTCTACGCCGCTAGTCCCTCAGTTCCACCACAATGAATGTACCCTAAAATCATTCTGGTCCAACAAAATTCTGCCGCCGTACCGCCACAGAGGTGGGGTAAGGGCCCGCCCCTCTCCGTGAGGCCAACCAGGGTACGGCGAGCCGGAGTCCTCCCCCCGGCCAAGGCTGATGTGCGGCGCACAACCTGCAACTCGCCCACGACCTGTATGTTCGCCGCGGGCGCGGCGTGCTTCAACTCCACTACTCCTGTCATAGTGCGGGCGAGCGGTATCTCAGGGTACTTGAGGGGTCCGAGCGGCCTCCTCTGGACACAAGCAGCAGCGGCCGGTCTGGCCGTCTAACTTAATCAACCTTGAATATATATTTAATCAGCTTCATGGACATTTAATATCAACATTACTACTATTTTTGAATTCAACGACAATATCTGGTGGACTTAGAAAATTTTTCTCGACGTTCAAGATTTAAAGGTTTTCCGTTTTGAATTCAACTTCTACAAACACAAACACAAACACAAACATAAAGACATTACATCAATAGTAACCAAAGAATTTTGAAACTGGATCCTACCATTTTAAGAAAACTTGTTGGTAAATACTTCCGCAATTAACTTCTATGTCAACGCCAGTTGAAACTCCTCTACTGGAGGAAGTCTGGCCTTTATCTACAGTGTTAATTCTCAAGTTTCTCAGAAGATGTCCTTACTTGTAAATTTTGAAGTTTCTGAACTGGATCGTTTTCGATGTATTTTTGTTTTGCCTGTAGTAAGAAGTGTGGACATTCTCTTCCAGATGGCACTACTGAAGGACTACAATTATGCACCCTAGTGCGAAGTGAAAGAACTGTGTTTTTGGAGAAATTTTGAATTCATAAGTTTGTTCTTTGTTAATTTTCTTTCAGTTATTGTTTAAGTTGGCAATATTAACCCTTTCTTTCCGCCAGTTTTGAATTCGACCAATAAGGAATTTCTGTAATTAATTTTCCACCAATAATGTGTTTCTTCTTCATCTAGTGTAGGGGTTTTCGTTGTTAGCCAATAAATGATTGTGGGCGGGTGTTCTCATTCCTAAAACGCCTCGAACTTTCCGCGAGGGTATATAAACTGCTGATTTTCGGGTCTCCGCGCCACTTCAGTAACATCTATCAGTGTGTAAAGTACGTAGCAGGGGGCGGGAAGCGCCTCTTTCTTCGGGCAGCAGTTCAACCACCAGGTAATGGCCTTTTAATAACTTCTTTTCTTGCTAGCTCAGCAGTGTAACTCTCGGGGCAGGTCCGAAGCCTTTTTACCATGTAACTTTCCCCTAAAATGTAAAGACACTTGGTATCAATTCTAACTTTTTAAACTACATATTGGGATAGAGAGTGCTTAACCCTCTCGAGCTCCCACTCATATTGCGTTGAGGTGAACTTATTTTCACAACCGTTTCTTCCTTAACGTAATGTAAATTGTCTCCTTCTATAAGTCACCTCTTTAGTATGGAATTAGCCCTTGCATTAGAGGCCTAGCGCCAAGTAGGTTTTAAATAAAGTGTATTAGGAGTGCAGTTTTGCCTCCTGTCAAGTTGGTATTGTGGAGGCCATGTAATATTTCTGTTTCTTCACTGAATAGGCCTCAGTAGGTTGGGTATTTTTACCCCTGTGTTATTTGTGTTTGGAGGTCAACTTGAAAGTGGAGTTTGGTGTGGCCTTTGATAGGCTTGAACTTAAGAGGGAGTCGCTCTATCTTAATATTTGTTTCTGCGTGCGTCGAGGAGGCTTTACTGTGTAGTTGGGAGCAAGTGCTCCTGGGCATGATTGGGGTTTTCTGCCCCTTTGTCGAACCTTATATTTGGGGAAAGTTGGGCTAATTGCTCAAGAATTATGTGTCTGGCTCTCGGAGCCCAAATCCTGTAACACTGTAATTGTACATTGTCGCTTGGTTGCTTTGCTGCTCTGTACCTGCCACTCTTGTTATTTCTTGATTTTGCAAAGAAAATATAACCTCGTTAAATTTTATCTTAACTTTAATTTCGTATTTTGAGACCTGTTCACCCCCGCACCTTCTTTCACCTCTGCACATCCACAAAACTCGGTAACAATAACAATGACATTTACAATAGTTTGCAAACGTTGAAAACTATAAAAGCGGCTGGAATTGATAAGATTTCTGGGGATATACTAAAGACAATGGGTTGGGATATAGTACCATACCTGAAGTACTTATTTGATTATTGTTTGGTTAAAGGATCTATACCAAATGACTGGAGAGTTGCTATAGTAGCCCCTGTGTATAAAGGAATGTGTGAAAGACATAAAGCCGAAAAATACAAGCCAGTAAGTTTGACATGCGTTGCATGTAAGTTTTGGGAAGACATTCTTTCAGATTATATTAGATATGTTTGCGAAATTAATAACTGGTTCGATAGAAGGCAGTTCGGTTTTAGGAAAGGTTATTCCACTGAAGCTCAACTTGCAGGATTCCAGCAAGATATAGCAGATATCATGGATTCAGGAGGTCAAATGGACTGTATCGCGATTGATAGGGTGGATCATTGGAGACTACTGGCAAAAATGAGTGCAAGTGGACTAGACAAAAGAGTGACTGAATGGGTTGCTATATTTCTAGAAAATAGATCTCAGAGAAGGCGGAGCTTTATCTGACCCTGTAATAATTAAGAGGAGAATTCCTCAAGGCATTATTATTGGACCTTTATGTTTTCATACATATGTATATAAATGATTTGAGTAAACATGATGTTATTCTGTATAGTTAAATAAGTTAGAAGATTGTGAGCAACTGCAAAGTGACCTCGATAATGTGGAGAGATGGACAGCAAGCAATGGTATGTTGATAAACGGGGTTAAAAGTCGGGTTGTGAGTTTCCTCTCAGTTTTAATTACTACGTTGTTGGGGTGAATGTTCCTTAAGGGGATCACTGTAAGTACCTAGGTGTGAATATAAGGAAAGATCTTCATTGGCGTAATCACATAAATGAGATTGTAAATAAAGGGTACAGATCTCTGCACATGGTTATGAGGGTGTTTAGGGGTTGTAGTAAGAATACAAAAGAGAGGGCATATAAGTCTCTGGTAAGACCCCAACTAAAGTATATTTCCAGAGTATGGGACCCTCGCCAGGATTACTTGATTCAAGAACTGGGAAAAATCCAAAGTAAAGCACCTCGTTTTTTTCTGGGTGATTTTCGACAAAAGAGTAGCATTACGAATATGTTGCAAAGCTTGGGCTGGAAAGAACTGAGAGAAAGAAGAGGAGCTGCTCGACTAAGTGGTATGTTCCGAGCTGTCAGCGGAGAGATGGCGTGGAATGACATTAGTAAACGAATAAGTTTGAGTGGCGTCTTTAAAAGTAAGAAAGATCACAATATGAAGATAACGTTGGAATTCAGGAGGACAAATTGGGGCAAATATTAATTTATAGGAAGGGGAGTTAGGGATTGGAACCAATTACCAAGGGAGATGTTCAATAAATTTCCAATTTCTTTGAAATCATTTAGGAAAAGGCTAGGAAAACAACAGATAGGGAACCTGCCACCTGGGCGACTGCCCTAAATGCAGATCATTATTGATTGATTGATTGGAAAATTCGTTTATGTTCAGTTTTTTACGCAGTAAACAGTGTCTTAAAAGCATTTCAAAGATATGTTGCATTAATGTTCGACATTCGTTTGCTGCATTATGCTTGAAAAGCTATCTCTCTACCATTAGTTACTATCAGTTACATTACGATAACATTTTTCAAGTTTTTGTATTATACTTCCACATTGTTGTTATTACCTTTAACGTATAAAAGTGCATGATTACTAGTTGTGAATAAAGTTTACACATGTACTTCTATGCTCATAGGAATTAATTTAGGCGACATACGTTTGAAATTTTTTAATACATTTACACGTGGGGCCCAATTGGCCACCTGTAACTCTTAACGTATTTAATTTTGTGTGCAACTTCTCCCGGCTAGGATTCTGGACAAATGACCACACTTCTTCTTCTACCGCTCTTCGTACATCTGTGGGTTCGCGCGTGCGAACTTTTTTGCACATGTGGATTTGACTTTGACCTTGTGGGTCCCCTTCCTGACGCCAACCCTAAATGGAGGAATGTAATCACTGTGTGATTGTGTGGTGGCTGTTAATGTAGTGCGTTGTCTGAGTATGAAGAGGAAAGTGTTGGGACAAACACAAATACGCAGTCTCCGGGCCAGAATAATTAATCAAACGCGATTAAAATCCCTGACCCGGCCGGGAATGAACCCAGGACCCTGCGAACCGAAGGCCTCAACGCTGACCATTCAGCCAAGGAGTCGGACGACAAATGATCAAAAAATAACGTTAAAATATTACTTTTGGTTCTTTCTTTTCTGTTTCTCTATTCCAAAATAACAAGAACAACAATTGACAAGGATAAGTATTTAATAGGATATAACACAATTTTAACAATTGGACCTTTAGAGGTTTGCTAATGACTGTCGAGTATGAACTACAAACTTTTTTAACTTATTAGCCTTTGCAAATCTCTGCTATGTATCAGAATCTTTTGGCAGTTAGAGGTTACACTTGTGAGGAGATCGAATTCCCAGATTAAAAAACCCATTAGCGCTTCGTACCCACATAGAGGTAGCTCGTAAATATATCCAAAAATGGAAACTAATAACCTTAAAAGCTCATTAGCTTTCACGCCCTCAGACGCTTCTTGCCCTTATTCAGCAGGGCAGCAACAACACTATGTTTGCAGCAGAAGGACCCAAGAGGTGCAGAAGCTCATTCTACTGTACTTGGCCAAGGATCACTTAAAATGATTATTCCATAGAAAATAAATAATAGAAACCTAAGGGGACAGAAGGCTTAATGACATAGAGGATAACCCATGGTACATGCTGACTAAGACCGGAAGAATACGTTAGAAATGCAAGAAGGAGGAAAATTGAATTTTAAAAACTTAGTCAAAATGAATCAGCGAAACGAGGGTCCAAACTCGCGAATCCTTAAGACAATACATGACACCCACTCGCGTGTTCTACACGTAGCAATCAAGCCTAGATATCTGCATTGAACTAAGTTAAATGAAGAGAATGCTACATTAAAACAAGGTAACCGTGGCTGAACCCTAACCCTTACAGGGAAAATACCAACGTTCCCCTCTAACATGTACCGTCAGTGTTGATGCTTTGGTTATCTTAATATCATATAAGTTTGTATCATGTACGTTTCTAGGCTGCCTTCGGACCCAAGTGCGTAACATGCAATGTCTGAAGTATATACGAATGTGCATGCTCCTTTCCCTTGTTCACTTTGCTTCTTGATGACTAGGCTTTAAAATGTTTCAAAATTTGTCATCTTACAGTTCGGTTAATAATTTTATTTCCCGTCTTAGTCACCAACGTAGTATGGCTTATTCTCTGTGTCACCGAGCCTTCTGCTGCATTATGTTTTGTGGTAAGTCATATCATGTCACGGGATTGCTTAAGTGGGTTCAGCATCCAATTCTATTTCGTTTTCCGCCTTGTCTGTTTTCTTTTATACTTGTCATTTGAGATCCTTTTGTCCCATATGTTGAGCTGATGTTTCCTCTGAATTAAGAACACCGAGTGTCTAGTGGTTGGATCTGATTCACGCTATCATATTCCGTTAGCTGAGGAGTCTAAACATCTTACGGTTTTCGCGAGGCTGAAACTTGTACGAATTTAATCGGGTTCATTTCAAACTATCAACGGGAGCTGCTGTGCTCAACAGGCTTCCCGGTCAAATCCGATCCGATGTCAAATTCCTCTGCTTGCACCATTATTTAGACGACGTCTTTGTGTGTAGTGAGTCATTTGAGTAATATCTTGCTCATGTAAGTGAAGTACTACATGGCTTATGGTCAAATTGTCCAAGGTTTCGTTTACAAAGCCTAGCATCTTTTTCGTAGGCCACATTGTTTCACCTAGCGGAGTACCTCTTGACCAGACTAGAACTCAGGCTATGAATGATTTCAAGTCTCCTAAAGATGTTAAAGGGTGGGCCGATGACCTTAGATGTTAGGCCCCTTTAAACAACAAGCATCATCATCATCACCATCATCATCATCATCATCATCATCATCAAGGGATGGCCCGGTTCCAAGCAATTATAAATTTCTTCCCTAATTTCGCTAATCGTGATGCTCTTCTTCACTTTCTGCGTCGTATACGAATCAGATTTGTGTGGGAACCTTCCCAGCAAGCTGCATTTGATAACCTGAAACTTGCCTTGTGTAATGCTCCGGTTCTAGCACGATTCTTCCAGAAAGCACAAAGTGCAGAGAGACGCGTCTTTATCTGCCGCCGCTACTATATTATTTTAAGATTATGTGTTACGTACGCCACACGTTTCATATCCTTCAAGAACTCTGTCACCTCAGGAAGCTAAGTATTCTGTCATGCTATACTCTTTGCCCTGAAGAAATTACGCATGTACCTAGAACATGTGAAATTTGAACTGGGAACAGAATATCAGGCCTTAAGTTGGGACTTCGATAAACTCCACTGTACTGGTCGCCTAGCTTATGCAGAATATTTACTGATAGTATTTTTAATAATTTAAACTAATCTCTCCTTATTTATATAACCCATCATGTTCTTCGTTTTTAATGCCATCCTGTATGATGCCTCGCTGTTATATCATTAAACATCAAAGAAAATTCCCGCAGCCTGGCCCTATCATAAATGTTCTTTCTTCAGGTAAGTCTGTTGCTCCATATATTTTGAGAAATGGTGTTCTTTGTTGCCCGTCCCGTGAAGACCAAAGCTAGAAATTATAATTCCGGCTGCCAAAGGATGTCACCTAGGAGTTTTTAAGACACGGGAGAAAATTCAAGAGCTTTTTATATAGCCATCTATAGACGAACGACATGACGGAATTGGTCAAATCCTGTAAAACTTGTATGGTTAAAGCTGCTCGCCCTATTATTATTATTATTATTATTATTATTATTATTATTGTTATTGTTACCGTGGTTTGGTGGATTGGCAGAGGTGAAAGAAGGTGCTGGGATGAATAGGTCTCAATCTACGAAATTAAAGTTAATTTAAAATTTAACAATGTTATATTTTCTTTTTAAGATTAAGAAATAACAAATATAACAGGTACTTAGTAGCCTAGCAAGAAATCGAGAATGTACAATTACAGTGATTACAGGATTTGGGCTCCGAGAGCCAGACACACACTTCTTGAGCTATAAGCCCAACTTGACACATATACGAGATTCAACAAAGGGGCAGAAGACCCCAATCATGCCCAGGAGCTCTTGCTCCCAATTACACAGTAAAGCCTCCTCGAGGCACGCAGAAATCAAAATTTTAAGAAAGAGCAACCCGCTCTTAAAGTTCAGCCTATCGAAGGCCACACCAAACTCTACTTTCAAGCTGTCCTCCAAGTACATGAAAACAGGGGTAAAAATACCCAACCTACTGAGGCCTATTAAGTTAAGAATCAGGTCAATTACATGGCCTCCAAAATACCAACTTGAGAGGAGGCGAAACTGCACTCCTAATACATTCTTTAAAAACCTATTTGGCACTAGGCCGCTTATGCAAGGGCTAATCCCATACTAAAGAGGTGACACGATAGGAAAACTTATTACATTACGAAACGAAGAAAAATGGTTGAGAAAACGTAGTCACCTCAAAAACAATACGAAAGGGAGCTCGAGAGGGTTAGGCACTCTCTATCCCAATTTGTAGTTTAAGGAGATAGAATTTATACCAAGAGTCTATTACATTTTAGAGGAAGGTTATATGGTAAAAGGTTTCAAACCCGCCCCGAGGGTTAAACTGCTGAGCTGGCAAGAAAATAAGTTATAAAACGGCCATTACCTGTTGGTTGAACTGCTTCCCGAAGAAAGAGGCGCTTCCCGCCCCCTGCTACGTACTTTACACACTGGTAGATGTTACAGAAGTGGCGCAGAGACCCGAAAATCAGCAGTTTATATACCCTCGCGGAACATTCGAGACCTTTCATGAATGAGAACACCCGCCCACAAGCATTTTATTGGGTAATGGCAAAAACTACTACACTAGACGAAGAAGAAACCCCTTATTGGTGGAAAATTAATTACAGAAATTCCTTATTGGTCAAATTCAAAACTAGCGGAAAGAAAGGTTTAATATTGCCAACTTAAACAATGACTGAAAGAAATTTAACGAAGAACAAACTTATGAACCCAAAATTTCTCCAAAAACACAATTCGTTCACTTCGCACTAGGGTGCATAATTGTAGTCCTTCAGTAGTGCTATCTAGAAGAGAATGTCCACACTTCTTACTACAGGCAAAACAAAAATGCATCGAAAACGACACAGTTAAGAAAACTTCAAAATTTACAAGTAGGGACATCTTCTGAGAAACTTGAGAATTAACACTGTAGTTAAAGTTCAGGCTTCCTCCAGCAGAGGAGTTTCAACCGGCGCAATGTCTGAATTAGCGGAGCGAAGGTGTACCGCCCGGTACAGACCTCCCCCCCCCCCCAAAAGTCCCTCCAAGGAGTAACACAGAAGAACATAAACTTTTGTTTTAAAATAAGGTCCAAGTTATGATGTTGATATAGAAGTTAATTGCAGAAGTATTTACAACCAAATTTTCTTAAATGATTGGATCCAGTTTCAAAATTCTTTGTAGTTACTTCTGATGTAATGTCTTTATGTTTGTAGAAGTTGAATTCAGAAGGAAAAACTTTTAATTCTTGAAAGGGAAGAAAAATTTTCTAAGTCCACCAAATATTGCGGTTGAATTCAAAAATTTAGTAATTGTTAATATTAAATGTCCATGTAGCTGATTAAATACATTCAAGGCTGATTAAGTTGGACGGCCAGACCGGCCGCTGCTGCTTGTGTCCAGAGGAGGCCGCTCGGATCCCTCAAGTACCCTGAGATACCGCTCGCCCGCACTATGAGAGGAGTAGTGGAGTTGAAGCACGCCGCTCCCGCGGCGAACATACAGGTCGCGTTCAAGTTGCAGGTTGTGCGCCGCACATCAGCCTTGGCCGGAAGGAGGACTCCGGCTCGCCGTACACTGGGTGGCCTCACTGGAGAGGGGCGGGCCCATACCCCACCTCAGTGGCGGTACGGCGCCACGCAGCTGCGGGGAAACTGAAACATTAAAATCTCGGCGGCAGAATTTTGTTGGACCAGATGGTTTAGGGTACAGTCTTTGTGGTGAGGTTGAGGGGCCAGTGGCGTGGAGTTTTGTTTTTCATTTAAATAGCCACAGTTTTATGTGAGCAGGAGACGGGAGCGAGGTAATGGCCATGGCAAGGACAGGATGGCAGTTTAACTGGTCGGGGAAGGTGTACAATAAATGCTTACACTCAAAGGACTTGACTCCAAGGTCAGAAGGCCTCAAAATGCAACCAAAAAAAATATAGCCTTCCGAATTCTTTCAAAAATGTTAAAGCAAATATAAAATCAGCTACGTTAGCGCGGAAGCTACACAGGTTTCACCTGCGACCGGTGAACCCTTAATATCCTCTCGGTGGCTGGATTACTTAGCAATAAGGTAACGGGTGTAAGGAAATCGAGAATAGTACACGGTCCATGAAATCTGGGGGCAAGCTTGCCCGCGGGAACAAAATTTTTTACCATCACCTTGTCACCTACCTTCAAATTGGTGGGTCTCCGTCCACAATCATATCTTTCCCTAACTTTTTCATGAGACACTTCAAGATTGGCTTTAGCCTTCTTCCAAAGATTTTTAATATTATCTGGATCTATTGTCTCGGTTAGAATGTCACTCAGAGTCCAGAGGTTAGAGAGCGGCGTGTTGGGAACAAATTTGAACATCAACGAAGCTGGAGTACATTTATGTGATTCATGAATCGCCGAATTCAGAGCCAAAGCTAACCAATGCAGGGACGTGTCCCACCTGGAATGGTCTTCATGATGATAAGCATAAGAGCCGACCTGAGGTTACGATTGACTCTTTCGGCAAGAGATGGTTGGGGATAATAAGCAGAAGTAGTCATATGCGATATGGACAGATCAAAACAGAATTTACGAAATAGATTAGATGTGAAAGCCTGTCAGACACAATATATTGACACGGACCAAAAGAAGCAAAGATTGAATTTAAACAAGTAATGGTGGCCTGAGCGGTAGCCAGCTTAGTCGGGAATAACCAAGAAAACCTTGTAAAACCATCTACACATACAAGGATGAACTTGTTGGCATTCCCCTTTGACTGGGGGAAGGGTCCTACGTAATCGATGTAGGGACGTTCCATGGGGCGCGACGCTTGATGAGAAGACAAAAGGCCTACCTTGGTAGACATGGTGGGTTTACTAAGCAAGCAAGGTTTACAAGCCTTGACTAGTTCACAAATTTCACCGTCCATACCCTTCCAGATAAACATTTCACGGTTCCTTTCCCGGGTTTTAAAGATACCTAAATGCCTCCCCAGTGGGGTCTCATGATAGTACTTGAAGATCATTGGCACAAGTACAGCTGGAACTACAACTTTCATTTTTTGATCATGCCTCGACGGGCAACATAAAACACCATTCCTCAATACATAAGGGACAACATGTCCCACAGAAGAAAGGGTTTGCATGATCGGGGCCAGCGTCGGATCTTCACGTTGATATTTCTCAAGATCCTTAAAGAGCATGGGAGCATCCGTTAAGATGGCATTAACCTCAGCTAGCATGGACTCGGGAGGTGATGAACTATCGACCGATTCATGGGTCGCTATGTCATTGGAAAATATACGGCTGAGTCCGTCTGCGACAACATTTTCAGTTCCTCTGATATGCCTAACGTCAAATTGGAAGGCAGAAATTCGGATGGCCCAACGGGCTATACGACCAGTACGACGCGGCCTACCTAAGACCCAGCTTAAGGCTTGATTATCAGTCTCCAGGTCGAATTTGACATGTTCCAGATAGAGACGGAACTTTTCTAAGGCAAATAAGACTGCCAAACCTTCGAGCTCATAGATGGAATACTTGGCTTCTTGAGCCGATAGAGTCCTAGATGCATAGGCGATTGGTCGCCTTCCTACTTCAGTCTCTTGAAGAAGGACTGCAGCTACCGCCGACGACGACGCGTCGGTTTGGACGATGAATTTCTTCGAGAAATCTGGCATAGCAAGGACAGGGGCATTACAGAGAGCTAATTTCAGGTCTTCAAAAGCGGCTTGTTGCGAAGGCCCCCACTCGAATTTGATGCCTTTCCTACGAAGAAGGTTCAAGGGCGCCGCTCTATTAGCGAAGTTAGGGATAAACTTCCTGAAGAAATTCACCATACCAATGAACCTGGCAATACCTTTGATGTCCTTGGGAGCTTTAAAATGACGGATGGCCTGTGTTCTAGAGTGATCGACAGCAACCCCATGGGCGAGACAATATGCCCTAGGAATGACATGGAAGGCTTAGCGAAAGCTACCTTGGACAACTTCACAGTTAGCCCAGCCTTACGAAGGCGATTGAGAACTTCCTTTAGATGATCTAGATGTTCTTCAAAAGTCTCCGAAAATACGACGACATCATCAAGATAGTGGTACAAGTATTCGAATTTGATGTCGGAGAAGACTCTATCTAGCAGTCTAGTGAGTACAACTGCTCCCGTGGGTAGCACGAAAGGCACGCGGTTGTATTCATACAAATTCCAATCCGTGGCAAACGCTGTAAGATGTTTAGACTCTTCAGCTAGGGGAATTTGATTATAGGCCTGATTCAGTTCCAAGATGGTAAAGAATTTAGCTTTACGGAACCATGAAAAACAAGAATGAAGGTCAGGAAGGGGCACAGATTGCAACACCACCTTCCGATTGAGAGCCCTATAATCAATGACAGGCCTGAAGCCACCTTGTGGTTTCGGGACTAGAAAAATAGGCGAAGAATACGCCGACTTAGAGGGCCTAATATTACCATCCTTTAACATTTGATCGATGATTTCCTTCAATGCCTTCATTTTGGGTGGAGTTAGCCTATAAGGTGGAAAACGGACAGGAATCGAATCCGTGACCTCAATTTCGTATTCGATCAGGTCAGTAACACCAAGAGTATCATAGAACACCTCTGGAAACGACTGACACAACTTACGAATACTGTCAGCCTGCCCCTCAGGAAGATGTCTAAGATCTAACAACATCTCATCCTGGGTAGGCGAAATAGATGAACATGATACAGAACTACACTTTAACAAATGGATTTTACTATTAGACGCAAATTTGAATGTGCACGACCTACTCTGAAGATCGAGCACTAGACCAGTATGGGACATGAAGTCGGCCCCCAATATAATGGGGCAAGACAAATGCTTAGCCGCAAACAATTTATCTTTCCATGTAAATTTAGAAATACGAATTTTGACATTTAAAGAGCATAAATTTCTAATGGAGAAGAATTAGCCGAAACATATTGAACAGAAGATGAGCAATAGTCAGGAAGTTTACAAATAGATTTCAATTTCGAATATCATTCAGCCGAAATAATAGAACAAACACTGCCAGAGTCCAATAGAGCTGTTACAGGCTCATTATTTAATTCAATTTTGAGGAAGGGCACAGGTGCGGGGGTATCCGCCGCAATCCTAAGACATTCTTTGGGGCATTCAAAAGATAAATTTGAAGACTGAATTTTCCCTGAATTTTCGACCTGTTTACCAGGGGCTGAGCCTCGGGAAGATGGATTAGTCGACTCAGCCGAAGCCACTAGTCACTTCTGATTGTTGTTGGAAGCTGCACCCGAAGTTGAGCAAGAGGGGGTGCTGTTGGTATTAGGGCAGTTCTTGGCAATATGGGAGAACGCGCCGCATTTAAAACAGCCTTGTGATGAACCTGCTCCACTATTTGTCCTACTCGATTTGATCAACGGACATTTATTGCGAAGATGGTCAGGCGACCTGCAAGCATAACATTTACGGGGTGTGACTGGTCGGCGAGGTGGAGGCCGAGGATTACTAAAAGAAGGAGGGGGTTCTTTCGCGACACGCAAGGAATCGGCGTATCTAACTCCTTCGGCCGATACAGCCATAGCTTCTAGCTCAGCGAAAGTTTGCGGACGCGACGCAAAACACAAGTATGATCGGTAAGGTGGTGAAATACCTTCTACAATAGCCTGTACAATCTGATCTTCAGGGAAGTGAAGAGCAAACACCCTGGTATAGAACTTAATGTCTTGTATGAAATCAGCAAGATTTTCGTCCAGTCTCTGTACTCGATAATAGTACTTCTGAATCAGAGATGACCTAGCACGAGCAGGAATGAAATTTGCAAGAAGGTGTACATGAAAATCTTCAATAGATGATTGTTCTGCTATTGCTCTAACAATTTTGTCCGAGAGAACACCAATTGCATAGGGATAAATTATCTGCAAGATTTGACACGGAAAAAGAGAAAAAACAAGAGCATGGTCCTGAAACTCAACTAAAAACCGTAAAAATGCGATTACGTCACTGGTAGAGTTATCCGAAAACTTAGAGATACCTCGAAGCAACATTGCTAATGGATGCGGCAAACTACTGAACCCTGGTGACATGTTAGGTAAAGATTTAAGTAGTGACGAAGCTAGATCAGAACGTGCATTATTCAACGGGGTATGACGCTCGGGTTCGTTATCTAATGGGGCAGAAATTTGTTGCGCTCCAACAGCTTTCCTATTTCCTTCTCCTTTGGAAGACTCTTCCTCTTGAACTACGTTAATCGTAGCAGGTTGGTCGGTTTTGGGAGGAACTTCCCCAGTTAACAATTGGGTAACCTTACTGGACAATTCAGAAAGACTTTCAAGAACGACGCTAGCTTCCTTCTTCTGAATGTCACTCAACTTCCGAGACAATAGATCGTTAACCCCATTAGAAAAATGAAATAGCCTAGCTTGCATACGTTTAATTTGATTAGGCGACGGGTCATTTTCTTCAAAAAAGGTAATTACAGATGCCAGCTCAGTAGTATTGTCCGTGATCGTGGAGAGAGAGTCGTCAATTTCTTTCTCTCCCAAAGTTGGGATGGAAATGGGCAAATCAAGGGACTCTCTAAGCTTATTTGTGTCTACCGCAACCGTGCCTCCAGATTTCACATTTCTAATTGTTAATTCATAGATTAACTCCTCCTTGCGCAAATAGTTGATGACAAAGCAATTTTGAAAAAAAAAGAAAAATCCAAAAATTCCAACACTGAGGAGATTGTTAGAGTTCGAAAGCAAAGCAATGTTTAGCCGTCAAAAGGGGCTAATTTGAGACCCATTCAACCACACTCTGCTACCACTTGTTACCGTGGTTTGGTGGATTAGCAGAGGTGAAGGAAGGTGCTGGGATGAACAGGTCTCAATCTACGAAATTAAAGTTAATTTAAAATTTAACAAGGTTATATTTTCTTTTTAAGATCAAGAAATAACAAATATAACAGGTACTTAGTAGCCTAGCAAGAAATCGAGAATGTACAATTACAGTGATTACAGGATTTGGGCTCCGAGAGCCAGACACACACTTCTTGAGCTATAAGCCCAACTTGACACATATACGAGATTCAACAAAGGGGCAGAAGACCCCAATCATGCCCAGGAGCTCTTGCTCCCAATTACACAGTAAAGCCTCCTCGAGGCACGCAGAAATCAAAATTTTAAGAAAGAGCAACCCGCTCTTAAAGTTCAAGCCTATCGAAGGCCACACCAAACTCTACTTTCAAGCTGTCCTGCAAGTACATGAAAACAGGGGTAAAAATACCCAACCTACTGAGGCCTATTAAGTAAAGAATCAGGTCAATTACATGGCCTCAAAAATACCAACTTGAGAGGAGGCGAAACTGCACTCCTAATACATTTCTTTAAAAACCTATTTGGCACTAGGCCGCTTATGCAAGGGCTAATCCCATACTAAAGAGGTGACACTATAGGAAAACTTATTACATTACGAAACGAAGAAAAATGGTTGAGAAAACGCAGTCACCTCAAAAACAATACGAAAGGGAGCTCGAGAGGGTTAGGCACACTCTATCCCAATTTGTAGCTTAAGGAGATAGAATTTATACCAAGAGTCTATTACATTTTAGAGGAAGGTTACATGGTAAAAGGTGTCGAACCCGCCCCGAGGGTTAAACTGCTGAGCTGGCAAGAAAATATGTTATAAAACGGCCATTACCTGTTGGTTGAACTGCTTCCCGAAGAAAGAGGCGCTTCCCGCCCCCTGCTACGCACTTTACACACTGGTAGATGTTACAGAAGTGGCGCAGAGACCCGAAAATCAGCAGTTTATATACCCTCGCGGAACATTCGAGACCTTTCATGATTGAGAACACCCGCCCACAAGCCTTTTATTAATAATGGCAAAAACTACTACACTAGACGAAGAAGAAACCCCTCATTGGTGGAAAATTAATTACAGAAATTCCTTATTGGTCAAATTCAAAACTGGCGGAAAGAAAGGGTTAATATTGCCAACTTAAACAATGACTGAAAGAAATTTAACAAAGAACAAACTTATGAACCCAAAATTTCTCCAAAAACACAGTTCGTTCACTTCGCATTAGGGTGCATAATTGTAGTCCTTCAGTAGTGCCATCTAGAAGAAAATGTCCACACTTCTTACTACAGGCAAAACAAAAATACATCGAAAACGACACAGTTCAGAAAACTTCAAAATTTACAAGTAGGGACATCTTCTGAGAAACTTGAGAATTAACACTGTAGTTAAAGTTCAGGCTTCCTCCTGTAGAGGAGTTTCAACCGGCGCAATGTTTGAATTAGCGGAGCGGAGGTGTACCGCCCGGTACAATTATTATTATTATTATTATTATTATTATTATTATTATTATTATTATTATTATTATTAACGGGCGAGTTGGCCGTGCGCGTAGAGGTGCGCAGCTGTGAGCTTGCATCCGGGAGATAGTAGGGTCGAATCCCACTATCGGCAGCCCTAAAGATGGTTTTCCGTGGTTTCTCATTTTTCACACCAGGCAAATGCTGGGGCTGTACCTTAATTAAGGCCACGGCCGCTTCCTTCCAACTCCTAGCCCTATCCTATCCCATCGTCGCGATAAGACCTATCTGTGTCGGTGCGACGTAAAGCCCCTAGCAAAAAAATATTATTATTATTATTATTATTATTATTATTATTATTATTATTATTATTATTATTATTATTATTATTATTATTATTATTATTATGATTTAATAGTGCTGTGAACCCTATTTTACCATAAGGTATATTAGGGGTTGTAGTTTATACAAAATAAAAATCATAATTCAATACATAAACAGCAAAATAGACATGAACAGAAATGGAAAGATAAAAGTATGATATATATAATCCTTAATACTAGAGCACTAATATTTAAAATACCAGATCATATAATGTACAATACATATGTTAAACAGCTAATAAGCAGAAAATATCAAATTATATATGTTTAAATACATAATCAATAAATTCTGAAAATGAAAAGTGCAGCATTTTTTTTATAAAGTATGAAATTTAGTGGTTTTTCAAAATAGCAACTGCAAGTTAACAAATGCATCTTAAGTTCAAAACGTGCTCTCTCAAAAGCAGGACAGTTGAACGGAATGTGTTCTACAGTTTGAATGTCTTCGGTGCAGAAGCACAGTGAGCCATTTTGTGTTGGAATTTTGAATCGCTCGAAGTAAGCGTTCAGTTTACCATGACCTGGTAGCACTTGAGTTAAATGAACGTTGCACCTTATATATTTGCATCCCAGCCTACTATAAACATTTGAAAAATGTCAGCTCTTTCGTTCAGCGTCGCTTGTGATTCACTGAGTATAGTCGCACCCGTATTTTTGTTTTATGCACCACTCGACTGCTTTCAATATTGCAAGCAGCTCGGCTTGAAACACGGAACAGTATTCCTTTAGTTTTATTTTCTCAGAATGAACTTCGTCTTCACGCTTAAATACCACGAAGACGCAGCCCACTATTGTTCCGCTGCTGGAAATGCGAGAACCATTTGTGTATATTGAATGGCTGTGATCTCTGGTACATGGTTAGTCAAATACAGAGCTCATATAATCTGCTGGATGTCCGGCGGCAGTATGATGTGCAGGAAGTTCATTTCCACTCCTTCCAAATCCCGCGGATGTATTCTGTTCTTCTTACAGTTGACAGAAGTTGACATGCTGAATCCTGTGAGATGCAGAGGTTCTATACCAGAAATAATAAGGGCAGCGTCTGTCGATATTATAGGCCTAGAGTAAGCGCGTGTGATGCGTAACACGAAACCTCTTTGAATTTGAGACAATTTCTGTTGCGCCCAGTTTTTATGCAGAACATGTTCGGAAGCAGTCACACAATAAAGCACCATTGGTTCAACAGCTCCACGGTATATCATCTTCATAATTTCCGAGTTTAGTCCCCAGGTGAGTCCTGCTACCATTGTCAGGCTCCATGCAATTTGGCTGCTTTGGTTTACACATGTTGAAAGTGCGATCTAAATAAAAGTTTGCTGTCTAAAATTATTCTTATATATGTCATGCTATCTACAATATCTAATTTTTGGCCATCTAGTTTAATCACCGGTGTCTCAAATTTCCTTTTCTTGGTGACTAGCATAAGAACAGTCTTAGGTGCGTTTAATTTCAATTTGTTGTTATGTCCCCACCTTAGAATTATTCGAGTGCTTCATTTGCTGCAGATGTTAATGTATTTGTTGTTCTACCCCTAACCAGTAGTAATGCATCATCTGCATAAGCAGTTAGCGACCAATTATCGGGAAGCTTCTGTTGAAGAATATCATCATAGAGTATGTTCCAGAGACCCGGGCTACAATCAGAGCCTTGTGGGCAACCTCGATCTACGTTTCTTGTCACAGCTGTTGTGCAACAAATGATCAGATGCACTTTTCTATTTGTGAGGTAATTTTGCATTAGCCTATAAATGTTTTTTGGACAACCCTTCACTTTCAGCTGATGCAACACTTTAGGCCACCATGCAAAGTTGAACGCACCGGAGATATCTAATGATACTAGTAGTCCGAATTCTTTGCAATCATAGATAGATTTCATCCTTTGTGTCACTTTATGTACTGCATCTTCCGTAGATTTTGATGGCATAAACCCAAATTGGTTTGCATGTAAACTGTCCTTTATCGCGAAGTTAAACATCACTCTATTAATTATAAACAGTTTCAGGAGAAAGTCAGTACAGGCACTATGAATATGTTTCACAATATTTGCAGATATGGCATCAATTCCTGGGGCTCTCTTATCATCTAACTTCGAGATCACATGATTAACTTCTTTCATGCTAAAAGGCTTTTCATCTTCTGTTTCTGCTGCAAGCATGGTTTCCTTTCGAAATGCAGCCTGCCTTTCATTATCAGTATCGTCTTTAGGAAAAAATGTCTCTACTAGGGCATTTTCAGTTTCTAATGGTGTTGTTGTGAATCCATTGCCAGTGTCAATATTATGCAGAGTAGTGTTGAGGTTATCTGTTTTTAGACATATTTTATAAATTTTCCCCCAGGGATTTCTACTTGATTCCGAGGAGCAGAATTGTTTCCAGCTATTTAATTTAGTCTGCATAATTGTTTTTCTATGTAGTTCTCTGATACGTTTATACTAGGCTTCATATGCAAGCTTGAGAGTGTCACATGTGCATATTTTGTATCTTCTCTGAGCTTCTAAGAAGCGATTTCGGAGTGCTGTAAGTTGAGGTGTCAACCAGTAGTTCTTTGGGTGGTTGTGTGACTGTTTGGGAAGGTGGGAGTTGCTCGAACCTCGGAATTTATTAAAACAGTTTTATAACCTGCCTATAATTTATGCCATAGAAAAACCTTATTATTCCAGGAAGCATCATCAGTTGTTATAAAATTTGTTCTTATACTCGTTAATTGCCTAAACTGGATCAATATATCCCAAAATACATATACAGAAGGTTCATATTACACAGCCATGAGGTTATGTAAGCGAAAGGAAGTAGGTTACATTTACAAGGCAGAAAACAAGGTGTACGGAAAAAACCTAAGCACTCCAGAGAACAAACTCTTACTTCACATAATTTGGATTACGGCCCTACAAAGCAGAGGCTAATCCATACTGTACTGTAACTAAGTAAAGGTAGAAATGTAAAGGCCAAACGAGACATAAAAAATTTAACGGTTATAAAAACTTAGTCACTAAATAATTAGCATTAAGTATTAACGAGGTTACCACACCCGTGCTTCCTTATATTTGGCTAATTCCTTTTATGGAATAACCTTCAACTGCAGACTCCTTACATGAACTTTCCCTCCGAAGTTTAAAGCTTTACATGGCTAGGAAGGAGACGGACGACATAGCAGCTACATGCTAACAGAAAACCTAAAATCTTCTCGAATTTAACACACAAGTGTATTCACTTAAAAATTGTATGTTACTGCCATACCTTATTAGTATATAATGTCCATGCTGTTTCTCATTCCTTCACTCTCCGTTGGGAGTCGCCCTTATCTCCTCTCTCAGATGATGTTCACACACAATTTATACACACAAGGCACCTTACCCGAATACCTTGCTGTTAAATAGAGGTTCAGCTGATATTGAGGGTGATGCTGATTCCTTCTCGCGGTGCCCCTGGATAGATATAGGTAACTGTGTTTCCTATACTGAACTAAACGTCAGTTCTTGGTTCCCAGACTACCGCATGTGATCTCCTGGCTAATTGTATATGAATCTTAGGATACAAGCTCTTTTCGGAGCCAATCTGCAGAGCCCTTGGGAACTGTTCTGAGAGCCCCTCAAATCAACATCAAAGGAATCAGTAGGTCTAAATGTGAGTAGCTTTCCAAGCTGGTATTGGAAAATAATGCTGATGTGATCAGCATTCAGGAAACGCATGCCTCTCATCAATTTCGGTTTCATTCGAGAGGAAACATCCCAGGATACAAGTTGTTGGGAAGTACTTGCCACCAGTATTATGGAACCGCAACCTTGGCTCAAAATTCCATCACCTGTTCTTATTTATTTTCAGCTAATTCTGATGCAGAAATGTTCAGCATCACGACAAAAGTTAATGATGTGTTATTCACAAACTTTTATGAAGCTCCAGGAATTCAGTAGCCTGGCAGTGTTCTTCAAAAGGTCTCTCACACATTCATCTACGTGGGCGATTTCAATAATCATCACACTCTGTGAGGGTATAGGAATAGAGAGTGCTCAGTGAGGAGAAAAAATTCTAGAGTGGGCAGTGATTTGTAACTTGCAACTTATTTTCAATCCAAAAACCAAACGTACATTTAAGTCAGGAAGATGGAACTCTAAAATCAATCCTGACTTGTGCTTTGTTTCAAATGATCATCAGTGATCCAGCTTACCTGCATTTCATAAAGTTCTTATGAACTTTACACATTGTCAACGTCGATCTGTCCTTCTGGAAATTACAATGTACACTCCAGATCTTCACCACTCTCTCGTTGGAACTTTGGTAAAGCTAACTGGGAGAGCTACTCAGCTGATATCGAGAGTTCCATACGATGGATTCCACCTGAGGTAAATAACTAGGTTTGTGAAAGCTGTTCTACACTGTGCTAAAACACATATTTCCCGTGGAGTGAGAAAGGAATTTATTCCATGTTAGAATGAGGCTTGTGAAGTACTTTTATGAGGTGTTACAGAGGTAGGGTATGGTGAAAAAAGATATAGCTGACGACCTCCTCCATAGGTACCGGTACACTAGATGGAACTAGGTGAAACAGATGGAAAGAGACCACGGATAGACCTACACTGGACTCAGATGCTCGAGTAGAAAAGCTATGAGCCTTCTGAGGAAAGTGAGAGGAATACCTCACAGTCCCAAGTTGAAACCAGAAGATTCATCCAATCATGTCTCCAGCCGCATTGCCAGTTTATCTAAGTTAAAGCCCGACAAATATGACAAACGGCTCATAAAAACCAACTGTTATATAGGAGAAAGGAATACACTACTTCTTCCAACATTTCTGCTCCTTTTACTGATCAAGAGCTTGTGCTTGCCATAAAGGAATTGAAACATGGAAAAACCCGTAGTTATGGTGGTATACACACGGAAGTTTTGAAGCACGGTGAAAGAAATGTAAGGAACTGGCCTGTGCGGTTTTTTTGAAACACACTACGAATAAGTATATTCCCTTCAGAGTTAAACGAACTAAGATTCTAACTATCTTAAAACCTGGTAAACCTACGGACTCTGTCAAAAGCCGATTTTCTTAATGAGTGTCTGTTTTAAGCTCTTGGAACGGCTTATCTACAACACATATTGAGACAGGTTTCGAAAAGCGCTTGAAGAGTGAAGCAGTGTTTATTGATCAAACAGCTGCCTACGATATAGTGTGGATAGGTGGTATTGTGTAGAAGTTCTTAAAATTCTTATTAACAATATGCTCTCAAATACAATATTCCAGGAGTAATGCATACAAATCACAGCAAAATAAACGTACTTAAGAGCCATCTACCTTAAGGATGTGTTCTTTCTCCATTCGTGTTTAACCTGTATATTGCAGACACACCTGTTACGAGCTCTCTTCAATTTACTTTTGCCGACGATCGGGCAATAATTACTCAGCATGAGGGTGCTAATGTGATATAGAGAACTTTAAATGCAGACATGAATGTCCTGTGCAAATACATCAAAATGTGGTGCTTGAAACTGGGCTCTAGTAAAATAGATATATGCTTCTTTGATTTAAATAACAGGCAAGCTGACATCACCTTGAAAGTGTCACTTAATGGAAGATTTCTCCCTCACATTATCAACCGCAAATACCTAGGCGTTACTCACGATCGAATGCTATAGTACATGAAAGATCTCACGAATATAGCAGCCAAATTAAGGTTACTTTGCGTACTTCAGCTACGGCGCTGATGCTTTCCACAGCTGAGTAGTTCTTCAGTTTGGGTAAACATCAAAAGGGTAGACACGGTCCAATGCATGTTATTAGTGGCATAGTAAAATCTACTCCTCCCTTCTGGTTGCCTGTGCTCAGCCACATAGAACCACTTACAATTAAAAGACTGAATAACTTGGTTATAGAATACAAGAATATATTGGCCAATGGTGATCTCCTCGTCCATGAAGATGTTAACATCACATTCAGACGCCTGAAATCCAGATCCCCTCCTCTTGAAACAGCACAGATACTTGTTAGGAGGAAATACAATCCAAAAACTGATTGGCAACAGGAGTGGAATGGTGTAGCTCCGACTCAATGGCAGACATTGTTCAACTGTAAGAATCTTCCACCTTGCTTTGATTTGCCCCGCAAACATGGGTAGCCCTCAACAGAGTCCGTACTAACCATAGTAGATGCAGATCAATGATGTTTAAGTGGGGTAAAAGATCTTCCCAGCCTGTGACTGTGGTGCAGTTAAGCAGACTATCAACTATACTGTCACCAAATGTGTTGTTAGGACATTCATTGGATCAACACAAGACTTCGTGATGGCTTCTACTGAGGCCATACGATGGGTAGAAAATTTAGATCTCAATCTTAGAACACCCTTTTGCTTGCATGAATGTTTCACTGTTATAATGCATATATTTTGTACTTATAATGTAGGTATATATTATATGACAAGCAGATTAGAGCGGATGTAGGTTGCAATAGTTACGTAAAAATAAAACGGCTAGCACAGAATAGGGTGGCATTGAGGTCTGCATCAAACCAGTCTATGGACAGATGACTCGAACAACACATGCATATTCGTGCTTGCTGTTTATGTGTGTTCTTTTGTGTGCTGTACCACACAGCGAGCTACTGAAAACCTACTGGATCAATCGAAAACTGAGCAAACACCAGAATGTATAATGAAATTATCGTGGTCCCTAGATGGCCGATTAGCGAATGATAATAATAATAATAATAATAATAATAATAATAATAATAATAATAATAATAATAATAATAATAATAATAATAATAATAATAATAATAATAATAATAATAATAATAATTGTACCGAGAGGTACACCTCCAACCGGCACGTTTAAGAGAAGTGCCTTAAGGAACACTATCTATCGAACAAAACGTGAAACTGCTAATCAATTAAGTTGGGACTTTGTTCAGAAGATGTCACTACTGAATAACTCAGTCAATTTGTTATTTTAAAGTTTCCTAAACTGACTGGATTCCTTTTTGCTTTGGTGTACATCAAGAAGTTTGAACTTTTTTCCATAGATGTGTCTACTTTAAAAGCTGAGGTCACGCACTCTGGTACAAGGTTGAATATTAATTATTTGAAGAAGTTTGGTGTTTATAGGTTTTCTCAACTAAAGACTTTCAATTATTTTGATTGTTCAAGGTTTGCAACACTTCCTTCTCTTCCCGCCACCTTTGGAGTCTGGCCAACAACAAATTTTCCGTAATTATTTTTCAGCCAATCATAGACTTTATTGTAGCTTTTTGGTTGAACCAATAAAAATGAGAGGGTGTGTCCGGGTTTAGTCCAGAGCCTTCTCGAACCCTCCTCTCTGGTATATAAGCTGCGGTTTTTCCAAGCTACCTTGTCTTATTGATCGTCGAAGTTCTGAGTGTGTGTGTTAAGACAGGAGGAGGGTGCTTCATTCTTTGGCAGATAGAATATCAGCCCAGGTAATGGCCACAAGTCTTCTATCTCTGTAGCTATCTCCGCAAACTCACCCGAGGGGAAGGTTCTGATCTTTAACTATGTAACCAACTTTTTTCTAAAATATAAACTTTCTTTCGGCTAATGTAAAATTTCATAAAGACTTAAACTGCAAATCGGGGTAGAGAGTGCGTTACCCTCTAGAGTTCCCCTTCAGAGGTGACTACGATTTTGTAACCGTTTCTCTTTCTGTAAAGCATTAATTAACCGTTATTTCTAGTCACCTCAGTAGCTTGGGATTAGCCTCTGTATCATCGCGTCGCGAGCCCAAGTAGGCTTTTAAAACTTGGTTTTCACGGAGCGTAAGTGTACGCCTCCATACCTTTTTTAGTTTTGGCCAGTAATTTAACTGTTCTTCTTTTTCACGAAGGCCCAGTAGTATGGGTACTAGATACCCCTGCGTAGGGGTTGTGCCTAGAGAGGCCAGAGATTGTAAGGTTTTGTGTAAAGTTGCCTTGAGTAGGCTGTAAGAAATTGGGAGCCAGTCTCCTTTGTTGAATTCGGAGAGCTTGTAAACTCTTTCTGGTTTTTGTGTAATACCGAGTGTTGCCTTTGGAAGTCTGTAAATTGTCACGGTTGGAGAAAAGTGCTCTGGAAGTTGGTGTCTATAAACGCTACATCGGCGTCATTTTAAACTTGTAAATGTAGAGCTTGAAGCCCAAAACCGTTATTAAATTCCATATTCTGGGGTTTTCTATTCTTGTATCAAAATTGTCATTGTACCTGATACATTGTTTTATTTACTAATTGAAGAATTTTGTTGAGTATGAGATCTGAAAATAAATATAACTTTCATTTTAAAGTTTAAAATTAATTTTTGTTATCGTAGTTAGATTCATTCAAGCCCACACATTCTTTCACCTCTCTGTTCCACGGAAACTCCGTAACAATAATAATAGCTGATGTTTCTAGAAAGATTAGTTACAACACCTTTGATTGGACTCCAGGATTTTAGAAAGGGACAAACTGATTGGGTGATCATTTTGTTTTGATAGCATTTGCTACAAAGTCATGATTGATAACTTTAGACAAATTAAAATAGAACTGATTGTATACAGGTTTTCAAACATCAACATTTTACCAGCTTAATATAATACTTGAACACCAGGAAGCAGTGCGACATAGATGCTAGAGACATCCAGACCCCGACAGTCAAACTACTTAGAGCATCTGATGGTTCGAGAAATTTACACGGCCACTAGCATAGGCAGTGAGAGGCAATTTTAAATAGGCGGAGAGACCTTACTTCTGGTACGATTATTATTATTATTAATTTTATTATTATTATTAATATTATTATCTGATCATTTTCTTGTAGTACTTCTGATGCTGAGTACCTATCACGCACAATCTCCATTCATCTTACAACTCCCTGTTTCAACCTCGTTTCCACAACTAAAATGTAACGAAGCATCCATGACACCTGGTTCGAGATTGGACCCCCACGTATTTTTATTTTCTACACCGATTCCATACCGTAGCGTTGAATGACTTATTGGTATTATGAATCATACTATGAAGATATTTCCACAGCAAAGAGGATTTCATTCATGGGCTCCATTGCGTAGACGACTTTTAGTGGTATTCCTGCTTTATGTTTATAACTGTCAAGCCTTGGATCGTTAATATGAACACAACTGTCTGTTCCCGTAGGCCACCTGTGGTGGTAAGGCCTGTCTTTATAGGCAATCATAAGATGAAAATGTTGTCCATATATCATAGGCTTTTTGTACCAGTTACCAAAAAACTACGTTCGCCTTCTTCGCATTTCGATATTTGGTGCCCATGATGAAGAATTTAAACCAAAAGACAAAACGTAAATAGGAATTGCACAATGTTTTCAATGAGAACATGTACTTATGGAAATCATGGAACCTGACATTACTGCTGCACACAAACCATAAGCAGAGGTGAAATCTGGGGAGAAGTGTTCTGCAGCAACTGCAAAATTTTATCTTTAAGAATCGAAAGGAGCCACTGAATTCCTTGTTCTCCTCAAACCGAGACACGAATGCATTGGTAAATTTAAATCATTATCATGTCGAACAATAATAATAATAATAATAATAATAATAATAATAATAATAATAATAATAATAATAATAATAATAATAATAATAATAATTGTTACCATGGTTTGGTGGATCAGCAGAGGTGAAAGAAGGTGCTGGGATGAATAGGTCTCAACTTACGAAATTAAAGTTAATTTACAATTTTACAAGGTTATATTTTATTTTCAAGATCAAGAAATAGCAAGTATAACAGGAACTCATTTGTATATCCACAAGTGAAGAAAGTACAATTACAGTTTATTAATGGATTTTTGGCTTCGAGCCCCAGATTCACAATTCTTGAGCAATTAGCCCCACTTAACTCAAATACAAGGTTTGACAAAGGGGCAGAAAACCCCAATCATGCCCAGGAGCACTTGCTCCCTATTACTCAGTAAAGCCTACTTGAGGCACACAGAAAATACCATTTAAGAAAGAGCAACCCGCTCTCAAATTTCAAGCCTATCAAAGGCCACACCAAACTCCACCTTCAAGCTGACCTCCAAGCACATGAAAACAGGGGTAAAAATTCCCAACCTACTGAGGCCTATTCCATAAAGAAACAGGACAATTACATGGCCCCCAAAATACCAACTTGAGAGGAGGCGAAACTGCACTCCTAATAAATTTCCTTAAAACCTATTTGGCACTAGGCCGCTTATGCAAGGGCTAATCCCATACTACGGAGGTGACACGATTGAAAAATATTGACATTACGAGTAGAAGGGAAACTGTTATAAAAACGTAGTCACCTCAAAACAAAATGAATGGGAGCTCGAGAGGGTTAGGCACCCTCTATCCCAATTTGTAGTTAAAGAGACAGACTTTCTACCAAGTGTCTTTTACATTTTAAATATAGGTTACATGAGGAAGGTTTCGAACCCACCCCGAGGGTTAAACTGCTGAGCTAGCAAACAAAGAAGTTATTAAAAGGCCATTACCTGATGGATGAACTGCAGCTGGAAGAAAGGGGCGCTTCCCGCCCCCTGCTATATAGTCACACTAGGAAAGATGTTACTGAAGTGGCCCCGAGACCAGAAAATCAGCAGTTTATATATCCTCGTGGAAGATTTGAGACGTTTCATGAATGATTACAACCCGCCCACAAAATGTTATTGGTTACCGAACACATTTACAGAGTAGGTTGGGGAAGAAAGCCCCGATTGGTCGAAAATTAATTTAAGAAATTCGGGATTGGCTAATTTCAAAACTGGCGGAACGAACGGATTAACATTGCCAACTGAAACAATGACAGAAAGAAATTTAACAAAGAGCAAACTTATGACTACAAAATTTCTTCAAAGAAAAGTTCCTTCACTTTGCACTAGGGTGCACAATTGTAGTTCTTAAGTGGTGCCATCTAGAAGAGAATGTTCACACTTCTTGCTACAGAGAAAACAAATATAAATCGAAAAAGACACAGTTCAGAATTCTTCAAAATTTACAATAGCGTCATCTTCTGAGAAACTTTAGAATTAACATGGTTGTTAAAGTTCAGGCTTCCTCCAGTGGAGGAGTTTCAACAGACGCAAATTTTGAATTAGCGGCGTGGAGGTGTACCGCCCGGTACAATAATAATAATAATAATAATAATAATAATAATAATAATAATAATAATAATAATAATAATAATAATAATAATTGTACCGGGAGGTACACCTCGACACCGCTCATTTAAAATAACCGCCCTAATAAACTCCTCTATTTATAATGGATTTTAAATAACAAGATGTGAGTCATGAAGTATTTTGCAGCTCAGTTTATGCCTTCATGTGATTTCTGGCCTATTGAGTGTGCTGGACCGTCGTTATATGCATTTCCTTATTCTCGGCTTGGTAATTGTGCGCCTGGTAGCGGCATTGTACTAGGCTTCCAGGTCCCTAGAGTGTGCTGCTTCCTGGGTACGGAAAGTCGAACTTGCTCCGCGATCGTGTGATGTGAGACGACAATGACTGAGTATTTCAGTTGTTCTGATTATTATTCCCAAGAAGGCAGCTTGCTGGGCAAAGATCTGCTTGAATATTAAGTGATAAAAGTGCCCATTCGAGAGCTGTGGAGATGATACTAGGACTGGGTCCAGGATAACTAATCGGCCAACCTCGCCCACCTGGGCGATTAGGCCTGAAATGTTGGTTTGTTTTTCTTAGAATTTGGCATTTTCCGACCTTGTGCGTATATTTGAATCTTCTTGTCTACGGCACTAACCTGATCAGCGAGATCTAATAATGCATACTATCTAGGGAAATAGAAACTGTTTTGGCGTAATAACTGTGAGAGGAATTATTGATTCAATGTTCGTGTAATTCAGAATTGGTGGAATATTCGAAAAACAGGTCTTAATGATGTCAATGTTATGTTTGGTTTATTACTGGGGTTTCAATGAAACTGGAAATATGTACTTCCATTTAACCTTCATGGTGTGATAATTTAAAAGGTTCATAATGTAAAGTTAAATGAATCTATGCTGTAGGAGCTCCTAACAATAATTGCTTACGAATACGTTAATGGAATAAATCTCTATTCGGTGGTTTAACATGATATTGTTTAACTTATTCCAATCATGGTTATTATCTTGTAGATTTTGCAACCACCATTTTGGGAATAAAGGTATTAAGGTGAAAATTTTCTAATGGACTGCTCAGTTTGCTTGGGTGGCCATCTTGTTGGTATGTGGGTGTCACGGGACTGTTGCGATGTAACAGAATGTAAACAGTTTGGGGGCGTGTGCTCTATTGAGTCTGACATTTGAGTGTCGTCTTATTATTATGACATTTGACGCTCGCCGATTTGGATGGGATTTTTCCTGGTGTGGTTGGATTTTTCTCCGGGCTTGTGATAATTATGTCTGATTTACTGAAGTTCTTGTGGTAACGAGTTTTGAGCCTGCATTATTTCTTTGTGGCTGTTAATTGGATTATAATTGTTTTTCTTCTCCTGGATTATTTGATGCTTGCCTGCCGTTTGTGTTTCATTACCGATTTCAAATATTAAATACAAACCGAGTTAGTGCCTTAGAAAATGTTTTCGATTTTCATATCCTAATTGAAGACTTCAACATTGTGAGATTGGTTTTAATGCACTTTTCCCTTTTACTAATTTCTGATTAATTGTTGATATCTCAATTGATTTAATCTGTAGTGTGTTAAACATGGTCGGAAACCTTTTTTAAATTTAATTAAATTAAAGTTATTTTTCTCAAACAAAATCTGAGAATGTTATTATTTCAGCCAAGGATAAATAAAAATTAAGTTTTACTCGTTCCGCTTGGCCTCGTGTGCCCTTGCTTTCACACTCTGCGAAGACCTTTTCCTTGGGATCTCTTGGGTAAGTGTCTCTATTTTATTGTTGTTCTATTGCTTGTTTGATCCCTGGTTGTGCGAAACGCTCTCACTTCGTTTGATTTCTTGTGTCGTGAGACCTTTTTAAAAATGTAAAATCCGGGAGATAGTAGGTTCGAATCCCACTATCGGCAGCCCTGAAGATGGTGTTCCGTCGTTTCCCATTTTCACACCAGGCAAATGCTGGGGCTGCAGCTTAATTAAGGCCACGGCCGCTTCCTTCCAACTCCTAGGCCTTTCCTATCCCATCGTCGCCATAAGACCTATCTGTGTCGGTGCGACGTAAAGCCCCTAGCAAAAAAAATGTAAAAATTTTCTCTGTGGGTTCAATTGATGAAACTATTAGGTTCATGCGCTTTCTGGTTGCCTTAGCAACTACGTTCTGTTATTTTCATTATTTGTGTTGGGTGCTATCCCTTTCTAATGTTTCTTGTTGTCCTATAGGCTATTTATGTAAGGTCATAGTTATTACATTGGCTAAAATAATAGGGAAGATCTGTACTAGAAATTTAAAGCTATAAAGAGAAAGGCAGGATTTGTATTGGGTCGTGACTTCTGTTTTTTCTGTTACATATTAATATGGCTGCCCGGTCTGTGTTGTTGCCGAGAATGTTGCGGAAGGGAGAGCTGTTGTACGAGATCGAAGTGAGGGGATTGAAGTCGACCGGCTCTAGGGAAGGTGATGTTGCCTTACTGATGGCTTCTCTCGATTGTCCCGTTAAATCAGGTGACGTGGGTGTCGGATTGGGTGAGTCGGTGCAGTCCGTAAGTCTTTACGTAAATGAATTGTTATCTCTTATGAATCAGCTAAAAGAATTACAGCCCTCTGATTACCAGATAAGGCGACTAAAATCTAGAACTAATCACTTCATCAACAGAATTCAGGATTTGATGTCTCTTTGTCCTGAAGTTGAATTAATGGCTCAGTGTACATCATTGTTGACATCAGTGATTAATATTTCCATTGAATTTGACCTTATAATAAGTACGAAAAATGTTGGTCAATTGTCATTGAGTGATGAAACTAGTATTAATGAAGGTAATTGTCCTGATGAAAATCAGGACCCTTTTACCCCTCAAACTATTGGTAACCCGTCAACTCATTGCTGCGCCCTCAGTCTAGTATTCGAAAGCTTATTGGTTAATCATGTTCGACCCCTAATTCGATTAAGGTCCCCTTTAAAAATGTAAGTATTTTCTCTGTGGATTCAATTGATGAAACTATTAGGTTCATGCGCTTTTTGGTTGAGTTAACTGAGTCGGCCAGTGTATATTCCACGGATGCACTTGGAATTTTTAGGGTGTTATTTCCAAACTTTGAAGGGGTTCTAAAAAGGGAGATTTCAAAAGCAATTCATAATAATTTGAGTGTAACTGAATTTCATGAAGTGATTCTGGGAAAGTTTATCCCTTCGCTCGCGTTACAGAGTCTAGTGCCTAAACATTGTTTTAGGACTCAGTTCTTGCACGAAAGTTTGTTGGCATATGTGTTGGATTTAAAATTTTACTGTGAGGTATTTAAGATCACGGTTCCTGAAGGAGAAATGGTAGCTCGCATTCTTAAAAGTATTACGCCTGAATATAGATCCTTTTTGTCATTTACTAAGAGCCCAAGTAACTTCGCTGAACTGGAGGAAGCCTGTACCTTCGCCGAAGATGTGAACACGGGGATGAGTCACGACATGCTAGATATCCTCCTCCCTGTGTTTCAAATAATCCTACTCATGTTTCCACTCATCCTGTCACCCTTCTTTGTCTAAGAAATGCTTTGCATGTGGATCTAGGGACCATCTAAGGAATAATTGCCCTTCTGAGAAACGTAGAAGTACATTGAGTCAAGGGCAGAATAGTGGTTGCTATGTATGTGGTTCCAAGTTCCATGTAAAAAGACAGTGCCCTAAATTAGACAATGGTAATTCTCGATGACTAATTGATGTACCCAGTGCAGTTAAAGAAAGCTTATTTGTTGATAGTAATAAGAATTATAAGGGTTCTTTTCCTCAGATGCTGGGTATTTCTGGAAATATCATTCCGAAGGCTTCGACAATTTGTCTTGAGGTCAACAATGTGCCTGCATTGGGTTTGATCGATTCAGGTAGCGTTGTGCCACTTATGAATGCAGATTGGTATTGGAAGATGAAATATTGTTGCAAATTACCCGAAATTAGGACTTCTTATCTTAAATGTGTGACTGCTAATGGAAGTAAATTAGGAATTCTGGGTTCCACATCAGTCAAGGTCAGAATTGCAGAATTCACTTGGAAAATAGATTGTCTTGTGGTTTCTAATTTGTCATATCAGATGATTTTAGGTGCTGACTTTATGGTCAAGGTATGAATGTTCTTAATTTGCAAGATAGAGAGTTTAGCTTCAAATTCTGTCCAGGTAGAAATGTTAATTTCAATGATGATCTGATATTTCAAATGTACCCAACTTTTGCTTTGGATGACGATATTGAGGTATGCGACAGTGGCAAGTTAGATCTTGATCACCTATCTGAGGACCAAGCTTCTAGAATTCGTGATCTTTGTGCTATGTATCCTGATGTCTTTACTGATAAGCTTGGATTGACTAATGTTCTTAAGTACCACATTGATGTAACAGATAAGATTCCAGTTAGATCCCCTCCTTATAGGTTGGCCCCACTTAAGATGGTTGAATTAAAGAAGATCATTGATAAGATGCTCGAGGATGGTGTCATTAGACCTTCTATCTCCCCATACTCATCCCCGATGTTTTGGTCCCCAAAGCGTCTGGAGGATACAGGCCAGTGACTGATTACAGGGAATTAAATCGTAAAATCAACATGCAATCAGTTCCTTTACCTGATTTGCACACTTGCTTCTCTTGGTTCCATGGTGCCACCTACTTTTCGACCTTCGATTTGAATCAGGCATACAACCAAGTACCTGTAGTTGAGGAATCTATCCCTCTTACTGCATTTACCACCGACTGGAACCTATATGAGTACACGAGAATCCCTTTTGAGCTACAGACGGGAGCTGCTGTGCACACTCGATTGTTGGATTCTGTGTTTGGGGATGTGAAATTTAAATTTGTGATAAATTATCTTGATGACCTCGTTGTTTATTCATCAAATTTTGAAGATCATCTCAAGCATGTCAAGGAAGTGATGGAAAGAATAAAGAATGCAGGTTTAACCGTGAAGCTTTCCAAAGCCAACTTTGCCAACCTCAGACCTCCTTTCTGGGTCACGTTGTGTCCTCACAGTGTGTTTCCATAGATCATGCCCGTACTCAGGCTATTCATGGTTTCAAACCTCCTAAAGATGTAAGATAAGTTGCTAGATTCACTGGCATGACCAATTTTTTCAGAAAGTGTGTCCCTAATTATGCAGAAATTACTGCTCCATTGAATTCCTTGCGTAGGAAGGATGTTAAATTTGTGTGGGAATGTCCTCAAGGAAGAGCCTCTGAGGCCTTGAAAAACGCTCTTAGCAATGCTCCAGTCCTTGCAATACCAGATTTCAATAAGAAGTTCATCATCCAAACTGATGCCTCTGGGAAGGCTACTGCGGGAGTCCTGTTACAGGAGTCTGAAATGAGTAGCAGACCTATCGCCTATGCGTCTAGATCTCTTTCTCCTCTGGAAAGGAAGTATTCAATCTACGAAATGGAATGTTTAGCGGTACCATTCTCATTAGAAAAAAATCGTGTTTATGTAGAGTACGTAAACTTCGATTTAGAAACCAACAATGAGTCTCTTTCGTGGGTTCTTAAAAGGCCCAAAAGAACTGGAAGATTGACGAGGTGGGCGCTGAGGATTTCTGCTTTCAATTTTAATGTTCGCAACATTCGTGGAACAGAAAATGTAATCGTTGACGGGCTTAGTCGCATGTTTGATGGAGAGGAGTTTTGTGCAAATTCTGAAGGGAAGTGTATTTCCCAAGTTGGTTTGGTAATGGTGAATCTTATTTTGACAAATCTTCCCATGCTGTATCAGGATATTGGCCTTCATCAAAAGGATGATCCCCAATTGAAGGAAATTTTGGAAAGAATTAATTCTGGTGAAATTATTAAACCCTGTTCTTTGGTAAAGGGGGTGCTTTGTTGTCAATCCCGTCATGATAAAGAGTTAAAGATTGTGGTACCGAAGATTTTGATTCCTGCCATCTTCCAGTATTATCACGATAGTCCTCTAGGTGGACACTTGGGTAATTTCAAAACTCGGTCGAAAATTAGAGAGTTCTTTATTTGAAAAAACATGGATCGGGATATCAAGTCCATGGTTAAATCTTGCAGGACTTGCGCTATTAGTAAACCTAGCCTAAACAACTGTGTGGGGTTATTGTCATCGACTTAAGCTTCTAGGGGTATGGAGCGATTGTTTATAGATCATGTGGGACCCTTCCCACGTTCTGGTCGAGGGAATATGCACGCATTGGTATGCATTGATGCATTCACCAGGTTCTGTTGGATCTTCTCAACCAAGTCGACTAATACGGAGTCCACTATCTCCTGTTTAAATTCTATCTTCGCCTCTTTTGGAACGCCTAAGTTTTTGGTCTCAGATAATACTAGTGGATTTACTAGTCACTTGTTCAGGAATTATTTGTTTGATTTGTGCATTTCGCATATGACAACAACTCCCTATTATCCTTACCCGTCATATTCAGAGAGAATGAATAGGAATTTAAAATCTGCACTCATAGCCTACTACCACTCGAATCACTCCAAGTGGGATACATGTCTACATTGGTTATCCTATGCCTTTAATACTGCAACCCATGAGTCCCATGGAAAGAACCCCATGGAATTGATGTTCAGTTTTGTTCCATTTTCTCCTCTATCAAACCTCCTTCATATGGAGGAACTGTCACCTGAGGTGTCTACTCCTCGTGATGTGCGCAAGGTGTGGGACGAGACAAAAGCAAAGTTAGCTGTGTCATGAAAAGGTACGAAAAAACTATGACAAGCGCCGAAAACCCACTAAGTTAAGTATTGGAGATCAGGTCTTCAAAAAATATTATCCTATCGTAAGGCTATGAGAAAATTTTCTTCTAAATTAGCTCCCAGATTCCAGGGACCTTGTACTATATTACAGTTTTGAAGCCCAGTATCTATGTTCGTCAGTGATCCTATTGCTAAAAGGATACGGAGAGTGCATTTATCCCCAGTGAAAGCGGCTTGATGTGTTGTGTATCATTGTGTTGGGTTGTGATTTGAAAATTTTAGCGGGAAATTTGGTGGTAATTAGCCTGTTAATAAGTTTGATTTAGCTTGGCGATGCAAGTACGGAACTTGTTCTGTAGGTATGAATATAGGAATCTGAGTATTAGTGTAACTATATTTTAAATGGTTCTTATTTTGGGGGACATGTGGGATCCCTTTGAGGTAGCGAAGCATAAGGAAATCTGTGTTTGATGATCTCATCAAGTCCAAACATATTGTACATTTGTGTATAGCCGTGGAATTAAAACCTTCATGAGTAAATTGTGGTTAAATTTATCTAACTATTATAATTATTAATTCTCGGTTGGTGAGAATTTATTTCGTGTGGTGTTATTGTTATGGATTGAATCTTGAGAACTGATGTGATTCTCGGTTTTGTAATGTATCTGGAGCATGATGATTCTGCGGTGTGCATGATCGATATCGGTATGAGAATTTTACGGTGATTAAAATTTTCTCTGTTCTGATGATATTGACGTGGCAAGTGCCTAGGTTTTTAAAGAAAAGAAACTTTTATGACATAACTCACTATCTTGTGCCTGTTTATTGTAGTGTAGTGATGGGTGGTGCGTGCATACGATATTCAGAGACGTTCATACTTTTAATTAATGGAGGTATCCTGGAAAAGATATGAATTCATCTTCCGGTTTAATGTGTGTTTATTTATTTAGAGTGATGGTCGTATTGGCTATTTGCGTTATGTACTTGTCTCTAACTGTGCCCTTTGAATGGTAATTATCGATGGGATAATCTAGGTTGTAAATCTTGGGATTTTGGGGAATCTTCTGCCTTAATCCGAGACTGGTTGATTGTTGTGGAAGACTGTCGGTTGGGACTAGAATAGAGGGCCTGCTTGCTATGTGCATGAACCTTGTGTTCTAACAGTGTCTTGATTTCTGGATTCCTGGGTGATGGGCTTCTCAATTTAGATCATCTTTATGTCATTCCCTTAGGGTCATTTTGATCTTGCGTTTTACATTTTATTTTCCTCATGAAACACCTGTGGTTTACCTCATTTCATGTTTGCAATGTTGCTTATATCGTTAGGCTTTCTGTTTAAATTTGGTATATTATCTCTTTCGCAATGCAAGTTAAGTCAAGGTGTTGGCTTCGTGTCTTGAATGGAGTCATAAGTATTCTGCCTTGTGCACCGCTGTCATCCTTATTCGCTGAAGTTTTAGTTCGAAATTAGCGCCTATTTACCATTGTATGGTTCCATTTGGAGTTGTAGGTTCATGTAATGTACTAGGAGTTTTGCCTCTTCTGTCCTTTAATGTGTGTGGTTAAAGCTGAGAGATTGAAAGGATTCATGACCTGAGGAGCGTACCCCCTTTTGACCTTAGTGGTATGGTTTCTGATCCTTGTTTATATGTGTGTGTTTCTGTATTGTGGGGTTGATTTTTGGGATTATTTTGGGGTGGCGTTGTGGTTTCGTCAAGAGGTGACTGGGTTCCTCTGGAGCCATAATGGTGGTTGTTGTGATGATTATTTTGGGGGTGGGCACACTGTGATTTGTTGGGATGTTGTCGAGGATTATGTATATCCTTCACCCTTCGAGGCTGACGCATCTGCACTGGTGGTCATTGGTGTGGTGTTGTATTGTTATTGGTGTAGTGTGAGTTTTGTTAGTGGTGTAATGTGGACACTAAGGGGAGGTTGTACATTGCCTTTATATGTTTCCTTGGTGTCGTGGTGGATTTGGCGAATACTCATTTCAATGTATCCGCAGCTCTTTTGGGGAATAATCTTTTATTTAGTGTACTTACTCATTCTGTGTGTGGTTTTGGTTCATCTTCTTACGTTCTCTGGCATAACCTGTTCTTTAGGTGTCATCTTCGATTTAATTTCTGGTGCCGTAATGTTCGTTTGGAATTAACCTACCTGTCTGCGGTATTTTACCACGGGAGCTTGATGTTGATTAATATATTGTCATAATAACTTACCGTTCTGTGATGTGGCCTAATAAGTATGGGATTATTTTGCTCTTCTTATAAGTCATTGATCCTCTGTTTCTTTATGGGGGCCTTGTAGTGGTTTCCTCAATTTTCATTGTGGCTTGGAGATTTGTCTATCGATATGGCACGTTTGCTACCATTTGTTGTTTATCTACCCTCTTCTAGGTATTTGGAATGGTACCTGATTGTTGTGAAGCTACATTGTGGGTCTGCGGACTTCACTTATTGTTAGACCGGGTTTTGGGTGCGCTTCTTTACCTTTCATTTAATTGAGTGGTCATTATGGATGCATTTGTGAATGATGGTGTGATATGGGGGAACTGCGTGATTTCAGATTTGTTTTGCCTCCTGTGTTTTTTCTTGTCATTTTCTCTCCCGGTACTCCTAGTGTGTTAGTGAAGGTATTGCTATGAATTTTTATCCTCCTACCTGATTTTATCCTGGTAATTGTTGATAGTTCGGTTGTTGATGACACACTTAATCGCGTATCCTCCATCTGATTGCATGCAAAAGTCTCCAACTGTAGCAGCCTATGTTGCCTTTGCCTTGAATATCGATATCTCTAACCCTAGGATAGTTATTTTTTCTAAACCTTGTTTGTTGGGTGTGTCGCTGATTTATTACTGTTACTGATCCTTACCTTTCTCCTTGGGAATGAGGTTATGCATAGTGCGATGTGGAAGTTGAATCTGTGTAAGTTGAATAATTATTTTATGACCCAGTTGATGAATTTTGGAATTTTCAAAAATTGTGTTACTGAAATTACTCACTGACTTGTGAGTGCACGGATGTGTTGATGAAACTCAATTAGAGTTGATGTATTATTTTATTCCTTATGCTTACTCTATGTATGATAATTTGATTTATGGCTTCTCTGGACCATCCCTGTCATTTCGCGCTTGCGTTTTGGGTGTGTGCTGCGATGTTCATGTTCAGATGGTTACATAACTGATGATAAAGTGATTAGTGTTGTAATGTCACAGAATTATTAATGTAGTATCTGTTGCACTGACTCATTACTTGAAGATACTTATGTTTCCTTATTTTGCTTTATTTTCTCTTTTCTTCTTTCTTACGGTGTCCTTCTCTGTAAATTTGCGATCGCCCAAGAAGTCATGCCTTTCCCTAAAATTGAAGCCCAAGAATTACTTTAATGAGACCATCATTACTATGTTTCACGAAATATGTGACCTGTTTTTTGGTGTAGGATATGTCAAAGGAAATGTTATGTTATGTTATGTTATGTTATGTTATGTTATGTTATGTTATGTTATGTTATGTTATGTTATGTTATGTTATGTTATGTTATGTTATGTTATGTTATGTTATGTTATGTTATGTTATGTTATGTTATGTTATGTTATGTTATGTTATGTTATGTTATGTTATGTTATGTTATGTTATGTTATGTTATGTTATGTTATGTTATGTTATGTTATGTTATGTTATGTTATGTTATGTTATGTTATGTTATGTTATGTTATGTTATGTTATGTTATGTTATGTTATGTTATGTTATGTTATGTTATGTTATGTTATGTTATGTTATGTTATGTTATGTTATGTTATGTTATGTTATGTTATGTTATGTTATGTTATGTTATGTTATGTTATGTTATGTTATGTTATGTTATGTTATGTTATGTTATGTTATGTTATGTTATGTTATGTTATGTTATGTTATGTTATGTTATGTTATGTTATGTTATGTTATGTTATGTTATGTTATGTTATGTTATGTTATGTTATGTTATGTTATGTTATGTTATGAGGAAACTCCAATAATCTGTGTGCTACTCATTATAAATTATCTGTTTCGGTGTTATGAGAACATTTCAATGTGAAGATATGTGTTCATGTTATACGCAGTGTGGATCCGTGGGCTTAAATGAACATTAATGACCCGGAAGATATTGACATCGCTCCGTCATGTATGATCCTAGGCATATCTTAACTGGCCTCGATACCTGTTTCTGTTAATTATATCAAAAAAACATTTTGTTGGCATTAATGTTGGTAAGGGCGATTGTTTTATCGTTCTCGCCTGTTACGCCCCACCCCCCATGTTGATCCTTCCGAGCGGGAGGCTATAATGGATTTTAAATAACTAGATGAGTTTCATGAAGTATTTTGCAGTTCAGTTTATGCCTTCATGTGATTTCTGGCCTATTGAGTGGGCTGGACCGTCGTTATATGCATTTCCTTATTCTCGGCTTGGTAATTGTGCGCCTGGTAGCGGCATTGTACTAGGCTTCCAGGTCCCTAGAGTGTGCTGCTTCCTGGGTACGGAAAGTCGAACTTGCTCCGCGATCGTGTGATGTGAGACGACAATGACTGAGTATTTCAGTTGTTCTGATTATTATTCCCAAGAAGGCAGCTTGCTGGGCAAAGATCTGCTTGAATATTAAGTGATAAAAGTGCCCATTCGAGAGCTGTGGAGATGATACTAGGACTGGGTCCAGGATAACTAATCGGCCAACCTCGCCCACCTGGGCGATTAGGCCTGAAATGTTGGTTTGTTTTTCTTAGAATTTGGCATTTTCCGACCTTGTGCGTATATTTGAATCTTCTTGTCTACGGCACTAACCTGATCAGCGAGATCTAATAATGCATACTATCTAGGGAAATAGAAACTGTTTTGGCGTAATAACCGTGTGAGGAATTATTGATTCACTGTTCGTATAATTCAGAATTGGTGGAATATTCGAAAAACAGATCTGAATGATGTCAATGTTATGTTTGGTTTATTATTGAAGTTTCAATGAAACTGTAAATAAGTACTTCCATTTGGCCTTCATGGTGGGATAATTTAAAAGATTCATAAAGTAAAGTTAAATGAATCTATGCTGTAGGAGCTCCTAACAATAATTGCTTACGAATACGTTAATGGTATAAATCTCTATTCGGTGGTTTAAATTGATATTGTTTAACTTACTGCAATCATGGTTATTATCTTGTAGATTTTGCAACCACCATTTTGGGAATAAAGGTAATAAGGTGAAAACGTTTCTAATGGACTACTCGGTTTGCTAAGGTAGCCATCTTGTTGGTATCTGGGTGTCACGTGACTGTTGCGATGTAACAGAATGTAAACAGTTTGGGAGCGTGTGCTCTTTGAGTCTGACATTTGAGTGTCGTATTATTATTATGATATTTAACGTTCGCCAATTGGGATGGGATTTTTCCAGGTGTGGTTGGATTTTTCCTCCGGTCTTGTGATAATTATGTCTGATTTACTGAAGCTCTTGCGGTAACGATTTTGAGCCTGCATTATTTCTTTGTGGCTGTTAGTTGAATTATAATTGTTTTCCTTCTCCTGGATTATTTGATGCTTGCCTGCCGTTTGTGTTTCATTACCGATTTCAAATATTAAATACAAACCGAGTTAGTGCCTTAGAAATGTTTTCGATTTTCATATCCTAATTGAAGACTTCAACGTTGTGAGATTGGTTTTAATGCATTTTTCCCTTTTACTAATTTCTGATTAATTGTTGATATCTCAATTGATTTAATCTGTAGTGTGTTAAACATGGTCGGAAACTTTTTTTAAATTTAATTAAATTAAAGTTTCTTTTCTCAAACAAAATCTGAGAATGTTATTATTTCAGCCAAGGATAAATAAAAATTAAGTTTTACTCGTTCCGCTTGGCCTCGTGTGCCCTTGCTTTCACACTCTGCGAAGACCTTTTCCTTGGGATGTCTTGGGCAAGTGTCTCTATTTTATTGTTGTTCTATTGCTTGTTTGATCCCTGGTCGTGCGAAACGCTCTCACTTCGTTTGATTTCTTGTGTCGTGAGATATTGATCAAAAGGGTAAAACTGATACCACACGAAGTTGGAACTTTAATCAGAAGATGTCACTACTAAAATCTTGAGGAATTGTGTTATGGTGACGTTTTCTAAACTGAATGAATTTCTCCTTGTTTTTGCTATATATCAAGAAGTTTGGACATTTTTCTGCAGGTGACACTACCAAAAACTATGATAATGCACTCTGGTGCAAGGTGGAAGAACTTATAAGTTAAAGAAGTTTTGTATTCCCAGGTTTTCCATAACTGAATCTATGTTCAGTTATTTATGGGTTGGGCATACTTCCTTTTCTTTCCGCCAGTTTTGAATCTACCCAATCACGAATTTTCGCAACTAATTTTCAACCAATCCCGCATTTCTTGTTCACTTTGAACTTGCCAATAAAAATTAAGAGGGTGTGTCCTGATTAGCCTTGATTGATCTCGAACCTTCCCTGAGGGTATATAAACTGCGGCTTTTCGCGTTTCCTTGTCAATTGATCACCGTCTCTATAAGTGTGTGTGTTAATGCAGGACACGGCCCGCCTCTTTCTTCGGTCAGGAAAACATCTATAAGGTAATGGTCACATAAATACATTCTTTATTGCTGTATCCGCTAATTAATGTAACTGGGGTACACGGAAGATGCCTACACAAAAATTGTAAAGACAATCGGGCGTACCCTGGGCAACGTTGAGGAATCCTCAGCGACTGAATCTTCCATCACCGAAACACTAACTTATTATTTATTATGAACCACAAACGGCATTTTTCAATGACAGCTTTAGTAACAATCTCAATAATTATAGAGGGAATTTCACCAGAGACGGAAGCCTTATTATCTGACATTTGCACAAAACATAATTGTGATATTCTACTGGTTCAGGAGACACATAGAGGGTCAAATGATCACCGACAAAAGGTGAACGGAATGAAACTTGTCCTGGAAAGAACTAATGAACAATATGGGAGTTTAGTTTTCATTAAATAGGGCGCCAACATTTTATCTGCAATCTTGACCTGTGTATATGAGATTGAAATCCTCACCGTTGAAATTAAATCCTGCACTATCACAGCTATCTATAAGCCATAAATAAAGAATATAAATTTACAGAAACTTGCAATTTACATTCTCAGCCAACAAAGTTAGTCATCGGTAATTTCAATTGCCATAGTACGTCTTGGAGGTACAAAGAGACTGACACAAATGGCCAAAATTTAGAAGAATGGGCCGAATGCATGGGTCTTAAACTGATACATGACCCAAATTTACCCCATTCCCTTAACAGTGGTCGATGGAGGCGAGGATACAACCCAGACAACATTTTTATCACAGAACACACATTGCTCAACAAACCAAGAAACAAAATGCGGATCCATTTCCAAGAACACAGCATCGAGCTCTTAGTTGTTAAACATGAGAAAGTTATGTTTAAAAGACACTTCAATTTCAAAAAAGCTCAAAAGCTCTCAAAATCTGGATGATGATGTAGCAAAAATCAAGCCTCATCCAGTAAAATACCTAGATTTTGTGGAACTAGTAAAATGGATCTCCCGTAAACACATCCCTAGGGGTTGTAGAACAATGTACATACCTGGATTTGATAACGACTCAAAATCCCTCCTTAATAAATACGAACAACTATTTGAAATTGATCCCTTCGCAGAGGATACAATACAAACAGGAGAGCACCTCCTCGGTCAGCAAAACATCTATAAGGTAATGGTCACATAAATACATTCTTTATTGCTGTATCCGCTAATTAATGTAACTGGGGTACACGGAAGATGCCTACACAAAAATTGTAAAGACAATCGGGCTACATCAAGAAAAGAAAAATGGTGTAACCTTCTCGAAAGTTTGGATATGAAACGCTCATATCGACAGTCCTGGAAATTACTTAAACATCATAACGGTTATCCTACAGTCTCGCCCTGTGAGTTGAGTAAAGTTACTCCTGATCAAATAGCCCATCAACTGCTGCTGAATGGCAAAACTACGAGAAGATACAGAGAAATACAAATCCAACGGTACTAAGAATGACCACCTTGGCACACCGTTCACGGAAGAAGAACTGAGAACTGCCATCAAATGTATGAAAAAAACAAAGCAGCCGTCTGGGTTGACGTAAGATCAGAGCAAATAAAACATTTTGGCCCCATAACTATCAACTGAGTTTCGAAACTGATGAACGCTTGTGTGACTAGAATGTTGATTCCAACGATCTGGCGCAAAGCAAATGTTATGGCCTTGCTTAAACCAGGAAAAGAGCCATATGACCTCAAAAAATTCAGACCCGTATCTCTTCTCTGTCATCGTTTCAAAATTCGGGAGAGGATGATACTGAATCGTATTTCTGATTCTATAGACAGAACAATCAGGTTTCAGACCGGGAAGTCATGTTCTGGTCAGATACTTAATCTAACCCAGCATATCGAGGATGGATATGAGTAGATATAATGAATGGTTCGGCCGCCGCCTACGCCTCTAGCTCCCAGGGGCCGGCTCCGCCTCCTACTCCCGGAGGGCCTTCCCAGGGGCCCGCTCCGCCTCCTCCTCCTCCCGGGGGCCTTCCCAGGGGCCCGCTCCTGCTCCTTCCGGGGGGCCTTCCCAGTGGCCTCTTCCTCCTCCCGCGGGAGATTTGCATTATGGCGCGAGATTTGAATTTGTAAACAAAAACACGTGCTTTTTTGAGGGCTGTCATCGACAACAACACATCCCTAACCTCACTGCTGTCATCTTGACGGGCATGAACTTCAGTGCTGCCAACTTAACCTCAATAGCACGAGATTTTAATGGGTAAACAAAGCCACGTGCTTTCTTGACAGCCACGTGTTTTTTGACAGCTCTCATCGACAACAACGCACCGCTAACCTCACTGCTGTCATCTTAACGGTTCTGAATCTCAGTGGTGCCAATGTAACCTCACTAGCGCGAGATTTGAATCAGTAAACAAAGCCGGGTGCTTTTTTGACAGCTGTCATCCGCCATCTTGCATCAGAAACCTCAGTTCTGCACTCCTTAGCTACTTACCTTTGAAATGTGGTGGCGGCAATTTGAAAAATTCCACGTGCTCTTCTTTGGAAACAAATTCACGTGCTTTTTTGACAGCTGCCATCTTTAATCAAGAGAGCACCGTGCTACCCTCTTTAGCTATGCACCATCCTACATCACAAATCTCAGTGCTGCACCCTTTAGCTACTTACCTTTGAAGCATGGTGGTGGCAGTTTGAAAAATTCTACATGCTCTTGTTTGGAAACAAATCCACGTGCTTTTTTCACAGCTGTCATCCGCCATCTTTAATCAAGAGACTACCGTGCTGCCCTCTTTAGCTACTTACCTTTGAAATGTGGTGGCGGCAATTTGAAAAATTCTACATGCTCTTGTTTGGAAACAAATCCACGTGCTTTTTTGACAGCTGTCATCCGCCATCTTTAAACAAGAGACTACCGTGCTGCCCTATTTAGCTACTTACCTTTGAAATGTGGTGGCGGCAATTTGAAAAATTCCACGTACTCTTGTTTGGAAACAAACCCACGTTATTTTATGACAGCAGCCATCTTTAATCAGCAAAGAACCGCGCTGCTATCTTTATCGTAGTAACGGGCAATTCCGTCAGCTGTCATCCGCCATCTTTAATCAACAGAGGACCGTGCTGCTATCTTTATCGTAGTAGCGGACAATTCCGTCAGCTGTCATCCGCCATCTTGCATCGCAAACCTCAGTGCTGCAATCTTTAGCTACTACATTTGAAATATGGTGGCGGATAATTTAAAAAATTCTACAGCAGCTACCTCTCGACGCCAATTGCCCAAGATGGCGGCTATACATGACTCCATAAGGGTGCTTACGCAAGATGGTGGCTGCAAGATGGCTGCTATACATAGGTTCTTATGAGACACCCTTGGGATGCTTGCGCAAGATGGCAGCTATACATATCTCCTTATGAGACGCCTTAAGGGCGCTTGCGCAAGATGGCGGCTGCTCTTGTGAGACGGCTTAAGGGTCCTTACACAAGATGGCTTGAGACGCCCTAACGATGCTTGCGCAAGATGGCGGACACAAGATGAGGCTATACACGACTCTTTATGAGACGCCTTAACGGTGCTTGTGCAAGATGGCTGCTGCTCTTATCAAGAAAGCTAGCTTAGAGGCTAACATGCCGTGCTAGTTGGATTCATTAAATTTGGGGCTTAAATGCAAAATGTTAAATATCTCGAAAACGGTGCGTCGTAGAGCAAAACGGACAATACCTAGGTTCGCAGTATGAGGAACATGATAGCACAACGAAATATAGTTTAATGATGATCAACGTTTCGGTTCCTATTTAGGCCCTTTGGCGTTTGCTCTTTTTTTAGCTTCATTGAAGCAAGTTTTTGTAACATGATCAGGTCTAGCGAGTCTAACGTGCCGTGCCGGTTCGATTCATTAAATTTGGGGCTTAAATGCAAATTTTAAATATCTCAAAAACGGTGCGTCGTAGAGCAAAACGGACAATACCTAGGTTCGCAGTATGAGGGACATGATAGCACAACGAAATATAGTCTAATGATGATCAACGGTTCGGTTCCTATTTAGGCCCTTTGGCGTTTGCTCTTTTTTTAGCTTCATTGAAGCAAGTTTTTGTAACATGATCAGGTCTAGCTATGGTAGAGAGTCTAACGTGCCGTGCCGGTTCGATTCATTAAATTTGGGGCTTAAATGCAAATTTTAAATATCTCAAAAACGGTGCATCGTAGAGCAAAACGGACAAATGTTTTCTGCCTAATACGTAGGTTCGCAGTATGAGGAATATAATAGCATAAGAAAAACATAGTCTAATGATGAGATCAACGGTTCGGTTCCTACTTAGGCCCTTTGGCACTTACTCTGTTTTAGCTTGTATTGAAGCAAGTTTTTGTAACATGATCAGGTTTAGCTATGGCAGAGAGTACAACGTGCCATGCTGGTTCGATTCATTAAATTTCGGGCTCAAATGCATAATGTTATATATCTCGAATACGGTACGTCGTAGAGCGAAACGGACAAAATCTTTCTGTCTTTTACGTAGGTTCGCAGTATCAGAAACATGATAGCCTAAGAAAAACTAGTTTAATGATGAGATCAACGGTTCGGTTCCTACTTAGGCCCTTTGGCATTTACGGCTATCTAATTCTACAAGAGACAGCTTAAGGGTGCTTGCACAAGATGGCTGCTTCTCTTCTGAGGCTCCCTAGGGATGCTTGCGCAAGATGGCGGACACAAAATGGTGGCTATACATAGCTCCTTATGAGACTGGTTAAGGGTGCTTGCACAAGATAACTGCTATACGTAGGCTCTTATGAGACACCCTAGGGATTCTTGCGCAAGATGGCAGCGACAAGATGGTGGCTATACACAGCTCCTTATGTGACGGCATATGGCTGCTCGGACAAGATGGTGGCGGCTCTTATGAAAAAAGCTAGCTTAGAAGCTACTGCGCAAGTAGGCGGCTGCTGTTACGCATGCGGTAGAGGGCAATTTTAAATTCCATGTGCTTGCGGCTATCTTTAGTCAACAGAGCACCGTGCTGCTATCTTTAGCTACTACCTTTGAATTTGGTAGCGGCAATTTAAAAAATTCTACGTGGTTTTGATAGCTGTCGACCACCATCTTTAAACAACAACGCATCGTGCTTCTATCTTTACCACACTAAGCCTCATCCTTATACATTTGGTGGCAGGTAATTTAAATTCTACTTTTTTGACAGCTCCCATCTTTAATCAACTGAGCATCGTGCTGCAATCTTTACAGCATTAAACCTCATATCTTTGAAATGTGGTGGTGGGTAATTTAAAAAAATTCCACGCGCTTTTTTGACAGCTGTTATCTTTAAACGATAGCGGCTTACATAGGCTGTTAAGGCCTCTTCATTCGCCTTATCCTCCTCCTCCTTCACCTCCTCCTCTACCTCCTTCTCCGCCTCCTATGTCAAGGCATAGCTTTATCGAACATGCATCGCGAAGGCACGAGTGTGCAGCGATAACATCATTGTGCATGTTTAGACTTGCAGATCACAAAAGAAACATAACACGACTAGAATTAAACACTGTACTCGATGTCGTAAACCACAACATTTGATCATAACATTGATTGATGTGTTCAGAACAGTACATAAGTGATTAAGAGTAGAATCGAACACTGTACTCGATACAAGATGTGTTTAGAAAATGTTAGGGGATACCTTTGTTCTAAGAAGATCAGATTGAAACATAACAAGACTAGAATCGAACACTGTAATCGATGTTGTTAACTTCAACATGTGATCAGAACACTGTGTGATGTGTTCAGAGCAAAAGTACAATTTCAATGATTTGCCTAGTGTAAAAATCAAAAACACACTGTGCACATACTGCGTAGGCAACTCGATCGGTAAACGATATAGCAAAAGTACAACTTCAAATTATTTACCTTCTATCATTCGTCTTGTGCGAAAATCAAAAACTACAGAAAAACTATGCTGCGTAGCCATCTCGCTCGGTAAACGATAATCTGATTTAGTTACAATAGAAAAACATTGATTCAAACCCTGTTCTATTATCGCAAACACGGACATTAATATTAAACAGAACGATTGGAGCTATTAGAAATACATTGGTTACATTGAAGTCCATAGCAGTCGAACAAGTTATCGCATAAACATGAAATATCAGTCAATCTGTTGGCATGGGTTACAAGCATGTTGCTCATGCGGAAAGTAAAATTAAACAGAACGCTAGTGCTTTAAGAAATACACTGCTCACATTTAAGTCCCTAGCTGTTGAACAAGTTATCACATAAACATGTAACACGAAATATCGGTTCGGAAACATATTGTTTCAACCTGTTGGCATGGGTTACAAGCATGTAGCTTGTGTAGGAGAGGACTACTATGCAAGATGATTGCAAAATGCTGAACCGAAAAAATAATCGTGATAGGGAATGGAACCCAGGGGTTACGTCATATTATAAGGGTAAAAGGATGAAAGGACTCTTCTTCCACCTCCTCCTCTTGCTAGGGCTAATGGGCTAAAGAACTAAAGGGCTAAAGGGATAATGGGCTAAAGGGCTAATGAGTTAAAGGGCTAAAGGGCTAAAGGGCCAATGGGCTCCTCCACCACCTCAACACACCCTCCTCCTGTGGGAAGGAGTTAGCTGAAGTTGGTACATTTTTAACAGCAGCAACACCCTCATCGATTGTTATCAGCAAGAACGCTTCTACTTGTTGAGTGTAGCAAATTAATCTCAATTGGTAAATGGTTTTGTGTTCGGAACCGAAAGGCATTCATACTACACATAACAGGGAATGGAACCCGAGGGTCACGTCTCATCAGAATTACCTAATAAAATCCCCGACCTATTAGCGGTGGGATGAGTTGCGTTTTCCTAACAGAAATCGGTATCTGCTTGATTGTTTTAAGTGTTTGGAACACGGAACTTTTCAAGATGGCAGCAGTGAGGTTAGCGATGTTCTGTTGTTGGATTTTAAATTCCGCGCTACGACATGCATAAGGTGGCAGCCTTGAGGTTTAGCGCCGTAAAGATGGCAGCAGTGAGGTTAGCGATGCTCTATTGTCCTTCAGAGTGAGGTTAGGGCTCGTCACGACCACGTGCACTTGTTGGTAAACAAAGCCACGTGCTTTTTGACAGCTGTTATGAGTAGTATGAATGCCTTCGGTTCCGAACACAAAACTATTTACCAATAGAGATTAATTTGCTACACTTAACAAAGTAGAAGCGTTCTTGCTGATAACAATCGAAGAGGATGTTGCTGCTGTTAAAAATGTACCAAATTCAGCTAACTCCCTCCGGGAGAAGCAGCGTGTGGTGAGGTAGTGGAAGAGCCTTTTGGCCCTTTAACCCTTTAGCCCATTAGCCCTTTAGCCCATTATGTAGTAGCTGAAGATAGCAGCACGGTGCTCTGTTGCCTACAGGTACCCGCAAGAACATGGAATTTCAAATTCCTCTCTACCGCATGGGTAACAGCAGCCGCCATATTGCGCAGTAGCCTCTAAGCTAGCTTTCTTCATAAGAGCCGCCGCCATCCTGTGCGAGCATCCCCAAGGCCGTCTCATAAGGAGCTGTGTATAGCCACCATCTTGTCGCTGTCATCTTGCGCAAGCATCCCTAGGGTGTCTCATAACAGCCTATGTATAGCAGTCATCTTGTGCAAGCACCCTTAAGCAATCTCATAAGGAGCTATGTATAGCCACCATTTTGTGTCCGCCATCTTGCGCAAGTATTCCTAGGGAGCCTCAAGAGAGAAGCAGCCATCTTATGCAAGCACCCTTAAGCTGACTCTTGTAGAATTAGATAGCCGTTAATGCCAAAGGACCTAAGTAGGAACCGAACCGTTGATCTCATCATTAAACTACGTTTTTCTTATGCTATCATGTTCCTGATACTGCGAACCTACGTATTAGGCAGAAAATTTTGTCCGTTTTGCTCTACGACGTACCGTTTTCGAACCGTTGATCTCATAATTAGACTACGTCTTTCTTATGCTATCATGTTCCTCATACTGCGAACCTACGTATTAGGCAGAAAAAGATTGTCCGTTTTGCTCTACGATGCACCGTTTTTGAGATATTTAACATTTTGCATTTAAGCCCCAAATTTAATGAATAGAACCGGCACGGCACGTTCGACTCTCTACCAAAGCTAGACCTGATCATGTTACAAAAACTTGCTTCAGTAAAGCTAAAACAGAGCAAACGCCCATGGGCCTAAGCAGGAACCGAACCGTTGATCTCATCATAACACGATGTTTTTCTTATGCTATCATGTTCCCCATACTGCGAACCGAGGTATTGTCCGTTTTGCTCTACGACGCACCGTTTTCGAGATATTTAACATTTTGCATTTAAGCCCCAAATTTAATGAATCCAACTAGCACGGCATGTTAGCCTCTAAGCTAGCTTTCTTGATAAGAGCAGCAGCCATCTTGCACAAGCGCCGTTAAGGCGTCTCATAAAGAGTCGTGTATAGCCTCATCTTGTGTCCGCCATCTTGCGCAAGCATCGTTAGGGCGTCTCAAGCCATCTTGTGTAAGGACCCTTAAGCCGTCTCACAAGAGCAGCCGCCATCTTGCGCAAGCGCCCTTATGGAGTCATGTATAGCCGCCATCTTGGGCAATTGGCGTCGAAAGGTAGCTGCTGTAGAATTTTTTAAATTATCCGCCACCATATTTCAAATGTAGTAGCTAAAGATTGCAGCACTGAGGTTTGCGATGCAAGATGGCGGATGACAGCTGACGTAATTGTCCGCTACTACGATAAAGATAGCAGCACGGTCCTCTGTTGATTAAAGATGGCGGATGACAGCTGACGGAATTGCCCGTTACTACGATAAAGATAGCAGCGCGGTTCTTTGCTGATTAAAGATGGCTGCTGTCATAAAATAACGTGGGTTTGTTTCCAAACAAGAGTACGTGGAATTTTTCAAATTGCCGCCACCACATTTCAAAGTTAAGTAGCTAAATAGGGCAGCACGGTAGTCTCTTGATTAAAGATGGCGGATGACAGCTGTCAAAAAAGCACGTGGATTTGTTTCCAAACAAGAGCATGTAGAATTTTTCAAATTGCCGCCACCACATTTCAAAGGTAAGTAGCTAAAGAGGGCAGAACGGTAGTCTCTTGATTAAAGATGGCGGATGACAGCTGTCAAAATAGCACGTGGCTTTGTTTACTGATTCAAATTTCGCACTAGTGTGGTTACGTTGGCACCACTGAGGTTTAGGCCAGTCAAGATGGCAGCAGTGAGGTTAGCGATGCGTTGTTGTCGATGACAGCTGTCAAAAAGCACGTGGCTGTCAATAAAGCACGTGGCTTTGTTTACCCATTCAAATCTCGCACTAGTGAGGTTAAGTTGGTAGCACTGAGGTTTAGGCCCGTCAAGATTGCAGCAGTGAGGTTAGCGATGTATTGTTGTCGATGACAGCTGTCAAAAAAGCACGTGGCTTTGTTTACAAATTCAAATCTCGCGCCAAAATTCAAATCTCCCGCGGGAGGGGAAGGGGTCTCTGGGAAGGCCCCCCAGGAGGAGGAGGAGGAGGAGGAGGAGGAGGAGGAGGAGGACGTGCCCCTGGGAAGGCCCGCCGGGAGGAGGAGGCGGAGCGGGCCCCTGGGAGCCAGAGGTGGAGGCGGCGACCGAACTATCCATTATATCTACTGATATGAGAGGAAACAAATAACAAGAGTTGCTTTTATTGATCTCACGGCTGCTTATGATACAGTGAATCATAAAAGAATGACAAGGAAGCTGTATTCAACAACCAGAGACTATCGACTGACACAGTTTTTTCAATGTCTGCTCCAGAATAGACGGTTTTTTCACTCTAAGGACAACAAAACCCGATGGAGATGTCAAAAGAATGGCCTTCCCCAAGGAAGTGTGTTGGCTCCAATATTATATAACATCTGTACCAACGATCAGCCACTTATCACCGGAACTAGGGCTTTCATCTATGCAGATGACACAGCTCTTGCTGCTCAAGGAGTGACATTTGAAGAAGAAGGATTAAAACTAACATCTGCTCTTGAAGAACTAGCTGTCTACTATGATGAGAATCACCTGAAACCCAATCCGGAAAAATGTGAGGTATGTGCATTCCATCTGCGCAACAAGGAAGCAAGAAAGGAGTTGAATGTAACCTGGAAAAGACACAAATTAAACCATTGTAATCAACCTAAATATCTAGGTTTAAAGTTGGACCGTGCCCTAATTTATAAACAGCACTGTATAGATATCAAACAGACGGTATGCAGCAGGAATAATCTCATTCGAAAACTCACACACACAACATGGGGAGAACAGCCTAATATCCTCCGTACATCTGCCCTTGCCCTGTGTTTCTCTGCTGCAGAGTATGCTGCTCCAGTCTGGAGGAATTCCGCTCATACAAATCAAGTAGATGTTGCCCTGCATGAGACAGGTCGCATTGTTACAGGCTGCTTACGACCAAGTCCTGTTTATAAGATCTTTCCACTTAAGGGAGTAGCACCTCCAGATGTTAGGAGACAAGTTGCAGCAGAGATTGAGAAGAAGAAGAAGAAGAAGCAAGAAACAGATTCAAGACATCCAATGTTTGGACATCACGCCCACCCATCAAGATTGAAATCGAGGAAAAGCTTCCTACAAACAACAACGTCAATCCCATCATCAGCCGAATCTCGACAAAAGGAACTCTGAAGAAGGAAGTCGCCTGTAGGATTATAGGACGTGAAAGAGAATCCAGCTGCAGGACATCATCTTCAGTATGGACATTGGAAGACACTTAACAGATTAAAATCTGGAGTGATCACGTTGTGGTGATCAAGATGTGTGTGAGTGTGGTGAAAAGCAAGATCATGGACACCTTCTCATCTGTAGAAATCTGTCTAAACCATGTAGTATGAAGGATTTGGTGGAAGCCAATGAATGTGCCATCTCGACAGTTGAATACTGGAAAAACAAAGTGTAAATAGAGAAGTTGTAAATATATTGTAGTGATTTAGGACACGGATAAATAAATACATAAAATAAAATGTAACTTTTCTTTCGGCTAATATAAAAACTTCATAAAATCTTTAACTGTAAATCGGGGATAGAGAGTGAGTTACCCTCTCGAGCTCCCCTTCATCTTGGTTCGAGGTGACTACGTTTTTGTAACTGTGTTCTCCTGTAATGTGTTAAAGTAATTTCCATGCGAGCCACCTCAGTAGTTTGGGAATAGCCTCTGTTTCATTTAATTTTTGCATTATCTCGGAGTGCAGTGTACGCCTCCATTCAGTTTGTGTTCGGTCTGTTTATTTAACCTGTTATTTTTCGCAAAGGCCTTGTAGGTTGTATACTAGATACCCCTGTATTAAGCAATTTCCATTTGTAATTAATGCCTTGTGAGGCCAGAGAGTGTTACATTTTGATGTAAGATTGCCTTGAGCGGGATGTAAGAAACTGAGAGGCTGTTAGCTATTTTTCAAAGTTTTGTAAGAATAACGAGTGCCTCTGGAAGGCAAGATACGGTATTTTGGGAGCATGTGCTCTCGAATTGGGGTATTTCTGCCCTTGACTAAAGGATTCCTTATTTTTTATTAAAGTTTTGTAAACTGGATCCGGTATCTCTGGAATTGTAAAACTAGAGTCTTGAAGCCCATGATATCTAAACTTCACTTATCTTGGATTTTCCTAGTCTTGTTTCATGATTGCTTTTGTACCTGACATGTTGTTATTTGTTGAATTGTTGTCTTTTGAAGAAATATAACCCTTTCAGTTCAAGTTTTAAATTAATTTTTGATAGTGTAGGTAGACCCATTCACCCCGGCACCTTCTTTAACCTCTTACTGCTCCACGGGTATCCCCGTAACAATAACAATAATAATAATAATAATAATAATAATAATAATAATAATAATAATAATAATAATATATAATGGTAAGTATGAGTCAGTAGAGAATTATTTGTAAGAAGACTATATCTTCTCGGGGGCCTGTCATATAATATTGTTTACTGCTAAGAGAAAATATTTCCTGTTGATAGGATCTCAAATTCTTATTATATTTGTGACATGCAGAAGAAGCCTCTCCTAAAGTTAGTTGAGCCGTCTGCCGTTTTATTCAGTGCCCCCTAACCGAGAACTGTTGAACTCAGTACCGTACTACGATTACCTGTAGTCATGCTATTTAGCTTTTAATTCTGCAGTACATGCATGTCTTTAGTATTAGCAATTGTTCCTGACTTCCCTTTGACTATCAATGACTTGTTGCCGGAGATAAGATGGAGGAAGTGTTGCAGAAAGCAAGAGAATTAAAGAAAGACAGAACAAAGCTAGTAGTTCGTGATATGTTTCTTGGGAACGCTAGTGCAGATACCGCGGACCGTGCATCAGCCTCAATTTTTAAGTCAAATTACTCTTCTTTTGCGTAGTGGCGGCTTGTGTAGAAAATCAATTGTGTGCTGTAATCCATCCCCCTCCAAAAATATTTAGAAACAAATGCGGCTTTCAAGAGGCTCTCCACTGAGTTTTCCATACTAAACAAACACGAAAACAACCCCAACACATATACACATTCCTCATACGAAACTAATTAAACATACAATAACACCTTCAATGACAAAACATTCACAAACTCAGAAACACTTGGTGTGAGCGCGCAAAACCAGAACTTCTCAATATGACCAAAATCGTTGAAATAAAACTAGCAACGTCCAAATGCAAAATTACATGTTATGTTCTTATAGTGAAATTTATAATATCGACATTTTGTAATTAAAGAAAATAATAATATCATGTCCTCATTTTGACACAATAAAAAGTACATTTTTACAGTTCATCGATGTACAAATGTGGCTATGGAATGGGCAAATTGAGAGTATTAAAATACTGGCGGGAACAGCTCTACAGATTTTGTTTTCCCGTTTGCTTTGAGCGATCCCCTCTTAATTAAGGTAACTTACGGAGATCCCGACATGAGGGAGAACTCGACACTTTTAAGCTTAGCGCCACTGGTGACCACAGTACTCTACAGGTCGAACTAGTAACTACATGTATTGGAGCCGTAGGGTGTTGTGCTCATTGTGATCCTGGTAGCAGACGATTATCACTATAAATACAAGACATCTGAATAGTTGAAGGTGAGTATGTAAGTGATATGTGATGGAAAAGTAACGTACTATAAGATAATGAGTAGGTTGTATAACGAAATACGTAGATATGCGATATTTTTAAGACAATGTTTGAGGTTAGGCGCACAAAGCACGTTTTGGAGTAGCGGCCATGTCATTTCCAAATCGCCAATCATTCAGCGTGGTAAGTGCTGCCACCTCTTGCCTGCCAATGTAACTCGGGGAGATGTCGACATGACAAGCGTGGGAGATCCCGACACTCCCGGGAAAAGGGATCACTAAAGATAATTTTGGAGACCTTCTAAAGATGGCTTGGGACAAATCGGCAACAACAGGAAATTTTACCGGCGGATTTAGGAAATGTGGCATTTATCCGTACAATCCCGATATCCTCCAAGAAGACATTTTTGAATACGACCTTGTGCAAGACGAAAATGGTTCAAATCACGTACATGTTGGAGAAGATATTGCTGTAGACGCTAAGGCCAGTAGTCCTACATTATCACAGGAACATGAAGCCTCAGCTGCATTTACACCTCCGAGTTGCTCAGTGCAGGAGTTATCTCCTGTTCCGATATTAAGACTCCTATCTGGAAAAGGAAGTGTAAGAAGAGTGCAAGAATCCGCCATGGTGACTTCTCAGGATTAGTTCCTCAAGCAGTCGTACTTGCTCGGAGAATTACTGCGCAGTATGTGATGGCTATTTCTATGACGACAACCGAAATGAGGCATGGGTCCAGTGTAGTGGGGAATGCAGGAAATGGTTCCACGAGATGTGTGTGGAAAATGGAAACGACGAACAGTTTATATGTGCCCACTGTGTACAATAGTTGTGTAACTCTTCCGAGGTCCTACCTAGTGTCAGGTTCTCCCTAAGTGCGGGAGAAGTGGACATTTTTGCATCGTTTATTTATTTTCTAATTTACAATGATATGAAGTGTTATTTTTTGCCATAAATAATAGAAAACATACACTAACTGTGTACAAATTCACCAGGTAAAAATTGAACTATTTTGCAAATAAAGCATGATCAAAATTACAGGTTTTTGCTTAGCGTGTCGAGATATCCCTAAATGACCTTACTACCACTGAGTCAAGAGGGTGCCACCTGCCATGTTCTCATTTCGGTCTAAATGCAAGTGTGACTAGTGCTGCCTCTCTGTGGTCATACAAAGACTCGCTGTGAAGTGATGTCTTAGCGGTCTTGGCTGTTGTTTCCATAGCACATCGTAAAAGTTGGCATGCATGCGCAAAAAGCAGATTTTCGTGCTTTCTGGCTTATGGCTTAGAAATTCTAGCTGAGCTGTGATCTGCACAGCACCCGGCATGGAGTGCACGACTAGTTGCCTGGTTGTGAGGGGAGTTGAATGACTTCCTATTCTTTGGCTGACGTCTTTTTCAATGCACTGTATTTGATTGTAGATAACATTTTTAAAGTAATTTATTTTTCAAACAGACAATGTGCTGCAGCACTTCAGCACATAAGGTACGGCCACCCCTGCTTTTGCGTAACCCGAAAACTCAGAACGTTCATCTATGACGGGTTAAGCCCACTCAACGGACATTTTTCTTGTAATGTAACTCCTTTCACGCTTGTATTTCTCAAATTTTCAAAGCTAATTTTATCTTCTTTCTTGCCTTTCAATCAAGTGATCTCTTATTTTGGGTAAATTATGACATTAATACTGGTACATATTGAGTTTCCATACATGGAAGATATTATACTTGAAGAGGCAAAGTTAGTTTTAGTAATTTGTTATTTACAAGTGTTTTATTTGATGTTGATATCAAAGTTATCATAATACGTTGTATTCAGAAATTGAAACTTTCTAAAATTAGTTTACGTTGCATCCATCTTAACGTAATTATTTAATACGTATGTGTCAGTACATATTCCAGAATTCATTACGTAACATTTTGTAAATTTCCCGAAACCACTCAGAGAGCTTATTCACTCCATGAGCCTACTTGTTGCCTAAATACAACGTTCCTTGTGTTGCCTTGGCTCATACTTCAACTGTGCCACGTCTCACAACGTAGATATTCTCTGTGCCAGTTCCTGTTAGATTTGGTGCATCCTGTAGTGTCTAGGATGACATGGACAAGGGTCCTGTCGGAACTTTGTTTCGCATCGCATTCCTGATATGTAAACATCACCACAGACTCTGAGCACCAACAGTAATGTTTACTGCTCCGGTACCTACTCGTACCTCACATTTACTGAAAACGTCATAACTTGGTTGGACATCATTCAGTAACGCACCTTCTCTGAGAGTATGGGGTCGTAGTACCTCTGGGTAATCGGGGGTCCACCTCCCTGGATCAGACCCTCGGTGATGCCGGTGTATCTCCCGTCAACAGGACACCCGCAGTACGGACAATACGAATGCCCCTTCTCCACTTTTGAGATTCTGACGCTGGATATATAAAACTAATTCACTAAAATTCAAAACTTTTCAAATTAAGTCATTTTTAAAATTTTCAAGTATTTGCCTTCTTTTGTATGTGAATGTCTGTGGCATGTGTACAGACCTCCCCTAAAATTAGTAGACCTTTCTAAAATTTTCTTCAGTGTCATCTAATGGAAAACGATAAACTCCGATCTACTACCATCTCTTCTTGTCCTCCTACTCTGCCTGTTAGGCTACCTTCGTACAACGTCCTGTGTGCCACCTAGAAGTTAATGTCGGAACCTTTTATGAATAAATATAAATTTAGGAGTTGGTGTACCTAAGTTGACATCAACTGTGTCCAATCAAAAGCCAGCTCACCGCTCACTTGCACTCTCTAGGTCTTCTTAGTTCTCTCCCCTCTTGGTCGGGTAAGGTGGAATCCTCTCAACATGTAATTTAGTAAAGGCTACTCTACTCCTCTGCTGGTGGACGTACACATTTTAAATGTTCAAATATGTATAGTTTAGGCTAGGAATTTCAAAATTACCTATCTAATATAAATTCAGATTAATTTGCGCATTTTAGGACAAATTCAGTCGGCTGCATTCGGCTATAAATTTTACAAGAATGCACAAGTGGTGACCCTCGTTTCGCTGATCATTTAACATTCACTAGGCTTATTCAAAATGTTTATGACTAGCTGTTGTACCGTCGTTGACGGGCAGTCTTATAAGCATGTGCAAAGTTATCTAACTCTCCAGCTACTTTCGCCAATAATATTTATCGGAGATGAGTTGCAGCAGAAGAGACAAATCACACCACATGGCCTTCACATTTAGTTTTCTTACAACTCTGTGATATTAGGGTATCAAATGTGAAGAGAATCCTTCCTTCTTTTGTGACCTACGTTTGTCTTTATTTCTTTTATTTCAATTTATTATAACTATCTTCACAATTTTCCCTGTTAATATGGACAGAAGACAACACGGTTTTACACGATCATGACAAAAACCTTTGCCTGTTAACACGATTGAGTAATATTTCCATGTTAACGATGCTCGGCGTTGATATGAACTAAGCAACAAAGGTCGAAATTCATGAATATCTCTGTTATCCTGGCCAGTACGGTAAACATTTATGAGAAATCGGAACTGTAATCTGACGTTAATAGACTCAAAAACTACTGGACCGATTTCGCTGAAATTTTCACAATTTGTTCTTATTACATCTGAAAGGGATTATGAAGTGGTTTGAACTAAATCGGTAAGGTAGTTTTATTACTTCGAGTAATTTTATGTAATTTTATTAAATTGCAAAGCCGCACCAGGATTGGATCGACTTGATGGACAGATTGTCGCTAGGCGACTATACCATGATAGTCCGCTAAATGAATTGGCATATGGTTTTTAGTGCCGGGAGTGCCCGAGGACATGTTCGGCTTGCCACGTGCAGGTCTTGTGATTTGACTCACGTAGGCGACCTGCGCGTCGTTATGAGGATAATATTAGCTGCATATAGGAGGATGAAAACACGCCGCATTGACTTACAAAGTACCTTTCTTGCTAGGAGGTGCATTCTTATGCCTGTTATTTTGAAATAGCAATCCAACACGCCGTGATCGAGATGTACTTTCATGTCATAGTACCAACATTGATAGGTCTGCCCATTTTGAAGAATGTAGCTGTGTATTAGGCGTGTAAAATATTTAAGAAACTGTTAAAAATATATAATATCAACAATGGAATGACAAGAGTTATTCCCCCCTCCTAACGAAGAGCAACTGGGGGTTCCCAACGAGCAAATGCAAGTCTATGTAATCTATAGTTCTATAGATGGGTATGTAGGTATATATGTATTGCATCTCCTCCTATACCACTCGAGCGATTTCAACCAAACTTGGTACACTTATGACTTAGTATCAGGAAACAAACCTCGTGGGGGAAAGACACCACAAGCACGAGTTACAAAAATAATCGAAAATAGTGTTGAATTCATAGTTTTCGAGGTCGCTGAGATTAATAGTGACACCCGCGATTTTTTTAAGTCCTTTGGGATAGCGGACGAGGGGAGAGCGAGATATAAAAATAATCGGTAATAGTGCCAAATCCACAATTTTCTGGGTCACTGAAATGTATAGTGACGCTCCGAATACTTTAAAGTCCAAGTTCATCACCCTTTGGGGTGAGGGACGAGGGGAGAGTGAGATATAAAAATAATTGGAAATAGTATCGAATCCATAGTTTTCGGGGTTGCTGAGATGTATAGTGACACACCGGAATTTTTAAAGTTCATGTTCAGCACCCTTAGCCGAGGGGACGAGGCGGGAGTGAGATATAATAATTATAGTAATAGAAAAGATAAGTCGAATCCATAGTTTTCTGGCTCGCTGAGATGAATAGCGGCACTCCGGATATTTTTAAATTCATAGTTCATCACCCTTTGGGGTGGGGTGCGAGGGGTAATGAGATATAAAATTAATAGGAAATTGTAACGAATCTATAGTTTTTGGCGTCGCCGAGATGTATAGTGACACTCCGGATTTTTAAAAGTCCATGTTCAGCGTTAAGATTTTACGAATTTCGTAGGGTTCCCTATTGAAGTGACTTCAGCGACCTTGGGGGGGGGGGGATTGAGACATAAAATTAATCGAAAATAGTGTCGAATTCATACTTTTCGGGATGGCTTAAATGAACAGTGACAGTCCGGATGTCGTTTAAGTCCAAGTTGAGCCCCAGTAAAGAGGGTTGTGAGAAGGTGTGAAGAAAAGAAAATATGTAAATGACGGAGATTTTGGGTGTTTGTATGCATGTTCCAGCATAGGTGTCAACTAAACTTGGTACATATATTATCTACTATCTGTAAAATATACTGCGGGGGCAAGACACCCCTAGAAGCCGTAGGGAAGGGGCTGTACCGGGAACGCCGCTACGAGAGAAGTCCGAAGTATGTTCGTTGAACTTAGCGCGAGGTGAAAGGTAGGCAGCCCGCCGAACGCAGTGACGTGGCCAGCGAGTGACGTGGCCGCCGTAAGCTAGCTATCCGCTACCATATATGGTAATGTTCCAGCTCATCCTCAAAGGTACATTTTGACCTACTTTATCGCTATTTTGACACTACCATCTTAAAAGACTTTACAATGGACATCATCTGTCAAGATTTCAAGAAAATCCACCGAGTATTATAGAAGTTATAAGGGTAGATAGTACCCGAGTTCTAGACACTTCCATGCGAACGTGTATAAAAGGAGGACCACCCGACCTACGAATTCTGTGTCTGTCACTCCGCCGTCTCTGTGACACGGGTGACAGGAGAAGTATTGTGTATGTCGAACTTCTAGTTGACAGTCTGCGAAATCCAAGTATTTCGGTATTTTCTCTAAGTGTTGTATCGGGACTTTATCATATTCTTGAAGTCCCTGAATGGGACTTTATTTTCTGCGAGCATCGTATTGGAACTTTGTCATATTGACACATTGGAACTTTGTTTTTTTTCGTGTGTCGTGACTGGACTTTGGTATTTTCTTAAAGTGCCATATAAGAACTTTGTTGTTTTTCTGAAGCGTCTCATTGGAACTTAGTTATTTTCGCCAAGTTTCGCGATAAGACTTTATTATTTTCTTAAGGTAACATACTGGAACATTGTCATCGGAACTTTATTTTCTTCGAGTGTCGTGTTGGGACTTTAATATTTTGGCACATTGGAACTTTGTTATTTCTACACATTGGAACTTTGTTTTTTTTTGAAGGGCCACATAGGGACTTACTTATTCGACGACGATTGAAAGGACTTTGAATTTTCACGAGTGTTGTGTAGCGCATTGAACTTACGTTTCGAAATTATTCGAACTTGTATTTTTTGAATCAATTTCTGGAACATTGAAACTTTCCGAGCGTGTAGGATGAACTTGTGCCCTACCAACATAAACTTTCGTGTGGACGATGTGACTTGTTTTCTCAAGTGCCTCATTGAATTTACGCCTTGTAAAGACTATGAAACTTAGAGGACATTCAACATTACGTTTAATTGTGAAACATGCAATACTTTCCAAGTGCTGCACAGACACTTATGTTTTGATTCTTTAAGACTGTGACAATTCAGAATACGCATATCGCGTTCCCAGAAGCCTAGAACTTTCCAGTATTTTGAGTGATCCATAATTTATGAAGTCAGACTTTTTCTTTCAAATATTATTTTCTTTAATGGCTATTCACTTCGCCTATTGACGGAACAGGACAGTTTCCGAGTGCTACTTATTCAGTGCATTGCCAACATGTTTTAAATCTTCAGAACTATGCGTTTAGGACTGCAGTGACAGTAATCCTCTAAAACATTCTGACTTACAGTGAGCTTGCATTATGAACTTGCATTTCTACCAGTACTTGTTCTTCGAGTGATTATTCCAGTACGTTTTGATTTAATATCTAGATGCAGTAACCATAATTAAAAGGTCATATCTGTTCAGATAGTGCCCTGAATGTGTGGAGTGCCGTACATGAAATTCAAGTGTGGATTACGTCTCGAATCGAACCCAGGAACGTGTGCCAATCTTCGAGACATTCCAGAACGTCGGGACATTCCAGAACGTCGAGACTTCCAGAACGTCGAGACATTTCCAGAACCTCCAGACATTCCAGAACTCCTCATCCGAGCAGGTGTGGTCCCTACCCAGTCGATGTCCAGCACCATCCCAGGACTTGGAGGTACCAACCAGCCACGATACTTCCACGCTGCTGTACGAAGGTGATATGAACTTGCTTTTGATGATCAATAAACTCAATTTATCAAAATAATCTCTCAAATTGATAACTATACCTCTCTCTGTACCAGCTCCAATGATAAAGCCACTCCCTAGGTTAAGAATCATGCTCGTTAATTTAATATCAAGCGCCTTAAAGATATGAACACATTTTTACGGGTACAGGGAGAAATATAATTATAACTGAAAACGACCGATATTAGTGTTGAATCCATAGTTTTCTGGACTACGGGAGAGATTTCAGCCAAACTTGGTACACTTATGACTTACTATCGTGAGACAAACTGCGAGGAGGTATGGTAGACCTAGCACGATAGGGGTGGGGTGGGAAGGGCTGAGATGTAAAAATAATCGAAAACAGTGAGGAGTAGTGAGACGAATATTGATACTCCGGGCGTCGTTCTGTTTACGTTTCTTCCAAGATACACATATGACTTACTATGTGAAAAAAGTACTATTGGGTAAAACACCAGTAGCACTCCTCGTGGAGGTGATGAAATATAAAAATAAACGAAAATGACTGATATTAATGTTTATGACTTCGCTGAGTTGAACTGTGACACTCTGGATGGATAAGTCATACTTCACCGCAATTGGTATGGAGCTTGAGAAGGGGTGAAAATGAATGTAAAAATAACCGTTAAAATGGGTGTATGTGGGTATATTCCAAAATAGCTCTCAACATTCTTGGTACACATATGACTTACCATCTGAAAAAAAATACTATGGAGATAAAACACCAATCCCCGCTGGGGGTGGGGAATGGGAGGGCATAACATTTTCCATTATTTAAAAATAATACAAAATAACCGATATTAATGTCGAATTCATTGTTGTGACTCCCTGCATATCGTTTAAGTCGACGTTCAGCCTCCATTGGGACGGTACACTGAACGGGGTTTTGTAGTGAATAGTATACTGGAAACTGACCGAGATTAGTGTTGAATCCACTGCGTTTGGGGTCTCAAGGCTGATTGGTGAGAGTCTCAATGACAGTTGAAATCGTGTAGATCATATGTATACCGTGACTGATAAATACATGAAGTTATCACTTATTATCTTTTTGAAAGAATCAAGTACTTCCCAATCAATTCGAGCTTCCATAAGGATAAAATTTTACTCAAAAATGAAATCATTTAAAACTTGAAATCAAACACATCTAAATAACTCTAAAACTATATAATAGAAGGTAAAAATCCATATCCCAGAAAGGAATTCTATAAAAATTCACTTTAACATAACTAACTGGTGATACTAATTTTAAAAGTAAACATCCTAAACCAACCGGGCTATGCCGAGTAGTACAGTTAGTATGTTATAAAAGCCGGTAGAGTAAAAATGTATAAGACATTAATGATGATGATGCTTGTTGTTTTAAGGGGCCTAACATCGAAGGTCATCGGCCCCTAAGACATTAATGATAGGGACTGTATTTATGTATAAGTTTAGTTATGTAATATTTGTCAATAAGATCACTAATGCCGTAGATATTTCAGAATTAAATAGTACGTCTTCCCTTAAGCTATCTTTTCACTCAGCGGAATGAAATGATTTATTGTCTAGATTGTAGCGCCTCATTCCCAACTTGACATTGGTCTTCTTCGTCTTCTTCTTCTTCTTCTTGCGTTCCGACCTTCTAAGGACCACGTTACAATTTCAATTGTTCCTCCTTAGTTGTTCGTTCCTTTTCTTCCAGTATTCTTTCATTGTTTCACTGTGTTTCTTTTTCCTGTCTTCAGTCCACTTTGTGCCTGTTTTCTTTTCCTTCCTCCCTTGGTATCCTTCCATTTGTACGACTTTCTTCCTAAAAATCTTAATTAAATTCTCTTCAACCACTTTGTCGTGATGAGCGTACGTACATAGGCTGTATCCATAAAGACATACATACATACATACATACTGTAACCATCCCGGGCATATCAGGCCAACAATTACATAATTCGGCTTCACAAACAAATATATAAATGGAATTCCTGGATGAGAACCTTAGGAAATCCCTTTCCGGGCTCGAAGTCCCTTCCTCCCTACTTTCGTTGCGTCAACGGCTAAAGCTCAGAAGCATACGGGTAATGAAATGTTCATAAAAGAAAAATGGGCACTACATGAAATATAACGAAGGTAGGGTCCTCTATAATGTAAGAGAAGTACACTAATATTATTAAATGAGAAGAATTTTGTTCCCATTATTTACTAAGAATTTTATTAAACTGATAGAACCACGAGAAAATGCCATATTATTACAAATAAAAAATAATCAATAGCAAAGCAATCATTTGTATGCAGTATGCCTCAACGTCTTTGACAGTTCGTGCACTGTTTTGGTTATCGCTTGGCATACTTTCAATCATCTTATTAGCGCGCGCTAATACGATATACATTTTTCACAAACGCAAGTTTATTTATCTCTGTACCGGGAGGTACACCTCAGCTCCGCAAATTCAAAATATGCGCCTTAAAGAACTCTATCTATCTAACCAAACATGAAACTGCTACTACATGAAGTTGGAACTTCAATCAGAAGATGCCACTACTGAAGTATTAAGTAATTGTGTTATTGTGAAGTTGCCTAAACTGACTGCATTTATTTGCTTTGCGTTTGTTTACTTCAAGAAGTTTGGACATTTCTCCATAGATGTCACTACCATAAACTATGATCATGCACTCTGGTGCAAGGTAAAAAAAGCTGTCATGGAAATAAATTTTGTGTGTATAGGTTTTCTCAAGTAAATCAACTTTCATTTTTTTTATATATATATATTTCAAGGTTTGCAACACTTCTCTCTCATTCTGCAGTTTTTGAATGTGACCAATCACTAAGTTTCTGTACTTATTTTTAAGCTTATCACAGGCTTCTTCTTTTTTTGGGTGTAACTTTTGAATTTACCAACAAAATTGAGAGGGTGTGTCCGGACTAGTCCAGAATCCTCTCGAACTTCCCCCTCGGGTATATAAGCTGAGGCTTTTCTGGCTATCTTGTTCTATATAAATTCAGTTATGTACTATTTATCGATAAGATCACTAATAGCATAGGTATTTGATAATTTTAATTTTATGGCTTCCCCTAAACCACAATGGCAAAGCTGTAGAGTCTACTCCGCAGTGTGAGTAATACGAGGCAACAACGTTGCGCATGCGAAGAGACTGTCCTTTGTTTAACACCTAGGTTTCCACTAGTAGCGCTAAGGTAAGAAGAGGTGAGTAGAATAGCACTGATGCCAACTGTTGGCTTGATATGGCTATAGTTTATGTTTTCTTCCTGTGGGGACAGTATGCCCCGCGGCGATAGAAAAGCGCCTCTCCACTATTTTTATGATAGAGATTGGCTTGGATGTGCAAAAGATACGTTAATGCTAATAAATGACCTTTATTTTTTGCCTAAGCCCCGAGATTAAAGGAGGAATTGTGAAAGTGTAAAATCCGACGCCATGACACTTTCAGACTTCGCGGGCCTCTTTAGTCTTTTTCTTTTGCAGTGGTTGGTGACGTCGGCATACGCCCGTGATCCTTGGCAGAAGCAATGGATAATGGCGCCTACTAATTTAGGTTATAAAAGTAAATATACTTCTAGGGACGGGCGGGACCCTCATCCAGAATCATTCATAGGTAAGAATACCAGCAGTGAAAGTGACATATTATGAAATAATCCTTGCGGAGTAGACTGTACGTTTCTACCACCACAATTCCATTCAGCGACAATAAAATTTTCATAGCCTAGATTGTAGTGCCTCATTTTCCGATTTTAGATACCGATTGTCATCTTCGGCCATTCTCATGGTACGCATACATACTGTCCCCGTTACATGAATGGCCGTATCTTACTTCGAGTACAATACGTGAAGAGATCGCCAAGTCTTTAGAGTTGACATCCAGTCAAATTTTATTTTATATTTGGGACTAGTAAGGCACTGGGTATCCGCTCTGCAGTCGAACGGGAAACCTGCTGGTTCTGTCACGCACAGCATGTGTTGATGAGAGATGAATTATTTCGAGTATCGTCAGCGCAAGTGAAATAATGGGAAATAATGGGAACCAATGAGCGCAGCCAATAGCAAACCTACCTGCAGAAACTGTGTGCTTCATAATATTTTACTGGTCGTGTGCAAATTTTAATTCATCCGTTAGTTGCAGTGTTTCGCTATGTGTGACTCATAAATAAATGCCGTACAATTCAAGGACGACGTGGAAAAGGAATGTCAGCACATTATCCACCATATGCCTTCCCATCGCTTAGGGTGAAAATACCGGATTCCTTATTTTTCGGACGCTGATTCGAGCCTCACCTCACCTTAATTTAAGTACCCTTTCTGAACTATATTTCACTTTCTTCATTAGATTGTCGAACGATCCTTCTTGTTAGCAATTTTTTACTATTAGCAAGTTTTGTGCCCTAGTACACTTTCCTATTTTCTATTTTTGGGGTTTGAGTAGATTTGAATATATTTTGAGATTATTGTGTGAGTGTGGTAATCGGTATTTGAATATCTTACGACAGATGTTGGATTCAATAATCACGGTTTAAAATTAAAGCTCCTTCGTGTTAAAGATAAATAATTTCTCTGTTCTGTGACGAATGGTTGTGATGATATTTTCTTCCTAAGTAAGGAATTAGATTTTCCTCAGACATTTCAATTAAGTTTAGGTAGAGTTCATCTTTGCAGCTACTTCAGTTATAATAGATGAGAGACAAGACTAATAGTAACGGAGTAAGAATAAATGTGAACACCGGATTAACGTAATAATTTAACAAATTTGAGTGTTTTAAAACTGTATTTTGGTGTTGTTTGAAGGCGAAATATGCTGTAAACTTTGTATGTATTAGCCGATGAAATACACGGCCAGAGCTGATAACTCTGAAGATTTTAGAATAAAGGAGCAACTGAGAACGAGAGCAACGCGTTGGTGGTGATGATTGCCACGTTGTTATCCCGAATAAAATTAAAGGGATATTTTCTACACTCATCTTGGTATAGTTAACGTCTCTATTTTACCTTCATTGTAATATTGGACTTATGATGCTTATTTCGTGGGATATTTAGCCTACGTTTCTTCGATTTGTTGTTTTCTGAAGTCACCGTTGTAACGGAATGTGGTAGATCTATTTAGTGACGTACGTAATTCCATCACCACTCCACTAATATTTTGGAAAGAGGTAGACCGATAATAATTTTATGCGCCATCATTAATTAATAATACAGACATAAAAGGGAATCAAATAAGTTCGCGTGTGCCTGAATGTTGGTGTGATATCTGTATTATTGATTTTGTGATACTTTGATTTGATTTAAATTTTGTCTCATTTTGCATCTGACGTACCCTGTGTTTTGTCACAGAGGTAAGCATTTCGGCGTTGTGCAAGCCATATTTTATTTTAGGAAGAATGTTACGGCCTGTTCTGTAAATGTTGTGCTACTTGATTCGACCTCATACAGTCAAAAAATTACAGATATAGTTTCATGACAGGATCGTTATACCAACTCAATACGATTTGAAGAAATCCGATAACATTTGTCAATTGAATTCGTTACATAAAATTAAAATAAAAAATAAATAAAAATATAAATGGAATTTATTTGTCCAATATGATTGCAATTCTACGAAGACGATCTTAAACTCTTATAACTCAGATGAATTGCAAGGAATTGTAATTTAGTTAACGAGACAGATTGCCTCTAAATTGACACAATATGATCAGTATTATTTGAAGCTTAATTGCAATTAGTGTCAGAACAACTAATGAGTGACTAGTGAGAACGCTCTGGAATCTATTTGTGTCTTTAAATGAGTAAATTTTGGATGGTGATACCTTAGATTGGTACCAGTGATAATGAATTAAATGAAGGAGTATAAATGTGGTATAATTAATTTAGTTTGGAATTTGTTAATAACGTTAGAACTGAACAGTCCACATGTTACTTTAATTTCAAGGACATCTAATTTATTTAATGTTTCTAGAATACCCAGGTAGTGTTCAATTTAATTTACGTAGAAAACGATTTAGTTTGTTTTGGCAAAAGGCATGACTTGATAATATTAATTATTGCAGTTGTGAAGAGATTCATTTTGTATTCTCTTGGTAATCGTGGACTAGTTATATGTTTATAGATTGTTAATGGAATGAGGGTTGATTCTCTAAAGATTCCACTCAGTCATATATGCACGCAACATTCATATCTCAGAATTAATGAGTTGGTGAGATCAGTTATCCTCCCATAAGGCGATTTTAATAAATTGAAAAAAAAAACATGATTACATAATGCTATTTATGCTTTTCTCATCATGTCTTCTTATGGCCTCAAGTCCACGCGAACGTCTACGTCATGGGCTCCTCGTATTCGATGACAGGGTTTAAACGGGTAACGGGGACAGGCACAGTGCTAGAGGGCGCACTAGTCTTAGTTTTAGTTACCAACGCTAGATGGTGCACTAGTCCTACTTCAATGTGCCGCTGCTAGATGGTGAACTAGTAATAGTTCAACGTAATAATAATAATAATAATAATAATAATAATAATAATAATAATAATAATAATAATAATAATAATAGTGATAATAATAATAATAACCGTATGGCACCAGCTACCGTGTGCAGACATTTTAATTTGACGCCATCTGGCTGTCTGATTGTCAAATTTGACGTTCTGTTTTACCCTAGGCCCACTAGATGGCAGATCGAGTAAACTGAAATTCTCTTGGGCGTCTATGGCTGAGATTTGATAAATTTTATCGGATAAACACCAAATGTGTTACCAGAGATAGAATAGAATAGAGTAATTTTTATTGTCGTTAGGCAACTGGCAGTTGCAATGGACAGTCATAGGTGCATAGTTAAAAAATATTGCAAGTGTCTCATTAAGCACAGAAAATAAATACAACTATATACACAGAAGTTAAAATAAACATAACACTATAAATAATTTACCAACGTGTTAGGATAGCGTTGGCCTTTATTACCCCCCCTTGAAACTGTGTTATTTTTTCTTCAAACTCAGATACTGAGCCGAAGCTATTGGATGTCAACCAATTTTTAAGGGTTATTTTGAGTTACATGCCGACTTCCTACGACATGGAGTATCGAATGGACTCTTTTTGTCCCGTCAAAGATCCGGCTACCTCTGCCGGGTTTGAACCCGCTATCTCGGGATCCGGAGGCCGACACACTACCACTGATCCACAGAGGCAGCTCTAGTTCAATGCGCTACTGCTAGATGGTGCACTAGTCATACTTCATGGTACCAACCCTAATTGGTGAACGAATCGTAGTTTAACGTACCAATAATAGTAGGTGCACTATTCCTAGTTCACGGTAACAACGCTAGTTGGTGCACTAATCTTATCTCAAGATGCCACTGCTAGATGGTGCTCTAGTCATAACTCAAGGTGCCACTGCTAAAGGGTGCACTATTCCTGGTTCAAGGTTCCACCGCTAGATGGTGCTCCAGTCCTAGTTCATGGTACCAACGCTAGTTGGTGCCTTAGTCCTGGTTGAAGGTGCCACCGCTAGATGGTGCACTAGTCATAGTTCAATGTGCCACAGCTAGATAGTGCACCAGTCATAGCTAAAGATGCGACTGCTAGATGGTGATCTAGTCCTATTTCATGGTACCAACGCTGTTTGGTGCACTAGTCTTAGTTCATGTTACCAACGCTGGTTGGTGCACTAGTCGTAGTTCAAGGTGCCATTGCGAAATGGTGCACTAGTAATAGGTCAAACTGCCAATGCCAGGTGGTGAACTGGTCCTGGATCAAGCTACCACTGCTAAGTGGTGCACTAGTGTTGGAAGAGTATGGATATTTATGTAATGGCAAACGTGCAGGTCTTTCGATTTGACAGCTGTAGGCGACCTGCGCGTCGTGATGAGGATGAAATGATGATGAAGACAACACATACACCCAGTCCCCGAGCCAGCGAAATTAACCAATGATGGTTAAAATTCCCGATCCTGCCGGGAATCGAACCCGGGACCCCTGTGACCAAAGGCCAGCACGCTAACCATTTAGCCATGGAGCCTGGTGGGGCTGGTGAAAGCGAACAAGGTAGCAAGGACGTTGGTTTACTGTTTTGACGTCTTTATTTTTTACAAGGAGAAAAATATTTTTATTGGTTTTGAACTTGTCAGATAATCAACATCAAAAGTCCTAGAAATCATCTTGATGTGTGTGCCGGTGTTGGCTGATCTGCAACAGAAACAAGAACCACTTATGAACCTATCGCAGTTACTTCTTAGACCTGTAGGTCCAGTTCTTCGGATTTTTGCTTTACGAATATGTTTCATAGGGGAATTCATGTATTCTCTTAGCGGATATTCACAAATGAAATCATCAGGAAAGATGGAAGAACGAAGAGAGTCCCTGTGCTTGAGGTGACACTACCTTGACTGCTCTGAAGATGGTTTATTTATTTTAATTTATTGCATGCAACAGGATTTTCAACGTAAATACAGCGTTGGTGATAGAAAGTGAAACTACAAATAATTAATCCTTATTACTACCTGTATTAATGTAATTATAATCTATAATAATATAATTAATTTAATTCAATCTATACGCTTCGGCGTACAAGTCATTGATCCAATAAAGTGTTTATATTTGCGAATGCTGGCCATGAATTCTTTTAAAACTTTGTCACGTTTGTACTGAAATAAGGAGCATTGTTGCACTGTTATAGATACTGATAAAAATCATATTTGACGGGCAGATATTCTAACATTTTTATTTTAAAATGACAAATTAATTCGTGAGTTTAGGTGTGGCACATTCTAATTCAGGAAGGAAAGCACTCAGTATTACCAATTAGCGAATTTATTATTTTGAAAACGAATTTCTAATCTTCTAATCTCTTTGTTTCTAAATTTAACAGAAGCTCGCTGTACTATGTGTGGGTATTGAGGTGTTCTTTCAAGTAGATAATATACCTTAAGACGCACTTTTCTCCACGCTTGCTCGCGTATTTTAGTTTTTGGCTGACCAAGGTGTTGCACAACTTATGACTCAGATTTATGTGTTTAAGTGGCTTCACAAATATTTTCGAAAATCCTACATTTCTACACGCTTCAGCGCCAACCTGCTGTAGCTGTGAATTCTCGAACTAGCGATAGTGCGATATTACGGCTCCCACTTGTAAGTGCAGAGGGTAGGTGTTTAGGAAGACTGTTTAGAAGGCTAATAGGAAGCTATATTCAGGGAAACGGGGTGGGCTAGGGAGCAGGAAGTCAAATAATATTAGTGTAACTGTAGAAGTATTGTAGAGAAAGGAATAGTCATTGTATGTATGTGTATTTGTTCCACATGTCCTTCTAAGCCACTGGACCTACTTCAACAAATAAGTGTACACATATGCCTTACTATCTGGGAGTAAACCACCCCTAGTACTCTAGGGTTCGGGGTTAAGAGTGTGTAACATATAAAAATAATCGATATTAATATCTATTTGATAGTTTTTTATGTCGCTGAGTGACACTCCGGATGTCCGATAGGCATAGAGGTGAAAACGAAAATGTCCAAAATGACCAAGATTACAAAAAATGTGGGGTAAAACACCCCTAGCACCACAAGGGGAGAGTGTTTCATATACAAATACGCGAAAAGGGTCACTCACATGTATAGTGACCCTACGGATCGCTTAAGTTGTAGTTCAGCCCCATGTCAAGGGGAATAGGAAAGTGTGACAAGGAATACGTGAGTACGTTCCATAACATATCTCAAAAAATATTTGTTGCACATAAAATTTCCTCCCTGAAAATTATACTGTGGTGGTATGAGTCCATCCCTAGCAATCCTCCGTGTGAGGGTGGTAAGGGGGTGATAAATTAAAATATCTGATAACGACTAATTCAAGTGTCGGAACCACTGTCTTCGGGGTCGCCGAGGTGGCGATGGCGTTTAAGTCCAAGTTCAGCCTCATCGGCACGTGGAGGAGGGGTTGTGAGGGAAAGGGTAAAAAAGAAAATATCAAAAAGGAACGACGTTATAGATCACATTAAAAATTAACTTACACTGCAAATATTTGTATAGCAGCATTAGCGATAATACTTCACTTGGTTTGAAAGTTCTTTCAAACTCGTCACGTCTTCATTCATACCGTACTGAGTAGATATATAGAGGCTAGATGTGAAAGTTTACATTCGCTAAAAAGGAATGCAAAGGAGAATTATGTTTGTTGTTCTGAGTTAGTGACAGTTTTTATTAAAAAATGGATGGGTCTGTGAAGAAATGGTGACTCCCTGCAGCGTCATGTATTTAAGCTAGTATATAATTAGTAATATAAAAGATTTCCCAGATAATATTATAGGAATTGAATCATGACTGAGAAGTAATAAAATGGATGTGGAATATTTTCACGAAACTGGAGTGTTCATCGCAGAGACAGGATAGGAACGGGAGGAGGAGGAGCTACAGGAAGGAAGAGAAACATAATTTTTTTTTTTTTGCTAGTTGCTTTACGTCGCACCGACATAGATAGGTCTTATGGCGACGATGGGACAGGAAAGGGCTAGGAGTTGGAAGGAAGCGGCCGTGGCCTTAATTAAGGTACAGCCCCAGCATTTGCCTGATGTGAAAATGGGAAACCACGGAAAACCATTTTCAGGGCTACCGACAGTGGGGTTCGAACCTACTATCTCCCGAATACTGGATACTGGCCGCATTTAAGCGACTGCAGCTATCGAGCTCGGTACATAAAATTCTAGGTCCGAGGCTCATCTCTGAAGATAATAAACAACTTAATATTCTTGGGGTGTATACACATGGAAAGGGTGGCGCTGATGTTAGTGAGGAATAATTTGATAAGATAATCAACTATGTGGTGAATGACGCAGAAAGGAACGTGATCTTTGAGGTTGATCTCTATTAAGAACGTAATGCGAATGACAGGAAGCATGACCAACAGTTGATAAATACGTTAATCTGGAAAAACAAGTGAATCAGAAAGTCATAGAACGAACTAGAGGGAAGAATACAGTATCTTGGACGCGGTGCTGATAAAACCAGATGAGCTCTATAGAGAAACCGGGGTAATAGGTGGTATTACTGAAAATAGAGATATTTTTCCGTAATTAAAAATAAATGTGACAGAAAGGAAGGTTTTGGACTATTAGACAGTGCCATATGATTAATACGACAGGAATGCGAGAGTTTAAAAAAAAAACTAATCATGATTGGTAGAAAATAGTAAATTAATATATAAACAACCTGTGAAATGGATTCAAAACAATTGTTGAGGAATGTGAAAATATGTACTTATGTACATTTAAAGGTGGTAACTATAGCAGAGAAGTAAAAATACTAAAAAGGAGGTGCAGGCTGGAAAGAAATAGTTAAAAATTGTTGTGAAAAGAGGCAATTGAAGAAACTTACTAGGAAATAAGGGCTACCGAAGAAGTTACTTTAAGGCAGAAACAGGCCCCAAGAATGACATTCCAGGAATAATTAATGAAGTAGGGAAGTGTATATGTGAGAATTTAGAGACAGAATAAGTATTCAGTCAGCAGTATGTAAGGATTGCTTGTTACAAGGATAATGTCTAGGTAAAGGAGGTGACCAGTACTAAGGAAGTATTGAAAATTACGTACGATGACACATATATTTACAATAAGATATAAAATGTAAAACTAGGAAAAACAGGCGGAATGCACAAGATGTGACAACATCGCCTGCTGCACATCAGACTGCTACAACGCGGCATCGCGCATCACTGTTTACATCACTCCACACATTCAGAACTTCCCATTGAACACTGCATCTGAGGCCACATGGTGTGTAACTCTTCAAGTCTGTGTTACCCCTCAATTCTGGCCCTCCTCTCTGGCTAAACATTTAGTTCGTGTTCGAATATGATCATTCGAGGTGGAGGGCAGAAGTTGTTGGTGTGTTAATACAATATAAGATCTTCATCGGGGTAATCACACGAACGGTATTGTAAATACATGTTACAAATCTCGTCACAATGGTTATGAAGGAATTTAGGGTTTGTAGTAAGGATGTGAAAGAGAAGGGATATAAGACCGCAATTAGTATGTGGATCCATTGTATAGTATATCCTTTACCAGGATTAGTTGATTTGAGAATTGGAAAATTACAAAGAAAAGCAGCACGGTTTGTCCCGGGCGAATTCCTCCAAAAGAGTAGCGTTGTTAAATTGTTGCAAAGTCTGTGCTGGGAAGACTTAGAAGTAAGGAGGTGAACTGCTCGAGTGTGCGATATATTCCGAGGTGTTAGTGGTGAGATGGTGTGGAATTAGTAGACCAATAAGTTTGAGAGGTGTTTTAAAAGAAGGGAAGCTCAGAATATGAAGATAAAGTAGGAATTCAAGAGGATAAGTTGAGTATATATTCATTTATTCCACTTCCTATAATATTATTATTATTATTGTTGTTGTTGTTGTTGTTGTTCGTCTGTCTTGCTGTATTTTATCAGTGAATTGTGATTACAGTAATAGAATTACAATAACAATTTTATCAATTACATCATACTTATAAAATTATTCAAGTTACACTTCAGCAGTTTTTGCGATAACAAATTGCCGTAAAATAATAAAAATTCGTTTCTGGAGTACATCAATGCAGAAATTCAGCGAAACCCGAAATACATTTTGTTCTTATACATGAATGCATATTTTAGGTAATTTTTAGCAGTTTATATAAAAAAATTCCGAAATAACCCTTCGCCGAAAGCCGCAAAACATCGCCGCCCGCGAAAGGTTAAATTTATTTATAAGCTGTAAGCCCGGATCAACTTCTTAGATACATACAGTAGGTTTGAACGGCTTATTTTCAGACACCCTAAAATTTCTTTCACTATTGCATGGTTCAAGAAGTTGAATATTTCGTCACTTTTTGGTGATGGCCAACCAATAGTTTTGTTTCCCTGCAATATTCATACTAAAATATAATTAAATATCAATGTACATTACCATTTATCCAAATTTCGCGACATTTCTTAGCTTCCTTGTCCCATTTGCCCTCTGGACAATTTTGTAGACTGTCTATAGTTGCACGGTGAATCAGTTCGTCAGTAAACTTTTCAGATTCTCAGAGAATTCTCATTGATTGCTGAATCGCATTTTTGGCATTTCTACAGGACACGTCTCCCACTTGCAACACCGTTACAAGAAGAACGAAGTGTGCGATATAAGAAACATACGAGGAGCTCATAATGTAATGAGGAAATGAAATGAATGTTATATTTATAGCTGGCTTAATGGGTGATATTAGTCTCAATTATATAACCGCACATTACTTTTGACTGTGCTGTTAATAACCGCTAATTAATATCTCGAGATATTTGTCTTTTATTTTTGGCCAGCATTTGTACACGTTTCTCGCAAGGAAATTTGGAATGGATTACACTACTGTAGCGATGGGATTTTCGAATACTTTCAATAATCGAATAACCTACAACACATTATTTAAATAATCGAAGTAGTATAATACAGGGATTCGGCGGCCGCCTCCTCCTCCGGGCTCCCAGGGGGCCCCTCCGCCTCCGCCTCCGCCTCACGGGTGGCCCTCCCAGAGGCCTCCTCCGCGTCCGCCTCACGGGAGGCCCTCCCAGAGGCCTCCTCCGCCTCCGCCTCCCGAGGGGCCTTCCCAGAGGCCTCCTCCGCCTCCCGCGGAAAATTTTAATTTGTAAACAGAGCCACGTGCATTTCGACAGCTGTCATCGACAACAACGCATCGCTAACCTCACTGCTGCCATCTTGACGGGCCTAAACCTCAGTGGTACCAACTTAAACTAACTAGCGCGAGGTAAACAAAGCCACGTGTTTTTTGACAGCCACGTGCTTTTTGACAGACAACAACGCATCGCTAACCTCAGTACTGCCATCTTGACGGGCCTAAACCTGAGTAGTACCAACTTAACCTAACTAGCGCGAGGTAAACAAATCCACGTGTTTTTTGACAGCCACGTGCTTTTTGACAGACAACAACGCATCGCTAACCTCAGTACTGCCATCTTGACGGGCCTAAACCTCAGTAGTACCAACTTAACCTCACTAGCGCGAGATAAACAAAGCCACGTGTTTTTTGACAGCCACGTGCTTTTTTGACAGCTGTCATCCGCCATCTTTAAACTACAGAGCACCGTGCTGCCCTCTTTATCGCAGTAGCCGCAAATTCGTCACCTGTCATCGCCAGTGCTGCCATCTTGGCGGGCCTAAACCTTAGTGCTACCAACTTAACCTCACTAGCGTGAGATAAACAAAGCCACGTGAATTTTTTTGACAGCTGTCACCAGCCATCTTTAATCTATAGAGCGCAGTGCTGCCCTCTTTAGCTACTTACCTTTGAAATGTGGTGGCGGATAATTTGAAAAATGCTTTTTTGACAGCAGTCATCTTTAAGCACCGTGCTTCCCTCTATGTGGTGGCGGTAAATTCCACGTGCTTTACAAACCTATATGCTTTTCTGACAGCTGTCATCCGCCATCTTTAATCCAGAGAGACCAGTGCTGCAATCTTTAGTTTGAAATGTGGTGGCGGCAAATTCCACGTGCTCTTGTTTGGAAACAAATCAACATGCTTTTTTGACAGCTGTCATCCGCCATCTTTAATCACCGTGCTGCCGTCTTTAGCTACTTACCCTTGAAATGTGGTGGTGGTAAATTCCACGTGCTTTACAAACCTATATGCTTTTCTGACAGCTGTCATCCGCCATCTTTAATCCAGAGAGAACAGTGCTGCAATCTTTAGTTGAAATGTGGTGGCGGCAAATTCCACGTGCTCTTGTTTGGAAACAAATCAACATGCTTTTTTGACAGCTGTCATCCGCCATCTTTAATCACCGTGCTGCCCTCTTTAGCTACTTACCTTTGAAATGTGGTGGTGGTAAATTCCACGTGCTTTACAAACCTATATGCTTTTCTGACAGCTGTCGTCCGCCATCTTTAATCCAGAGAGAACAGTGCTGCAATCTTTAGTTGAAATGTGGTGGCGGCAAATTCCACGTGCTCTTGTTTGGAAACAAATCAACATGCTTTTTTGACAGCTGTCGTCCGCCATCTTTAATCTACAGAGCACCGTGCTGCCCTCATGCGGGGCAATTTCGTTAGCTGTCATCCGCCATCTTTAATGAACAGAGCACCGTGCTGCCCTCATGCGGGACAATTTCGTTAGCTGTCATCCGCCATCTTTTAATGAACAGAGCACCGTGCTGCCATCTTTGTATTGGCATCTTTATTATTTGACATGTGGTGGCGGTAAATTCTACATCCACAATCTGAGAGCACCGTGACGTACTCTTCGTTGTGGCGGACAATTTTAAAAAGAACATGTCAAGGAATACCTTTGTTCTAAAAGAAAACAAGACTACGGTTCTGAACGGCTTGCGTAAGATAGCGATTGTTATAACCTCCTTTTCCCTGCTCTGTTAAGGCATAGCTTTATCGAATACTTGAAGATTATATTACAAAATAAGTGATTAAGAATATAATCGTACAACATATGATCAGAACATTGAATGATGTGTTTGGGGTGTACCTTCGTTCTAAGAGAATCGAACCCGAGACTGCTGGGTGAGAGGCAAGCACACTAAACTAAACCGTAGGAGCCGGTAATTCTCTTTCTATATAATAATTTCGTGTGGCTATTTCTAGCCAAGTGCAGTCGAAAAATAAATCCTAGAGTTGTTGTATCAGGAAGGGTAACAGGTTAAATCCTGGTCTATCAGCGTCAGGAAGGGCAACCGGCCGTAAAACATATTTTTGCGATTTAAACTCTTGCGTCGGGAGGGGGCACTCGGCTGTAAAACATATTTTTAATCCCAAGAGAATCGAACCCGAGACTGCTGGGTGAGAGGCAAGCACACTAAACTAAACCGTAGGAGCCGGCAATTCTCTTTCTATATAATAATTTCATGTGGCTATTTCTAGCCAACTTTAGTCTATTGATAAATAGTTGTTCTCTTCAATCCTCATGCTATAGAAGAGGTCAATCTTATAATTTCAAACTTACAACCATGTCCGACGTGTATAGGTTGAAACTGGGTTTCTTCCGAACATCGTAACTTTAGTCTATTGATAAATAGTCGTTCTCTTCAATCCTCATGCTATAGACGAGGTTAATTTTATAATTTCAAACACACATAGCTATGTCTGACCTCAAAAGGCTGAAACTTGGTTTCTTCTAAAACATCGTAACTTTAGTCTATTGATAAATAGTTATTTTCTTTAATCTGCATGTCATAGAAGAGGTTAATCTTATAATTTCAAACTCACAGCCATGTCCGACCTCTATACGCTGAAACTTGGTTTCTTCCGAACATCGTAAATTCAGTCTATTGATAAATAGTCATTCTCTTCAATCCTCATGCTATAGACGAGGTTAATTTTATAATTTCAAACACACATATCTATGTCTGACCTCAACAGGCTGAAACTTGGTTTCTTCTAAAACATCGTAAATTTAGTCTATTGATAAATAGTTATTTTCTTTAATCTGCATGTCATAGAAGAGGTTAATCTTATAATTTCAAACTCACAGCAATGTCCGACCTCTATACGTTGAAACTAGGTTTCTTCCGAACATCGTAACTTTAAGCTAATCATAAATAGTTGTTCTCTTCAATCCTCATGCTATAGACGAGGTTAATCTTATAATTTCAAACTTACAGCAATGTCCGACCTCTATACGTTGAAACTTGGTTTCTTCCGAACATCTTAACTTTAAGCTAATCATAAATAGTTGTTCTCTTCAATCCTCATGCCGTAAACGAGGTTAATCTTATAATTTCAAACTCACAGCAATGTCCGACCTCAATACATTAAAACTTGGTTTCTTCCGAACATCGTAACTTTAGTCTATTGATAAATAGTCGTTCTCTTCAATCCTCATGCTATAGACGAGGTTAATTTTATAATTTCAAACACACATAGCTATGTCTGACCTCAACAGGCTGAAACTTGGTTTCTTCTAAAACATCGTAACTTTAGTCTATCGATAAGTAGTTATTTTCTGTAATCTGCATGTCATAGAAGAGGTTAATCTTATAATTTCAAACTCACAGCAATGTCCGACCTCTATACGTTGAAACTTGGTTTCTTCCGAACATCGTAACTTTAAGCTAATCATAAATAGTTGTTCTCTTCAATCCTCATGCTATAGACGTGGTTAATTTTATAATTTCAAACACACATAGCTGTGTCTGACCTCAACAGGCTGAAACTTGGTTTCTTCTAAAACATCGTAACTTTAGTCTATTCATAAATAGTTATTTTCTTTAATCTGCATGTCATAGAAGAGGTTAATCTTATAATTTCAAACTCACAGCCATGTCCGACCTCTATACGCTGAAACTTGGTTTCTTCCGAACATCGTAACTTTAGTCTATTGATAAATAGTCGCTCTCTTCAATCCTCATGCTATAAACGAGGTTAATTTTATAATTTCAAACACACATAGCTATGTCTGACCTCAACAGGCTGAAACTTGATTTCTTCTAAAACATCGTAACTTTAGTCTATTGATAAATAGTTATTTTCTTTAATCAGCATGTCATAGAAGAGGTTAATCTTATTATTTCAAACTCACAGCAATGTCCGACCTCTATACGTAAAAACTTGGTTTCTTCCGAACATCTTAACTTTAAGCTAATCATAAATAGTTGTTCTCTTCAATCCTCATGCTATAGACGAGGTTAATCTTATAATTTCAAACTTACAGCAATGTCCGACCTCTATACGTTGAAACTTGGTTTCTTCCGAACATCTTAACTTTAAGCTAATCATAAATAGTTGTTCTCTGCAGTCCTCATGCCATAGACGAGGTTAATCTTATAATTTCAAACTCACAGCAATGTCCGACCTCAATTCGTTGAAACTTGGTTTCTTCCGAACATCGTAACTTTAGTCTATTGATAAATAGTCGTTCTCTTCAATCCTCATGCTATAGACGAGGTTAATCTTATAATTTCAAACTTACAGCAATGTCCGACATCTATACGTTGAAACTTGGTTTTCTTCCGAACATCGTAACTTTAGTCTATTGATAAATAGTTATCTTCTTCAATCCTCATGCTATAGACGAGGATAATTTTATAATTTCAAACACACATAGCTATGTCTGACCTCAACAGGCTGAAACTTGGCTTCTTCTAAAACATCGTAGCTTTAGTCTATTGATAAATAGTTATTTCCTATAATCTGCATGTCATAGAAGAGGTTAATCTTATAATTTCAAACTCACAGCAATGTCCGACCTCTATACGTTGAAACTTGGTTTCTTCCGAACATCGTAACTTTAAGCTAATCATAAATAGTTGTTCTCTTCAATCCTCATTTTATAGACGAGGTTAATCTTATAATTTCAAACTTACAGCAATGTCCGACCTCTATACGTTGAAACTTGGTTTTCTTCCGAACATCGTAACTTTAGTCTATTGATAAATAGTTATTTTCTTTAATACTCATGCTATAGACGAGGTTAATCTTATAATTTCAAACTCACAGCAATGTCCGACCTCTATATGTTGAAACTTGGTTTTCTTCCGAACATCGTAACTTTAAGCTAATCATAAATAGTTGTTCTCTTCAATCCTCATTCTATAGACGAGGTTAATCTTATAATTTCAAACTGACAGCAATGTCCGACCTCTATACGTTGAAACTTGGTTTCTCCCGAACAATAGAAAGGATTAGAAGGCGTAGACAAGGAAGAGGTTAATCTGGTAACTTCATCTGTCCTCAATAGGTTGAAACTTGGTTTCTTCTAAACATCGCAACTCTAAGCTAGCTGACTTACCCTTTCATATCCTATCATCACAAGCGCTTTTACGTTAGCTAATAAACATCTTTAAGTTAAAGATAGCTAGGTTAGCTAACTTGCTCTTTCATATCCTATTATCACTATGTGTGATACAAGTGCTCTGTGTGTGTAAACATATGAATGTACTGACGCGACTTTTCGTTAGACGACATTTATAACAGGCTAGTTGTTGACGAGCTAAGTAACTTTTGTAGCCCTTTCCTATCCAACATCACAAGTGCTTCTACACTAAGCAATAAACATCTTCGAGTTGCATGTTTGTAAAGATAGCTAGGCTAGCTGTTAACAAACCAACTAACTTTTGTAACCCTCCATATCCGATCATCATTATGTGCGATGCAAGTGCTAACGCTACATTCATATATTTTTGTTCCTTTTTCTAGGTACATCAAGAGTTAACATCGACATTTATTCGAGTTACAGGCTTGAACGGCACATTTTATTTACTCGAGTAACAGTTTGCAGTCTGCAGCGTGAACATTTTTAAGGTATGTTTCGATCTTTTTTAATTGATCTTATATGTTTACATTGTTTTTTAAAAATCTAAAAAATAGTATTCCGCTTTTTTGGTAGAGAAAACTATGGAGATGATTAACCAGATAGGTCATCCTTCAACTCCAACTACCAAGCCGCTGACAAGTCTACCGCTAAATGAGCAATTTAAAGTGATTTCTCCACGAAGATTTAAAACGAAATTTAGAGAAAAGATGTTATGCGTCTGCTAAGACTTTCAAGTTTTTTAACTAATAGATTTAGTGTGCTAACTGATTTAGAAATAGGAGAACTAAATCAACGTTCTATTTGCATTATATATCGCGGAATAGAGAACATATCTTGTGTTATTAGTTTTGTTGATGCATAATAAATTAGGAAACAACACCTGTTACACCTTACAAAGCTGTTAATGCGTAAATTACACTAAGCACTTCGAGGTATTTCTACATATTAGTTACATGCATATAGAATTTTAATACAAACATACATCTATACCCCTACCGTTGTTAAAATGCAACAACTTTAGCTAACTTACACTCTTTAGTTAAAATGTTGTTCTATTGCAGCAGCTTTAAAATATTGTCTTTCGAATGTTACACTACACTGCTCGCAGAATAACATTGTAGATACCTGATGATTTTTTGATTTAACATGACGTAGGGAGAGATGAATGTTCTATATCTAACAAAGTAAAAGCGCTCTTGCAGATAACGTTTGATAAGGGTGTTACTTAATGTCCTTCTCTCGAGTCGCAAGGTTAAAACTAGAAAAAGCAGCTTTAAAGTATTATAGTGTTAGAATTTCTTCCTGCAAGCGTTGTTTTCGATATTAGCTATGAAACATTCCACAGCTTGAAGTGTAGCATTAACAGATAGATATTGCATTAGTACAATCTTTTGCTAACGTCCTCGTCAGTGCACTCAAGTTTAGAGCTTTCTTTAGGACTTTTAGTAGCCTTTTACGATTGTACAGCTTTAAAATAACAAGCTATTTACAGTCTTTATTCTTAAGTGCTACCTTATTAATATACATACACATACATCCTTAGTTTCTTAGTAAAACCCTAAATCATCTTGAATTCCTTGTACTTTCTACTTCTCTAGTTGCTGAGGCCTCTGTGACGATAAAGGGTGTTTTGATTTAACATGACGCGTAAGGGTATCTACCCTCGTAAACATCGCATCACACTGCTCGCAGGAGAACGTAGTAGATGTCTTACTATGTTTATTTTTAAATAACGTGTAAGGGCATCTCGTCTTGTAAAAGTTACATCGCACTGCGAGCAGGGAAACATGTTGACTTCAAGTCCTGAAAAGAGTACAACTATTTATGTTCTCTAGTTGCTGAACCTTTTTAGTAAAGTAATAATACGACAGCTAGGATTGAAAAATGTAAAGGGTGTAGTACATGTAGAATAGACAAAAACATTGCAACCTGTATGACCTCTTTCCTCTGTGACGATAGACATTGCAACAGTGTGACTTCTTACGTCTATAACGATAGACATAGACATTGCAACAGTGTAATCTCTCACCCCTGTGATGATAGACATTGTAACAGTATAACGTCTTGCCTCTCTGACGATAGACATTGCAACAGTATGACTCTTTCCTCTGTAACATTGCAACAGTATAACCCTTTACTTTTATAATGATAGACATTGCAACAGTATGACTTCTTTCCTCCATGACATTGCAAGAGTATGACTTCTTTCCTCTGTAACATTGCAACAGTATGACCCTTTACTTCTGTTCAACAGTATGACTTCTTCCCTCTGTGACATCGCAACAGTATGACTTCTTCCCTCTGTGACATCGCAACAGTATGGCTTCTTTCCTCTGTAACATTGCAACAGTATAACCCTTTACTTCTATAATGATAGACATTGCAACAGTATGACTTCTTTCCTCTATGACATTGCAACAGTATGACTTCTTTCCTGTATGACATTGCAACAGTATGACTTCTTTCCTCTGTAACATTGCAACAGTATGACCCTTTACTTCTGTTCAACAGTATGACTTCTTTCCTCTGTGACATCGCAACAGTATGGCTTCTTTCCTCTGTGACATTGCAACAGTATGACTTCTTTCTTCCGTAACATTGCAGCTGTATAACGTCTTACCTCTATAACGATAGACATTACAGCAGTATAGTCGCGTAAGCTTAGTGCTAACAAAGACTTTACTTTAAGTACTACATTAATTACAGGAATGTGAACGCTCCCCAATATGTGTTAGTAGGTGTCGCTAAAGACGCGACTTCTAGAAAAAAAATCTTAGGAGTGTAGATGCTCACTAGTATGTGTAAGCCCAGTGTTAACAAAGACTTAACTTTAAGTACTACATTAATTACAGGAATGTGAACGCTCCCTAGTATGTGTTAGTAGGTGTCGCTAAAGATGCGACTTCTAGAAAAAATCTTAGGAATGTAGATGCTCACTAGTATGTGTAAGCACGCGTTACCGAAGACTTAACTTTAAGTACTACATTATTTACAACAATGTAAACGCTTGCAAGTATGTGAGTTTTGTATCACTCGGTTTTTAGTTATAGCATTGTTTACTACAGCATAACATCAACTAAAACTCATACATACAAGAATTGCATTATTAATTGTAAGATAAAGCATGTGTATACGATAATTACATCGCGAAGTAAAAAGTACGTAAACATTACTACAAGTAAAATCATTCAGGATAGAACTTGTCCATACGAGATGTAAATAAATAATGTAGAATTAACATACTCTTTTATTTTAGAATAGGTATTACCTTTACCTTCTCCCATTCCTTTCTCTTAAAAGTTTTGTTTATTACTTGGAGAAGAAGAGTAAGTATGTTAAGAAAGAAAGTGTTTAGCAAATTCGTAAGTATGTTCTCATCCTAGAAGGGCAGCACTGTAAGTATGTTGAGAAGAGATTTTTTTTCTAAATAGTGTTTGATTCTAGTCTTGCAATGCAGTGTTCTACAACATCGAACTATAATATGTATATATGTTGTTGAACGGTAGCATGTGTTCAAGTCTAAACTTGCACACTCTTGCTTTTGCAATGTATGTTCGATAGAGATGCACCTTAACAGAAGAGGAGAATGAGCTGCTCAGTAAGTATGTCGAGGAGAGAATTTTTGTTTTTCTAAACAGTTTTTGATTCTAGTCTTGCAATGCTGTGTTTTTAAACGGTAGTATGTGTTTAAGTCTAAAGTTGCACACTCTCGCTTTTGCAATGCGTGTTCGGTAAAGATGTACCTTGGTAGAGTAAGTAAAGGTAAACGATGTTATAAGAGTTGCTATCTTGCGTAAGCTGTTCAGAATTCCAGTCTAATTTCATTCTTAGAACAAAGGTATACCCTAGACATGTTGTAAACACATCAACCGATGTTCTGATCATATGTTGTATCGAGTACAGTGTTCGATTCTAGTTTTGATCACTTATTTAGTGATCTGAACACATCAATTAATGTTCTGATCACATGTTAAAGTTAACATCGAGTGCAGTGTTCGATTCTAGTCTTGTTATGTTTCAATCTGATTTTCTTAGAACAAAGGTATCCCCTAACACGTTCTAAATACATGTTGAATTGAGTACAGTGTTCGAATCTAGTCTTAGCAACATTTTTAGTGATCTAAACACAATCGCTATCTTACGCAAGCCGTTCAGAACCGTAGTCTTGTTTTCTTTTAGAACAAAGGTATTCCTTGACATGTTCTTTTTTAAATTGTCCGCCGCAACGAAGAGTACGTCACGGTGCTCTCAGATTGTGGATGTAGAATTTACCGCCATCACATGTCAAAGAATAAAGATGCCAATACAAAGATGGCAGCACGGTGCTCTGTTCATTAAAAGATGGCGGATGACAGCTAACGAAATTGCCCCGCTTGAGGGCAGCACGGTTCTCTGTTCATAAAAGATGGCGGATGACAGCTAATGAAATTGTCCCGCATGAGGGCAGCACGGTGCTCTGTTCATTAAAGATGGCGGATGACAGCTAACGAAATTGCCCCGCATGAGGGCAGCACGGTGCTCTGTAGATTAAAGATGGCGGACGACAGCTGTCAAAAAAGCATGTTGATTTGTTTCCAAACAAGAGCACGTGGAATTTGCCGCCACCACATTTCAACTAATGATTGCAGCACTGTTCTCTCTGGATTAAAGATGGCGGACGACAGCTGTCAGAAAAGCATATAGGTTTGTAAAGCACGTGGAATTTACCACCACCACATTTCAAAGGTAAGTAGCTAAAGAGGGCAGCACGGTGATTAAAGATGGCGGATGACAGCTGTCAAAAAAGCATGTTGATTTGTTTCCAAACAAGAGCACGTGGAATTTGCCACCACCACATTTCAACTAAAGATTGCAGCACTGTTCTCTCTGGATTAAAGATGGCGGATGACAGCTGTCAGAAAAGCATATAGGTTTGTAAAGCACGTGGAATTTACCGCCACCACATAGAGGGCAGCACGGTGCTTAAAGATGGCTGCTGTCAAAAAAGCATTTTTCAAATTATCCGCCACCACATTTCAAAGGTAAGTAGCTAAAGAGGGCAGCACTGCGCTCTATAGATTAAAGATGGCTGGTGACAGCTGTCAAAAAAATTCACGTGGCTTTGTTTATCTCACGCTAGTGAGGTTAAGTTGGTAGCACTAAGGTTTAGGCCCGCCAAGATGGCAGCACTGCCGATGACAGGTGACGAATTTGCGGCTACTGCGATAAAGAGGGCAGCACGGTGCTCTGTAGTTTCAAGATGGCGGATGACAGCTGTCAAAAAAGCACGTGGCTGTCAAAAAACACGTGGCTTTGTTTATCTCGCGCTAGTGAGGTTAAGTTGGTACTACTGAGGTTTAGGCCCGTCAAGATGGCAGTACTGAGGTTAGCGATGCGTTGTTGTCTGTCAAAAAGCACGTGGCTGTCAAAAAACACGTGGATTTGTTTACCTCGCGCTAGTTAGGTTAAGTTGGTGCTACTCAGGTTTAGGCCCGTCAAGATGGCAGTACTGAGGTTAGCGATGCGTTGTTGTCTGTCAAAAAGCACGTGGCTGTCAAAAAACACGTGGCTTTGTTTATCTCACGCTAGTGAGGTTAAGTTGGTAGCACTAAGGTTTAGGCCCGCCAAGATGGCAGCACTGCCGATGACAGGTGACGAATTTGCGGCTACTGCGATAAAGAGGGCAGCACGGTGCTCTGTAGTTTAAAGATGGCGGATGACAGCTGTCAAAAAAGCACGTGGCTGTCAAAAAACACGTGGCTTTGTTTATCTCGCGCTAGTGGGGTTAAGTTGGTACTACTGAGGTTTAGGCCCGTCAAGATGGCAGTACTGAGGTTAGCGATGCGTTGTTGTCTGTCAAAAAGCACGTGGCTGTCAAAAAACACGTGGATTTGTTTACCTCGCGCTAGTTAGGTTAAGTTGGTGCTACTCAGGTTTAGGCCCGTCAAGATGGCAGTACTGAGGTTAGCGATGCGTTGTTGTCTGTCAAAAAGCACGTGGCTGTCAAAAAACACGTGGCTTTGTTTACCTCGCGCTAGTTAGGTTAAGTTGGTACCACTGAGGTTTAGGCCCGTCAAGATGGCAGCAGTGAGGTTAGCGATGCGTTGTTGTCGATGACTGCTGTCAAAAAGCACGTGGCTTTGTTTCAAATTCAAATTTCCCGCGGGAGGCGGAGGAGGCCTCTGGGAAGGCCCCTCGGGAGGCGGAGGCGGAGGAGGCCTCTGGGAGGGCCCCCCGTGAGGCGGAGGCGGAGGGGCCCCCTGGGAGCCCGGAGGAGGAGGCGGCCGCCGAATCCCTGTATTATACTACTAATCGAATAACATAATCGATTGAGTTTCAAATATCATTCAGTTATAGTGAAGGCATAAACGAATAACCTCAATCCGATTATTTAAATAAACGAAAAAGAAAGGAATAAAATAATCAAATGAATTTCAAATACCATTCATTGTAACGCATAGAATAGTCGGATGTGTCGCGGATACACTTTTCAGTTTAAATGTGTCGGATAGATAATCGATTGAAATAAGCAAATAGATGAACTGTTACAAAAAAATAGAAATACGCCTTTTTTCAAATGGATCTCCAAGTGGTGAAACTGAATGAATTAACTGTCTTAATCTTTAATATCTGTAAAATATAATTCCTTATTTAAGTAAATGCCGTCTTCCGGCCACACAATGGAACTAAATCCCAGTACTACCAATTAACAATTTCTTTTAAATATAGCAGTAGGCATATACCTACTTCAATTTTATGTCGTTCGGCTCCACGGATAAATGGTTAGTACGGTGGTCTTCGGTACAAGGGGTCCCGGATACGATTCTCGGGTGGGTCTTCAATTATAACTTTCATTAGTTAGTTCCTATCGCTCGGGAACTGGGTGTTTGTGCCATTTTCAGCCTTAGACTTCATCTTAGGTAGGTCCCCATTTTCAAATGTTCTTTAAGAAATTTATTAATTAGTGCATTTCAATAGTTTTCGTTTCTGTTACATGTGTGTGCTATTTTTTGAACCTTTTGCCGTATTTATTGATTTTCATAACTATACGTGTTAACATTTCGATCTGAAACATAGGCTACTGTAAGTTTCATTTCACTGGAGATTTCATTAAGTTTCCAGTTCATGTATAGTTTCAAAGTTCTCCATGAATGTTATTGTGTGGGATTTCGGTCTATGTGAAGCTAACGTTCTGATACTGAAGTTAATTTATATTTAGTTCCTTTTTTCCGTTATAAACAAATATATATTAAATTTATATTTTTCCATTGAAATAATTTGTCCCTTAGCTTTGGTATGTTTGCATGACATTCAAGTGTATATTTGTTTACATTTCCAAGTTCTTAAAGTGTACTTTTTGAAATGTTGTATGATTCCCTTTACAGAAGTGTGTGCATTGTTTTATTGTTTTGGATAGGCCAGCATTTCTATCTCTTCGGTCATTTTTATTTTCTCATTAATACCATCAACTATTTTCATCCATAAGTGTTTGGACCCAGATACAGGTACTATAGCTTTAAAATATCTGTTACGCTTCATGAAGTTTTAAGTGCGTGTATAGGAGTATAAGTTTATAGAGCTCATTTTCGACAGGTTTTTGATAATTCCATATTAAATTGTGTATGGTATTTTTTACTGCTTCTGTGAATTGAATTCCTATTTGTTTAAATTGACATGTATATTTTATAAAGCAATTTGTGTTTGGGAAACAGGTAAAAAGATATTTCTAATTTTTAAAACATTTTAATATTATGTAACATTTCGTAATGTGTTGCTGTGACAAGATATAATAATTTTGGAATGATATTTTGCTGTTTCTAAGTTCAAATTCAACATTACCTATTCCGAAACTGGGAGTAGAGTGTTTAAAGACTGTATTTCAATGAGTCAAAACAGCTTGTTTCCAGTATTATGTGACTTTCAATCTTGCGATTACAAGGCACGAGTCGAATAGCACCAATATGCAATGACCGGCAATCGAACCCACTCCGTCCTTGTGACAAAGCAGCGATTACGTCATTGAGCTAACACGCTCCCTCAATCAGTCAATTAATTTATCAATCATTTTTGATAATGAGACAAAGCGTTGTTAATTCAATTATTCCCAAGGAATTGTTCCTTCAGATGACACATTCGGTTGTTTTTGCAGAATCACTCATCCGGTTGAAGCGAATGAATGTTAAAATAATCACTTTTAATTCGACTATTACGAAAACATTCACTATTCAATTGCTTCATTCATTCGAATGGAGTTTAAAATGCATACTCGAAAAAAATAATCATATTAGCTTTTCCTTTCTTTCCTCTGAGAGAGTTTTCCGAGATTTAACAATCTTTGGTAGAGTAGACCACGAGCTTACCTTTTACAATATTTTGAGCGGTCTGAGACATTAGTATCAGAAATCCAAGTGTACCATGAGTTTTATTCACCCCCCTTCATTCTATGTCTTCGCGGGCTGTCTGAGCTCACTCTTGTGAAAATTTGCTATCATTAATTGTGCTTTACATTTGAAGTGTTACGCTATTTAGGCGATTTCATTATGAATTATTGTTCCTTCCGGAATTATGACTGTAGAGTAAAGGGATTTTATCCCGCTCTGCAGTACTCTCTTCCCCTTGCCTCTCGCTTGTACCGCTTACCACGATCCCCCGTGGCTATATGCCCCGCCCCTCTTTAGCGATCAATGCAAGGCGCGCTATGCATATTTAGCGAGGCACTGGCCTTGTCATGGAGCCTTCGCTTATCGTGTCATGATTTGACTCTGCTCAATTCATTGCGCGAGCTCCCTCCATCGAAGCTTGTTTCCCTAAGGGGCATGGAGGTAAGATCTTGGCTCTAAATGTAAGGAGATAAAGAGGTAAAGAGGGATGAACGGAGGAATTTAGTTGAACAGTATGTGTATTGTTTGAAGATGTTCTGGAGCTATCTAAATGTCCCATGTAAATTTGGCATTTTATTGCATCTGTCGTTCCGTGACTAATACGTGTGTCGATTCCGGAAATTTAACAGTTAATCTCTGGTAGGATGAACTTGCTTAGTTAATTGTTAACTGTTAATTTTATTGTTTTAGGTGACACATCTCACTAAGTGGGCTTTACGATTACATACCAAAGGTTATTTCTATAAACTTCTTGAAGGCGTTGGGACCCGGCTAAGTCAGGGTGAAGTTACGATGTGAGGATGAATTGTAAAGCATCAGAGCTTTCTGGAAACCCCCCATCCCTTGGTTTTAAGTTATTTTCATTTAATTAGGAAACCTTCTGTTTCCTCACCTTTCCCTTAATGTGGATTAAGCTTTTGTTGTGTAATGAGAAGAGAATTGTGGTGTGGTTACGTATTTGAATATTTATTGATAGTGGTTCAGAACTACCTGGTGCTCACCCCGAGCATTAAATGTTGGAGATTTCTCTCCGTGAGATTGTTAAATACTTGAAATGATGAGTTTATATGGGTGTGTCAGACCCTATAATTTATTTATCTCCTCAGATCTTACAGTAATTAAACCCATAGACCCGTACATCTCTTACATAGTAACCCAAGCACTATATTAAATAAAACTAATGAAACAAGACACAATTTAAGCCCCTATTCGGACCTTGGCAAAACTGCAACACTGTGTAAGAAAACTAAATGCCTTCGGCAATATAAGACAATAAAATAGATAAAACACATCGGCACTATGTGGAGGTATATGACCTACCCCCATCTTTTGAGTCAGAAAAACTCGTCTATTCACTTCCTCCTCACACATCACGCATCTGAGCAAGCAGACACTGTCCTTGAGTCATGTTTCCATATGCTTGACCTCTCTGCTTACATTTAATCATGACTCCCTCTATTGATCCATCCTGCTGTACATACATATCGTTCCTCCAGCCTGCTGAGTTGTGCAATAATCTAATTTTAACACTATCTCACTTGTATAGAGCAACACTTAATTCCACACTCGTCATGTCTTCTTTAACAAATCTTAAGATATTTGGTCATTCTATACTTCCAGTTTGATAACATAATTTTTTTTACTGCATGTAAGTATTTGTTTAAATTTCCAGTCCTGTTCCATTCATTCGCCACCCATTTTACGATTTTCAGTTCGTCTCCCTGCTTAAGTAGACCTTGCTCACTAGGACTCAATAACTTACTTCTTACTTTATTTAAAGCTATACATTCATTCACCAAGTGAATGTCATTGGATACTTTCTCACACAATAAGCACCGTAACTTATCTGCACTTCTAGTCATCCCTTATTTCTGTACAGTCCCATAAACCACCATAACAAACCTTCTCTCTGATCTGTTTACGTTGGTAAGGCGTATTCTTGCAACTTTTGTGACTCTATTGTAAAGGCTAAGGGAACCTCTCTCAGCCTGCTATTCCCCTTTGCGTTCCAAACTATTTGGTCCTCCCAGTCCCCTCTCCTGTTTATAATTGCTCCCAAATATTCCAGTTTGCTTACATCATCAATCTTCTCTCCTGGACCACCCATCTCATTTCATTCTTCCTCTTCTTATTCTTACTCACTTATATCACCTTCGATTTGTTCCATTAATTTTCAGGGACCACTTCCTTGCGAATTCCTCAAACATGTTGAGACTTTTCTGTAAGCCTCCCCCTGTTAGGGCTAGAAGGATCACGCCATCGGCAAATATTAAACCTAGTATCTCCAACATATTTACCACCGGCAAAGCCCAGGCATTTCCTCCGTGACACTGAAGGACGTCGTTAACGAACAGAAGAAATAATATGGGCGATAATTTACAGCCCTGCTTAAGCTCCGCCTTACATTCTATTTGACTGCTCATCAGACTTTCCTCCAAACTAATACGACGATACACCTTCTCGTATAACGCTTGAATCGCTTTGATAATCTTCCTTGACACCCCCACCTTCCCTAATGTTGCTATTAATGCACTTCTACTAACCGTGTCAAACGCTTTCTCAAAATCTATTCCCGCTAAGTACACTCTACCCCCTTTCCTATCCAGGTATTTTTCTATGAACATCTTGACGGTCAATATACTGTCTATTGTTCTTCTTCCTCTTCTAAAGCCCCTTGAAAACTTGACAATATCGACTGTCTCTCTATCCAGACACGTAACTTGTCCGTCAATACGCCTTTGTACACCTTACTCAGCGAGTCCAATAGTGTTATTCCTCTGTAGTTCTTGGTAAATTTCTACTATCTTCCTTTTTATAAATGGGACATATTACCCTAAATTCCCATTCTTTTGGATACTTGCCCCTTCGAAGAGCCTGTTAAAAAGTTTAACGTTACCCTCTATATCTGTTCGTGTTTGTCTATTTCCTTCCAAAAAACGTTGCAAATACCATTACATCCTCCCGCTGACTTTCTCTTAAGATTACTCATCACCCTAATCACTTCATCCACTGAAATATCTTTATCAAGTTCCTGAATTTGAACCTCAAGAATTTTCCCGAATGTCAATTCCCTTTTCCCCTGCCTCCATTTGTCTTCACCCCCTAATAGATCCCGGAAATAGTCAAGCCATTGGTCGTCAGCTATATTCGGTTTGCCAGCCCTCTTCCCCCCTTATTAATTTTATTTATTCTGTCTCAAACCCTCTCCAACTGATTCATCTTGCACTCAGCATTTATTACCTCGGCTTGTTCTTTCGTCCATATTTTCTTCATCTCTGCAATTTTCGATTTGTACTATTTTCTTAGGTTACAAAACGCTATTCTTTCTTCACACCCTCCCTTCTCCATAAATTCCTTTAATGCCTCCAGCACTATTTCCCGTTTTTCTTTACATTCCTTGTTGTACCAACCCTCTTCATTCTTCTTCAGCCTCCTCGGGACTCTATTCGCCTGTACTACTCTTTTAGTTAAGTATTCGATTAGTTCTAAAGCCCTATCAATATTACCTTCCCGTAAGGCCTCTTCCCACCCACACCTAATAACTCCAGCTCCTTTTCTAAAAGGGCCTTGACCGGGCGAGTTAGCCGTGCGGTCAGCACTGTCAGCAGCCCTGAAGCCGCTTCCTTCCAACTCCTAGGCCTTTCCTACCCCCATCGTCGCCATAAGACCTATCTGTGTCGGTGCGACCTATAGCCACTAGCAAAGAAGAGCGTTTATTTCCTGTTATGTCTTTTCCGTCCATCTCTATTTAGTATAACTGATGCCCTTCTCAATGCACCTCTTTACCTCCTCCCCACTATTTCTCTCTCATATCTTTCTATCATCACCCATACTGGTGCGTGATTGGATTCTGCCCAGTCGCCGACCTCTAACTTTTTTCATTTTCTCTAACATGTCTTCGGAACACAAAACAAAATCAATCGCTCTCCCACCCTATCCCGCAATGAATGTCAGCTGACCCACCCTATCTCCTTCCCACCATCCATTCAAAATATAAAATTTGCCTGCGGCACTTAGCTCCAACAAATTTGCTCCATACCCATTCCTGTCTTTATCCACACTTCGCCTTCCTACTGTCATCATCTCGTCTTCCTTCCTGTAAACTCATTCCTGTCTTTATCCACACTTCGCCTTCCTACCTTCATCATCTCGTCTTCCTACCTGTAAACAGGGCACAGTTGTCCTATCCTAGCATTCTAGTCCGCAAATAACAATATTCCATCCTCATCAAATTTCCCACTTATGATACTCGTTTCTAGAAATAATTCCATCCCACTGTCGGCAGCCCTGAAGATAGTTTTCCGTGGTTTCCCATTTTCACAAGGCAAATTCTGGTGATGCACTTTAATTAAGGCCACGACCGCTTCCTTCCAATTCCTAGGCCTTTTTATCCCATTGTCGTCATAAGACCTATCTGTGTCCGTGCGACGTAAAGCCACTAGCAAAAACAGTAATAATTCCTCATAAAAATTTTCGTTCGCGTAAGCAGTTCCCCCTGCTAAACCTGACCCAGATTACTTCCTCTCTCTGATTTTCAATAAATCCTCTAATAGCTCACTAATCTATTCTTTAATCAATAATAGTATTCCTACCGGAAATCTCCTCTTTCCGCACTTTTTCTTCTGGATTTATACTTTAACTCGTACCCTTTCCATTTTATCTCCTTTCCGATTTCAAGCTACGTTTCTAGGAGCGCCATAATATCAAAGCTTTCCACCGTTTTATAACTACCTCATTACCTAGCTTATTTCTTTCACTGGTTCTGGAACATCTCCTTCACCACCTCTCTCACTATTCCTTTATTAGCCTCCGTACCGTCCCAGCTCATATTGCCGGTAGCTTTCGGGCCGGGGTTAAGTTCCACACCCCCAATTATTAACAGCGTCGTTACCACCACAGCCACCGGCACCATCTCTCCTGTCTTCCATAAATCACTCTGGTATTCCCTTTTCTCAGACGTTTTCATCTTCATTCACCATTGCCATCTCCCTATCGCCGCTCGGTATTGCTCCACACCAACCATTACTCTGCACACACCACTCCGTAGCCAGCTTGAGTTAGACTGTGTCAGACCCTCTCCCCGAGCCTTGGAGACCAGATCCCCGGGCCCATCTTCTTACTTAACGCTGCCGGTGACATTCTGGTACACCAAGCAGAAGCTATTTTTTTACTTCATTGAGCCACATGTTTCCAGTTTTCTAGCTTTTCATGAGAGAGTAGATCATCTTCGTAAACCTGCCGTTGTCCGTTCTCAAAAGGTGCCCATAAAAATTCAGCCGCCTACGTCGCATAATACTGTTAGCAGTTTCCGACTGTTGGTGCATTTCAGAGTTCACTTTCAGTCGGTGGGTTCCATCCGGGAGCACTCTTAGCTCATAAATTTTCTGGACTTATTTCCAGGTTTCTTTTTCTAGGTGACTTTCTTATTCATATCGGAAAGGTCTCCGCAGCCTATCAGACCTGAAGTCTGACAAGAGCTTTGTAATGGCATATTTTGGCGTTCTTTGAAATGCACTTCTCCTTGCAAAGGTTTTGCGACAGTTGGTATGCTGCGTTGAATTTCGCACATTATTGCTATTATTAACTTCATCAATCACGTATTCTCAGCTTTCCTCGGAGTTCAGTAACATTAGCTGGGATTTATATCCAGTCCGAGTGAAATATTATGCATCCTATGCTTTTCTCCCTCAAATCACTCTTGAGCACATTTCTCAAAATACTGCGTGTTTCAAAAGCTAATATTTTCTGGAGTTGAAGGCAAATGTTCTACCTGAGGTTTCGATGATGAAGTTCACAATGCGGCACTTGTAGAAGTTGCTCTAGTTCTCTCACGACCATTTTAACAACGACAGGATATCACTGATTAACAGACACTTTTCCCAGTCCATAGTTACTAACAAATTTATTTCCTGAAATTTTGTCCCTAACAAAGGTAGATTCTTGAGTAAAACATTTGCAAACACATTTCTTCCACACCTAATGAAATGTTATATTATGACCAGTAGGTTTTAAGTATATTCGATATTGTTGGAATTTGGGTAACAATGTTTAAAATGTAGGACTCTTGGGGTTTTGTAGACACACGAGAAACGAAATGCTATTTGGTCCAACTTCTACTCCACGGACGCCATAATGACGGAAGAGTGGAAGCAAGCAAATTACGAGCTACGGCACGTAATCACACGTTACGCCACTCATGGATTTCACCACAGATTCTGCCAAACCAAAAACTTTCACCAGCCGAACGAAGACTGTATATGTAACTTGTGCAACGACCATTGTGAAAGATACCATGCACAAAACTGCAAAATGAGAACAACCTCAATAATAAGAATAGCATTAGCATAATTGACCATCTGTACAAAAATTGATTTTTCTCATTGTGCGCTTTTCATTTAATAATAATAATAACAATTTAATAAATGTAAGACTGTAACTTCTTTACGGCAGCATCGCAAGTTCCTCAGTTTGATCACGCTGTAGTTTGTTTCGTATTGTTTCAATGTCTGTATGTTCCTTTTGCAGTTCGGTTATGAACTAATTACTTGTTTTATGGCATTCTACGGCAGGTTGTAGTAATTCACTCTGCCCCTCGGAGAGGATATTAGTCATCGAAAATCGCTGAAATAATAAATATTACTGGTTGTATCATTCTACTGAATATAGAGTAGGAATTGGTTGTTAATGTAATTTGAAAACCTTCACGGGGGATTCCCGGGAATCATCGCCGTGAAATGTTTTGAATGAGCTTGAAAACTTCGGATTTGGGCATAAACGCTAAATCATACATCAGTTATCCATCTAATTTATTTATTCCTACCTCCAGACACTTGAGGAGAACCAACCCATGGAATTAGCAGGTTTTATATTAGGATTCAGCACGGTGGACCACCTACAAACAGTAAACCAACTCATTGAAAAACTGCAAGGCGTATATAGCGTTTGTAGACTATAACAAAGCCGTTCACTGCGTGGAACGCAAACATGTCCTACAAGCTCTAGAGAGCCAAAACATTCAGAAAGGATATGTCATACTTTTAGCAAAAATCTACGAAAACAGCCGGGCAAAAATAAGTACAGAGGTGGAGGGTAGGAGCTTCGAGTTAGGGATAGGTGTGAAACAGGGAGACCAATTATCACTGAAACTCTTCACATGCCTGCTAGAAAACCAGTTCAGAAGACTGAAATGGGAAACTAAATACGGCATCAACATAGATGGACTAAGACTGACTCATCTACGGGTTGCACACGACATCATATTGATAGCAGAATCAGCATCGGACTTGGAACATATGTTAAAGGAACTAGACAAGGTCAGCAGGGAAACTTGCCTATCCATGAATGCAAGAAAAACGAAGTTGTTTACCAATGCAACAGCAGAACCCATACACATATACGGTAAACCATTGGAGCATGTACAGGACTATACGTACCTGGGCCAGAACATATCATTCCACAACAATATGGAGAAAGAAATTAAAAGAAGAATTGGTCAAGCGTGGAAAAAATTCTGGTCCCTGAACTTCATTTTAGGGGACAAATCCCTGCAGCTAAGTATGAAGACCGCAGTCCTGGAGAAGTGTGTACTACCCGTAATGCTTATGGATGCCAAATCTGTTCATTAACTTCGAAGCAAGGAAAAACACTGCAAATAGGCCAACGCAGGATGGAAAGGAAAATCCTCAACATCACGCTGAAAGACAGAATGAAGAACGAGGGATACAGAGAAGGACAGGTAAAAGAGACTCACTCAACATAGTGGACAGATTGAAGTGGAAATATGGAGGCCACATAGCAAGAATGGAGCACAAGGGTGGACACACAGACTAACATTGTGGAATCCTAGAATCGGCAAGAGAAACGTAGGAACGCAGAAGATCCAACGGGCTAATTCGATCAAGAAAATGGCTGGTGCACAGTGGACAAGAAGAGCAAGAGACAGAGAAGAATGGAAGACCCTAGAAGAACTCCTCTAAGTGTATAAATGTAAATTAAAATTTTGTATGTGTTTAGATATATGAACAAGAATATATAACAGGCAAGATGTATAGGTTCGAAATGTATGTGTCACTAACAGGGTTCCACACTCTTTCGGAGAGCTCACCTAACTAGTTTATCCGAGCGAAGCCCTGCTTGGCAAGAGGCCATTGCCCTTAAGGAATTTCCAAGGCTAGATTTAGTTTTAGATACCTTCAGATGCCCCCATGGAGCCTTACGCGAAGCTATTGATGATATTCTGGCAGCTTCGTTTATTTCAAATATTTCACATGTTAATTTATGAATTTTGCATCATTTATGTGTTTTTGTATTATACATATATTTTACTGTATTGTGCATATTATGTATCTGGACTGCTTTGAGTTTTAGCTTGACTTTTTATATTTATTTTATTTCGTAAATTATTCGTTGTTTTTCCTAATGCTACTTAATTTTTGAGCGGCCTAACTTGTGTCCATATGCTAAGTAAATCAAAAAATAAATTAAATCTGACCACCTGAGCTATCCACCACCGATAGGAAGGCGCCAATACAAAGCTGAAATAGATATACATTTAGAATATGCCATGTAGATGGTGAAGTGGGGAAACATCAGGCTCATGTGTTTAGTTGATGAAATCTCACGAATACAGTTATGGATATCGCTCGCCTTGCACATACTGCGGGAGGAACTTCAGAGAACCCACAGTAGATGTACTGCAGTATGTGACTTAACAAACTTGGAAAACACTGCGGCATTTCTTTTCTGACAATTCAGTGCAATGATCTTATCAATGTCGGCAGTTACATTCCTAACTTCGCTCCGTAAAACTACAGGAAAATCTCGTATCTGCCATTCATCCAAGGACATAAAACAAATATTTTGCCCAAATACACTGGCAGAAAAGGTTAAAGGTACAACACTACAGGTTAGTATTCGCGTGAGGAAAGCCATCGCATATGTGCCATTAATAACCGGTGTAATAGCTTGACTGCTGAATGCAGGCATGCAAACGTGCATGCATTGTGTCGTACAGGTGCCGGATGTCAGCATGTGGGATCGATTTCGATGCCTGTTGCACTTGATCGGTCAATACAGGGACGGTTAATGCCACCTTGTCGTCCAACAACGTCCCATACCTGCTTTATTTGGGAAAGATCGGGGATCGAGCAAGTGAAGGCAATATGTCGACACACTGTAGAGCAAGTTGGATTACAACAGTGCATTATCGTGTTGAAAACACCCCGGAAAGGTGTTCATGAGTGGCAGGACAAGAGGTCGAATCACCAGACGGACGTACACGTCTGCAGTCAGGGTGCGTGGGATAACCACGAGAGTGATCCTGCTCTCCAGAGCAGAACTCCCGGTCTAGGTCCAGTGTGTCGACGCCGCAGATAGGTGGAATGTAATATCTCGCCTGGCCTCCTTCTAATCAACACACGGCCATCACTGGCACCTAGGCAAAAACGACTTTCATCGGAAAACACAACGGACCTCCACTCCATCCTCCAATGAACTCTCGCTTGACACAACTAAAGTTGCAGACGGTGGTGGTAATTGAAATGCACGCCGCAGGGCGTCTGGCTCGGAGCTGTCTTTCAAGTAACCGATTACGAACAGTTCGTTGCGTCATTGTGGTGCCAACTGCCGCTCGAATTGTAGTTGCAGATGCAGTCCTGTTGCTCCACTATCGTACGCCGAATATGGCGGTTCTCCCTCTCGATGGTGCAACGTGGAGGTCCGGAACCCGTTCTCGTGACCACTGCTGCCAGCACGCATGAACAGTGGAAACATCCCTGCCAAGTTGTTTTGCAATAGCGCGGAAGGAAAAACTACCTTCACGTAGCTCTATTATACGGCCTCTTCATCCGAAGTGAGCTGTTGAACTGACCTCTTCATCGTCGTAAAGGCATTCTTGACTCACTCACAATCACTCCGTCCAATCACACAGATAACTAACGCTCTCACACAGTTCAGCCCGTATTTAAAGCAAACCTGATGTGCAACGTCATGGGGCCGCTACTAGCGCTACGTTAATGCGATTTGCGGGAAATTTAAATCAACGTCATTTTTAAGATGTATAAACACGCCTAACAACGTTCTTTAATCTAGCACAAACCCTTCTTGGTGTTTGGATATTTCTTCTGCCAGTGTATTTGACCTTCGATTAATAAGTCCATGAGAGCTGTCAATTTCAAGTGAAATACACCTTGTAACGATCATTGGGTGACAGAATTTCAGCCTTCTGCAGTCTTAGTCGGTCAGGAGTTTTCAAGGTACTTGCTGCATTCTGTCCTACATTAACACCCAACTGATTAAAGACCTTTATTCTACCAGAATGCCCATCATTGAGGGAGATCACTGCTTCAGACACACCTACAGTTTTTATGCCTACAAAAAATATTTTTTGGGATCCGAGTCCACACAATGTTGTTAAATGCCTCGTTGACATTCTGCATTTGTTCATGAAGGCATTTCTTTAGCAAGTCTGGACGTGCTAAGTCTCTGAATATAGGCTTAATGGTCTCCATTACTGCTTCAGATAGTTAGTGTTTATGTATTTAGTGTGCCAGCTACCTCTGCTTTTCTGTACTTGCACCATGTATTTGGTGCAGGTGAGCACAGGTAATGTACAGGTTTAGTTTCTGTGGACAGCCTGTGAAAGTATGTTGCCCACACTGCTCTTCCGGGAGATAGTAGGTTCGAACCCCACTGTCGGCACCCTGAAAATGGTTTTCCGTGATTTCCCATTTTCACACCAGGCAAATGCTGGGGCTGTACCTTAATTAAGGCCACGGTCGCTTCCTTCCCACTCCTAGCCCTTTCCTGTCCCATCGTCGCCATAAGACCTGTCTGTGTCGGTGCGACGTAAAGCAACTAGCGAAAAACACTGCTCTTCTGATGCATTCCAAATCATGTGTGTTTCCCCTAATGGCTTTGTCATAGTATTCTTGAAATTCATCAATAACTTTATCGGTAAGCCTTCCAGAATATTTCATGCTTTTACCATCTGATAATTTGGTGTCGCCCTGTTTCTTTTGCAGCTGGCGAAGGCTGGCCTTCCTCTCCTTTACATGGCCTACACATTAAAGCTTTGTAATAGGTTCATCATAGGGTTTACTTTTTAAAACATTGTTGAAGGATTTACAGTCCCTGTCTCTCAGATATTCCATGTATCGACCTACTCGCTCTGACCCTGAGCGAGGAAAATAGCCATAGCAGCTGCAACCTCCATACCACTAGTTGACCCTTAATATTTCTTTGCACATAAAGGCCTTTGGAGACTCTTTTTCTCTTCATTATCACCTACTAAGGTGCAACCCTGGCAGTATTTGGTACGAATTTCAAAATCTTAACACTTTACCAGTATCAACACTTGTTGCAGTAGCAAATACATTTTGGAAGTGTGGCCTCTTTTCTGCCATTACCCATCAAATGCTAAACTAATATCGTTTACACCACTATTCTCATTTACTGATTTTGCAGCTGCAGTCCTCATAGATTCTGCAGAAAAAAGTCTATGCATTTGCTAATAATTTCAGTGTACTTCACATGTTGTGTGGGCGGGTTTAATATATTTAGGAGAGCACAAAGTAGTTTAAAACTGCTACTACCTTTCCCAATATACCTGAGTCCAAGCAATGATATCACATTGGTTTCATACAGTTCATTATTAGAGCATATGTCAGAAGTTAGAAATGACCTATTAACATCACAGTTTGTGCACATAATTTTCCGTTTACAGACTAGTCCATTCCTAGTATTTACATCTTCGGAAATCACTATATCTCCACCAGATAACCTGCATGCTACAGTCTAATTCAACACTGGTATTAAAATACAGTATTAAAATCTATAATTATATTTACACCAACGCCTTCATGGTTAGGTAACGTATCTCCTATATACTGAGATAGCAATTCTTTTGATTCACTAGGAGGAGTGTCAACAGTCTTCTCACCACCACAACTATCGCCTTGCACTATTCCACTGCTAACCACAACTGGTGGTATTCTATAATGCCTATTTCTTTTGTTTTGACGTCTTGAAGATACCTTAGGGTATGGGCATAGTAAAACGAGAGCTATAACACACAATAATATCACTATAAATGTAGTAAATTACCAATCATCACAATATTTTACTTTGTTTATGTTTTACTGTCATATAAGCAAAGTATTATCACAATCAGTGCAGCCAATTAGTAATAAACAAATCAAAAGAGAAGCAAGAAAAACCACAGTTTCCGAGATATGAATATAAATCTGAAAGCATGCAGACGTTGATACAGACATCTTGTTATGTCAAGTAAAATTAGAAATTAAATTAAAAATACACACACGGATTCATGTAGACCAAAAAATGAAATTCGATTTTTTAAATGTGGGGACTGTTCTCACCTTAATATCTCTCGGCCCTTTTCGTGAGTTCTTATATAGACTGACCTTCTAGTCTCCACCTTTTTAGAAAATGTCTTCCCAGTACTGATCAGACAGTTGACGTAATAAATGTCATAACATGATAAGAATAGAAAGGGGCGGATATTTTCCTTCCTTCTCTGGAAAATCTCGTTTGTCACAGTTGACTACTTCCATTGTTGACTGGTTATAGTGGCCTCAGTGCCGTTCCTGTGGCCGTTAATCCACATGCGGGTAGGATCTCACTGAATGGGCATGTCCCCTTTTCGTAGAGACATTTGAAATTCTGATGAATGAACTATGAGATCAAATGAACAGGAAATTCCTTGTTATTTGTGACTCTATTGAAGGTCTAGTTTGAGGTGGTGAATGTAATATATGAGAAGGTTATATGCTAATGCACTTCACGCCATGGAACAATAAGATATCTAGCTTCACTTGAGGTTGAGTTTAATTTTCTAAAAATAGCAAATATTCCTCAGTGGTTTGGTTCTCTCGTCTGAATGAAAATACCTTTCTACCAGGTTTAGTGGGTGCATGCAACGTTGTTTCACTTAATCGGTACTATCTGAGAGCAGAACTTCGGCTTACAATAAGTGACACTCACTGAATCTCTTCTTAAGTCTGTTGGCGCAGAGCCTAGTCTCGTGCTCTGAAGCAACCTTCCGGTGCTAAATGGGTTAGATATTGGAGCGTTGGCTACGTGCCCCCAAAGTAGAGGGTTCGATCCTTCTTCAGTTCGCTGGTAAGTGAAGAGGTGTCGCTCATAGAAAGCTGGATACCGGCAAAGTTCGTGTCGGTATATCTACCTGTACATATATGAACTCTCGCAGCACAAACTATCTGGCTCTCGGCGTGTTTGGAAACCTTGAGACGTAAATTCTTTCTTGAATAAAATTACTGTGTCCACCTATTCAATACAATTATATTTTGTAGTGATAAAATTCTACATGAAATATGCGGAAATGAATATAGGGAAATGTTTCGCCCTAGTTTTGGGCACCTTCAGCCTCTGTTTAAACACACAGCAACATTATTACAAGCAGCCTCAGACGCCCTAGATATTCAATGACGTTCTCTTTGCGATCTGTCTGCTATCAGCATTGTTCGCCAAATGTCGTACTGAATATGTCCGCATTCAGAACGCCCTCACGTTCAGAAGCACCCTCAGACGTGCATTTCCCTGCAACTCAGACCACCATAGGAATACTTTCCGGTTGGCCCTGAACGACTCCTGTCCACATCACAACCCAGTAACAACGAATGGTGGTTATAGAGACATGTTCAGGCTTCTCGGCCAGAAAACTTTTCTAATGATTCAATGTTTCCATTACAATCGCCTCTAGCTGTAAGTGTGCGAAATGAGTAGAACAAGATAACCTGCTGGTTACTATTGCTACGTGATGTTTCATACTAATGAACTAGTGTCACAGTAGTAATCTTCCGAAGTAATACAAATTGGATGGCTTACTACTCACGCCTGGGAGGAGGCTCACTAACCTCATATGACGTCATTTGGCAGGTGATTTGAAATGTGGGCTGCTGGCTACGAGCTCAAGCTTAACCTAACAGGGTTGGATTTGACTCCAGGCATAACCACACAGGGGCGCCAACCGCACAGACCCAAGTTCGATACCCAAGGGAGCAAGCTTAACCTAACAACTGACGCCATTACTAAACCTTACATTTCAATGTTCGACACCGGCACTAATGTCTGGGGATGGTTCTGTTCCTGCATTTCTACTCCTCTCTGGAACTGGAGCTCGAGGAATCACCATCCGATGTTGTTAGGTCTTCTAGGATTCCCTCTTGTTCCCGAGTTTGAATCATTGTTGGGCATGGCCACCACTTTACCCTAACCCTCAGATGTCACATTATTAACATCTACTACTTCCGTGAATGTAAAAGTGCTTTCCACACTAAATTGACAGATGAAAAGACACACAGTCGTTAACTAAACTAACCTAAAAGCAATCTCCAACAAATCATGGAAAGTAAAAGCAATAACTGCACACGTGAAATGAAGTAAAACACTTGACACAGACTGACGCTCACACAATGATAAAATAAAGTAACACGAAACAGAATTTTTTGGGAAAGGGCGCCAAGTGACCATCAACATGACAACACCAGCGCTAACGAAAACAGACCTACCTACAGACAGAGCTACCACCGTGCAGACCATCAGCCTAATATAATTGACTGTGCCGGTTACACGATTGGTTTTTCCACATCTGACATCTTCGACAGAAGTTTATCGGAAGAACATTCTTATGTTATCTCACTTCAAAAGAATCTTTGACCACCAAAGCTTGTTTCAATTTCCTTTCATAAATCAACAAATTCTAAATGAGCCACGTGCTAAGACCGCACGATAAAGACCAGAAAGAGTAAACAAAGGTAAAAGTGATGAAATTAGAAAAATGTAGTCAGTTAGAGAGAAAGAAACTACTGAAGCTAAAACGATTAATTTGGAGAAAAATAAACTGAGTAATGCTGAGTCACGGGAAAGAGAGGATAATTATTTCCAACTTCACCGACCTCTACGCTTCACAAAAGAACGACACGAGAACATGGAGAAGAAATAAGACAGGCTGAGGGGACGAGGCAAGCATGGTTCCCCATGACACACTTTCAGCATAGATCAGCTGCTCTAAAATCACCTTCCGGTAAAAAAAAGTGATCTTGCTTGGCAGAGACTTCCAACAGGCCTCACGAATACAGTCCAGTCAAATTTTAAATATTCTACTTTAGGCCAAAATTAAGATTTTTAAACCAAAATATAAAAAAGAAATATAGGAACAGTGATCGTTACTTCAGCGAACGGCTTCTAAAACTCGGCTACTGAGAACTGCTTTATAGATATTCCACAAAGCCAGACTTTAAAAAGTATGGTACAATATTTATTTTGTTCCTTTATCTAAATGAGAGCTTATTTTTAAGGCAGTAATATTGTGCCCAATAAATAACCAAGTTGTCAACAATAGAAAGTTCTTAATGTTTTGACAGGCGACAAAATAACTCCGTAGAATGTGATGAACTTGGAGATTGTCTGTGTGCGTCTTGGGTTGTCATGCGGCCGTAAAACTAGGCTGTGTCGACATGTCACAGGGACAAATTTTAGCCATGTACAGCTGGTAGCTCTCTCAAGGACAACTACAATAAATATGGATACTAGGATAGCTGCTCTGATTCTCTTCAAATGTCCTATAAATGTTACGTGGAAAACAAGTATATTTAAACTGTTCAGTTACTTCTTGAATAGCAATTAAGACTGTCGATTGCGTGTAAGTTCTGCTGATAGGATACATCAACATTTCCATTCAAAATGTCCAATCACTTCTCACGCATCCATTTAGACTGTCAAAGACACACTTACTTATTAGTTCCACGCGAAACTGAAATAATGTTTCAAGCAATGCTATTTTATGGTAATCTATGAGAATAGTTTTCAATAAGTTAAAAGTACCTTTCATAAATCCTACTCTGACTATTTGCAAAACTGGCAGTGGTTTCGAATGAATTCCCATTGAAACGTTCCTGAGTTTCGATGTATGTTATTTTGACTGACTTCACTGTCTGTTTGGAGTTGTATACTCTGTTTTAAATATATTAACATTCTATTAACCACGGCCGTCTCAATCCTCATATTACCTGCTCTATGAAACTCGTTTAACGCAAAAAGGAGCGAATAGCAGTATTTCTTCAAGTCGTCGCAAGAGTGGAGTCATAGACGCACAATCATCGCAGTCAGTGTTGGTGTATCATTGTGATATTGATGCACGCATGTGTGTGAAACGCTGAGTTATTTCGTACAATGAGTAGACTTGCCTGTTCACTTTCGTTTGTACAAATGTAATTTTGTATAATATTGTGAAATGAATTAATCATGTTATGCTTATAGATATTTTAAAATTTATATTAAAGTGTACTTGTTTCCTTCTCCCTGCGCAAGTTATATTTGCTGCAGAAATGAAACTTCATATTTTCCCCCGAAGTATTCAACTGTTGTGTACCATTTTGAAAATGTCGGCAAGGTGGTTCCCTGCCAAAAGAGATACGATTCTATGAAATACCGTCTAGAACGGAATTAAGAGAAAAGTGGCTGTCGGCTAAGTCTACGCAAGGTCCTCATAAAGGAAGTACCGTAGTTGGATATCCTCAGATTACTCTCGCATCTGTAGGATTTATACCGTTACACATTATTTCAAAAGGTGATTAAACCACAGTGGATAGTGGATGCCTTATGATAAGAATTGTGACGGGCAATCACAGAAAGTCTTTGTGTTCAGATATTTTGGACAACTTCAAATACCGTATCAAAAGCTATCTAGAAACAGAAAATTATAACCTAATTTTCGGGTACTTGATTCATGTTGTTGAAGAGAGGATGGAGTGTGACATTTGCGTGAGCAGCACCTCACTGCCTAGAGTTTCGACATCACTAAATTGAACTGATTATGCATCAGTTCATAGGAGGACTTCGATACCCAAAACCTTGCTTTGTTGCTGTGATGAAGTATCTGCAGGAGTTTGTTAAAGCTGCTGTGCCCTACTGTCGGAAGTCCTTCAAACTTACGAGCGCAATACGACGACTTGCTACATTTTTGCTTTCAGAATGTGTTCTGTTGCAGTGTGAGATCAAAGAATATCACCAAACTGTTAGTGATATATTATAAAAAACAAGTTCGTAAGACCTCTATTAACTGACATTGTTTTGGCAAGAACACCCCATGTTGCCGCCCGGTGTATCACTCCAGCCTTCGTCCAGGAAACTCTTTAAATTGTGGCGAACTACGACTTGATAGAGGTAATTTTGCCCATATTAAATATTACTGATGTAATTTACGAGCTTCAGTGTACATATTAATATACAGCTTAGCGTTTTGTAGGCTGTCATCATAATAATGCGTTAAGAAGCTTGTGCTTCTATGACTGCCATCTAGCGGAGGGGCTTTTCGCAAAAAGCCTCGCATATAGCAGACAGTGTAGGAGGGTCGAGACGGCCGTGCTACTAACTGACGAGTTTATCATTGGTGTCCCAATATGGCGCAGGAGTTCAAACTCGTGCCTATTTTATTTTGCCTCTTTGAATTTAAATTGATATATGTCCGTGTGGAAGTCCTTGTTCAGGCTGCTGAGGCAAAATGATGACAAAGGATTTTACGGAGCCTTCTTGCATTAGTAAGATCTATAAAATATTTAAGAGAGTTGTTCGTTGATTCGCGGAAGATCCGTAAGTGTATTTGCTTCTTTCCCTGTTTCATTCTGAGGGCTGGCTCTAAGCCTCTGTATTCAGGAGACAGCGAGGGGCTAGTCCCCACCGTCCGCTGTCCTGAGAATCGTTTTTCGTGGTTTTCCATTCTCCTGCACTAAGACGAACGCCGGCACATTTTCAAGTATAGGCCACGGCCGCCAACACTCTCACCTCAGCACATCTCCTTTTCCGCAACAAATCTCCTGGCTTGAGAGACGGCGTCACCGTCTAAGAGGCCCGCCTACCCCTTCACGGGAGGAATGAAAACATTTTTGTAGTACGGTCTGTGTCCTTTAGTTATTTTGCAATGTTTACCGTCTGGCTATGATCATTCTATGAGAAGATGTTTGTTTTCCCATATCATGTGCGGCTTTAGCCGGTTTTTACGAGTACTTTGGTCACGTTACTTGTATGAGTTTTGATCCTTAAACTTGTTGATTATGCTGCTTCTCTGATAACATAGTATGATCTACCTTCGAGCGGTTTTGTTTGTTTGGATCACCCATATATACCAGGTGGCTCACGGACGCCGTTCTTTCTACTTATAGATGTCTCGCATGCATAAGTGATGTGTGGGGTGTCTACCAACTGAATTTAACAGGGGAACTACTGCCAGCGGGGAGGTTACGTCAGAATATGAAGAGATAAGAAACAGAGTCACAGTCGCAGCATGTTACTCAGCGCTGGCGGTCGAATGCACCCCTTGCATTAGTAAACATCGTTTTCGACCGCATAGTTCTAGGCTGGTGTATGGTACAGCCGCACTATATTTACTGTCTGCTTATCGCCAATGGCTAGTGTGTTCAGCAGCGACGAATACATAGACATTATTTTAATCTGGACAACCCGGTCGGAATGCAACCGAAGCTCCAAACAGACGTATGCCTTCTACACAAGTATTTCACCGAACAGTATCGTTTTTGTTTCATACAAGCAACTCTTTTATCGAGTGGAATGTCTACACATGTATAAATCAACAAGTGATTAAATTTCCTTTTCTGCATCTTTGGCGTGTTAACAAACAGTAGCGGCGATTAGGGGGTGGGGCGTGAAGGGAAAGTCACCCCTCGCCACTTTGTGGAGTAAACATTACATATTCACTTTAGACACCTGGAACTAGGAATTATTATTATTTGTTTTGCTAATTGCTTTTTTTTTTTTTGCTAGTTGCTTTACGTCGCACCGACACAGATAGATCTTATGGCGACGATGGGACAGGAAAGGCCTAGGAGTTGGAAGGAAGCGGCCGTGGCCTTAATTTAGGTACAGCCCCAGCATTTGCCTGGTGTGAAAGTGGGAAACCACGGAAAACCATCTTCAGGGCTGCCGATCGTAGGGCTCGAACCCACGATCTCCCGGATGCAAGCTCACAGCCGCGCGCCTCTACGCGCACGGCCAACTCGCCCGGTTTGCTAATTGCTTTACGTCGCACCGACACAGATAGGTCTTATGGCGACGATGGGATAGGAAAGGCCTAGGAGTTGGAAGGAAGCGGCCGTGGCCTTAATTAAGGTACAGCAACAGCATTTGCGTGGTGTGAAAATAGGAAACCACTGAAAACCATCTTCAGGACTGCCCACAGTGGGATTCGAACCCACGATCTCCCGGATGCAAGCTCACAGCGAATTATTTGTAAAAGAAACGTTATCTGTACAAGCGTTTGTGTCTTATCTGGTAATTCTTTCCTTTATTTTCCTTAATAATAAACATATTTTTTGGCGGAAATAAGCACCAAATGCCGTTCGTCGCGGCTAACCGATTTGTATAGCGCTACGGCAAGTAGTGGAGACTTTCCATGTGCTGTGGGGAAGGGTAGTAGGGGTATAATGTTTTTGCCAAGGTCGTGGACACTGAGTTATAATTCACCGGTATGCCGCACGCATTCGTCAGTCTGGCAGCCTCTTCAATGTCTGTTAGTTCCTTAGTGTGTATTAAAATAATAAATAACTTTTAATTGCATGATCATGCCGTACTTCTATTTAATTGTACCGGCTGAGCTAGCCGTGGAGTTAGGGCTGCGCAGCTGCGAGCTCGCACCCGGGAGATAGTGGTTTCGAATCTCACTGTCGGCAGCCCTGAAGATGGTTATCCGTGATTTCCCATTTTCACACCAGGCAAGTGCTGGGGCTGTGCCGTATTTAAGGCCATGGCCACTTCCTTTCCACGCGTAGTCCTTCCCTGTCTCATCGTAGCCATAATTCCTATCTGTGTCGGTGCGACGTAAAACCAATTGTAAAAAAATATTCTACTATTTTGCTTTACGTCGCACCGACACAGATAGGTCTTATGGCGATGATGGGACGGGAAAGGCCTAGAAATGAGATGGAAGCGGCCGTGGCCTTAATTAAGGTACAGCCCCAGCATTTGCCGGGTGTGAAAATGGGGAACTAAGGAAAACCGTCTTCAGGGCTGCCGACAGTGGGATTCGAAACCACTATCTCCCGGGTGCGAGCTCGCAGCTGCGCGGCCCTAACTCCACGGCTAGCTCAGCCGGTACAATTAAATAGAAGTACGGCATGATCATGCAATTAAAAGTTATTTAGTATTTTAGTACACACTAAGGAACTAACAGACACTGAAGAGGCTGCCAGACTGACGAATGCGTGCGGCATACCGGTGAATTATAACTCAGTGTCCACGACCTTGGCAAAAACATTATACCCCTACCACCCTTCCCCACAGCACATGCAATGTCTCCACTACTTGCCGACCGAGCTCGATAGCAGCAGTCGCTTAAGTGCGGCCAGTATTCAGTATTCGGGAGATAGTAGGTTCGAACCCCACTGTCGGCAGCCCTGAAAATGGTTTTCCGTGGTTTCCCATTTTCACACCAGGAAAATGGTGGGGCTGTACCTTAACTAAGGCCACGGCCGCTTCCTTCCCACTCCTATCCCTTTCCTGTCCCATCGTTGCCGTAAGACCTATCTGTGTCGGTGCGACGTAAAGCAACTAACAAAAAAAAAAAAAAAAAAAAAACTACTTGCCGTAGCGCTATACAAATCGGTTAGCCGCGACGAACCGCATTTGGTGCTTATTTCCGCCAAGAATTATGTTAATAATTAAGGAAAATAAAGGAAAGAATTACCAGATAAGACACAAAGGCTTGTACAGATAACGTTTCTTTTACAAATAATTCGCTGTGAGCTTGCATCCGGGAGATCGTGGGGTCGAATCCCACTGTAGGCAGCCCTGAAGATGGTTTTCCGTGGTTTCCCATTTTCACACCACGCAAATGCTGTTGCTGTACCTTAATTAAGGCCACGGCCGCTTCCTTCCAACTCCTAGGTCTTTCCTATCCCATCGTCGCCATAAGACCTATGTGTGTCGGTGCGACGTAAAGCAATTAGCAAAACAAATAATAATAATTATTCCTAGTTTCAGGTGGCTAAAGTGAATATGTAATGTTTACTCCACAAAGTAGCGAGGGGCGGGGGCGACTTTCCCTTCACGCCCCACCCCCTAATCGCCGCTACTGTTTGTTAACACGCCAAAGATGCAGAAAAGGAAATTTAATCACTTGTTGATTTATACATGTGTAGACATTCCACTCGATAAAAGAGTTGCTTGTATGAAACAAAAACGATACTGTTCGGTGAAATACTTGTGTAGAAGGCATACGTCTGTTTGGAGCTTCGGTTGCATTCCGACCGGGTTGTCCAGATTAAAATAATGTCTATGTATTCGTCGCTGCTGAACACACTAGCCATTGGCGATAAGCAGACAGTAAATATAGTGCGGCTGTATCATACACCAGCCTAGAACTATGCGGTCGAAAACGATGTTTACTAATGCAAGGGGTGTATTCGACCGCCAGCGCTGAGTAACATGCTGCGACTGTGACTCTATTTCTTATCTCTTCATATTCTGACGTAACCTCCCCGCTGGCAGTAGTTCCCCTGTTAAAATCAGTTGGTAGACACCCCACACGTCACTTATGCATGCGGGACATTTATAAGTAGAAAGTACGGCGTCCGTGAGCCACCTGGTATATATATATATAGTACCATGTGATTCATTGCTGGGTACATATTGACAGGGATGTTATTTTTTAAGGTATTTCTTAGCGCGTGATGCGTATCTGGTCTTCAAGGATGCTTTTTTAATATATTTAATTTTCATTATCAAAGCTGTTTCTTTTTGGGATCTTGTGCAGGATATGCGAATTATGGTAAGAGTGTGGGCCTATATTTGAAAGTCGATCGGCGAGGTAATTATGGCCATTCATTGGGATTGTCCCTGGTTATATATTTTTGTTTTCCTTTACATTTTAATAATGACTTGTTTATTGTCACATGGGATTTTGAGATGGGCGATTGTATGTGTTGTGTAACTGTCGGATACCGTAGATCATACTTGATACTAACTGAAGTAGAGAAATTATTACTCATTTAACATTAATTTCTTTTGTTCGCTTCTCCAATAGATGTCCTTTCTTTTTTAGCCACTTTTGAGTTCCGTTTCCTTGCTTTTAGTGCGGCCCGGTGGTAATCTTTTATTTCATTTATCTTTGCCTTGGGAGTACCTGCGGACGCAGACACACCTACCTTAATCTCTCTCCCTTCATTCAAGTCCTACCGCTGCGTGACATCGCATTCATATTTACCCTGACTATTGTTTACAATCTTGGACATTTTTATTGGGTTGAAAGGTCATGTTTTGGTGTGACCCGTTTTCATTTCCTACAGTTCATGTATCTCGGGAGTTTGAGACATTACGAAAGTAGTGTTAAAGTTTCTCCACAATCCTATGTTTATGTTGAATGAGTTTGGAACGCCTATCTGATCAGTTTTATGTGAGATACGACATTCGGTAAACATACGAGATTGAACTATGAGGCGACATATTGTTATTGTTATTCGAGAAAACTGTAAGTACGCGGTCCATGTGCAATACTCAATGTTGTGATCTCCTCATGTTGTTCTGCCTCTCTGTGCTGAATTTTAAATAAACTCATGTTTTCCTTACCTCTTTGTTCCCTTTACCACATGTAGTTTTGCCCCCTAGTTTGGTGTACTTTGATAGGACACGACGAGTTCAACTTCGAAACGTTACCTGTTTGCACCGATTGAACGATTCATTGCGCCTGTATGGCTTCAGCACCAGCTCTCTGCGCCTTTCTCTTTAATCTCTGCTGTGATGTTATTGATCGAATTGCCCTACTGTGATCGCTCCATTTGAGTATTTGCTTGGCTATAACGTTTGATTATGGGGTTGCTGTGAAGGGGGGGTGAGGGCTCTAACACCATTAGTCGACAAAGTTCAAGGTTATCGATCGTTGCAAGAATCGTAGTACTTAAGTCCGAATACTGATGAGCCTGGATGCATACGACAGAGTCTCTGGCAGCTCCAAGGTTTCAGAATATTTTGTTAGTTGCTAATAGGGTGTGAAGTTTATGTAATTCCCAGATCATGAGAGGCCCACCTGGGGGGGGGGGGTGGCAAAAATTACCGAATGAAAAAAATTATAAAATTGGCACATGTTGAATAACGGGTTTCGAGGGAAGACCGATGGATGAAAAATGTATAATGGAACCTGCCTTACACAGATCAGCAATTATCATCTTTACAGAAATTAGACCACCGTCCAGTTGTGCAACCGTACTTTTTCAGGCATTTTACCCTTTACCGATTCTAACGGCTCACACTGATGAACGGTCCGCAAGATAAACTGTATCGTTCAGCTCGCGGATATTAAAACAGGTGGTGCCACATTACTTATCAAAACAAGAAGCACGAAAGGAACATAGACAATGGAGCTTAAGCTGGACAGAATGGCGTAATGTGACTTCTTGTTCCGGAAATCTACACCCCATCGTCCATGGACTCTAAACGTGACACACCTGTCGGTGCGTTTAGTTTTCCCTTGGACTGGAGACTTAGTCATTCTTGTACCATCATTACTGTAGTCTCTCTTTGTTGCAGGCCACATCACTGTGACAGTAACGACTTGTTGTGCTTGGCCAGTGAGGACCTTACAATGCCTTGGTTCTTCTCTCATATTCGTCCAGTCACATATTCACTCTCCAACGACCTTCGAGCATTGCGGCTAATAACATTGGGACGATTGAATCATCTTCCACGTAATGACCCCACTACTTCCACAGTGATATTTGATGTCGCTTTATGGTGAGGGATAGCCCTATTCTAACATGAAATATGACCACAAAAAGGTTCTTATAAGTGGTTTCAGACTTCTGAGTGAAGAAAGGAGGGTATCCCATATTTCTGGAAAGCATATTTCTGACTGACCAGAGCAGCTATTGGTGATAAAAACAGGTGGTACCACATTACTTATAAAAACAAATAGCACTGAAGAAACGCAGACAATGGAGAGATAACTGCACTAACAGATTTTATGCTGGACAGAATGCCGTAGTTACAAGATGAGGTGGTGCTGAACCTCTCAATAAATCAAGTGGAAACAATAAAGGAAAGAAAAGTATTTATTAAAAGAAGGAATTTCAAAGCAAATTTTTAAAAATATTTCATAAAGTCTAAAAGGACACAGAACACTAAATTTTGAAGCTTTTGTCAACACACACTCACACGTAAAGCGGATGACAAGATCGGCAGTATACTCGTCAACGTCTAATATGAGTTCGAGTGTCTCCGGCAGGCCGAGAATCCGTCTTAGGCCAGAGAGATCGGTGCACTCTGTGAGGATGTGGGCCACGGTGAAGTCGGCACCACAAGAACACACTGGGGGGTCCTCCCTCTTTAGGAGATAAGAGTGCGTAGATCTTCCATGACCTATCCTCAGCCTACATAAAACTACGGCCTCTCTCCGTGAAGGCCGTAAAGAGGACCGTCACACGGTAGTTGTCTTCTTAATTGCTCTCAGCTTGTTCGGATAGCTGGCCACTCCGAGTCCCAGGACGACAAGATGGTTCCACATAGCTGAGATCAAATATTCATAGCAGGTACGTTCATAGATCCAGGTGATAGGACAACCACTTCTTTTACAGCCTGATCCGTAAGTTTATGTTCTGCATCCCAACGTGGCTTGGGAGCCACGTGAAATGAAAGTGATTTTCGTACCAGGATCACACAACCTGGCTGCTGTACAGGTGTCGCGGGAAATATTTATCAATATATTGCAGAGAAATCAGCGAGTCAGTGGCCTCGTTCATGAATGAGCGCAAACTACAGAGCTTCTAAGATGGCGAAAACCTTCTCAGCACACACGGTATACACACCAGAAGCGAGATCTTCCTGTATCGGAGGCTAAAGAGCATCAACATGTTCAGCTGTCTTGGAACGTCTGTAAAGACACGTCGCGCTGTTGAACAAAGTCCTGAAAATACCTCCGATGAACAGAGGCATCCGTGTTCACTTTGGATCCACGGAGTAATCTTGCCGTACATTCACCTGCGAGACGAACCACGGAGGTATCTCGCTAGGGTTCCGCTCAAGACAACTACCGACAGCCACATCCTGCTCACGATAAAAGCTCAACCGGTTGTGTGTCATTTGGCACGTTTTCGTACCCCTGCTGATATTGCGTATTAAAGAAGCATTGATAGCTTGGATTTAGCGCCATTTATATAATGTTGTCAGCGTACGTGAGGGGTGTCTGCTATCAGCATACAAGAATGGGGTACCACATGGATCTGTACTAAGTGTCACACTGTTCACCGGAAAATCTGTCGCAACATTTGTGTTTCGTAAAATGGATGACATTCTGTGGGCAACAATCTTTAAAAGGGACCAACAAGGTCCTTGCATTTAAGTAGAGGAAGAGTCCGGATTCTTGAGAAATTGCATCCAGAGTTTGTGGAAATATAACAGCTTTTCTGTTTTCTCCTTCAATATACTTCTTAAAATAGCCATGTTCAGAACTGTTTTTAAAAAACGAGACTGGCATTGAAGGTGAATGCACGGGTTCTTTATCGACACGCTGGGAGACGATTTACATGCTGCAGCTGGACTGCGTCTGTGTAGAAGCCGAGAAGCCCGTCGCCAACTTAATACAACGGACTCTAGAAATATATAGTTCCGTTAATTGTGTTCAAACCTGAAATTAATTACTGAATGTAAAAGCGTCCCCAGGAATTTGGACTTTCCTCCCACGGTGAGGGACATGGACATCCCTCCAAGAATTGCCCGAAATTTATGTGCATTTTACTAAATGTTGCTTCTTTTTATTTTGTAATTTTTGATACCGTAACTGAGAAAGGAAATAATAAAATAGGTTACTGTTATTACGAAAGCTAAGCAACAGAAACCAATTTGTAAATACCCCTGCAAATGAACAGAAATCAACGGCATCGTCATTCACAATTCAGAAAATCTCTTCAGAAAGTGGAAATATGTAAAACCTTGGTTTGTGAATCCCTTTTACATACCGCGCACAGCAGAAGTCGCGGGAATTCGAACCTAGGGCACCAACTGTTAATGTCGCTTTCATGGTGTCAGGGATGAGGTCTGTGGTGTTGACGATCTCAAGCTGTCTGAGGTCCAGCAGTATCACCGGAACACTTGTACGCCAGCTTGGCCTCCATCTACACTACTGCCGGCAGTCCTTCATTCCTCTTTTCCTCGCTACTTCCATGTCTGTTACGTTTATTCTGAATCTACCAATCTTTCATTTCCATACAGCACAGACCAGTTATAAATTCGTACCTCTCTTGACAATGTTGTACATCGCCGATGCGATCTCACCGCATTAGTATTCACCGTGATTCTATTATTATTATTATTATTATTATTATTATTATTATTATTATTATTATTATTATTATTATTATAACCATCATCATTAAAAGAGCACAGTGAGATACTTATCCCCTGAAAGCCTCTTATAAATTGTGTCATATAGTAATTTACACGGAATTTTCACACAAGAACTTATTGGTGGGGCGCTAAACACAACATAACAGTTAACCACAGGTGTGTGACTGTGGCAGAAAAGTGAATTAGTTAATTTCCTTACTTCAGAATTATTAGGCATGTGGACACACATCACAGCAGAGATTGCAACAAAAGATGAACGATTCTATTTGAGCAATTATGAATTAGAGGCTGCCAACACCAACATTATATCGATTAGAAGAGGTAAAGGAATGCGAAAAAGGCAACTAAAGTCATCTGTTTGCAGCGATAAGTATTAATGGTCAAGTAAAAAACGATAAAGTTTGGTAGTTTAAAAAGACTGTTAAAAAATGGTGCAATAATTCACCATTGATGCTCAAGGAAAAATGACAGTGTGATTCATTAGTAGATTAAAGTCAGACAATTGCTATAAAAGTTGAACGTAACTGTTTAGTTAATATATTAACGCCCAGAACGTGATAAAAGCCCGGAAGATAAGAATTAATGTGATGTTCTTCGGTCATTCCCATGGTTGCTACTTCTACCCTTTCCGCTACTTCTTTCATGTTGCAGAGCACGACAGGAAAGGACTACAGGCCAAACAACTAACCAGTAGAAAAATGAAAACATATAAAATCATGAATTGAATTCAAAGCCACACCCAACACAGCTCGCACAACTGATAGCAACAGCACTAGTTGTAGAGTCTCCTCAGACTGCCAGTTTGACTGCAGGCACTGCTAGTAATAACCTCTCCAGTACAAGAGGTCCTAAGTTCTACAGTCAGTCATCTGACTGCAGGTACTGCTAGTAGTAATCTCTCTAGTACAACAGCTCCTAAGGTCCATGGTCAGTCATCTGACTGCAGGTACTGCTAGTAGTAATCTCTCTAGTACAACAGCTACTAAGGTCCATGGTCAGCCATCTGACTGCAGGTACTGCTAGTAGTAATCTCTCTAGTACAACAGCTACTAAGGTCCATGGTCAGTCATCTGACTGCAGGTACTGCTAGTAGTGATCTCTCTAGTACAACAGCTCCTAAGGTCCATGGTCAGCCATCTGACTGCAGGTACTGCTAGTAGTAATCTCTCTAGTACAACAGCTACTAAGGTCCATGGTCAGCCATCTGACTGCAGGTACTGCTAGTAGTAATCTCTCTAGTACAACAGCTACTAAGGTCCATGGTCAGCCATCTGACTGCAGGTACTGCTAGTAGTAATCTCTCTAGTACAACAGCTACTAAGGTCCATGGTCAGCCATCTGACTGCAGGTACTGCTAGTAGTAATCTCTCTAGTACAACAGCTCCTAAGGTCCATGGTCAGCCATCTGACTGCAGGTACTGCTAGTAGTAATCTCTCTAGTTACAACAGCTATTAAGGTCCATGGTCAGCCATCTGACTGCAGGTACTGCTAGTAGTAATCTCTCTAGTACAACAGCTACTAAGGTCCATGGTCAGCCATCTGACTGCAGGTACTGCTAGTAGTAATCTCTCTAGTACAACAGCTACTAAGGTCCATAGTCAGCCATCTGACTGCAGGTACTGCTAGTAGTAATCTCTCTAGTACAACAGCTACTAAAGTCCTTGGTCAGTCATCTGACTGCAGGTACTGCTAGTAGTAATCTCTCTAGTACAACAGCTCCTAAGGTCCATGGTCAGCCATCTGACTGCAGGTACTGCTAGTAGTAATCTCTCTAGTACAACAGCTACTAAGGTCCATGGTCAGCCATCTGACTGCAGGTACTGCTAGTAGTAATCTCTCTAGTACAACAGCTACTAAGGTCCATAGTCAGCCATCTGACTGCAGGTACTGACTGCTAGTAGTGATCTCTCTAGTACAACAGCTCCTAAGGTCCATGGTTAGCCATCTGACTGCAGGTACTGCTAGTAGTAATCTCTCTAGTAAAACAGCTACTAAAGTCCTTGGTCAGCCATCTGACTGCAGGTACTGCTAGTAGTAATCTCTCTAGTACAACAGCTACTAAGGTCCATGGTCAGCCATTTGACTGCAGGTACTGCTAGTAGTAATCTCTCTAGTACAACAGCTACTAAGGTCCATAGTCAGCCATCTGACTGCAGGTACTGCTAGTAGTAATCTCTCCAGTACAACAGCTACTAAGGTCCATGGTCAGCCATCTGACTGCAGGTACTGACTGCTAGTAGTAATCTCTCTAGTACAACAGCTCCTAAGGTCCATGGTCAGCCATCTGACTGCAGGTACTGCTAGTAGTAATCTCTCTAGTACAACAGCTACTAAAGTCCTTGGTCAGCCATCTGACTGCAGGTACTGCTAGTAGTAATCTCTCTAGTACAACAGCTACTAAGGTCCATAGTCAGCCATCTGACTGCAGGTACTGCTAGTAGTAATCTCTCTAGTACAACAGCTACTAAAGTCCTTGGTCAGCCATCTGACTGCAGGTACTGCTAGTAGTAATCTCTCTAGTACAACAGCTACTAAGGTCCATGGTCAGCCATCTGACTGCAGGTACTGCTAGTAGTAATCTCTCTAGTACAACAGCTACTAAGGTCCATAGTCAGCCATCTGACTGCAGGTACTGCTAGTAGTAATCTCTCTAGTACAACAGCTACTAAGGTCCATGGTCAGCCATCTGACTGCAGGTACTGACTGCTAGTAGTGATCTCTCTAGTACAACAGCTCCTAAGGTCCATGGTCAGCCATCTGACTGCAGGTACTGCTAGTAGTAATCTCTCTGGTACAACAGCTACTAAGGTCCATGGTCAGTCATCTGACTGCAGGTACTGCTAGTAGTAATCTCTCTAGTACAACAGCTACTAAGGTCCATGGTCAGTCATCTGACTGCAGGTACTGACTGCTAGTAGTAATCTCTCTAGTACAACAGCTACTAAGGTCCATGGTCAGTCATCTGACTGCAGGTACTGACTGCTAGTAGTAATCTCTCTGGTACAACAGCTCCTAAGGTCCATAGTCAGCCATCTGACTGCAGGTACTGCTAGTAGTAATCTCTCTAGTACAACAGCTACTAAGGTCCATGGTCAGCCATCTGACTGCAGGTACTGCTAGTAGTAATCTCTCTAGTACAACAGCTCCTAAGGTCCATGGTCAGCCATCTGACTGCAGGTACTGCTAGTAGTAATCTCTCTAGTACAACAGCTACTAAGGTCCATGGTCAGCCATCTAACTGCAGGTACTGCTAGTAGTAATCTCTCTAGTACAACAGCTACTAAGGTCCATGGTCAGTCATCTGACTGCAGGTACTGACTGCTAGTAGTAATCTCTCTGGTACAACAGCTCCTAAGGTCCATAGTCAGCCATCTGACTGCAGGTACTGCTAGTAGTAATCTCTCTAGTACAACAGCTACTAAGGTCCATGGTCAGTCATCTGACTGCAGGTACTGACTGCTAGTAGTAATCTCTCTGGTACAACAGCTCCTAAGGTCCATAGTCAGCCATCTGACTGCAGGTACTGCTAGTAGTAATCTCTCTAGTACAACAGCTACTAAGGTCCATGGTCAGCCATCTGACTGCAGGTACTGCTAGTAGTAATCTCTCTAGTACAACAGCTCCTAAGGTCCATGGTCAGCCATCTGACTGCAGGTACTGCTAGTAGTAATCTCTCTAGTACAACAGCTACTAAGGTCCATGGTCAGCCATCTGACTGCAGGTACTGCTAGTAGTAATCTCTCTAGTACAACAGCTACTAAGGTCCATGGTCAGCCATCTGACTGCAGGTACTGCTAGTAGTAATCTCTCTAGTACAACAGCTACTAAGGTCCATAGTCAGCCATCTGACTGCAGGTACTGCTAGTAGTAATCTCTCCAGTACAACAGCTACTAAGGTCCATGGTCAGCCATCTGACTGCAGGTACTGCTAGTAGTAATCTCTCTAGTACAACAGCTACTAAGGTCCATAGTCAGCCATTTGACTGCAGGTACTGCTAGTAGTAATCTCTCTAGTACAACAGCTACTAAGGTCCATGGTCAGCCATCTGACTGCAGGTACTGCTAGTAGTAATCTCTCTAGTACAACAGCTACTAAGGTCCATGGTCAGCCATCTGACTGCAGGTACTGCTAGTAGTAATCTCTCTAGTACAACAGCTACTAAGGTCCATGGTCAGCCATCTGACTGCAGGTACTGCTAGTAGTAATCTCTCTAGTACAACAGCTACTAAGGTCCATGGTCAGCCATCTGACTGCAGGTACTGCTAGTAGTAATCTCTCCAGTACAACAGCTACTAAGGTCCATAGTCAGCCATCTGACTGCAGGTACTGCTAGTAGTAATCTCCCTTGTACCACACCTCCTAAGTTCAATTGTCAGCCATTTGACTCTAGGTACTGCTAATACTACCCGTGTTGTAGAGGTAGCGTGCCTGCCTCTTACCCGGAGCCCCCGGGTTGGATTCCCGGCCAGGCCAGGGATTTTTATCTGGATCTGAGGGCTGGTTCGAGGTCCACTCAGTCTATGTGATTACAATTGAGGGGCCATCTGACGGCGAGATGGCTGCCCCGGTCTAGAAAGCGAAGAATGACGGCCGATGGAATCCGTCGTGCTTACCACACGACACCTCGTAATCTGTAAGCCTTCGGGTTGAGCAGCGGTCGCTTGGTTGGCCAAGGCCCTTCCAGGGCTGTTGCACCATGGGGTTTGGGGTGTTACTGCTAGTAGTAACCTCTTTAGTTCATCAGCTTCTAAGTTCAATCAATCTATCATCAATCACCATTGATCTACATTTAGTATAGTCACCCGGGTGGCATATTCCCTTTACCTAAGCTTTTCTTAAGTAATTGCGAAGAATTTGGAAATTTAATGAACATCTCCCGGCGTAAATTATTCGAATCCCTAACTTCTCTTCCTATAAATTAATATTTGTCCCAACTTGTCCTCTTGAATTCCAACTTTAGCTTCATAATGTGATCTTTCCAATTTTTAAAAACACCTCCCAAACTTATTCGTCTACTAATGTCATTCCATGTTATTTCTCCATTAACGGCTTGGAACATACCACTTAGTCGAACAGCTCGTTTCCTTTCTACCAAGCCTTCCCACCGGAAGCTTTCCAACATGTTCGTAACAGCACTTTTCTGTCGGAAATCACCGAGAGCAAATCGACCTGCTTTTCTTTCTTTTTCCAGTTCTCGAATCAGGTAATCCTGGTGAAGTTCCGTTTCACTGGAACCATACTCTATTTTGGTTTCTTGCAAGAGACTTATATCTCCTCTCCTTTACATCCTTACTATTACCACGTGTAGAAATCTGGATCCTATTTTTACACCCCGTTTATGTGATTAGCCCAATGAAGATCTTTACTTATATTAAGTACGTACAGTGCTTCCCATAAGGAACTTTCACTCCGTCAACACTGTAATTAAAACTGAGAGGACTTTCAATATTAATGAAACACATAACCTGACTTTTAAACCCACATATTACCATACTATTTAATGCTGTCCATCTTACAACATTGTGGAACTCTTTTTACAGTTGATCACAAAAGGCTTTATCTCTTATTCCAGTTCTTTACCATCATTTATATATACAAGAACACATAAATGTCTGGTAATGCGGCATTTATTACAGGATCAGACTATGCTTCACGTTCTCTAATTCTCTGAGTTATATTTTCTAGAAATATAGCCATCCAGTCAGTCACTCTTTTGTTTAGTCCAACTGCACTCATTTTTGCCAGTAGTCCCCCATGATGTGCCTTATTCTCCCTAATCCACAATTGGTACATTAATGATTACTGGAATGTCCTTCTGCAAAACGTTTGGATTTATAATACCTGGTTTAAGAACCATAAACGGAGACCTTATACATGGAAAATTCCTGGTGATGCAGCCAGAAAGGAGAGAGATTTTATTAACTCAATCAAAGGTTCAATGGAAATGGAAAAGTGACTCCTCAGATGAAGGACAAGACAATACAGTAAAATAAACAATGAACTGAGAGGGACAACTGATAAGACAAGAGAATAACGGATGAAAAATAAATGTGAAGGAATAGAAAAGTTCGAAAATGAAGAAGAGATGTTTGGAACAGCAAGGATCTTGATGAAGAGAAATCCAAGAATGATAAAGAAGCAAGGAATAATGAACAAACATGGAAAGATGACATCAATTTTAGAAAAAAGTAAGGAGGTGTGGGCGGTATATATGGAAGATGTAAAGCTGATTGTGGAACGATGACATTGGAGAATGAACAGGATTGTGACCAAGAGTTCAAAGGACCAAGGATAGAAAAATGGGAAGTGAAAAAGGCAATCCAGGACATAAACGAAAGGAAAGAGATAGGCTGTGACCAGATACCATCTAAACCATTAACAGTCTTAGGAAATGGACGGATATTTATACTGACCTATCTAATGAACACAATGTACGACCGGAAGACCATTACGGTTCCATTGACGAAGATATGCAATGCTGAACAATGTCAACGTCAAGTTTTATATTTCGTGTTAGATTAGCGTTTAATGAATCCCACAGGAGGTAATCTCTGACTCAAACGTCGGGAATGTGGGTTAGGATATTCTTATCTGTAGCAAGTTCGCCAATACTTACACACCGTCCTCACCATTCGAGACGATTATCATATCACTAAAAATAAAAATCTCACAAGGACTCTACTAAAATAATAATAACAAGAATAATAACTACGAATATAGTTCCATGAAAGCAGTACACGTGAACGTAAATTACTCGACGTGGAATTGAAGGAAAAGTAAACAATCCGTTGAAATGCTCGTTGGACTATCCGAAAATAATAAAGAAAGATACGAATATAATTCTACGAAAGCCGTTCATGTAAACGTAGCCTAAATTCCAAAATGAAAATTGAAGAAAATCGAACCAAACCGTTAAAAGAAGATCATTCACGTAAATGCAAATTACATTATCATTACGACGATCATTAAGAAACCCCTGCATACTTTACATAAATAATTGAAATGCGAGAAATAATAATAGTAATAATACTACTAATAATAACAGGAATAAACAACGTGTTAATGACGCGTCAACGAGGAGGGCATGGAGTGTCAGGGGAAGGAACGAGAGGTGGCCAAAATAGGTCAACACTCCACAGCTTGGACCCACGCCAATGACAGAACAACGGTTGTCCAAATACCTCACAGTTAATACTGGAGTGAAGACAAAGCAAGACATTGTTAAGATAAGTCCTAGAATTTAAGTTCCGTAAAATGGGGTGAATAGGAACACATAGTAGGGAATTTATGGAAGGTTTGCATCGTATGTAAAGCAGTTCAGTGGGAATTTTTTCACCCATATATTTCCTATCAGGGTCTGCCTGGCCGAGGCGGTAAAGGCGTGCTCCGTTCGCCCGGAAGGACGTGGGTTCGAATCCCCGTCAGGAAGTCGTAAAATTTAAGAAACGAGATTTCCACTTCCGGAGGTGCATATGGCCCTGAGGTTCACTCAGCCTTCACCAAAAATTAGTACCAGGTTAATTCCTGGGGGCAAAGGCGGCCGCGCGTAGAGCTAACCACTCCACCCCATCACGTGCCGAGGTTAACAATGGTGGAAGCCTTTACCTTCCACTCCTCCAAGGGCCTTCATGGCCTGTACAGAGGTGGCTTTGCTTTGCTTTGCTATATATTTCCTATCGTTATTTCCCGCCATTTCAATGTGCTCTGAAAGGATAACAATAACTGTAGCAACGATTGTGCACAATAAAGAATCCTTGTATTTTTTAGAGCTATTAAAGACCATAAAATCTTATTCTGTATTAGAAAATTATGTGGACGTAAGTGCTTTTAACGTCTAGAATAAGTAACTATGCCATTTTGTGATACAGTTAAATATAATTTTACCATGACATATAAACACACTTTTCTACGTAAACACTATGCAGAATTAGTGAACAACATCATTGAAAAGTGGGGTGAATGGGAACACATAGATGATATGTAAAATGAAGGTTAAATGTGAATACAGTCTTCATATAAATACTGTTTGGTAATTCTATCCATTATTTTATCAGTATTCCAGTTGAACAAGAAAGATGCCAAGGCAATACACGCACGATCAGATCCACAGGATCCACAGGAAACACCCTCCGGAAACAATTTCTGCTGCATCATAGGATATTAAAAGAGGATTATCATACAGAAAATGTTCAGAAAAATATGACATTCCTACAACAGTGTTTCACAGACATGTGAAATGTAATAAAAGTGAAGGAAGAGTAGAAAAGAGGCCAAAAGGTGGACAGACATTGTTTGGTGTTGATACTGAAAAGCATCTGGTTGATCAGCTGGTGACGTGTTCTTCCTCTGGTTATCCATTAGATGCATACGACCTCCGATGTATCGTTAAGGCTTGCCTTGATAGAAGGGGAGTCACTGTGAAGAGGTTCAGAAACAATATGCCAGGTGTTAACTTTGCCCACTGTTTCCTTAACCGTCATCGAAATGTTCTATGTCAACGAATGTGTCAAAACAGAACAGAGACCGAATCTAAGTCGCTTGCCCCGCTCATCAGCAGAAGAAAGAGTAAAGTTTCTGAAGTATGTGCCAAATAAAGTTTATAGCGGACAAATTTTTAAGTGGCCCGAACATAAAGAGTTCTTTGAAATTGATAAGTTGGTGTGGTAAACCATCCTGAGCTTTTGAGAAGAGGACTCATGAAATTCGATGTAAATTTCCATGAATGGTAACATTTTGTAACATGTTTCAGAATGCCAATTGCATTATTGTATTATTTTTAATATTCATGCATTTTTCAGATCTTAAATAACACATTTAAAAGGTTTTCAGTGTTCCTTTTCACCCCAGTATGAGGTGAATAGGTTTAGACGGGACACTTAAATATCCGTTCCTATTGACCCCATATTTGGGGTGAATGGGAACACTAATTTTTCTGTCAATATCACATAACTCTTTGTACCAAACTGTTCATTTCATGTACCATAACTAGCTATCTGACCTTGTCAACACTGCCACATGCAGAAATGTATTAAATGGTCTAAGTGAAGAAAACAGCGACAGAATATACTATAAAACCGTTCCCATTCACCCCATTTTAAACAGAGATAAACAAATATATTGTTTCCAAATAGTTGAGTGTCACTTGATCAGGGGCGGCTTTTCAGGTGAAATAGGTGATGTGCCACTTCACCATTTATTTTTACCGGAATAAATTTTTTTAAATGTATTTTTCTTATGACATTTGTTGGTTTTACGGAAAGAAAATGTTGTTTGTACGGCGTTTGGAACACCAAGAGCTCGCAACACTTGATGAGAACCAGGGGAACTCACGAAAGCGCCGGCTGTCGGCCACAGTACGGCGCGTGAGATTGAGTGAAGACGAAAGATTCCGCAGCTGGCTCTACCTCCCAAGTGCTTCCTCGTACCGCTTGGCCTTGGCGGTTGACATGACAACCGTGACGTCACCCGCGTACTTTCCTCATAGCGGAATGTGCAAGTGAAGTTGCCGGAAGATCGAAATGTTTCGTCTTCCCTGCGTCATTCTGTGTGAAGTACGAGTACTCACGAGTCGTGGTTCATTCATAGTGTTGTGCGGTTTTATTTAAACATGTATCCTGTTTATGGCATAGTGCGTATTTTATTAGAAAGACTATTTTCACGTTGGAGAAACAAAGATCAGAATGAAGTTCTACGTTTTGGTCGCCCTAGTGAATCACTGCAAATTTGTGCTACAAAAGAAGTGAAACATTCCGGTAAATCTTACAATCTTAGTTTCAAACGAATAAAAACATATCTTAGAAATGCAATTTCACAAGAGAGACTTTCTTATTTGGGGAATACTGCTATTCAGAAAGAACTACTTCTGCAGTTAATGAACGAAGAACTATTCTATGAAGACATTACCGACAAGTTTGCAGCTTTAAAGGACCGGAGGATCGACTTGATGTACAAAAAATAGGTGAGTTCAATTTTTTTTGCTAGTGGCTTTACGTCGCACCGACACAGATGGGTCTTATGGCAACGATGTGATAGGAAAGGTCTAGGAGTTGTAAGGAAGCGACCGTGGCCTTAATTAGGGTACAGCTCCAGCATTTGCCTGGTGTGAAAATGGGAAACCACGGAAAACCATCTTCAGGGCTGCCGACAGTAGTATTCCAACCCACTATCTCCCGGATGCAAGCTCACAGCCGCGTGCCCCTAACCGCACGGCCAACTCGCCCGGTAGTTCAATTATTAAGAAAAACAATTAATGTAAATAAATATTTTCTTTACTACTATAACTTTTAAGGTTTCTAGCGTCAGTAAACAGCTGCGCGTCCTAAATGAAAAAGCGACAAAATGTCCAGTTCTTCCCGAGGGTGCCGCGCTTCCATAATTGTTAATCTCCCGGTCAGATCATATCTCTACTTTGCATTGTAGAGCAAAGGCAATCACATGGTTGCCGCGCTGTGACGTTACACAACGATCAGGTCTGTATACATTTTTGGTCACGTGCTAGACCCTCCGCCAGTCACAGGTACGAATACAAAACAACCAAAAACAACACGTAGTTCCTAAATCTGTCGCTGGAATCCGAACGGGTTATAGCTCTACACCATACGTTACAGCCACGAGCCGCTACTGCACTTAATGCAATTTGATGGTGTTCTTTTAAGAACAAAACATGTCATTCTTTGCTTGATAGTGTGTATTCTCATCCTTTTTCCTTCCAGGTACGTTCTAGTACAATGTAATATTTAACCTGTGTGTTCAACATACTTGAAGTGCTTTTTAGTTACATTCCTGCTACTAAGGCAGTGACCAAGAATATGCTGAGAAGAATAGAGAGGAAAATAGAGGAGAATGCGGGATATGACCAGTTTGGTCTTAGAAAGAGAAGAGGAACCAGATGCCTAACGATTATTGAAGAAATGATGTCAGAAGTGAATAGGGAAATGTATGTCAGTATATGTTTCATTGATTGGGAAAAAGTGTTCGACAGAGTGAACTCGTGTATACCGATCAAGATTCCGAAAGATATTGGTATAGACTGGAAAGAGAGAAGACGGATAAAAGAGCTGTAAAAGAATCAGAATATGGTAGTTAAAATAGAACAATATGTAACAGAAGAACTGGATATCGCAAGAGGAGTGACACAGGGATGTTGCATATCATGGACTAAGTTCAATATATATGCCGAAAAACTATTACTGAAGGTCCTGGAAAAAGTAAGGGGCGTTGTAGTGGGTGGAGAACCCATAAATCACATAAAATACGCAGATGATGTAGCGCTGTCAGCGGAGATGAGACACATGAAATTCTAGGTGTAAGGCTCATTTTTAAAGATAATGGCAACTTGATATATTTGGAGTGTACAGACCGGGAAAGGGTAGTACTGACACGGATCCGAATTATTTGATAAGATAATCAGCTATGTAGGAAATAACAAGGAAAAAAATGTGATTGTAGCGGGAGATCTGAATTTACCAGATGTCAATTGGGAAGGAAATGCGAACGACAGGAAGCATGACCAACAAATGGCAAATAAGTTAATATGGGAAGGACAGCTGATTCAGAAAGTGATGGAACCAACCAGAGGGAAACATATCCTGGATGTCGTGCTGATAAAACCAGATGAGCTCTATAGAGAAACTGAAGTAATAGATGGTATTAGTGATCATGAAGCTGTTTTTGTCGTAGTTAAAAATAAATGTGATAGAAAGGAAGGTCTTAAAAGTAGGACTATTAGGCAGTACCATATGCCTGATAAAGCAGGCATGAGACAGTTTCTAAAACGTAACTATGATCGGTGAAAAACGGTAAATAAAAATGTAAACAGACTCTGGGATGGGTTTAAAGAAATTGTTGAGGAATGCGAAAACAGGTTTGTACCTTTAAGGGAGGTAAGGAATGGTAAAGACCCACCTTATTATAATAGAGAAATAAAGAAACTAAGAAAGAGGTGCAGACTGGTAAGAAATAGAGTTAGAAATGGCTGTGGAAGTAAGGAGAAATTGAAGGAACTTACTGGAAAATTGAATCTAGCAAAGAAGGCAGCTAACATGATGGCAAGCATGATTGGCAGTCATAAAAATTTTAGTGAAAAATGGAAGGGTATGTATAGGTATTTTAAGGCAGAAACAGGTTCCAAGAAGGACATGCCAGGAATAATTAATGAACAAGGGGAGTGTGTATGTGAGGGTCTTCAAAAGACAGAAGTGTTCAGTCAGCAGTATGTAAAGATTGTTGGTTACAAGGATAATGTCCAGATAGAGGAGGAGACTAAGGCTAGAGAAGTATTAAAATTTACATATGATAACAATCACATTTACAATAAGATACAAAAGTTGAAAACTAGAAAACGGGCTGCAATTGATAAGATTTCTGGGGGTATACTAAAGACAATGGTTTGGGATATAGTACCATATCTGAAGTACTTATTTGATTATTGTTTGGTAGGAGGAGCTATACCAGATGAATGGAGAGTTGCTATAGTAGCCCCTGTGTATAAAGGAAAGGGTGATAGACATAAAGCTGAAAATTACAGGCCAGTTTGACATGCATTGTATGTAAGCTTTGGGAAGGCATTCTTTCTTATTATATTAGACATGTTTGTGAAATTAATAACTGGTTCGATAGAAGGCAGTTCGGTTTTAGGAAAGGTTATTCCACTGAAGCTCAACTTGTACGATTCCATCGGGATATAGCAGATATCTTGGATTCAGGAGGTCAAATGGACTGTATCACAACTGACCTGTCTAAAGCATTTGATAGGGAGGATTATGGTAGACTACTGGCAAAAATGGGTGCAATTGGACTAGACAAAAGAGTGACTGAATGGGTTGCTATATTTCTAGAAAATAGATCTCAGAGAATTAGCGTAGGTGAAGCTTTATCTGATCCTGTAATAATTAAGAGGGGCATTCCTCAAGGCAGTATTGTCGGATCTTTATGTTTTCATATATATATATATATATATATAAATGATATGAGTAAAGGAGCGGAATCCGAGGTAAGGCTTTTTGCGGATGATGTTATTCTCTATAGAGTAATAAATAAGTTACAAGATTGTGAGCAACTGCAACGTGACCTCGAAAATGTTGTGAGATGGACAGCAGGCAATGGCATGTTGATAAATGGGGTTAAAAGTCAGGTTGTGAGTTTCACAAATAGGAACAGTACTCTCAGTTTTAATTACTGCGTTGATGGGGTGAAAGTTCCTTTTGGGGATCACTGTAAGTATCTAGGTGTTAATATAAGGAAAGATCTTCATTGGGGTAATCACATAAATGGGATTGTAAATAAAGGGTACAGATCTCTGCACATGGTTATGAGGGTGTTTATGGATTGTAGTAAGGATGTAAAGGAGAGGGAATATAAGTCTCTGGTAAGACCCCAACTAGAGTATAGTTCCAGTGTATGGGACCCTCACCAGGATTACCTGATTCAAGAACTGGAAAAATCCAAAGAAAAGCAGCTCGATTTGTTCTGGGTGATTTCCGACAAAAGAGTAGCGTTACAAAAATGTTACAAAGTTTGGGCTGGGTAGAATTGAGAGAAAGAAGGAGAGCTGCTCGACTAAGTGATATGTTCCGAGCTGTCAGTGGAGAGATGTTACCGTGGTTTGGTGGATCAGCAGAGGTGAAAGAAGGTGCTGGGATGAATAGGTCTCAATCTACGAAATTTAATTTAATTTAAAATTTAACAAGGTTATATTTTCTTTTCAAGATCAAGAAATAACAAATATAACAGGTACTTAGTAGCCTAGCAACAAATCGAGAATGTACAATTACAGTGGTTACAGGATTTTGGGCTCCGAGAGCCAGACACACAATTCTTGAGCTATGAGCCCAACTTTACTTGTACACAAGGTTTAACAAAGGGTCAGAAAACCCCAATCATACCCAGGAGCGCTCGCTCCCTATTACTCAATAAAGCCTGCTCGAGACATACAGAAACCAAATTTCCGAAAGAGCAACCCGCTCTCAAAGTTCAAGCCTATCAAAGGCCACACCAAACTCGACCTTCAAGCTGTCCTCCAAGCACATGAAAACAGGGGTAAAAGTAGCCAACCTACTGAGGCCTATTAAGTAAAGAAACAGGTCAATTACATGGCCTCCAAAATACCAACTTGAGAGGAGGCGAAACAGCACTCCTAATACACTTTATTTAAAACCTATTTGGCACTAGGCCGCATATGCAAGGGCTAATCCCATACTAAAGAGGTGACACGATAGGAAAACTTATTACATTACGAAACGAAGAAAAGTGGTTGAGAAAACGTAGTCACCTCAAAAACAATATGAAATGGAGCTCGAGAGGGTTAGGCACTCTCTATCCCAATTTGTAGTTTAAAGAGAGAGAAGAAGGTTACATGATAAAAGGTATCGAACCTGCCCCGAGAGTTAAACTGCTGAGCTAGCAAGAAAAGAAGTTATTAAAAGGCCATTACCTTATTGATGAACCGCTGCCCGACGAAAGAGGCGCTTCCCGCCCCCTGCTACATAATTTACACAATGATAGATGTTACTGAAGTGGCGCCGGGACCCTAAAATCAGCAGTTTATATACCCTCGCTGAACATTCGAGACATTTCATGAATGATAACACCCGCCCACAAGCATTTATTGATTACCGAACACAGTTACAGAGTAGGCTGGGGAAGAAAGCCCCGATTGGTCGAAAATTAATTTAAGAAATTCAGGATTGGCTAATTTCAAAACTGGCGGAACGAACGGATTAACATTGCCAACTCAAATAATGACAGAAAGAAATTTAACAAAGAGCAAACTTATGACTACAAAATTTCTTCAAAGAAAGGTTCCTTCACTTTGCACTAGGGTGCACAATTGTAGTTCTTAAGTGGTGCCATCTAGAAGAGAATGTTCACACTTCTTGCTACAGAGAAAACAAATATATGGTATGTTTATTAATGAACAAAACAGGCGTTCAGCCCCGAGTACATGTTCACAATAATAATAAATAAATAAATACTAAATACTGCTACTGTACACCTTGGCCGTGCCATGAAGCCTGTCAGATACTCCGGAAACGTGACCTCAAAAGTTAGGTCACCACGGTAGTCATCTTCCGTCTCTTCATGCCAGGTCCAGCTACTCCCCTGTCTAATTCTAAATTCACACATAAAACATCAATAACTAATAAATTTAATAAACGTAGTCCAACCTAAGCCATCCCTCTCCACCATATACAAAATAAAATGAACAATAAAACAAAAAGACCTAACGCTACAGTTATAGACCAGACCTCCTCAGCCGGGCCTATATTTACATTCTATTGCTGGTGTTGCAACTCTCTGCTTGTTATCATTCACACGTACCCACTCATCGCGCAAACCTTCATGCTTCAGCATTTTCATCACCTTTATTGTTCCCTGACCTACTCCAAAATAAGCTACAACAGCAACATTACACTATTGCATACCAAACCAGCCATCTTTCAGATTTTGCTTACTCTCACACATACACATAGACCGCTATGCCACTTCTCTAATTACAATCTAGTTAACAGACATACTTCTACTCTCACCACATTTTAACAATGAATACCCCATCATCACAACATTTCAGCCTCCACAAATAAATAACCTAATAATAATAATAATAATAATAATAATAATAATAATAATAATAATAATGAAAGTAATAATAATAGTAATAATAATAATCTATATATCAGAGTATTATTTCTTCCTCCTCTCCATACAAACAAACCAAAATTTACAAAATGTTAGTAAACTCACCTCTCTCCAGCTCCAAAAATTAAATACTCATACCAGACACCAGCCTCCACACATAAATACCATAATAATAATAATAATAATAATAATAATAATAATAATAATAATAATAATAATAATAATAATAATAATAATAATAATTGTACCGGGCGGTACACCTCTACTCTGTTTATTTAAAAGTTGCGCCAGTTGAAACTCCTCTTCTGGAGGAAGGTTGAACTTTATCTATTCTATTAATTCTCTACTTTCTCAGAAGATGTCACCACGTGGAAAATTTTGAGTTTTTGAACTGTGTCACTTTTGATGTGTTTTTGTTTCGCTTGAAGTAAGAAGTGTGAACTTTCTCTTCTAGAGGACACTACTGAAGATCAACAATAGTGCGACCTAGTGCGGAGTTAAAGAACTATTTTGTTGGAGAAATTTTTATTTCAAGAGTTTGTTCTTTGTTAAATTTCTTTCTGTCATGGTTTAAGTTGGCTGTATACCCCTCTTTTTCCCCTTATTTTGGATCTTGCCAATCCCGAATTTCTTTAATTAATTTTCCACCAATAATGTTGTTCTTCTTCCTCTATGTAGGGGTTTCTTTTCCCGAACCAATAAAGATTTTGTGGGAGGGTGTTTTCTTTCCCCTAACGCCTAGAATCTTCCGCGAGAGGATATAAACTGCTGATTTTGGGGTCTCCGGGCCACTTCTGTTCCATCTTTCAGTGTATTAAGTACATAGCAGGAGGCGGGAAGCGCCTCTTTCTTCTTCAGCCGTTCAACACCAGGTAATGGCCTATTAATTACTTCTTTTCTTGCTAGGTCGGCAGTTTAACACTCGCGGCGGGTTCGAAGCATTTCCATCATGTAAACTTTTCCTAAAATGTAATTACTCTTTTCATCTTCTTCTTGTAAGGCTACATATTGGGATAGAGAGTGCTAACCCTCTCGAGCTCCCACTCACATTTGTTTTGAGGTGAACTTATTTTCTCAAACTTTTCTTCGTTTATGTAATGTAAAGTGTTCTTCTCTAAGTCACCTCTGTAGTATGGGATTAGCCCTTGCGTTAGTGGCCCAGAGCCAGATTAGGTTTTAAAAACAAGGTGTATTAGGAGTGCAAGATCGCCTCCTCTCAAATTGTTATTTTAGAGGTCATGTAATCAACCTTCTTTTCATGTAATAGACCTCTGTAGGTTGGGTATTTTACCCCTGTGAATACGTCCTTAGAGGACAGCTTGAAGGTAGAGTTTGGTTTGGCCTTTGAGAGGCTTAAATTTTGAGAGCGGATCGCTCCTTTGAAATGGAGTGTCATATGCCTCGTGGAGGCTTTTCTGTGTAATTCGGAGCCAGGGGCTCCTAGGGATGAATGGGGTTTTCTGCCCCTCTGTTAAAACTTGTGTTTGTGGTAAAACTGAGCTGATCGCTGAAGTCAGGGCGTGAAGCCCAAAACCTGTAAATATTGTATCTCCCCTTGTTTTGCTACATTGTACCTGCCATGTCTGTTATTGCTTTGTTTTGAAAAGAAAATATAACCTAGTTAAATTTTAAATTACTTTTACATTAACTTTGATTCCGTAGTTTGAGACCCATTCACGCCCGCACCTTCTTACGACTCTACCTACCGCTAAAACACGGTAACAAGTGGTAGCAGAGCGTGGTTGAATGGGTCTCAATTTAGCCCCTTTTGACGGCTAAACATTGCTTTAATTCGAACTCTAACAATTTTCTCAGTTGCTGGAATTTTTTGAGTTTTTCAAAATTGTTCTGTCATCATGCCCGGCCCTCGCGATGTTCTCCTCCTTAACTACTTGCGCAAAGAGGAGTTGATATACGAGTTAACTATCAGAAATGTGCAATCTGGAGGCACGGTTGCAATCGACACCAACAAGCTTAGAGAGTCCCTTGATTTGCCCATTTCCATCCCCAATTTGGGAGAGAAAGAAATTGATGACTCTCTTTCCACGATCGTCGAGAATATTACTGGGCTAGCATCGGTAGTCAGCTTTTTTGATGAAAACGATCCATCTCCTAATCAAATTAAGCGTGTGCAAGGCAGGCTGTATCACTTTGCAAATAGAGTTAATGATCTGTTGTCTCTAAAGGTGAATGACGTTCAGAGGAAGCAAGCTAATACGCTCCTTGAAACTATTTCTGAATTGTCTAATAAGGTCACTCAATTGCTAACCGGCGAAGCTCCTCCTAAAACTGATCAACCCGCCACGGTGAATGTAGGTAACGAGGAAGAGCCTCCTCAGGGAGAAGTCAATAGGATAACCGTTGCTGCTCAAACTATCTCTGCCCCATCGAACAACGAATCTGAACGCCGTGCGTCATTGAGTAACATCCGCTCTGAATTAACTTCTTTGCCATTGAAACCTTTAACGACTATGTCACCTGGGTTCAGCAGCTTGCCTCATCCATTGGCAATGTTGCTTAGAGGTATCTCTAAGTTTTCCGTCAACACCACCAGTGACGTAATTTCATTTTTAAGATTTCTAGTGGAATTTCAGGATCATGCCCTTGTGTTTTCTCTTTCCCCATGTCAAATTTTGCAAATTATCTATCCTTATGCTATTGGTGTTCTATCTGACAAAATAGTTAGAGCCATCGCTGAGCAATCTTCTATTGAGGATTTCCATGCCCATTTGCTAGCTAACTTCATCCCGGCTAGGGCCAGGTCCTCCCTTATTCAGAAATACTATTATCGGGTACAGCGCTTGGATGAAAACCTGGCAGATTTCATCCAAGATATTAAGTTTTATACTAGGGTGTTTGCTCTTCACTTCCCTGAGGATCAAATTGTACAAGCTATTGTGGAAGGTATTTCACCATCCTATAGGTCATATTTGTGTTTCGCGGCGTGCCCGCAAACGTTCTCTGAACTGGAAGCATTAGCCGTCTCTGCGGAAGGAGTTAGGTATGCCGATTCCTTGCGTGTGGCGAAAGAACCCCCGCCTTCCTTTAGTAACACTCGGCCTCCACCTCGCCGACCAGTCAATCCCCGTAAATGTTATGCTTGTGGGTCGCCTGACCATCTGCGGAATAAGTGTCCTCTGATCAAGTCAAGTGGGACAAGGAATGGAGCAGGGTCATCACAAGGCTGTTTTAAGTGTGGGGCCTTCTCACATATCGCCAAGAATTGCCCAAACTCAAATAGCACCCCCTCCTGCTCAACTTCTGGTGCAAATTCCAGCTATGCCAATAATAAAAAGTGACTAGTGGCGTCGGCTGAGCCGACTAATCCATCTTCCCGAGACTCAGCCCCTAGTAAACAGGTTGTAAATGCAGAGAACGACCAGCCTTCAAATTCATCTTTTGAATGCCCTAAAGAGTGTCTTAGGATTGCGGCGGATACCCCCGCACCTGTTCCTTTTCTTAAGATTGAGTTAAATAACGAGCCTATAACAGCTCTCTTAGATTCAGGCAGTGTTTGTTCCATTATTTCGGCTGATTGGTATTCTAAATTGAAATCTGTTTGTAAACTCCCTGACTATGTCTCTTCTCCTGTTCAATACGTTTCGGCTAATTCATCTCCATTAGAAATTCTAGGTTCCTTACTGGTCAAAATCCGTGTTTTTAAGTTTACATGGAAAGTTAAATTGTTTGTAGCCAAGCAATTGTCTTGCCCCATTATATTGGGAGCTGACTTTATTTCTCACACTGGTCTTGTGCTCGATCTCCAGAGTAGGTCGTGCACATTCAAATTTGCGTCCAATTGTAGAATTCCCTTGTTAAAGTGTAATTCTGTATCATGTTCATCTATTTCGCCTACCCAGGATGAGATGTTGTTAGACCTTAGACATCTACCTGAGGAGCAGGCTGATAGTATTCGCAAATTGTGTCAGTCGTTTCCCGAGGTGTTCTCTGATACTCTTGGTGTTACTGACCTTATTGAATGCAAAATTGAGGTTACGGATTCGATTCCTGTCCGTTTTCCACCGTATAGGCTATCTCCACCTAAAATGAAGGCTCTGAAAGAAATCATCGATCAGATGTTGAAGGATGGTATTATTAGGCCCTCTAAGTCAGCGTATTCTTCGCCTATTTTTCTAGTCCCGAAACCCCAAGGAGGCTTCAGGCCTGTCATTGATTACAGGGCTCTCAATCGGAAGGTGGTGTTGCAATCTGTGCCCCTTCCCGACCTTCATTCTTGCTTTTCATGGTTTCGAAAGGCCAAGTTCTTCACTATCTTGGACTTGAATCAGGCCTATAATCAAATTCCCCTTGCCGAGGAGTCTAAACATCTTACAGCGTTTGCCACGGACTGGAATTTATACGAATACAACCGCGTGCCTTTCGGGCTCCCCACGGGGGCAGCTGTGCTCACTAGGCTACTAGATAGGGTCTTCTCCGACATCAAATTTGAGTACTTATATCACTACTTGGATGATGTCGTCGTATTTTCCGAGACTTTTGAAGAACATCTAGATCATCTGCGAGAAGTTCTGAATCGCCTTCGTAAGGCTGGGTTAACTGTCAAGTTGTCCAAGGTTGCCTTTGCTAAGCCCTCTATGTCATTCCTAGGGCATATTGTGTCACCCGATGGGGTAGCTGTCGATCATTCTAGAACACAGGCCATCCGTGATTTTAAACCTCCTAAGGACATCAAAGGTATCGCTAGATTCATTGGTATGGTGAATTTCTTCAGGAAGTTTATTCCTAACTTCGCTAATAGAGCGGCGCCCTTAAACCTTCTTCGTAGGAAAGGCATCAAATTCGAGTGGGGACCTTCTCAACAAGCCGCTTTTGAAGATCTGAAATTAGCTCTCTGTAATGCCCCTGTACTTGTTATGCCTGATTTCTCGAAGAAATTCATCGTCCAAACGGACGCGTCGTCGTCAGCTGTAGCTGCAGTCCTTCTTCAAGAGACTGAACTAGGGAGGCGTCCCATCGCCTATGCATCTAGGACTCTATCGGCTCAAGAAGCCAAGTATTCCATCTATGAGCTCGAAGGGTTGGCAGTCTTATTCGCCTTAGAAAAGTTCCGTCTCTATCTGGAACATGTCAAATTCGACCTGGAGACAGATAATCAAGCCTTAAGCTGGGTCTTAGGTAGGCCGCGTCGTACTGGTCGTATAGCCCGTTGGGCCATCCGTATTTCTGCCTTCCAATTTGATGTACGACATATCAGAGGTACCGAAAATGTTGTTGCTGATGGACTCAGCCGTATGTTTCATAACGACGTCGAAACCCACGAACCGGTCGACAGTTCATCACCTTCCGAGTCCATACTATCCGAGGTTAATGCCATCCTAACTGATGCTCCCATGCTCTTTAGGGATATCGAGAAATACCAACGTGAAGATCCTACGCTGGCTCCGATAATGGAAACCCTTTCTTCTGGGGAACATGCTGTCCCTTATGTTCTGAGGAATGGTGTTCTATGTTGCCCTTCGAGGCATGATAAGTTGATGAAAGTTGTTGTTCCAGCGGTTCTTGTACCTATGATCTTCAAATACTATCATGAGACCCCATTGGGGGGGCATCTTGGAATCTTTAAAACTCGTGAAAAGATTCGTGAAATGTTCATCTGGAAAGGTATGGACGGCGAAATTCGGGAACTCGTGAAAGCTTGTAAATCTTGTTTGCTCAGTAAACCCACCATGTCCACTAAAGTAGGCCTTTTGTCTTCTCATCAAGCGTCGCGCCCCATGGAACGCCTGTATATCGATTATGTGGGACCCTTCCCCCAGTCAAAGGGTAATGCCAACAAGTTCATCTTTGTGTGTGTAGATGGTTTTACAAGATTTTCCTGGTTATTTCCGACTAAGCTGGCTACCGCTCAGTCCACCATTACTTGCCTAAATTCTATTTTTGCTTCTTTTGGTCCGTGTCAATATATTGTATCTGATAATGCTAAGGCGTTCACATCAAATTTATTTCGTAAATTCTGTTTCGACTTGTCCATCTCTCATGTAACTACTTCTGCTTATTACCCTCAACCTTCTCTGGCTGAACGGGTTAACCGTAATCTCAGGTCCGCACTCATTGCCTATCATCATGAAGATCCTTCCAGGTGGGACACGTCCCTGCATTGGATAGCTTTCGCTTTGAATTCGGCGGTTCATGAATCTCACAAGTTTACTCCAGCTTCTTTGATGTTCAAGTTTGTTCCCAACTCGCCGCTCTCTATCCTCTGGTCTTTGAATGACATTCTACCCGAGACAATAGATCCGGATAACATTAAAGATCTTTGGAAGAAGGCTAAAGCCAATCTTAAAGTGTCTCATGAAAAGGTTAGGGAAAGGTATGATCGTGGACGGAGACCCACCACTTTGAAGGTAGGTGACCAGGTTATGGTCAAAAATTTTGTTCCCGCGGGCAAGCTTGCCCCCAGATTTCATGGACCTTGTATCATTCTCGATTTTCTTACGCCGGTTACCTTATTGCTAAGTAATCCAGCCACCGAGAGGATATTTAGAGTTCACCTGTCCCAGGTGAAACCGGTGTAATTTCTGTGTTAACTTGCTCCATATTATTTTGAAAGGATATGAAGGTTATATTTTTTTCTTTTTTTTTGAGTTTCACTTTTAAGGCATTCTGCCCCTTCTGTAATATTTTGGTTTTAGATGTAAGCATGTTTGTGAAACCTGCCCCGACCCATTAAACTGCCATCCTGTCTTTGCCACGGCCATTACCACGCTCCCGTCTCCTGCTCCACTCTACACAGTGGCTTAATGAATACCATGAATATCTGCACGCCGCTGGCCCCTCACTCTCTCTACAAGCCTGTACCCTCAAAGAAAATGATTGTCCAACACAATTCTGCCGCCTAGCTTTAATGTTTCAGCGCCCCCGCAGCCGCGCAGCGCCGTGCAGCGACTGGGGAGGGGGATGGGCCCCCTCCTCTCCAGCGAGGACGACATGTGCACGGCGAGCCGGAGCTCACCTCCCGGCCAAGGCTGATGTGCGGCGCACGACCTGCTACATGCCCGCAGCCTGTATCTGTTCACCGCGGGCGCGGCGTACTTCAACACCTCTGCTCCCCTCATAGTGCGGGCGAGCGGTATCTCAGGGTACTTGAGGGGTCCGAGCGGCCTCCGTTGGACGCAAGCTGCAACGGCCGGTCTGGCCATCCGACTCAATCTACATCAACTACATGGACAGTCACCATAAGCAATAATTACATTTGGGAATTTAACAACAATATTTGGTGAACTTTGCAAAACTTTTCTTCACTTTTAAGCATTAAAGGTTTATCTTCAGAAATTCAACTACTACAACAGAAAAACTTTACTGCACCGGCAACAACAAAATTTTGAAATTGCAACCAACCAAATTACTAAAATCTTATAAATGCTTCCGCAATTAATCTTAATATCAACATCAAAACTTGGACCTTATTTTGGAAGCAAAGCTTATGTTCTTCTGTGTTACCCCTTGGAGGAACTTTTGGGGGGGGAGGTCTGTACCGGGCGGTACACCTCTACTCTGTTTATTTAAAAGTTGCGCCAGTTGAAACTCCTCTTCTGGAGGAAGGTTGAACTTTATCTATTCTATTAATTCTCTACTTTCTCAGAAGATGTCACCACGTGGAAAATTTTGAGTTTTTGAACTGTGTCACTTTTGATGTGTTTTTGTTTCGCTTGAAGTAAGAAGTGTGAACTTTCTCTTCTAGAGGACACTACTGAAGATCAACAATAGTGCGACCTAGTGCGGAGTTAAAGAACTATTTTGTTGGAGAAATTTTTATTTCAAGAGTTTGTTCTTTGTTAAATTTCTTTCTGTCTTGGTTTAAGTTGGCTGTATACCCCTCTTTTTCCCCTTATTTTGGATCTTGCCAATCCCGAATTTCTTTAATTAATTTTCCACCAATAATGTGTTTCTTCTTCCTCTATGTAGGGGTTTCTTTTCCCGAACCAATAAAGATTTTGTGGGAGGGTGTTTTCTTTCCCCTAACGCCTAGAATCTTCCGCGAGAGGATATAAACTGCTGATTTTGGGGTCTCCGGGCCACTTCTGTTCCATCTTTCAGTGTATTAAGTACATAGCAGGAGGCGGGAAGCGCCTCTTTCTTCTTCAGCCGTTCAACACCAGGTAATGGCCTATTAATTACTTCTTTTCTTGCTAGGTCGGCAGTTTAACACTCGCGGCGGGTTCGAAGCATTTCCATCATGTAAACTTTTCCTAAAATGTAATTACTCTTTTCATCTTCTTCTTGTAAGGCTACATATTGGGATAGAGAGTGCTAACCCTCTCGAGCTCCCACTCACATTTGTTTTGAGGTGAACTTATTTTCTCAAACTTTTCTTCGTTTATGTAATGTAAAGTGTTCTTCTCTAAGTCACCTCTGTAGTATGGGATTAGCCCTTGCGTTAGTGGCCCAGAGCCAGATTAGGTTTTAAAAACAAGGTGTATTAGGAGTGCAAGATCGCCTCCTCTCAAATTGTTATTTTAGAGGTCATGTAATCAACCTTCTTTTCATGTAATAGACCTCTGTAGGTTGGGTATTTTACCCCTGTGAATACGTCCTTAGAGGACAGCTTGAAGGTAGAGTTTGGTTTGGCCTTTGAGAGGCTTAAATTTTGAGAGCGGATCGCTCCTTTGAAATGGAGTGTCATATGCCTCGTGGAGGCTTTTCTGTGTAATTCGGAGCCAGGGGCTCCTAGGGATGAATGGGGTTTTCTGCCCCTCTGTTAAAACTTGTGTTTGTGGTAAAACTGAGCTGATCGCTGAAGTCAGGGCGTGAAGCCCAAAACCTGTAAATATTGTATCTCCCCTTGTTTTGCTACATTGTACCTGCCATGTCTGTTATTGCTTTGTTTTGAAAAGAAAATATAACCTAGTTAAATTTTAAATTACTTTTACATTAACTTTGATTCCGTAGTTTGAGACCCATTCACGCCCGCACCTTCTTACGACTCTACCTACCGCTAAAACACGGTAACAATAATAATAATAATAATAATAATAATAATAAACCACTCAGTTCACCAAAAAAAGAAAAAGAAGCGAAAATTATCGTAGAGTAAAACTAAAAAAGAGAAACACAGTAATAATAATAATGAAAGTAATAATAATAGTAATAATAATAATCTATGTATAAGAGTATTATTCGTAACGGTCATTTGCTGTAGCAGTCTCTTACTCAATATTCAAGCATGCTCATCAAGTGTCCTTATTTCGTTCTGCGCTTTCGTCACTTTATTGTTACTGACCTACACCTAATCAATACTGCAAACAACACAAATACCAATCACTCATATACCAACACCTCTCCAACCTCATATTTCTTTCTCCTCTCCATACAAACAAACCAAAATTTACAAAATGATAATAAACTCATCTCTCTCACACTATCACGTCAAATAAATAATTAGATGAATAAATAAATAAATAAATAAATAAATATACAATACCCCCTACCCACATATAAAATAATAATAGTGATATCAATAATAATAATAATAATAATAATAATAATAATAATAATAATAATAAAATAATGGTAATACTCATAATAATAATAATAATACTCATAATAATAATAATAATAATAATAATAATAATAATAATAATAATAATAATAATAATAATAATAATAATAATCAACTGGCCAACGGTAGATTCCCTCTATGAACCGTTTGCCTTACTTACAGTAAATAATAAACTTAAAATATCCCATATGCAATCCCGGAGCACCCCATAATACCTATTCCACTCTCACATATACATATAGGTCCCTATGCACTACTTCTCTGAAATACACTATAATTAAAAGACATCTTACCCTACACAAGTACTCTATATATCAATGTCCAAACCTTACCAACCATTCTCGCTTCTCATCTCTACTTTCAGTAACCAAACCACCTACTACTGTCTTTTACTTCTAGTAACTACCCCCCTCTCATATCCACTTGTACCCCACATTTCTGTCAGATCTCTGTTCCTGTATCTGGCCCTACTCTGGTCTAGGCTCCCCAAGTTTAACCTTGCCGTTACCATTTTACCTTGCGTTTCCCTTACTTCACTGCATACACTTCCTTTACTTCCCTCTTCACTGCAAATAGCCATATTCTCACTCCGCCTCTCTACCAGCACTTCTTCACTCCGAACACTGTTATTGGTCACTTTAGCACTTGGCACTTCTCCCTGCCTCTCTTCACACGGTACACTGATACTTCTGGTATTTTGCCTATCATCTCCACTAATCGCTGCACTACTCTCTTTTTCTTCGGCCTGCTTTGACTTCATCCCTACATCCATCCTCAGCACACTGTTATTTGTATTTCTCCTCCTTTGCCTACAGTTTATTGCACTACTCTCCCTTTCCTCATCTTGTTTTAACTTCAATTCTAAATCCATCAATCTATCCACAGACCAGATCCTCTTCCAGCTTCTGTCTGACACCACTAGATTTTGACCTCTAATAGTTGCCTTCAGCCCCTGTTTTACAGCCAGTATCCTGTGTTTTCTGAGTATCCTCTCGTTTTTGATCGCGTCACTTCCTACGTCCCTCTTTATCCATATTTTCTCCCTCTGTACGTTTCCCGCATTTGTTAACACAACATCCGCCATCAACGTTGAAAACAATTGTAGCTTTATAGGCCTGTTGCCTCTAGTTCTCCCCACTCTCTGCACATCATCAATAGCTACTTCACTAAAGTTTATTTTCATTTTTCCCTGTATTAGATCCACTACTTTATATGTTGTAAGTACTTTGCTTTCTCTCGACTCCTCAGGCACTCCATAAATAAACAAGCACTTCTTCCTTGTGTATAAAGTATTTGCTTCCACTTCTGCTTTCAGCCTGCAATTCTCCTCTTCAAGTCGTCCTACTTTTTCCCTTAATGCTACCACTTCCTCGGTGTTATTTCTCGCCTGTGCATCCATGTCGTCCGTTTTTTCTCTTATCCATACTTCCATTTTTTCAATCTTACTGGTTTGTTCTTCAATCATCTCTTTTATTTGCCCGAAAGGGCAAACTTCTGTCAGCACCTCTCTTACAGCTCTTTTGATAGCGTCCATATTTTCCCTTTCCTCATTTCTACTAGATGACGGGCCTGGGTTCAACTCGACCCCCCAATACATAGTAAAATTATAATCACTGCTGCCGATAACAATAGTTCTCCTTTCCTCTCCATATCCATTTTACACCCACCTGGCTTCTTTTTTTCTTTCTTCATTTTCCTCTGCCATCTTCCTATCGTCACTCTGTACTGTTCTATCCCAATCATTGTCGACCCACTTCTCGGCGACCTTCCAACACTCCACACTCTCGAACTCCACTCCCCTCCCGGGACCCACAGCTCACTGCGACCTCCTTCGTCCGTGGCTTAGGCAAGACTGAGAAAACAAATATAAATCGAAAAAGACACAGTTCAGAACTCTTCAAAATTTACAATAGCGACATCTTCTGAGAATCTTTAGAATTAACATGGTTGTTAAAGTTCAGGCTTCCTCCAGTAGAGGAATTTCAACAGGCGCAAATTTTGAATTAACGGCGTGGAGGTGTACCGCACGGTACAAAATGATATGAGTAAAGGAGCGGAATCCGAGGTAAGGCTTTTTGCGGATGATGTTATTCTCTATAGAGTAATAAATAAGTTACAAGATTGTGAGCAACTGCAACGTGACCTCGAAAATGTTGTGAGATGGACAGCAGGCAATGGCATGTTGATAAATGGGGTTAAAAGTCAGGTTGTGAGTTTCACAAATAGGAACAGTCCTCTCAGTTTTAATTACTGCGTTGATGGGGTGATAGTTCCTTTTGGGGATCACTGTAAGTATCTAAGTGTTAATATAAGGAAAGATCTTCATTGGGGCAATCACATAAATGGGATTGTAAATAAAGGGTACAGATCTCTGTACATGGTTATGAGGGTGTTTATGGGTTGTAGTAAGGATGTAAAGGAGAGGGAATATACGTCTCTGGTAAGACACCAACTAGAGTATAGTTCAAGTGTATGGGACCCTCACCAGGATTACCTGATTCAAGAACTGGAAAAAATCCAAAGAAAAGCAGCTCGATTTGTTCTGGGTGATTTCCAACAAAAGAGTAGCGTTACAAAAATGTTACAAAGTTTGGGCTGGGTAGAATTGAGAGAAAGAAGGAGAGCTGCTCGACTAAGTGATATGTTCCGAGCTGTCAGTGGAGAGATAGCGTGGAATGACATTAGTAGACGAATAAGTTTGAGTGGCGTTTATAAAAGTAGGAGAGATCACAATATGAAGATAAAGTTGGAATACAAGAGGACAAACTGGGGCAAATATTCATTTATAGGAAGGGGAGTTAGGGATTGGAATAATTTACCAAGGGAGATGTTCAATAAATTTCCAATTTCTTTGAAATCGTTTAGGAAAAGGCTAGGAAAACAACAGATAGGGAATCTGCCACCTGGGCGACTGCCCTAAATGCAAATCAGTATTGATTGATATGTAGAAGTCATAGTCGAAAATATCGAAAGAGTGGGCAAAGAGTGTGGAATGAAGTTCCACATTGGCAACGCTAACGTGATGACAGTAGGAAAGGAGGAGACTTGAACAAGTAAAGACATTCTGATATTTTGAGATATTGTTAACATGGAATGGAAGCTGTACAGAATAAGTGAGAAGTAGAATATCTATGAGAAAGGAAGCTTTCGGAAAGGTGTGAGGTCTTTTGGCATGTAAGGCAATCTCTATTAATTTAAGAAAGAGGTTCCTTTTGCAAAGTGTTTTGTGTGGGAGTGTAGTGTAATATGAAGCTGAAATAAGGTGATTAAGAAAGAAACATGCAAAGTATTTGGAAAGTTTTGAAACACGGTTGTGGAGAAGAATGGAAAAAGTGAAGTGGACAGATAAGGCGAGAAATGAGGGAGTGATAAGAAGAATAGGAGAGAAGGGATATTTGGTAAAAACGAAAAGGAGGAAAATATCCTTCTTTGGGTCGCATACTACGCATAAACTGTCTTCGACAGGGGTGATGGAGAAAACAATAAATGGAAGAAGGCTTATAATGTTAACAGTAAGTTATCAAGCAAGGAAAAAAGCTATGAACAACTGAAACAAGATGCTGAGGATAGTCATGGAGGATGTCCAGTTGATACTTGTTTCAAGACAGATTCACAAAAGAATTATACATAGTTATAGAAAAATTCCATAGAGAATTTTGACCATAACTAGTAAATGAATCTGACTGCAGTTATAAATTATTCTAGTTTCATAATTATAAATCTGTGAATTGGTTATAATTGATGTGTTCGAGCGGACTAATTCCTTTTGAAGTTTGTAGATGACTACCAAACATACCTGTGCTTCGCTACGGTATTCTACATTGTATACGGATATCGAAGTAAATTTCTGTACACTCAGTGAATAAGATTGTCTAAAATTGCGTGTCTTGGCGTTATCAGAGAAACAGCATGGTGAGGTCCCCGACGTTGTTTCCAATGTAAAGTGCTACTTGCTGAGTTGTGATGATAACGGCAGGCTCACTTGCCTACTGCCATTCACAATCGAGCTGGGAAGTTTTCGTAGCAATGGTAGCGCCGCTTTCCTACTTTCAGACACATTCGAGTTGATTAATTTTCATTATAAAGGCAGCCACCTTCCCTAATGCCAGTCAAAACTGAGTTGTGCTGTTATCATTATTATGACAGGCCCCTTTTTCCTAATTCCAGTCAGATTATTGCCAGTCAAATTCGAGTTGATGAGTTTAGGTTATAATAGCAGGCCACATTGCCTGACGTCAGTCACATTTTAGTTGGGTAAATTTTTCTTATAATCGTGGGAACTCCATGTGGGGAGTATGGATTAAAATTTCAGACGCTTCTCCTACTGACAGTCACTGTCGATTTGTAAAGTATTAATTAGAATCGCAGACATAGCATTTCTAGATCGCCACCAATCGAAATCAATGAATATATATAGAAAGGTATACGAAAGTATGCACTTACAAGATATTGCAGATCTTCATTTACAGATTAACTGCTGCTATACGGTAAGACATGTCAACAAACGGATTGCACCATAACACGCATTACTTAGTGATCTATATGGCTGATTCCATGACATTTTCTCGTATCTCCTGTATGTATGCGTTAAATTGAGTTAGAAACTTTGAACACGCTGAAATTTATGTGTAGTTTTCTCATATTCCTTTATTTTTCGCATACTTATGTAGCAGCTGTGCCAAAGTTTATGACTCTATATCTTTTATGAGAGTGTCAAACTATAAAATATACGTGAAAAAGTACCTAATTTAACTAAAATGGAGAAATTCAGCTCTATCTAAGGTATAAAGTATCAAGATAGACAAAAATTAATCGGACCAGTGTTGTAGTTTTCATCATGCTGAGTTCGATTTTCTCATCCGTTTTTTTGATATGACTTACCGTTTAGCCACCAAGTACCTGGAAACGAAGGTCTGCACAATCATTAAAATTGGCTCCATATTTCGATATTTTTAGGGGTAAAAATTGAAAAAATTTAAATCTTGGAATCTTTCCATCAGTTACAGGCTAAACGCTATAATTTCGCAAAATTTCAATTTTCTAGCTCGTCTGGCAGATTGTGCTGCCATTTTGATTTGGAGGAGGGGTAAAATGAGGAATTTCCTAAAAGTTTGTAAGCCCACAAAATCTATAGGTTATCTCTTTGGATAGATATAACCGACTGTGTTATTATGCTGAACCTCAAATTTCAAGCCCCCAGCAAGCTCCTTCCACAGAGTTTGAGATTTTTCGTTTTTTTAGGGAACCTAAGATCATCAGCTTCTCTGGTACCATGTTGTAAATTTCTGAGAAGCCTATGCATGTCTATTTTTATTTTTATACCTTTATATATGGATCGTTCCAAACCGACTTGCTGTTAAGATTTTGAAATGATAATATATTACAGTGCCTACACACATCTTTGTTCAGTGTCAGCACCGGCAGTTTGAATTATTTTCAATGCTCTCTTCCTAAGACCTCTACCTTCTCAAACCACTGTTTTGACAACATTTCCAGACATGTGCCATATAAGAGATGCAGAGGAGTGCGACAGGCTTCGGCAGCTAGATGGATTTTTATTTGTAGAGATTTCGTTTCTTTACCTCACTGTCAGACTCAGCATTAGTACTCTTCAATTTTACCAAACACAGTAACATTTCCGTAAATTCAAAAGGGGATTTTTACAACATATCGAACCAACGAAGAAAGTTCACTAGAGTTACTTACAATAGCAGATTCATCTCCCGTCATAGAATCGTATCTATCAAGAAGAGTGAATTAGTTTTGAGCGTCTAAAATCTTACCTACACAATTTACTCTTACGGGAGCTGTGCTTCTGCTAGCAAATATAACTTTGAATTAACCCACTTTTCAAGGTCACTGTTATTTTTATAACTATTCTATTGCTAATTCTATCGTCGACTGACCAAAAATACTGCCCTCCCTGCCAATGCATTTCAATCATACCAACTACAGTACATCGAAACATTGTCTATCCATTTCCCTTTTCAGATTCTGTAACCTACCACAACGATTCAAAGTTCTAACATTCCATGCTCCGACTCGCAGAATGTCAGAATCCGTCTTCCTGATACCTGCTTCCTTTCGAGTGGTCCTCATACGAAGATCCGTACGGTGCACTACATATTCTCCGGAATATTTTACTCAGAAGGAAGCTCTAATCAGTATATTATTCATTCAGAGAGAGCTGCATGTCTTTGGTTGTTAGTTACGGCTGTAGATTCCATTTGCTTTCAGCCGTGTAGCAGTATCAACACAGCTAAGTCATGTTAAATATTATTACAAGACCATATCAGTCAATCATCTAGACTGCCAGTCTTGCAAATTCCGAAAGTCTGCTACCCCCCTTCCGATGAACCATTCGTTAGTCTGGTCTCTCGACAGGTACTCATCCGTTATGGTTGCACCTACGGTTCGACTACCTGCTTCACTGGGACACGCAAGCCTCCCCACCGCGGCGAGGTCACGCGGTTCAAACTATTTTGTTATAAACTTCCTTATTGGATCTTTTTTGGTGGATGCCCATTCTTATAGTTGTATCCCATGATTTCCCTAATTATTCTCTGTTCCTTTTCCTCCAGATCTTCTTATTTTTTTACAAATAGTTTTAAGTCGCACCGACACAGATAGATCTTATGGCGATCCAGTTCTTCAAGGAGTCCTTTATTGGTACTATTATTGTTCTGAGGTTTCCATGGTTCACAGAGGGATAAGAAGCGTCATGGTTGAATGTCTGGACAAGCAATTAACTAGAGGAGAGCTTATCACAGTAAATTGAAAATTTTATTTATTTGCTATTCTTTTCTGCAGTTTAAAATCGATAGACAGAAAATCTGAAGGAATAACTGACAAATATGACAGGTTATTAATGAGCTCGTAAGTTCTAACAAGAAGGCCGAACATCAGGTACAAACTCTTGTAATAATTACCAGGCAGTTGCTTTACATAGAAAGGAGCCTCATTGCTCTTGACAGGTACAATATTTACAAGATCACGACTTGCTCCCGGAAGGTGCACTCCTTAGGAGTCTGATATCCGAAATAGTCTATTCCAGCCTCGCAGAGGCAGTCAGTTTCCTTTGGTACACTGAAATTAGACTAGGCCACACCGGGTGATCTCAATTTAAAGTTTCCGTCAATTGATCCACAAGAGCATTGATCATTGTTCCAAAAGGGAACCAGAATCGAAGAAACAGTTACCCCAAGTATAATACAGGAGACAGAGAAGCGTAATTGCCCATACTACACGATCTTAATGGAAAAATAACATGGTTGCACATAACAAAATGCAAGGAGGCGAAACACCTGCACTCCTCCTACCCTAAGTGGGCTTACTGCCCGAAGATACAGAGGCTAATCCTATACAACATGGCGGTGAATAAAGGAGAAATGTTAATGCCAAGACAAGATTTAAGAATGTTAGTTGTTGAAAGCTTTAGTCACTCACTACAAGTTTGAATGGGAAACGACAGAGCTTACATTACCATTTCCCAGTAGAGAATAAAAACAGACACCTCAAACTTGCCGAAAATTCTACAATGAAACCATAAGTTTTCAAAATTACATTAAAGGACGAGAGGTTGAAACCTTCCCCTTAAAGTATCCACAGGAACTATCATATGTCTAAGTAAATTCTGCCATTACCTTGTGCCACTGGGTCTCCTCCTCACGCAGGCCTTGCCCCTGCCTCCCTAGGTCACGTCACACTCCCAAGTACCGGAGCAATTCAGACCAAAGACCCTAAAGTGCCCTGCTTTTATAGTGCCCTAGGGGAAGCTTCCACAACTCTTGACTGATTGGCTGGATTCTCCTTGGTTTAGTTGGCTAGAGAACATATTTCCAAGCATGGTATCTGATAGGTTGATTACAACCGAGAGGAACCAACTGAATTGCTGACAACTTCGGTACATTAAGAAAAAAAATCCTCAGAACCAGGTTTACAAACTTCAAAATAAACATAACTCTATCAAGTAATTACAAATCGATCGTCTAGCTATCTAACGGTAGATGACGAAATCTTTGGAAGTCTACAAGTTCAAGTCCGTTGGCACAGATGGCTTAGAGAAGGCGCGCGGTTTAAACGGCCAGGGACGGCGTACCTCTGGTACAATTATTATTAACCCCCAACCCCATGGCTCAACAGCCCCGAAGGGCCTTGGCCCACAAAGCGACCGCTGCTCAGCCCGAAGTTGTCGTGTGGTCAGCACGACGAATCCTCTCAGCGGTTATTCTTGGTTTTCTAGACCGGGGCCACCATCTCACAGTCAGATAGCTCCTCATATTGTAATCACGTAGGCTCAGTGGACCTCGAACCAGCTCTCAGCTCCGGGTAAAATTCCCTGAGCTGGCCGGGAATTAAACCCGGTTTCTCTGGGTAAGAGACAGACAAGCTACCCCCACACCTCGGGACCATTATTATTATTATTATTATTATTATTATTATTATTATTATTATTATTATTATTATTATTATTATTATTATTATTATTATTATTTCTATCTATAAAAACGAAAGCCTTGACCCGCTCATTCATCATGGAGATAGAGGGCTGAAATTTAGCACAGGTGCTCCTGTAAATTAAAAAGGGAATATAAAGATGTTTTATTCCGAAATTTTGTGGAAAACGAGGTAAATCTGGGGTAACTACCCTCAACAAAATATCACTCAGTAACTCACTTTCTACAAATATGGCGGGCTGAAACTTGGCAAAGGTGTTCTTTATTGGGCTAAAAATCCTAAATACAAAATCAATAAATCACACAATGCCCACAACGGTGTAATCAAGGGCGACGCTTCAACAGGACAGTAATGAAGCTGAGGGCCTGGTTAGGCAACCTGTCGTGTAGGTTAGGCAACCAGCCTTTCTTAAAAAGGCCGGGTGTGGAATTCTTCTTCTTGTTCTGCTTCTTCTTGAGTGATTACAAATTCTCCTTTCCTCACATGAGTGTCCTTGGGTGTTTGTGCTTCTAGAATACTTCGGCACTCTTATCATATCATTTCTTCTTGACTGATATTTTAAACTTCCCCAGTTTTAAATGTATCAAAACCAAATTTTAACCGCATGTGTTGAGAGTTGTCAACATACCTGACACCAGTTTGCAGCTAGGTAGGTGTATTAATTTTGAAGATAATTCACATTTTAATACTTAAAGTGTGGTCTAATAAGAAGAATCCCTTGCGACAAAGTGTTGGTTTGACGAAGCTGAGAACCGTTCTGAATGTAGCTCATAGATGTAGAAACAAAAAGTGTTCATAGTTTGAGTATTAGATGTAGTAATGTTTAGTATTTCATTTTATACCTTTTTTGAAATTCTGTATGAATAATTCAAGTCTGTCTATCATAAATTTTCTCTCTATATAACTATATATTTAACTACCAAGCGAGTTGACCGTGTGGTTAGGGTCGCGTAGCTATGAGCTTGCATTCGGACGATAGTGGGTTCGAACCCCCCTGTCGTCAGACCTGAATATGGTCTTCCATGTTTTCCCATTTTCACACCAGAATGTACCTTAATTAAGGCCACGGCCGCTTCCTTCCCACTCCTACCCATTTCGTATCCCGTCGTCGCCATAAGACCTATCTGTATCGGTGCGACAAAAAGCAAAATTGTAATCTAGCTATTTTACGGTAACTGCGTTAGAGTCAGCAAGGGCATCTAGACGTAAATCTGGGCCAATACACAGTCGTTAGGGGTCAAGGCTGAAGTTATCTACGTTAGTCGTGGATTTTAGCAGCTCTCGCTGCTGCTTATCGGCTCAACGCTGACCGAGTGGTCAGGACAAAGCCGGCCGTAATTCGGCTCACTCCGGTAAACCGAAAATGCGACAACAACCTGGCCCAACATTTGGAATAGAAAACCGGCTGGCCAGATCTCGACTCTTAGGTCTCAAATACACGGTGCTGGGAGCGTAAAGGCCAGCTCCCTGGGTGATAGCAGACAAACGAACAAATACGGGGAGAGAAAATTGGAGACCGAGTTATCGCATCCAGGCTCCCTCGTAAATAAAGTTTGCGTCGCGACAAGAACGATCAAACACGTGGATGAGGGGCGACAGGGAACCAGCAAACTCGCGACCTATGGACGTCTCGCCTTCCTCGGGATGTACATATTTTACTTATATTGCCTTAATTTGTTTTTCCGTTCTTCCTCCATCTCTGGTTGGGCCCTCGAAGCCTTCACGGGCTTCTAAGCCTCAAACAACTACGGACGTCTGCCAGGGGTCGTCATCCGACCAGGCGAATCCCCCAAGCTAGGGCCGAGTCTGAACAGATCGAGGACAACACCCTGTCCACAGTCGAGTTCCGGCATCGAATAAAATTGTACCCATAGTCGAATGCCAGGAGTAGGCTGACTGGAGGGATAAACACCGACACGACTGCCTGAGTTGATCCTTTCGCCAAAGTCACAGGCCCTGTATGGTGCCCCCCTGGCGAGACGCAATCTGGTAAAGTCTCATAGTTTGGAGTCTTTTGACTCAGGTGAAATATCGTTGCCAACATTGGCTAGAAGGGATTCGGCCTTAGAGCTGTTGAGGCTTAATCGCACGGAAGACAGCATCGCACCACCAGCTGCTTGACTGAGTGCGTGAACCTAATATCCGAACGAGCTGTTTCTCTTGTACTGAGAAAGATCACTATACTGTGGACTAGTGATCAGTAGGATAGAGCTAACCTGTCTCACGACTTTTTAACCTAGCTAGGCGAATTAAGCTTCGTAATGGTAGGAAGAGCCGATATCAACTGTAAGAATTATGAATCAACGCTACTATGAACGCTTAGCCGCCTCAAGCCAGTCATCCATGTGGTAACTTTTCGGATACCTCTTACGGCAAACTCTACAAGCCAAAAGCATCGATAGCTCGTGCTTTCGCACTATCAAGCACGGGATCAGGGCATCTGTATTGATGGGAACGGAGCGGTGCGGAGCGGTGTAGTTGTTGTGACGTCATAACCGGTTGTACCGAGTGAATGTACTGTAGCGGCACCTTTAAACACGTTTTTGGTATGACAACGTAAATGCATTTCAGCCCTTGATTCAGTCTCTTTTTCTCATAGCATAACTGTTGATATGATTCCACAAATTTGATATGCCACCACCCGTCGCGTAAGTGCGGCCGCAAAATTTGCTTTTGCTGATTTCTATCATCAGTTATTTCAAAGAAATGCCATGCATCAGGCAGTTTTCGTGACATTCATGGTACAAATAAATTCTGGAAACATTGTCGCGAACTTACAAGTGAGGTATCACACGACAGTAGTTGCACGATCAGGGAAATTGAAGTAAGTAAAGCACTTACCAAAATTTTCCCTAAAGAAGATCGTAGCAAGGCATGGAAACCGCTAGGCTTACAGAGGTCGAGTAGATTGTACGAGAAATAATAATTACTGATTAAAATAATAATTCATATTCAAGTTACACATATCATTGATGACTGAAAATTAATTAAAAGTGATTAAAAGATCAAGTTAAAATTCAGTTAAGCAAAAATTAAAAAGGAATTAAATTAAACATAGAACTTTAAAGTTAATTAAAATTAAAATCAGGGAAAGAAAATGGAAAAGAGATACAATCTGAGCTCACAAACCAGTCCCCTGGAGAAATACGCAATGAGGATAATTTAGGAAATACCACCTTAAAGAAATGAACGAAAGAACGAGGTTCTTAATTGAACACTTAACCCAAAACCGGGTTTTCACACAATACCGTTTTCGAGAGTGAAAAATGTTTCTTAAGAACCACTTCAACTGTAGGACAAGATCAGTAGCATTGGAAAACCCCAGAACACAAGTTCAACATGAACAAACATTAGGAAAGGGGTAATTAAATGAAATATAAATGTGACCAACAGGTACAATTAGTCGCCGAGTCAAATATAATCCAGAATTAAATATTAATAGCTTACAACCGCCAAGCATACGGAGAAAATAGAGATGCTTAACAGGATCACATCTATTTCCAAGAGCAATCTCCCTCTGGCGCACGTCAGCTCTCATCACATGACAAAGAACAGAGACGGCAAATGTCAAAATAATACGGGCAACGCCCACCCACATATAAAAAGTGCAACAATAGCGACCGGGTCACATGACGAACCCAAACAAAATGGCTGTCCACCCAGAAAAGACAAATACACAGCAGAATTAGCGATAAGAAACAATTTTCGGCTCATAATCACTTCCCTGATGGGGAGATTCAGATAATAAAGATTTAACACGAGCTATTACTCTACAAATAGTTACATTAAAGCCCCAACAAATTTGTAGTTAATTCACAATTTAAAATGACGAAGATTACAGTCTTATTACCGGTATAGGCTAAATTCAATTTCGTGTGCACTAAAATGGTTTTGATAGTATATATTTTAGATTTAAGCAGTTCAATTAAGCAGGACGAATTTATGTAATCCACTCGGTAACCTGGAACTATCCGATTTGCTCCTCACATCGTTTGATCTCCTGGGTAAACAAGAACTGGATGCTTACTTACAGATTATTTTAAAGGTAGTAGAAAAAGGAATCGAATGGCGATAAGGTCATCGCCACTCGACGACATGATCACCCAGGATCAAATAAAAATTTCATGTTTACTTTTCCACTCTTAATACAAGTAAAAATCCACCAGCAATAACAGAAGTCGCTCCGTCCTGTATCCTCTCCGAAACAACAACACGTCTCCCCAAGGTAGATAGAGTATATTAGGTAGGCCATTCCCGCTCACAGCGCTCTCATTGGTTGATAGCGCGTGACGTAGCCGGGAGGGCTAGAAGCGCGCCCCTGCATTGCCTGCATGCAGCATAAACCTCGATAATAAGGGAAAATAAGTTTAATGTCTTATAAATAGTTAAAAGTTTGGCCTTATTATAAGAAGGTGGCACTTTACATACCACCTGCAATCAGTGATATAATATTGTTGATAGAAAATAGAATTAACTCTGAGTAATTACATCTTAAAAGCCGGCTGCAAGAACAATACATACATAGAAACACTGGAATAGCTATTGGTTTAATTGTACTTAAAACTCACGTTTTGATGACTTAGGAAGTTATTGAAGAAGCTGAAGCTGCCCATAGTCGTCTCTTTTTCGCTGAATACTTCTTCATAACATCTATATGATGTGTTATCTTGCGGTGACGTACTCTAATGAAAGTCCTAGTTCTGACGTAGAGCGATATAATATTCTCGTCAAAGTTCTGGAAATTATGATTTTATTATAGAAGTCAAAGTCTGCATTACTCTTTCACATTTAGAAATATAACGCTCGCGATAATTACCAAACTGCATAACTTTTTGATACCATTCTTTGGATTGAAATGAATGATAACTAGTCGTGAGGCACTTCCTGTGGTAAGGCGAACATTTCACCTTTATCACCCAAGCTGTCATCAACAGAGCGGCACTTGAATGCCAAGTAGGCTGCAAGGTATTTAATTGCAACCTGGTTTACGCCTTCAGTTTCGAAGTCCTGGCCCAAGTCTTCTATCCTTAACAACTCCAACGTTTCTTCCTGTTCATCTACGGGTACAGGTGTTAACAGCCCATCAAAAACATCTTTACATAGTTCATTGCTTACGAAGCTCAAGAAATCTTCGGCATTATCAGAACCAGAATGAAAAATACCCATATCACTCGGCGATGAATTATTTTCAGCTTCCACTGACACATTACAGGAGAGAGGGATTTCAATAGAAGTCGAATTCTGTTACGAACTACCAAAGGGGAAGGATTGCTATTGAAAAAACTCCTAGGCCATGGACACGTTAAAAAAAATTCTCCAAGCAGTCTTGGTTTAATCTGGCAGAAAAAATATAAGACATATTTGCATGTTCCATGTCTTCAAAAAGTCCTAAGAGAGAGTTTATATATATTATGAACCCCTTCTGAAACGCAAGTGAAATTTTCCGTTTATCAAATCTTCACTTGTGGTATCACCTCTAGAAAGCGCTTCAGAATATTTTCCTGTCTCCTTAAGTTTAAGCCGTATCCAATCCTAAGGGGAGTCTTTTCATCTTTAGGTGCCCTGGAGTTCAACACGTCGAAGGTGTCATTCTAGCTCGATGAAGTTGCTTTCAGCGTCTTTGTTTAAAGTACTGTATACCGCATTGCCAGTGCTGTGCGTCTGGAAAATAACTGCGCAGCCACTCTCACATTCTGACGGGATCTGTCTGTTACACTCAAATGAGACTCATTAATATGATGTGTAGTTGATAGGTCTCCTGTTTGGGTTTGTAACAGGTGTTCTATTGTCTTCTTATGAAATTCTGAACCATCAGCTAACGTCAAACCTTCATCTAAGTAGTGGTTTCACAATAATTTCAAGAGGTGGGGGTACGTCACAGAACACCCACACCTTCCTTCCTTTTCTCATCCACTGGAATGCCAAAAAAAACTTGTTCTTGTGTACGTTTACTTCCTTCCACACTTTGGTACTTTTGTCCCCCATGTCAATCAATCAATCAATAAATCAATCAATCAATCAATCAATCAATCAATCAATCAATCAATCAATCAATCAATCAATCAATCAATCAATCAATCAATCAATCAATCAATCAATCAATCAATCAATCAATCAATCAATCAATCAATCAATCAATCAATCAATCAATCAATCAATCAATCAATCAATCAATCAATCAATCAATCAATCAATCAATCAATCAATCAATCAGTCAATACTGATCTGCATTTAGGGCAGCCGCCCAGGTGGCAGATTCCCTAAAAATTACTGCGACAATATGAATGTCACAAGCCTCAAGTTTACTAATTACGTTTCTTAAATACTCTGACGTCGTTGTCTCGTTGAAATCATAAAAAATGTGTTGCTTCCATGCAGCAAAGAGCCCTCGAACAATCGCTACCTGGACTTTGCTATGAGGCCCTAGTATGCGGTCATCAGATGAATCGTACGAAATACGTCCGTCTATATTCATTTCATCAACTGTCAAAACCGCGATCTTTTCAGACTCCTTGTAATTTATTGCGCTCCTCACGTTTTGGAAATCTGTGGTACCACCAGTTGTTTCCGATCCCCCAATTAGTACATTGTGCCGTAGCACAATTAACTTTATATTTAGAAATCTTACTCATCTTTAACACGACAATCAACACAATACGGAAAATGTTACAAGACTGCGTAGCGCGAAAAATACCTATACTGAAAGCGAGTTCCTTATCGTTCACCGCAACAGCTGCCGACAGGAGACCTCCACGTGACGTCAGCATGAGGCGATGTCACGCTGGAAGCAAAGCGCGGGAGTCGGGAATGAGCCCCCCTGACGTCTCCCATTGTCGTTCGTGCCTGGAGAAAAAGTTGAATTCAGTTACGTGGTTGTTGCTAGATGGCAGTACAATCTCGACAGCATGCCTACTGAATGCTAGCGCTACAGTGGCGGACCGTGCAATTATGAGCTTGCAGCATAAAATATTTCCAGTTCATTTTCGATGGGCCGAAATAATCATGATAATTAGTTTTGATTCAAAGGTAACTTGATAAGTGTCTAAGTACACTACAACACATATCCGAAATCCGTTACGACATTTATTTAAATTCCTTTAAATATTCTAAAAACATAAAAACCATCCAGAAATGAGACTAAAAATCAAACTAATGCCGCAATTATTAGCTAATATACTTTACGTTATCTACAAAACAGGCGGAGGAAATATAGACGCAAATTTGATAAGCACGTGTTGAATACCGGTACAATATTGTTAAACATGTGTTGTGCGTTACACTGTGTTCTGGTCCTCCGCAAGTATTTGCAGTTGAAAGCGTAGGGGATCGGTGGTGCACTCTACCGTTACAACCAGTACTACTCGATCCGCTCCCAGCTCTAGGCACCTGTCGGGAAGGTAGGGAATCGACAAGCAAGGGGACATATGGACGTCTCGCCGGCCTTGGCTTGCAAATACTGCTGGAAGGCTAACCTGTCGGCGAACGTTAAGCTAACGTTCAACTACCAGACCTCTTGCGCCTGTATTTCACTTAATGCCTAAAAAATACCTTTGTCAGAGTTCCATGTTCAACTACCGAACCTCCTGCACCTCTATAGCATCAACACTTAACCTGACTTGTTTCATTATAGTGTCACGTAGCAAGCCGTGACACTTTAATCAATTTTGATACCGGTACTGTTGCCAAAAATGGTTACTTGGGTTCGGATCTGAGCCTTAACTCGAGTCCAAAGAAGATGTTAAATTCGAAGTCTTCCCGAAGATAGATTATTTAAGGCTGCCAAGTGTAGGCTACGTAACGTAGTCGCAGTTCTTCAGACTCATGGAGAAGCTTTAAATAAGAAGTGGAAGAGTTGAAGTTTCAAAGTAGACAGGTTTATTAAAGATGTGAAGTAAAGTCCTCCAGTGCACAGCTGCAAGTACATAGCAGATCTTATGATGGTGCACTGAAAAATCATATACATTTCCTTAAGTTTAAATACTCTCTGAAAGGAGAATTACTGGCCTCTGGGCTGCCCTAATGATCTGTTTATTTTAGATGTCATTACAGTATTTTGTAAAGTTCCTTTTTGAAACGAAGGACCGCAGTGGTCGTTATGATAAGCGAACTAACCACTTAGGGTCGTTATGCTAACATCCGATAGTGCGTGTCGTCTACTAACCAGTACAAATATAAATACATTTCAGTACAGAGTTGAGTACATTTGACATAGATAATTATATTTACTTCATTTACTTCCTCTGTGAAAGGAAGGTTGACTCAAGTTATGACAATGTCAGAATATTTCTAAATAATTATACTTGAGTGGAAATGCTACTTGTGTGATTATGCCACAATAGCAACTAAATCTGACTAACGCAAAACCGGACGTTCCGCTTCTCTGATCACGATATCGACAGTAATGTAAAACTGCAACCTTGAGTGAACCTACCTACTTAACAATCTTCCTGTCGAGGACAGGTGTCTACTGTGAGGTGGACGTCAGTAGAGAAATATTTCCTCCGATTGGACCTGATATTTGAATTGAAGTAACTAATGATTTAATAATTTATTTATATGGTATCATATTTATTAAATTAGAAAACAACATCCCTGCGTTTTATCTAGGCTACGAAATGCACGGCCTGGGATCGAAAACTAATATCCAGAGGAGTGCGGTGAACAAATTCGTTTCCCCAGCTGCATTTTTAAAAATATGAGCAATGGTAGCCCCCACTACACTCTGTAAAGTCAACATTATCATTTTTTAAGACTGCATTTTTGGTGGAAAGGTCTATCTTAGAAATGTCTTTCAAGAATATTTTCAACCACACATTCGCACATACGGTATCTCCAAATTGATATTCACGGCAGTGACGATACCATCATAACTTAGTCTACAGCAGAGTTTCAACAATGTATTTACAGTTTCACACGGTGACGCTTCGTGATACAGTGATGGTTTATACAAAAATACACTGGCACTATTTGTTTCTAATTTTAAAATCCTAACTGTTCCGAGGTATCTGTGGAACAGCAGAGGTGAAAGAAGGTGCGGGGGTGAACGGGCCTCAAAATACGAAATTAAAGTTAAGATAAAATTTAATAAGGTTATATTTTCTTTTCAAAATCAAGAAATAACAAGCATGGCAGGTACAGAGTAGCAAGGCAACAAAAGTACAATTACAGTATTTACAGGATTTGGGCTTCGAGCCCCGAACTCACAATTCTTGAGCAATTAGCCCAGTTTTACCCCAAAACAAGTTTCAACAGAGGGTCAGAAAACCCCATTCATGCCCAGGAGCACTTGCTCCAAATTACACAGTAAAGCCTCCTCGAGGCACGCAGAACCAAATTTCAAAAAGAGCAAACCGCTCTCAACGTTCAAGCCTATAAAAGGCCACACCAAACTTCACCTTCAAGTTGTCCTCTAAGGACATAAACACAGGGGTAAAATTACCCAACCTACTGAGGCCTATTAAGTGAGGAAAGGTTAATTACATGGCCTCTAAAATACCAACTTGAGAGGAGGCGATCCGCACTCCTAATACATTTTGTTTAAAACCTACTTGGCACTAGGCCGTTTATGCAAGGGCTAATCCCATACTAAAGAGGTGACTTATAAAAGGAGACAATTCACATTACGTTAAGGACGAAACGGTTGAGAAAATAAGTTCACCTCAATGCAATATGAGTGGGAGCTCGAGAGGATTAAGCACTCTCTATCCCAATTTATAGTTAAACAGATAGAATAGATGCCGAGTGTCTTTACATTTTAAGGGAAGGTTACATGGTAAAAGGCTTCGGACCTGCCTCGAGAGTTAAACTGCTGAGCTAGCAAGAAAAGAAGTTATTAAACGGCCATTACCTTGTGGATGAACTGCTGCCCGAAGAAGAGGCGCTTCCCGCCCCCTGTTACGTACTTTACACACTGAAAGATGTTACTGAAGTGAGGCGGAGACCCGAAAATCAGCAGTTTATATACTCTCGCGGAAAGTTCGAGGCGTTGCAGGAATGAGAACACCCTCCCACAAGAATTTTATTGGCTAGGGTTAAGCAACATATCCCTGTTGAGGAAGATACACCCGATTGGTCATAAATTAATTAAAGAAATTCGGGATTGGCTAAATTCCAAACAAGGGGAAAGAAAGGGTTATACAGCCAACTTAAGCAATAACAGAAAGAAATTTAACAAGGAACAAACTTTTGAAATAAAAATTTCTCCACAAAACAGTTCTTTCACTTCGCACTAGGGTGCACCATTATAGTTCTTCAGTAGTGTCCTCTAGAAGAGAATGTTCACACTTCTTACTACAGGCAAAACAAAAATACCTCGAAAACGACACAGTTCAGAAACTTCAAAATTTACAAGTAGGGACATCTTCTGAGAAACTTGAAAATTAACACATTAGATAAAGTTCAGACTTCCTCCAGTAGGGGAGTTTCAACTGACGCAAAGTTTGAATTAGCGGCATGGAGGTGTACCACCCGGTACAGACCTTCCCCCCAAAAGTCCCTCCAAGGGGTAACACAGAAGAACGTAACTTTTTGTTTCAACATAAGGTCCAAGTAATGATGTTGATATGGAAGTTAATTGCAGAAGTATTTACCAACAAATTTTCTTAAAATGATTGGATCCAGTTTCAAAATTCTTGTAGTAACTTTTGAAGTAATGTCTTTATGTTTGTAGAAGTTGAATTCAGAAGGAAACTTTTAGTTTTTAAAGTTGAGGAAAAATTTTCTAAGTCCACCAGATATTGGGGTAAAATAAAAAAAAGGCAGTAATTGTTGAACTGGAATGTCCATAAAGCTGGATATGTACTTTAAACGTTGATAAGTTTGACGGCCAGACCAGCCGCCGCTGCTTGAGTTCAGAGGAGGCCGCTCGGACCCCTCAAGTACCCTGAGATACCGCTCGCCCGCACTATGAGAGGAGCCGTGGAGTTGAAGCACGCCGCGCCCGCGGCGAACAAGCAGGTCGCGGGTCAGTTACAGGTTGTGCGCCGCACATCAGCCTTGGCCGGGAGGAGGACTCCGGCTCGCCGTACACAGGTTGGCCTCACTGGAGAAGGGCGGGCCCTTACCCTGCCTCAGGAGCGGTACGGCGCCACGCTGCTGCGGGGACACTGAAACATTAAAGCTCGGCGGCAGAATTTTGTTTGACCAGAATGATTTTTTTGAGGGCACATGCATTGTGGCGAGGTTGAGGGGTCAGCGGCGTGGAGAAATTTATTTAACTTGGAAGCCACTGTGTGTTATGTTAGCAGGAGACGGGAGCGTGGTAATGGCCATGGTAAGGACAGGATGGCAGTTTAACTGATCGGGGGAGGTTTACAATAAATAATTACACACAAAGGAAACGGATTCCAAGGGCAGAAGGCCTTAAAAGTGAAACCCCTCAAAAAAAATATAACCTTCCTATTTCTTTCAAAATTATATGAAGCAAGTTCACACAGAAATTACACCGGTTTCACCTGTGACAGGTGAACCCTAAATATCCTCTCGGTGGCTGGATTGCTTAACAATAAGGTAACGGGAGTAAGGAATTCGAGAATGATACACGGCCCATGAAATCTGGGGGCAAGCTTGCCCGCGGGAACAAAATTCTTGAACATCACCTGGTCACCTACCTTCAAATTGGTGGGTCTCCGTCCACGATCATATCTTTCTCTAACCTTTTCATGAGACACTTTAAGATTGGCTTTAGCCTTCTCCCAAAGATCTTTAATGTTATCTGGGTCTATTGTCTCAGGTAGAATGTCACTCAGAGACCAGAGGTTAGAGAGCGGCGTGTTGGGAACAAATTTGAACATCAGCGAAGCTGGCGTAAACTTATGAGATTCATGAACCGCCGAGTTCAAAGCAAAGGCTAACCAATGCAGGGACGTGTCCCACCTAGAATGATCTTCATGATGATAGGCAATAAGCGCGGACCTGAGATTACGATTAACCCGTTCAGCCAGAGATGGTTGACGGTAATAAGCAGAAGTTGTCACATGAGAGATGGACAGGTCAAAGCAGAATTTACGAAATAGATTAGATGTAAAAGCCTTAGCATTATCAGACACAATATATTGACATGGACCAAAAGAAGCAAAGATAGAATTTAGACAAGTAATGGTGGACTGAGCGGTAGCCAGCTTAGTCGGAAATAACCAGGAAAATCTAGTAAAACAATCTACACATACAAAGATGAACTTGTTGGCATTTCCCTTTCACTGGAGGAACGGTCCTACATAATCAATATACAGGCGTTCCATAGGGCGCGACGCTTGATGAGAAGACAAAAGGCCTACCTTGGTGGACATGGTTGGTTTACTAAGCAAACAGGATTTACAAGCCTTTACTAGTTCACGGATTTCACCGTCCATACCTTTCCAGATGAACCTTTCACGAATCTTCTCACGAGTTTTAAAGATGCCTAGATGCCCCCCTAATGGGGTCTCATGGTAGTACTTAAAGATCATAGGTACAAGAACAGCTGGAACGACAACTTTCATCATCTTATCATACCTCGAAGGGCAACATAACACACCATTCCTCAGTACATAAGGGACAACATGTTCCCCAGAAGAAAGGGTTTACATTATCGGAGCCAGCGTCGGATCTTCACGTTGATATTTCGCAATGTCCCTAAAGAGCATGGGAGCATCTGTTAAGATGGCATTAACCTCAGATAGTATGAACTCGGGAGGTGATGAACTATCGACCGGTCCATGGGTCTCGAAGTCGTGGGAAAACGTACGGCTGAGTCCGTCTGCGACAACATTTTCGGTACCTCCGATATGCCTGACATCGAATTGGAAGGCAGAAATTCGGATGGCCCAACGGGCTATACGACCAGTACGACGCGGCCTACCTAAGACCCAGCTTAAGGCTTGATTATCTGTCTCCAGGTCGAATTTGACATATTCCCGATAGAGACGGAACTTTTCTAAGGCAAATAAGACTGCCAAACCTTCGAGCTCATAGATGGAATACTTGGCTTCTTGAGCCGACAGAGTCCTAGATGCATAGGCGATGGGTCGCCTCCCTAGTTCAGTCTCTTGAAGAAGGACTACAGCTACCGCCGACGACGACGCGTCGGTTTGGACGATGAATGTCTTCGAGAAATCGGGCATAGCAAGGACAGGGGCATTACAGAGAGCTAATTTAAGATCTTCAAAAGCGGCTTGTTGAGAAGGTCCCCACTCGAATTTGATGCCTTTCCTACGAAGAAGGTTTAAGGGCGCCGCTCTATTAACGAAGTTAGGAATAAACTTCCTGAAGAAATTCACCATACCAATGAACCTGGCGATTCCTTTGATGTCCTTGGGAGGTTTAAAATCACGGATGGCCTGTGTTCTAGAATGATCGACTGCAACACCATCAGGTGACACAATATGCCCTAGGAATGACATGGAGGGCTTAGCAAAGGCAACCTTGGACAACTTCACAGTTAACCCGGCCTTACGAAGGCGATTGAGAACTTCTCGCAGATGATCTGGATGTTCTTCGAAAGTCTCCGAAAATACGACGACGTCATCAAGATAGTGATACAAGTACTCAAATTTGATGTCGGAGAAGACCCTATCTAGCAGTCTAGTGAGTACAGCTGCTCCCGTGGGGAGCACGAAAGGCACGCGGTTGTATTCATACAAATTCCAATCCGTGGCAAACGCTGTAAGGTGTTTAGACTCTTCGGCTAGGGGAATTTGATTGTAGGCCTGATTCAGGTCCAAGATAGTAAAGAACTTGGCCTTACGAAACCATGAAAAACAAGAATGAAGGTCGGGAAGGGACACAGATTGTAACACCACCTTCCGATTGAGAGCCCTATAATCAATGACAGGCCTGAAGCCCCCTTGGGGTTTCGGGACTAGAAAAATAGGTGAAGAATACGCTGACTTAGAGGGCCGAATAATACCATCCTTCAACATTTGATCAATGATTTCCTTCAGAGCCTTCATTTTAGGTAGAGACAGCCTAAATGGTGGAAAGCGGACAGGAATCGAATCCGTGACCTCAATTTTGTATTCGATCAGGTCAGTAACACCAAGAGTATCCGAGAACACCTCTGGAAACGACTGACACAACTTGCGAATACTATCAGCCTGCTCCTCAGGTAGATGTCTAAGGTCTAACAACATCTCATCCTGGGTAGGCGAAATAGAGGAACATGATACAGAATTACACTTTAACAAGGGGATTTTACAATTGGAAGTAAATTTGAATGTGCACGACTTACTCTGAAGGTCGAGCACTAGACCGGAGTGAGAAATGAAGTCAGCTCCCAATATAATAGGGCAAGACAAGTGCTTGGCCACAAACAATTTAATTTTCCAAGTAAATTTAAAAATACGAATTTTGACCAGTAAGGAACCTAGAATTTCTAACGGAGATGAATTAGCCGAAACATATTGGACCGAAGACGAACAATAGTCAGGAAGCTTACAAACAGATTTCAATTATGAATACCATTCAGCCGAAATAATAGAACAAATACTGCCTGAATCTAAAAGAGCTGTTACAGGTTCATTATTTAATTCAATCTTAAGAAAAGGAACAGGTGCGGGGGTATCCGCCGCAATCCTAAGACATTCTTTGGGGCATTTAAAAGATAAATCTGAAGATTGAGTTTTCCCTGAATTTTCGACCTGTTTACCAGGGGCTGAGCCTTGGGAAGCAGAATTAGTCGACTCAGCCGAAGCCGCTAGTCACTTATTGTTAGTGACATTGGTGGAAGTTGCACCAGAAGTTGAGCAGGAGGGGGTGCTATTTGAATTTGGGCAATTCTTGGCGATATGTGAGAAAGCCCCACATTTAAAACAGCCTTGTGATGAACCATCTCCATTATTTGCCCTACTAGATTTGATCAATGGGCACTTGTTCCGAAGATGGTCAGGCGACCCGCAAGCATAGCATTTACGAGGTGTGACTGGTCGGCGAGGAGGAGGCCGAGGATTACTAAAAGAAGGAGGGGGTTCTTTCGCGACACGCAAGGAATCGGCGTATCTAACTCCTTCCGCTGAGACGGCCAATGCTTCAAGTTCGAGAAGGTTTGCGGGCACGCCGCGAAACACAAGTATGACCTATAAGATGGTGAAATACCTTCCACAATAGCTTGTACAGTCTGATCCTCAGGGAAGTGAAGAGCAAACACCCTAGTATAGAACTTAATATCTTGGATGAAATCTGCCAAGTTTTCATCCAAGCCCTGTACAAGATAATAGTACTTCTGAATAAGTGAGGACCTTGCCCTAGCCGGGATGAAGTTAGCTAGCAAGTGGGCGTGGAAGTCTTCAATAGATGATTGCTCGGCAATGGCTCTTACTATTTTGTCTGAGAGAATACCAATTGCATAGGGATAGATGATTTGCAAAATCTGACATGGAGAAAGAGAAAAAACAAGGGCATGATCCTGAAATTCAACTAAAAACCTTAAGAATGAAATAACTTCACGGGTAGTGTTAACAGAAAATTTAGAGATACGTCTGAGCAACATTGCTGATGGATGAGGCAAGCTTCTGAACCCCGGTGACATAGTAGGTAAAGGTTTAAGTGGCAAAGAAGTTAATTCAGAACGTACATTATTCAACGAGGTACGGCGTTCAGACTCGTTGTCCAATGGGGCAGAGGTTGTTTGAGCTCCAACGGTTTTCCTATTGACTTCTCCCTTAGGAGGGTCTTCCTCGCTACCTACATTCACCGTGGCGGGTTGATCAATTTTGGGAGGAACTTCCCCAGTTAACAATTGGGTAACTTTACTGGACAATTCAGAAAGATTTTCAAGAACCATACTAGCTTGCTTCCTCTGAACGTCATTCAACTTCAGAGACAACAGATCGTTAACTCTATTAGAAAAATGAAATAACCTGGCTTGCACACGCTTAATTTGATTAGGAGAAGGATCATTTTCTTCAAAAAAACTAACTACAGATGCTAGCTCAGTAGTATTGTCGGTGATCGTGGAAAGAGAGTCGTCAATTTCTTTCTCTCCCAAAGTGGGGATGGAAATGGGCAAATCAAGGGACTCTCTAAGCTTATTTGTGTCTACCGCAACCGTGCCTCCAGATTGCACATTTCTGATAGTTAATTAATAGATCAACTCCTCCTTGCGCAAATAGTTAAGATGGAGAACATCGCGAGGGCCGGGCATGATGACAGAACAATTTTGAAAAAAAAAATCAAAAATTTCCAGCAACAGAGAAAATTGTTAGAGTTTGGATCAAAGCAATGTTTAGCCGTCAAAAGGGGCTAAATTGAGACCCATTCAACCACGCTCTGCTACCACTTGTTCCGAGGTATCTGTGGAACAGCAGAGGTGAAAGAAAGTGCGGGGGTGAACAGGCCTCAAAATACGAAATTAAAGTTAAGATAAAATTAACAAGGTTATATTTTCTTTTCAAAATCAAGAAATAACAAGCATGGCAGGTACAGAGTAGCAAGGCAACAAAAGTACAATGACAGTATTTACAGGATTTGGGCTTCGAGTCCCAAACTCTCAATTCTTGAGCAATTAGCCCAGTTTTACCCCAAAACAAGTTAAACAGAGGGGCAGAAAACCCCATTCATGCCCAGGAGCACTTGCTCCAAATTACACCGTAAAGCCTCCTCGAGGCACGCAGAACCAAATTTCAAAAAGAGCAAACCGCTCTCAACGTTCAAGCCTATAAAAGGCCACACCAAACTCCACCTTCAAGTTGTCCTCTAAGGACATAAACACGGGGGTAAAAATACCCAACCTACTGAGGCCTATTAAGTGAGGAAAGGTTAATTACATGGCCTCTAAAATACCAACTTGAGAGGAGGCGATCCGCACTCCTAATACATTTTGTTTAAAACCTACTTGGCACTAGGCCGTTAATGCAAGGGCTAATCCCATACTAAAGAGGTGACTTATATAAAAGGAGACAATTCACATTACGTTAAGGACGAAACGGTTGAGAAAATAAGTTCACCTCAATGCAATATGAGTGGGAGCTCGAGAGGATTAAGCACTCTCTATCCCAATTTATAGTTAAACAGATAGAATAGATGCCGAGTGTCTTTGCATTTTATGGGAAGGTTGCATGGTAAAAGGCTTCGGACCTGCCTCGAGAGTTAAACTGCTGAGCTAGCAAGAAAAGAAGTTATTAAACAGCCATTACCTTGTGGATGAACTGCTGCCCGAAGAAAGAGGCGCTTCCCGCCCCCTGTTACGTACTTTACACACTGAAAGATGTTACTGAAGTGGCGCGGAGACCCGAAAATCAGCAGTTTATATACTCTCGCGGAACGTTCGAGGCGTTTCAGGAATGAGAACACCCTCCCACAAGAATTTCATTGGCTAGGTTTAAGCAACATATCCCTGTTGAGGAAGATACACCTGATTGGTCATAAATTAATTAAAGAAATTCGGGATTGGCTAAATTCAAAACAAGGGGAAAGAAAGGGTTATACAGCCAACTTAAACAATAACAGAAAAAAATTTAACAAGGAACAAACTTTCGAAATAAAAATTTCTCCAAAAAACAGTTCTTTCACTTCGCACTAGGGTGCACCATTATAGTTCTTCAGTAGTGTCCTCTAGAAGAGAATGTTCACACTTCTTACTACAGGCAAAACAAAAATACCTCGAAAACGACACAGTTCAGAAACTTCAAAGTTTACAAGTAGGGACATCTTCTGAGAAACTTGAAAATTAACACATTAGATAAAGTTCAGACTTCCTCCAGTAGGGGAGTTTCAACTGGCGCAAAGTTTGAATTAGCGGCATGGAGGTGTACCGCCCGGTACACTAACCTAAACTGAATCAGCAAAATTTTACTGGTATTTTACCGTCACTGAAGTTTTATATTTTTACTCGCTGACTGAGTGTAAGCGCTTCAACGACACACGAGGGAAAGTATTCGTCACGACGAACACACGCATTATTCATGAGGAATGCCACAGAACTCGCGAAACCTTCACCTATAATCCAAGAGGAACACTGCAAATATTCACTATATACGGGTACCACCATCGCAGACAACCAAATACAAAATTCTTTTACTTCGCACTTAACTCTGTGTTCATGCTGAGCAACCTAACTTAAATATATTTTGCGGTTATCGGAAGACATATACTACACGTGCCATCAATGGAATACTCGATAAACTGTATAGATACATTCCGAAATCCAAATATAAAATATATTCTTCTATATTACAATTGATTTCGTAAACTGGCTCTGATTTTATTAGCAAGACGGTGTGCAAGTGGCGATACTGTTAACATGTTGATATTTTTCCTGTGGCCTGCAGCGTGTGGCGCTAAACACTTCGAGTGTCAAGTATTAAAACTAACATGCCTTACCTAAGCCTGCTGGCCCGTCGCCGTAAATTGCTGTCGAGAGAGGGTACACTGCCCCGCTCCGCTCCCAGGACAAGGAAGCTTCAAGTGCATGCGTCAACAAAGTGACTTAAATTTCGCTGGGGTAGCTCTCCTTCGCGCCGGCTAGGAAACCCAGCCCGCTTAAGAAGCTGAACTGCGGTCGGGAAAAGTGTTGTAGCTTTGACCAATTTTCATATTATTTTTCCTAGGCTCAGTTTTGTTTCTAAATTCCATTTTAAAATTTGAATACAAGTCTTTATATTTTGGCTATAATATACTTTTTTCAAGAATAAATGCTGTTTTCTAAAAGGCTTTTTCCTAGATTTCTTAGAGGAAAATATTTGGTCAAAGGTACAACACAATGTTGTAGCTCTAAGCATGGGTATTTGTACCTTTGACCACAGAGTAAAATTGAAAAAAATAAGTAAAATTCAACTGAAACCTATTCCTATCAAATAAGTTAATGACACAGAGTGCATAGGCCTACATACAAAGGTAAAGGAAAATTAATAATAATAATAATAATAGCCTAGCCCAGGCCTAATATGCAAACTCACTAAATTAACAAAGGCAATTTTTGATAGTCACAAGATATTAAAATATAACCACTCTATTTTATCTGTTCACTTTTGTAGTGAGAGATTAACACCAAATAACAAATATTTTTGCTGCCGAGCTGATCCACCCGCTTGCAATGGATTCTGGAGCTTCAGTACGATGTCGTTTTTGTCTAAGTCATACAAATTATCATCTGTCCTGAAATTGTTTCTCTTGTGGTTCCTAAATTTTTCAAATATTTTACAACAAAAGCATCTTGCGGTACAACTGAGACCACCTCTGCAACATAATGTTTAACAGATTTTTTACCATGCGGTTTGACAAGAACAAAATTGCCTAATTCGATAGTTTCTGTTTCACAATGAACGTCTTCATCTATCTTCCTAACTTCTGAAAAATTATCGCACTCGCTGTCTGAAGAGAGCACTTCAAAATTATTTTTTGCATCGGAATCCGAGCTCTCCGATTGAAAGAAAAGTTTCTTTTGGACATACTTCTTCTTTGGCTTCTTTGACATTTTGGTTTCCCTTCTCCTCATATTTTTCTCCATTACATTCTCTTCAGGAGTGTCTGTCAATGTACGGTATTTCCCTTTTGGCCTCCCCACACTTGAAACTTTTCTAGGTTGCGCTTTAGAATGAGATCGTATCATTTCAGGGGGCAATTCTTCAGTCTTAGATTAGACGGGAGGTCTTCACTATCTACACTCGGTGTCACATTGGAGTGAAATTGTTCAGGTGATGTAGGCCTATCTGTAAAATCCAAGGGTTGGTTCTTAGTGTCCTGTGGCATTGGCCGATCAATGACACTAGCGGGCTTGAAATCTATGCCGCAATGTGTGATGGATTAAATGCACGTGGAAAGGCTTGTCCTGCCAATGCAGCAATCTCATAAATTGTAACTGGTTTCCCGGCATTTCCTAGTGATATCATCCAGTTGTTGATGGCCTCATTATAATTGGTCTTGAAAGGGCCAAATATTCCTTTATCAAGTGGCTGCATCTTATGCCTGGTATGTGGATGAAAAGTAAATACCTGAATAAGAATCTCAGATCGTTTTGCAAAGTCAATAACTGGGATATTTACATGGCTTTCATAGTTGTCCATGAACAAGAGCACTGGCTTGTCAACACTTGGCCGAACATGCCTAACAAAATGCTGCCATAAATTGAACAAAAATTGCTTCATTCGACCATCCTGATGGATTTACTGCAGCAATACTTCCACACGGGGCATCATTCAGCATGAATGTTTTAACGTTCACACACGGAAAAAAAGGTTGGAATACTATTTCCAGTCGCATTCACTGTAGCAGTCATGGTGACATTTGTCCCACGTTCCTCTAAAGTCATACCTCCAATTTGCTTCGTCCCTTTTGGTGCCAAACTTTTCGGTGGAACATGTACAGTTGACGTTCCAGTTTCATCACAGTTCCAGATTTCATTTGGCTCAAAATGATACCTATCGAGAAAAATTTCATAATTATTAAAGACTGTTGCTATATTATCCATACTAAGGGATGAACTGTTTTGTTGTTCTGAACTGCATACTCATATGCCAGAGATCGCACTTGTTTCATTGTCATTCAATAGTGCAAATTTGCAGCATCATGCAAATACTGGACTAGAAGAAGCTCCTTTTCATCACTAAACACTTCTCTCCCACATTCCTTCATTTTCCTCAAGTGGAAAATCAAAGTCGGCTTCTTAATTTCAAAATGTTTTGCTGCTTGGCCTACAGACATTTTCTTCCTAAGAACAAAACTTACTGCAGTTTCTAGATTATCCTTATTTATCTTCTTTCTCTTAATTCCAGCTTTGCTTCTAGGCATCCTCGCCATGTATAGTTGGGGATAAAACATGACGACCTCAGTTCCTAGAAGCGAGCTGGAAGCCAGTAGTAAATCACACCCTGCACCCTGCTGAGTTAATGAGTTCTAAGTGATGCTTGTTTGTTTTGGAGAGGTTGCCAAACCACTTTCTTCCTCACTCTCTGAAGTATTTACCATTTCTTCGTGTAGAGTGCAGTAGCCGATTTGGCAACACTGGCTTCAGTAGAGGTAGTAAATCCTATAAGTCGCTAATAGACACCGAGCTGCCGCTAGAAAGTAGTGGTGTGAGGCGAGGTCGTCATGATTTGTCCCCAACTATATCTAAAATAAAAAGTAGAAACATGTACAGGAATATTGTTAAATCAGTTGTACCTTTGACCGGTCAATGGTACAATGGTGTATGTTAGTCCGTTGCCTACGAGATATACAAGGCCGGGACATAGCTACTAATTTTTCGCTGAAAAAGCGGCCCGACCGTGTTCACGGTTTGGCCGCTAGATGTCAGGTTTCCGTTCTGTTCTTGGCGGACTTCAACATTGTGATATGCGACGTAATTGTGATGCTGTGTTGATTTTGTAAAATTTTTTGTGAACATTGTATCCGTCGGTGAGTGTCCGTGAGGTTGAGAAGAAGGTGCATTGTTGTGTACCTCTCCGTATTTCGGATGACACTAAGAAAGCATGAAAATTGACGTTGCATAGTTTCCCTTCCGAGTGCGGTTTAAGGGAGAAATGGAAGCAAACTATTTCTACGCAAGGTGATATAGCAGGATCTCTTTAGGTACCTAGCAATTCTTCTCATAAAACAGATTTCAGTGTACGCACATCAATTAAACTTCCTTCTGTTTTCGTTGTGCATCCTGTTCACAAACAGGAAAATGTCAAACGCAGGAAGCGTCCAGCTCCCAAAAATGATGTATTACCATCAATATTTAGTAAAAGTTCCGATTCAGATAACGTCAGCCACAAACGAAAAAGGAGTAAAAGTCTCGTTTCTATATCAAGGAAAGTCTACGAGTATGTCTGTTAAATCTAAAAAATAACGGATGAGAAAATTAAATACCAGATTACAGAAAATAATCTGTAAATTGAGAAGTAGGATACGGGTAATGAAATCAGAAAAAAAAATTACGGTATCTGAACTTCACCAAAAAGCAAACCAAATTGAAAAGCATGCTAAAATTGGTCGTTTAGGAGCTTTATTCCTGTTAGAACGAATTTAATTTTCTTCTTTCTTCGTCCGTTTACCTTCCAGGGTCGGTTTTTCCCTCTGAATCAGCGAGGGATCCCACCTCTACCACCTCAAGGGTAGTGTCCTGGAGCACCAGACTTTGGGTCGGGGGGTACAGCTGGGGAGGATGACCAGTACCTCGCCCAGACAGCCTCACCTGCTATGCTGAACAAGGGCCTTGTGGAGGGATGGGAAAAGTGGAAAGGACAGGCAGGGAAGAGGGAAGGAAGCGGCCGTAGCCTTAAGTTAGGTACTATCCTCGCATTTGCCCGGAGCAGAAGTGGGAAACCACGGAAAACCACTTCGAGGATGGCTGAGGTGGGAATCGAACCCGGACCTCCGGGGGTGACAGCTAATCACACTAACCACTACACCACAGAGGCGAACACAGATTTAATTTTACGGGAAGAAAAAAGAGAACACTCCCGGCACTAAAAGCCATACGCCATTTCATTTTACCGGTTCTTTGTCTCCACAGGAATTCATGCAAGAACGAACTAAGGCATTTCTTTCGGCTTTTGCCCTTCTCGATCGATTATCTGTCGACCGACCACATTCTCTCTATTGTAGCAAGGATGTAAAGGAGAGGACATATAAGTCTCTGGTAAGACCCCAACTAGAATATGGTTCCAGTGTATGGGATCCTCACCAGGATTAGGCCTATATGATTCAAGAACTGGAAAAAATCCAAGGAAAAGCAGCCCGATTTGTTCCGGGCGATTTTCGACTAAAGAGTAGCGTTACAAAAATGTTGCATAGTTTGGGGTGGGAAGCATTGAGAAAAGGAACGGGAGCTGGTCGACTAAGGGGTATGTTTCGAGTTGTCAGTAGAGAGATGGCGTGGAATGACATCAGTAGATGAATAAGTCTGAGTGGCGTCTTTAAAAGTATGAAAGATCAAAATCTGAAGGTAAAGTTGGAATTCAAGAGGACGAATTGGGGAAAATGTTAATTTAACTTATAGGAAAGGGAATTAGGGATTGGAATAACTTACGATGGGTGGTGTTCAATAATCCAATTTCTTTAAAATCATTTAAGAAAAGGCTAGGGAAACAACGGAAAGGGAATCTGCCACCTGGGTTCTAGGCGACTGCCCTAAATGCAGATCATTACTGATTGATTGACATTTATGCATTCGCCAGTGGCACTTGTGATTTACGGTGAATGTGTAAATCCTTGCTTTCTTATAGCTCCGTGTTCCCATCCTTCCAGCGAACGATTTCCTAAAACATTTCAACGAGAGACAACCGCGGTACGACTACTCCTAAGGTGCCAGTGGTGCCGGACCTATACGTTATGTCTATTGAAATCAAGTTTCGTCCACCTCAATCAAAATTTCCCTACTTCTTTTTTCCTTTTAACGAAACTTAACTTGTTTCAGAGTTAATCGTCAGCCTTCGAATACACTTCCTTTTCTTATCGAGGGAAATTTTTTACACCATAAGAACGAGTCCTTGGTCATTATTCAGTACCTAATCCTTATACTGTTATTATTATTATTATTATGGTATTAATTATTGTTACTAGTGGTACGCGAGGTTTAATAATAAATACTATATGGTGTAGAGCCTCCGTGGCTCAGGCGGCAGCGCGCCGGCCTCTCATCACTGGGTTCCGTGGTTCAAATCCCGGTTACTTCATGTTAGCGCTGTGAAGAGGAGGCGGACCTCCTGTTGATTGAGGGCCAGTTGTACGAACAAGGAATAAAGCTGGGATAACTCTTATTCCGGCGTTAGCGCCAGAAACCAGTTGTACGACGACTGGATAAGTTGTATTCCGAGTATAACCTCGGAATACGTTATACGGGCGTGAGACGGAGGGATAGTGCGTTATTCCGAGAATAAACATGGCGGATATGGTAATAGAGTCTGATAGTGAAGATGAAATCCTTCGTGATTTATTTTTAAGAACAAGGAAGAAGCGGAATGTGCGACCTCGTCCAGATCTATTTAATAAATTTGACGATAATGAGTTTTTCATCAGATTTCGCTTGACGAAAGAGACTGTTTTGCGTCTTCTTGATATGATCAACGATCGCCTGGAGCATATGACTGACAGGTAGGTTAGCCTAATATTATTTTTAATTGATTTAAATTAATCTGCTATGTCTAAATTTTAGTGTAGCAACGCTTATCATCAAATATAGAGCTAGGTTTATTACCGTTGTTGGAAGTAGGCCTATTTTAAGTTTAATTTAAGTTACTTTCTGGAATTGTATGTCACTAGGAACTTGTTACACATGTGCTCATATAGAAAACTAGTCGTGCTTCCCTACAGTAGTTCCACAGGATTTCTTGATTTGTGAGCCTATAATTGTTCTACAGTTTTTAATGTTGTATGGAACAGGAAAACATTTGTGAGGATTTAAGAGGTTTTCGTAATGTTTAGTAAACTGTTAAAATTCGCACCGTGTATTTGTGTGTTCTTCTGCTATGTTTGAGTTTACTTATAGTTTTCCTATATTTTTATTACCGCATTTTGGAATGTACGGTAATGCCTTAAATTCTACATAAGTTTAACAAAAGTGGGGTTAAAATAGAATGCGGTTAGGCCAGTTCTACGAAAATTTATGAACATTACAGAGTATAAAAAGTTGTTTCTAATTAATGTTCCATAGTAGGCCTATCGCATTAGCATCTCTTGAAGAAAAACAAAATAACTGTAGCCTATATGAAATTGCTGGGATTTGAAAAATCAATTCTTAATATCACAGTACAAACAATGTAGTACCGTACAATAACCGGTATATTGTTTAAAAAGGAATTTGCTTCCACATGATTACTTCATTCGAAAAATGTAATTATTAATCACTATAGGTCTATATGAAAGAAAGAGCACTGCAGATAGAAGGCATCAGGCTATAGTTCTATTTCATTGTTCTACTCTTGAAAATATTTCGAAAAAATTTCATGTCTATATGTTAGTACCTAGCCTACTGTACATAATGGAACATCTAAATATTCTTCGTAACTCAGCTTAGAAAAGTGATCATTATGCTGGCGTGACCTAATGTTTAGTGTGAAGTATATCTGTGGGTATGGGCTAGATCAAATTTGTTACTATTATTGGCCTGCCTCGTCCTTAGATTTGACCATATTAAAGTGGCCGAGATATGAGCGATGCTAGTAATGCCATTCCTTGTGCAGCCAGTCCCTGTTATGAATGGTGGGAAAATGTCTCTCATAGGGTCAGTTGGTGCATGCATTTCAGTGGGCTTGGCTAACTGGTATGTAATATCAACTTCTGGCTCAGTTAGGTTAGAACAACAGTTGAATACCTACACTAATAATGGACAAAGTGTCATAGTTTTAAAAGTAAAAAAAAGAAGAATAAAGGAATAATAATAGTTTCTCCTTTTCAGGAATCATTCCATCTCCCCTATGAACCAGCTGCTGCTAACACTGAGATATTTTGCTTGCGGAGATTTTGTTATATGTGCAGCAGACTTCTGCAGCATTGACAAAGGAACTGCAAGCAGAATCATCCACAAAGTTGCAGAGTCAATTGCTCGTCAAGCTCCAAGATTCATCAAATTTCCAGACACACGGATGGAAATTGCTTGCGTACAACAAGACTTTTTTAAAATAGCTGCTTTTCCTCGAGTGACAGGAGCAATAGATTGCACACACATAAAAATCAGATCTCCAGGAGGATAAAATGCAGAGGAATATAGGGGAAGGAAAGGTTTCTTTTCCTATAATGTGCAGACTGTGAGCAGTGCAGACTTAAAAATTATTGACATAGTTGTAAGGTGGCCAGGTGCTGTACATGATCAAACAATTTTTAATAATTCTGCACTCAGAGCTCGATTTGAACGTGGTCTAATGGGGAATCGTGTCCTTCTAGGTGATTCAGGGTATGCCGCAACACCCTACCTTTTAACTCCCATTACACATCCAAGGACACCTGCAGAAAATCTGTACAATGAGTCACAGATAAGAACAAGGAATGTAGTTGAGAGGACATATGGGGTGTGGAAGAGGCGTTTTCCAGTACTGGTAAATGGAATTAGATTGAAGACTGAAAGGGTGGAAGCAGTAATTGTGGCAAGTGCTGTGCTTCACAATTTAGCAGTCGAAATGAACGAGGACTTACCTGAAATAGACCCCCAGCTTCAGGAAGCTATCAATGCTGCAATTGAAGATGAGAGAGGAGCAGTGGCAAATGAGGATGTGGGATATGTTGCTGTTAGGGATAACTTTGTGGATTACTTTGGATCTAGTCTTTAGGTTTTCAATCAGAACTGTATGAAACAACTTTTCTTCATATTTAAATCTTTTATTTTGTCAGATTTTTAAGGGTCTCCTCCTTAATTTTTACATCTAGTTCTAAGCTCCTTTTCTTTATAAGAAAGAGAGCTGCTTCTCTTTCATCTCTTTTCTGCACTTCTCGCAATTGTTCCTCCAGTAGCCTCTTCTGCAGCTGAGCTACTTCAGTCCTCGCTGTGACCCATGGTTCAATTTTCTTCACCGTTGCAGACAGTGGTAAGCTCTTCTTTCTAAATATTGGCTTACGCCGACTAAGTAGAGGACGTTCCACCTCCGCCTCTCTAGTGTTGGTACCCGAAGTACCTGCAACTATAAAAGCAATCTTATATTTTCATACTAATTGTTAGTATGGAAAAGGATTTTTTTTTTTTGTCATAATAGGTACATACCATCATGATTTTTCATCTGCAACGGCAGAGTAGGACTACTTGATTGGTCTGTTGAATAAGAGAAATGAAGCCTATTATAATATTGTATCACTTCTTATTTTCACTTACATGCCAGCAGAATGTAATTGCAGTGGGACACAAATTGACAAGATTATCTACAGTTAATGATTTAATTAATATTTGTAGCTGGGCTGTTTGCATAATCTATCACTAAAAAAGGTATTTTTTAAATGTAAGGTATATAGTTTGTTTAGTGTGAGACAGTTCACTGAATGCACACACGCTCAAAACATGAACAAGTGCACGGTATTGAGCCTTGTGGTGATTTCTCTACCTGGCACAATAGCAAAGTCAACAGTAACGTAGAAGACAAAATACTGTGTAGTCGACATACTTTGTCCTTGTGGCAGCCTCCGCATGGGGAAGTTGTAATAATAATAATAATAATAATAATAATAATAATAATAATAATAATAATAATAATAATAATAATAATAATAATGTTTGTTGTGGGTACTCACAAAGTTTGTATTTAAAGGGGAGAGAAATTTAATTTTGATCATAATTAAATTAAGAGTCCGCCTCTGTGGTGTAGTGGTTAGTGTGATTAGCTGCCATCTCCGGAAGCCCGGGTTCGATTCCCGGCTTTGCCATTATATTTGAAAACTGGTATGAAGATTCAGCCTCAGGAAGTCACCTAAGTAGAAGACTGCCTCCTCAGTCATCATCGAAGTGGTCTTCCGTGGTCTCCCCACTTCTCTTTCAGGCTATTGCCGAGATGGTGCCTAACTTACGGCCACTTCCTTTCTTCTTCCTTCCTTGTCTACCCCTTCCAATCTTTCCATTCCCCCACAAGGCCTCTGTTCAGCATCACGGGTTAGGTACAGGACCTCATCCCCAGTTGTAACCTCAACACAAAATCTCACGCTCCAGGACAGTGCCCCAGAGGCGGCATCCCTCACTGAGAGTCCGAGGGGGGGAACCAACCCTGGAAGTTAAACGGATAATGATGAAATAATTAAATTAAAGCCCACTTTCATGAACAGTTGCCAAAAGAAGGCTAACTACCATGAGTTGTTTAACACAGTGTTACGATTCTTGCGTTTCCTCAATCTTTCCCCAGAAAATGTCAGCTAGCATGATGTTAACTTTCGCGAGAGTTACAAACAATGCAAATCTTTAATACAGCTGTAGAACATGGTGCATGAAGTCAACATAAAGACGTTGACCAACATTTGATTCACAGTCCCAAGCTAAGAACGAGAAATTGCCTCTTCCAGACCTTTATAATCCTCCTCACAGAGTTCTGTGTGTGTGTTATGTTGTTGTTTATAACGGTTTCGAGGTCTCATTTTAGGATGTAAGTAGCACAGAGTTAAACACTTTTTATTAAAGGGCATCCATGATCTCGTAACAAGACCACTTCATTAATTGTCCCCACTTCAAACAGTGCTCCGACATGGGAGTTAAATATTGTACGATCATGTTCAGAACCTGGCCATCTAGCAAATACATCCCTGATTTGAAGGTTAGGATCACTAATCACTTGAACATTAATAAAAAAGTATCCCTTCTGAATGCAGTATATTGCAGCTGTATTGTCTCCAAATGATTGGATTCTTATGTTTGTATGGTCTATTTTGAGTATGTCACAGTTTGTCTGTTAGTAGATTTTTTTGATTAATAGTTAAATGTCTGTATTGTTGGTAGTTTGAGAGAGAGAGAGTGTGTGTGTGTGTGTTAGTCACGATTCTCACCTTTGAGAACATCAGGGATCGGTACCGAGTCGATCGAGTAGCTGCCAGCATTTAAAGCAGGATGCTTTGGAGTCCTCAGCATTCCTGGTGAATATTTGTTCCAAGTGATTTCTGAAAATAAAAAATGTGTGAAAATGTGTAAGTCACTAAAATATTAATTATATACAATGTGATAATACATATTACACCCCTGCATTACATTTATTATTATTATTATTATTATTATTATTATTATTAGATTTATTCAAAAAATAAATTATTCACATACGAAAGCTGGAAGGTCTCCATATCAGCAGTCTAGAGTACTTAAGAAAATTAGAGCTTTTAACAGAAGGCAGAAAATCACGTGAAATTTGGTTGATACAATTCTTAAGATGACTCATTTGTAAGTGGAGGAGATCTGCCTCTCCAGACTGACAACACTCCCTCATACTATGTATGTCATGACAATTTGGAAAGAAAAGTTGGATGCCCATATAGGGGTGTGTTATACATGGTCTTTTCAATGTACAGCTTCATTTCTGAGACAATATGTGTTACACGTAGAAGTTTTTACAGCGTTCTTACATGGGTAGACAATGCGTTGCCTATGGACAGCATGTACTACTTTTTCAATGGAATGTGTGTTTGAAAATATAGGGCCTGCTGTATTTCTCAAGTACTTCTATTACAGATCCAGTTTTTGTTGTACTGTATATGTATATGGAAAATCCAATCTTTTGTCAGTATCATTTGTTACATGTGTCGATGAAATGTTCCTTCTCATATTATGTATATGTCAGAATATAGAAAATTTATTTTAAATTAACATGGAGAAGTTATTGCACAACCTAGATGCAGTTCCCACCCGTTTACTTGTTTTCAGAGGGTTAGGTAAGGCCTATAACAGATGTACCAGTACATAGAAGAAATTTACCATGCTCTATCTAAATTCGAGGTATCTATTTCGGTGAACTCTTGCACCCACATTACAGACATTACAAATTACCTAGCATTCTTTCTAAACAAATTTAATTCATTGTTAAATTCATATCTACGAGACTCCCTGCATTAACATTATTGCATCTTCTGCAAAGAGTGCATAATACATACCAGTACTACTACTTGGGAGGTCATCAAACGGCAGGGAGACACTACCATCTTCCTCAATTTGAATGTCTGTATCCTAAACATAAAAGAAAATGCTCATAATATCATGTATGGAAACTGCAAAAGCCATTAAAAATAAAGGGTTAACCATAACAAACAGAAGAGAAAGTGTGATTACTTAGCTCTGTATGCTTGTATTAACAGTACAGTAATGATTGCTTCTCAATTCACTTTTATCTATGTTTATGATTCAACAGGTAATGCAATATTATGTTTTTCCACCACAATGGTGTTTATTATGGCAGTTCTCTGATAAATATTAATGTTCTTGGCAAGATATGTTGTCTAATTAAATGATTACCTAGAACAGATCATAAAATAAAAGTTCAACCTACAAGTCAAGTGATGACACTTTCTTTCTCTTTGGTATGGTTCAACTGTAAACAGTATTGGCAAGAGTAACATAAATGGGTCAATACTTGACGTAATGCGTAACCTAATCCTAGCATTGTCTACAGAGGGATGTCTGTACCATTTCATGAGACCCATGTTAGTAATTACATTCATTTTTAAATCTTGAACTGTGTAACTTTATGAAAAATTTAAGCCATAATTATCACAGTGATGATGGCTTGATACAACTGACTAAATTACAATACAGTTTGTATCAACCCACGTTGTAAAAATCATTTAATTCACAACTGGCTTTCAGAAACTACGTTGAATCTTCAGTAGTTTCTGAAAGTCAGTTCCAGAGTAAATGATTTTTAGACAGTGAACTGATACAGACTGCATTTTAATTCAATAAATTGTGAAACTTAATTTACTTAAAATGTGGAACCAATGTACTGGCACGGAATGTAATTTCAATGTACCATCGTAAGGGAAAATATAGAGAATAAAATGCCTTTGCTCAGAAGGAACCTGAGAATGTTCATCTGCCTCACACTCAGATCTTTATTGGGTGTGAGGGTCCATAATATCAGTTGAGGTTAAAAGTCAGGGTGTGACTTTCATAAATAGGAAAAGTCCTCTCAGTTTTAATTACTGCGTTGATGGGGTGACCGTTCCTTATGGAATCATTGTATGTATAAGGAAAGATCTTCATTGGGGTAATCATATAAATGGGATTGTAAATAAAGGGTACAGATCTCTGAACATGGTTACGAGGGTATTTTGGGGTTGTAGTAAGGATGTAAAGAAGAGGGCATATGTCTCTAGTAAGACCCCAAGTAGAGTATGGTTTCTGTGTATAGGACCCTCACCAGGATTACTTGATTCGAGAACTGGAAAAATCCGAAGAAAAACACCTCGATTTGTTCTGGGCGATTTCCGACAAAAGAATAACGTTACAAAAATGTTGCAAAGCTTAGGCTGGGAACACCTGGGAGAAAGGAGACGAGGTGCTCGACTAAAAGTGGTATGGAGTACCAATATAAATGGTTCATTATTGGACATTATAAATTTTCCAGCTAACTCATTCCTGGTTGCCAGCGTTGGCATTCGTACAATCGGATAATGCGATTACAGCGCTCCTCCGGAGACCTCCGGTAGTCCTCCGATTGAATTCACTGGCGGAAAATTCAAATGCTTTGATGTGGGCAATGTTGCAACGGTGATCTTAGGAGGAATTACAATTTAGATTTCAGTACTAATTCCACAGATGCATGTGTTCCCCTACGTTTGTCATTCAAATGATGTAGTCGTTTCAAGATCGCCGCATTATTTGTTACGTTATGAACAACAGATTTTGATCTGCTGACGTTCAGTTTGCAATAGGTGCAGGTGGATAGAATACTGTAGATTGAATATTGGCATATATTATACCGTTGCAAATGCGTTAACAATATTATTAATACTGGTAGTAAAATATTTTAAGTGGTAATTATATTCCATTGCATGTAAACATGTATTATATACGATGTTCTTACATTAATTATACTCGTAGCTCATTTTTTACGGAACAGTACATCCAGCTCCATGGCTAAATGGTTAGCGTGCTGGCCTTTGGTCACAGGGGTCCCGGGTTCGATTCCCGGCAGGTTCGGGAATTTTGACCTTAATTGGCTAATTTCGCTGGCGCTGGAACTGGGTGTATGTGTCGTCTTCATCATCATTTCATCCACATCACAACGCGCAGGTCGCCTAAAGACGTCAAATCAAAGGACCTGCATCTGGTGAGCCGAACTTGTCCTTAGACACTCTCGGCACTAAAAGTCATACGCCATTTCACTTTTTTCTGAAGAGTACGAACTGATTGAAACTGGTTATATGCTGTACCGGGCTGAGTAGTTCAGACAGTAGAGCGCTGGCCTTCTGAGCTCAAGCTTGCGGTTTCAATTCCGACTTTGCTCGGCGGTACCTGAAGGTGGTAAGGTGTACCGGCAGTAGCGGCGATTGGGAATTAGAAGTAGGGGGAAAAAAATGTAAAGACAACAAAGTACCCCAGTTTGTGGGATATAGCGGGGGGGGGGGGGTATATACGTTATACATTAAAACTGAAAAAAAAGCTACTAAATGGAATTTCGACAGAGAGGTAAAGATTCTCAGCCTACCAACTTACCTGTGTTGATAATATTTATTTGAGATTTTGATTCAATACTATACAATAAAACTTTCACGAGAGGAACAATATTACACATGTATTACAATTAAATAGACGTACGGCGTGATTATATAATTAAAATCATTTAGTATTTGACTACAAACTTAAAAAAAACTACCTGACACTAAATAGACTGCCAGACTAACGAATGCACGCGTACACTTCCTCACAGCACATACAAAGTCTCCACTACAGTACTCGCTGTGGCGCTATACAAATCGGTTAACCGCGTGAACGACTTTGTTGCGTATTTCCGCTAATAATTTCGTTATTAATTAAAGCAAATAATTATCTGATAAGACAACAGGGCTTGTACAGATTGCTTGTTTTAATAATTCCTATAATACCTTGTTTCATCCAGCTAAAATGGAATACAAATGCAAAGTTTTCTCCACAAAGTAGGGGGGCGACTGTCCCCTCTCGCCCCCCTAATCGCCGCTACTGTACCGGCACATGAAAGAACTCCTGTGGGACAAAATGTCGGCACCTTAACGTCACAGAAAACCACAGAAGTGTTTATGGGAGTACAATAATAATAATAATAATAATAATAATAATAATAATAATAATAATAATAATAATAATAATAATAATAATAATAATAATAATCCTTCCATCAATTTACCCTCCAGGGTTGGGTGTTCCCTCGGACGCAGAGAGGGATCCCACCTATACCGCCTCAAGGACAGTGTCCTGGAGCGTGAGACTTTGGGTTTTGTTTTATGTCGCACCGACACAGATAAGTCTTATGGCGAGATGGGATAGGGAAGGTTTGGGAGTGGAACGAAGCGGCCGTGGCCTTCAGTTAGGTACCATCCCGGCATTTTCCTGGAGGAGAAGTGGGAAACCACGGAAAACCATCTTCAAGGCTGCCGACAGTGGGATTCGATCCCACTATCTTCCGGATGAATGTGGGTTCGAACCCCACTCTCGGCAGCTCTGAAGATGGTTTTACGTCGTTTTCCATTTTCACGCCTAGAAATTACTCTCCTTAGCCGTTCCTGTCACATCGTCGTCATAAGACGGCATGACGTAAAGCAAATTTTTACAAAAGTAATCGACAAATGAAACACGAACGATAAATGAGAATGTATATATTTCCTATAATCTCCTTCGTCATACTTATAAAGCAGTATTTACTATGTCGCTAGCACATCCGTTGCGCACCACAGATGGAACGGCAAGCGAGGCACACATTCAGTACTGTTGCTCCGTCCTCCGTTCGACCTCCGCTCGCGTGCCGAAGCACCGATTGGTTTCCCAGCAACAGTTTACTACCGGAGAATACCGGAGGGAGCGCTCATTCGCACTACCGATTGCAATCATAGGAGCAACTGCTCCGTTCCCAGCTCTATTCGCAACAGTGTAAGGACTTAGTGGGCTGTTATTTCAAACTTACGTCCATGAATGTAGGCGCCCTATAAAAATCGTTACCTACATAAACAAAAATTGATCTATATCACCGATATTCCATACAATACCCCTTAACAAAGAACGTATAGTCATTCAGAATAATTAATGCATCCTCTCATTTGTTAACAAGAAAATGCAATTATATCGACATATAATACATACCCTATATACCTGTAGGAATAAACCCTGTAGATACAACAAACAATATATCTAAACAGGTTCAGTTGTTTCTCAGAAAAGTGCAGGCCCTACCTGTGCAGAACTTACACAGTACATACACTTCGTTCATTATTATTATTATTATTATTATTATTATTATTATTATTATTATTATTATTATTATTATTATTATCATCATCATCATCATCATCATTATTATGAAAATATTCCCATTGTATTGGCACTAGAATACAGTAGTTTCAAGTTAAATTTGAATTCGCTTTTAATTTCTGGACATATGTAAAAAACGCGAAAGACGTGCAGAAGTAAAGAATAATTATTTACGAGTGGACGGAGGAGTTCAAGCGGTTCAAGTCTGTAAGTGCTGCGCTGTGAAACATGGCACAAACAACCGGTCTCATGGTGTAGGTGACAACGCGTCCGCCTGTCACCCGGCGACCCCGGGTTCGATTCCTGGCCGGTTCAGAGTTTTTTATTTAAATTATTAATATCCCTGGTCTGGGGACTGGGTGTTTGTGTCATCCTTAACGTTCCTTTCATCACATTCAACACTTTACACTACCGCCATTTACATAATACACGCAGGTTTCCTCACATATGGTGCAAGTAGAGGCAAAAGATCTTCAAAGGTCGACGCCCCGAACATATAGCATTAAAAAAGTTAAAGAAGGAGTGTAGTTTCGCGCAATAATAGCGACAAGTTATAAATTCATATGAGAATGCTCGTTCATTCCTCCCGTATGAAGTTCACACTACGCGCTTGTCATTCAATGTCTTTTTTTTGCTAGCTGTTTTACGTCGCACCGACACAGATAGGTCTTATGGCTCCAGCATTTGCCTGGTGTGAAAATGGGAAACCACGGGAAACCATTTTCAGGGCTGCCGACAGTGGGGTTCGAACCTACTATCTCCCGAATACTGGACACTGGCCGCACTTAAGCGACTGCAGCTATCGAGTTCGATCATTCAATGTTTGTACGTAAGAATGCTATCTGTATTATCGTCCAATAATAAGGGTACCGGTATAAACTGAGGGACCTAGTTTCTCACGATAATAGTGACAAGTTATAAATTCCTGTGAAAATGCTCGTTCATTTCTCCCGTACCAAGTTCACACTACGCGCTTGACATTCAATCGGAGGTTCGGATACATAATTACGTTTGTACGTAAGAATGCTATCCGTAATATCGCCAAATAATTAAGGTATTAACTGAGGGGCCTAGTTTCGCACAATAGTTGCGACAAGTTATAAGTTCCTGAAAAAATGCTCGTTCATTTCTTCCGTACCAAGTTCACACTACGCGCTTGACATTCAATAGGAGGTTCTGTTACATAATTATTATGTTTGTACGTAAGAATGCTATCTGTAATATAGCCAAATAACTAAAGTATTAACAGAGGGGCGTAGTTTTTCACATTAACAGCGACAAGTTATAAATTCCTATACAAATGCTCGTTCATTTCTCCCGTACCAAGTTTAAACTACGCGCTTGAAATTCAATCGGAGGTTCTCCGGAGGCACCGATTGAAAGCGCCCGGAGCCTCCGCTCCGTAAACAACCGCTCCGTTAACAGCGCTACTTCATGTGAGATTTGTGCTGGACAAAGCGGAGGCGGGACAGGTTTTTCTCTGGGTACTCCGGTTTTCCCTGTCAACACTCTTCAATATCATTTAATTTCATTTCATGTCATTCATTGTCATTGCCCCAGAGGAGTGCGACAGGTTTCGGCAGCCGGCACAATTCCTATCCTCGCCGCTAGATAGTGGCTTCATTCATTCCATTCCTGACTCAATCGAATGACTGGAAACATGCTGTGGATTTTCAAACGGTACTATATGGAGTATCGTTGTTCAGTTTGGCAAATTTGTTACCCTACCGTTGTTGTTCTACCGTTGCTGCCCAAATCCCTAAAAAAAAAAAGTTAAAAAATCCAGCGTGTTCTAGTTCACGATTACTGCATCTGAAGCTATTAGATTTTGTTTCGAAGTGGTAGGCATGTTCTTTTGTTTTGAGTGAAGCGTATTAGGGTTATCGCGATACGTTTACAGTTTTATTTTGTTAATTTCATTACTTCTGCATTTTTCAATCATGGAATTGTGATTTGTACTAACTACACTGTCTTCAAAACCTCTAACATAATGTTGGTAAGGTTCAAGGCTCAATAATTTACTTTGCCGATATTGTAGATCTCAACAGTGAACTTCACATAGTACAGTGTACTCTTTCTTAGTCAGGAACTGTTGCAGAATTCCACACAATTTGTGCTAGCACTTTTGTATTAGCATACAACTTATTTCTTTTTCAAATTGTTAACTTTTGTGTTACAAGTGCCCGTAAGTTGTAACAATGTACCGGAATATCTAATTTTCAACTACATGGGAATGAATTTAATCTTAGAAAGAAACAACGAGATTTAATGTATAATTTTAATTATTGTATGCGTGTTATTTATCTCCTAAGAGTGCGACTTAAGGGAAATAGTCTACACTGAATAATGACTTATTTTTTTACTACGCTATGTAAACTACAAAGCATATTAGTAGTGATGTTCCCAATTTGAAATCTTGAGATTTGTCCTGCTTAGGTTGTCAGTAAGATTTTATCTGCATTTCTGTAGAATTTATTGCTATATCATTGTTATTTTGGAGATTCTTTTGTATCGTTTTAATACCCCACAATACCTCTATTCAGTTCGTAGCCAATACTTTATCCCAACATTTTCTCTAAGTGTGATATCAACAAAGCAGGCTACCTCTCTTTTGTAAGATATTTTCTGATTAATATCAGTGCATAAAATAACTTCTTCAGGATTTAATTTTGGTTGGTTCTGGAACCGTATAATATATTAACCGTACACTGCATGGTGAGATGATTCTCTCACATGATAAATGTACCTCTGTAACTATCATTACACAATATAAAATTAACCTTCATGTATAATGAGATGCAGGAGGAACATCAGTGTAAGTAAGGAGGTAAGATTTATTCTTCATAAGGTTGGCAGCACTTTGGCAGGAGGTAATATCTGAATGTTCTCCACAGCAAGAGGGAGTTCAATTTTTGTACTATAATCACATGTAATAATAGCACACATTCGGTGTTCGGCTGTTGTGCAGTGCACACGTCTCTCTCCGGTCACTGGTGCAGCGGCTTTTTCACGTCTGTAGATAAGTAGAGTGTTTTGTGTTTGTGTTTGTATCCTAGTAATTCTTCTCTTGTAGTTGTATAGGTGCTTGTATAATGTTATCACCTTTCGGAGTACTATGTCTGTAGATAGTGGCGGCGGCCCTTTAGGAAGACCTCCTGATATTGGCAAGGATGCCATGAGTGAGGACTTACACATGGACGCTAGTAATACTGATACCCAACGAGACAGTGCTCAAGATACAATACGTGACATGGATCAGCGCCAGCACGCACCTGTATCTACATATTCTAACACTCATCTTGGCCCCTACATAGTTTATGTAGAATCGACCGAATCTCAAAATAAAATAGGACATATTCACCCTATGACTCTGGGTCGGATTTTCTATGAGAGGCAAATTGGTGAAGTCAAGGCCATCCATAGGAAGGGAAGAAATAGGATCCAAATTACTTTCATGTCTAGCAAGGCTGCAAACGCCTTTCTTTCTCATCCTATTCTTAAGGAAAAGAAATTGAAAGCTTTTATTCCGTCCTCGAATATTCATCGAGTAGGGGTAGTACGGGGAGTAGATATTACTATTTCAGAATCCGACATTCTCACCTATTTAGAATCGCCATATCCTGTAGTGAAAGTACAACGTCTAAATAGACGATCATCCAAAGAGGGAAAAACTGAATATATTCCTACAGGTACTGTGAAGGTTGTATTTGAAAGTCAACAACTTCCGAAAAGTGTGTCCATTTTTAAGGTCATTTTAGAGGTTCAGGCCTTTATATTCTCTCCTTTATTATGCAAACGATGTCAGCGGTATGGACATACCGCTACTAATTGTCGTTCCAGGGAGTCGAGATGTGGAAAATGTTCACTTAATCACTCTACCGAAGATTGCACTCACCAACTAGTTAAATGCGCTAATTGTGCAGAAAATCACCCTGCGGGGGCTGAACGTTGTGAAATCCACAAATAACAGAAAGAAATCAAACGCATTATGAGTGTTGAAAACAAATCATATTTAGAAGTAAAAAACTATTTTGCCCCATTAGAGTCCATATCCAACCCCCTTATGATGCCACAACATTTCCCTCCTTTACCCAATAGACCTTCCCAATCGAAAGAAACTCTCCCTCGAAAGCGTAAATTTAATATGGTGGTTAGTAACCCTCCCCGCCCACCCGTTAAACCAGGTTATGACAGGGCATCATATCTGAATTTGATAAGTAATCCGAAGACTGTTCCAGAAAATTCTGGCACTCCAGTACTGCGTTTGATACCTGCTATTCCTAACGAGCCTGCATCTACATCACAGAAGTCAAGTCACCAAGGGCAACCTTCGGATCCCCACGCACAAATATCAGCATCTCCCTCTGTCATGGCTTTACATTTTAATTCAAATGTTAATTCTAATGAAAAATGTCGAAACGTCTCTAAAAAATTTGAAGATTTAATGGAACACATGGGACAAAACGTCCAATGGAAGCATCTGTTAAAGTCATTACATGATGAGGTTCTTCTTTTATTGGGACATTCCACTACTTCCAAGTAAAACATGCGGTTACTGCAATGGAATTGTATGAGCATATTAAATAAGAAACATGAATTAGTGAGTTTGATAAATTCTCTTGATCCTGCGGTAATTTTATTGAGCGAAACTTGGTTCAAAACTCATTTTCATTTTCGTATGAAAGGTTTTACGGTCCTACGGCATGATGCACCCATCTCTGGAGGTACATGCATTTTACTCAAACAAGACATCTACTTTCAGGAAGCCCCGTTAAACTAGATTATACCGGGAACTCAAGCCCTTGTAGTAAAAATTCAAGATTGGTACGTGGTTTCAATATACTGTCCGCCGTGGATAAAAGGCAACTATGCCCAATGGGACAACTTTTTATCACAATTCTCACAAAAAACCACTCTCATAGGTGGTGATTTTAATGCCCACAATCCTCTTTGGGGGAGCATATCTAGTTGCCCTAAAGGGCGGAATATTGAAAAAATCACCGTAAAACAGGAACTGGTTATCCTCAACGACGGTTCTCCTAGTCTAATAGCTCCTACCATTAATAAAAGTGCAGTAGATCTCACTATTTGCACAGTTGATTTGGCAGACAAAACAAATTGGAATGTAATTTATGATAGCCATCAAAGCGACCATTTCCCCATTCTAATATTTATAGGCCCACAGGTTATCAGGAATGTCTCTCACTTTACTGCATCCCGTAATCTCCGCTCGTTTGATTCTACACTATTCACGACCTTTCTCGCAGATAAAATACGCTCTACAATTCCAGATCCACATCTTCTTGACTATGATCTACTATTATCCTTTATTTATTCTTATTTAGATACCTATCATCCCATTGAACACAAGCAGCTTTTTAAAATGCAGAGCAATTCTATTCGTTGGTGGGATTCCGAATGTGCTTCTTTAGTTCGTCGAAGACAAGCTGCCTTAAAAGCTTATAGAACATATGGCACCTATGATCACTATATCCAATATAAAAAAATTGTCGCTTCCATCCAGACTATTTTTAATGAAAAACGACGAACAGCGTGGACGGTATTTGTCACATCTATCAATCGACAAACTCCTATCAAAGATATATGGGCAGCCATCCAACATTTAAGTAATGCTCACACAAATTTTGTTTCTCAATCGCACCCTAACGGAATTGCCCAATTTTACCACTAACTAACACCAGATTACGTGGAACCTTCTTATGAATATAGTTTAATACCTGCCTCCGAAAAATTTTCTAGTCTATTACAGAATATCTCCCTCCATGAACTAGATATGGCACTCGAACATCGAAAAGATACTAGTCCGGGCAGAGATTCTATAACTTATAAAATGTTGAAATATCTACCGTCCCACGCTAAGCAAACGCCAAGCAATTCCTGTCGATTGGAACGATTTTCAAATTGTTCCACTATTAAAAAAGGTAAACATCCTCAAGACGCAAACGGGTATAGAGGGATCGCTTTGGGTTCCTGCCTTCGTAAAACGTTTCAACGAATCCTCTTCCACCGTCTTCTGTGGTGTTTAGAATATTATAATATACTTCCAGTGTATCAGTTTGGGTTTTTGAAAGACCGAAGTACGGCAGACGCTCTTAATATACTTTATACAGATTTATTACTCGCTCGAAGTAGAGGTGACGTTTTGACGGCTATATTTCTCGATATAAAAGGAGCATATGATAATGTGGACATCGGAGTACTTCTTGCCAAATTACATAAGTGACTATTTCCTCTTCCGTTTATTAATATCATACGGCAATTATTCACCAATCGTCACATTTTTATAAAGAATAAATGGCCAGAGTCTCGATTCTAGGTACACTTCTAAAGGTCTCCCACAAGGTGATATTTTGAGCCCTATCTTATATCTGTTATATACCTTTGACTTAGAGCGGGTGATTTCTCAACAGGCTAGAATCCTACAATATGCTGACGATATAGTTATTTATTCCATTAAAGAATCGGCAATTGAATCCCGTACTACTATTGAACGTACACTAACGATCCTCCATAGATGACTCCTACATCATAATTTAGAAATAGAATCTCAAAAATCCTCTGCAATGATTTTTACGAGGAAACGAAATTATGATCATACGCCAATTACCTTCGGCTCCCATGAGATTAGTATCAAAACTTCGATCAAATATTTAGGAATTAAAATTGATAACAAATTACTCTGGAAAGAACATACCGAATATATTCTTTCCAAATTAGACACTAAATATCATATCATTAAATCTCTCACTAAACGCACCTGGGGATCGGATCCATATGTCCTTCTTACGGTATATAAAAATATCATCCGGTCAGTATTCGAATATGGCTGTCACTTTCTTGATATAGCATCTAATAGCCACCTTCGCAAACTTGATACCTTTCAGTTTAAAATACTCCGCTTAATCATGGGGGCTATGTCTTCCTCCCCAACGAACGCACTTTTAGCTGAAGCATCGGAACCGCCATTAAAGTTTCGACGACGACTACTCGCCAGCAAATATCTTCTTAACAAATTAAATAAATATCGCCACCCAATCCTCCCGAAACTACAGCTGTTACACGAATATTATCAAAACCGGAATGTTAATGAAGAACATCAACCGGCTCTATTATGGGCATTTAACCATTTCGGTCACTTTCGTACTAGCATGGTACAAACATTAAACCACCCGAAATACTCTATACCTTTTCGAGCTAGTACATTTAAACCCGACATTCTTCACACTATCTTCGAAATTAGTCCTCCAATTCTACGAATAAATAGTCATGTCACGAACAGTCTATTTCAATTTGCGTTAAGTAGGCCTAACCACGAGCAATATATTACTTTTTACACTGATGGTTCAAAGACTCTATCTGTAGGTGCTGCATTTTACTCCCCCCAACTGGCTGTGAACAAAAAATACACTCTCCCACACCTAGCTTCTTCTTTCACGGCCGAAATTTTCGCAATACGCCAGGCTTTATTGTACATAAAATATTCCGGAATATTAAAAGCTCTAATTTGTACTGACTCCTTAAGCACTTTGATGGCTTTAGACAATCCCGAACATACCAATAATTGGTACCGTACATTCAAAATTTACGCAAATTAAGTTATGACTTGTCCCTCCGTAATGTTAATGTATTATTCGCGTGGATTCCGGGCCATTCTGGAGTACAAGGTAACATCACAGCAGATATCCTAGCTAAAGAGGCAGCCCAGGGTACCGGATTAGACTACTACATCGCAGTTCCACACACAGACTTATGGGAACACTGTCGTCACTTCATCCACGATCAGTGGAGTGCAGAATGGCGCCGAACTTCCCAGTTGAAAGGGAAGCACTTATTCACGCTTATGCCTGATATTCCTAATAAACCGTGGTTCGCTTTTGGTAACTACACTCGGCGTCATATTACTACAATCATTCGCCTCCGTCTAAATCATGTCTGTACACCTGCACATCTCTATCGCCTTAATCTTATCGAAAGTAACTTATGTCCATGCGGACGGGCAGTACGTACTGTAAATCACATCTTTTTTCAGTGTCAGACATATGAACATCAACGTCGCGAATTCATAGCTAAGCTTCTTAATGCGGGTTACCAACTGCCGTTAAATGTTTCGTGTTTAGTGTTCCAACCGACTTTTCGCGTTGTAGACTTAATACTCAAATTTTTAGTTACCTGTAGCATCCAGTTGTAACCTTTTCCTTTCCTCTAGGTACGGACTTTCACATCCCAACCCCTATTTGTGGTCCGGTCTTGTTTGTTTGTAGTAAGACGTCGTGACAGACCACACAGACGTGAAGAATTAGAACCCTGTGTCCCAGTGTTTATGTGTTATGCCCTGATAGTTTAGTCTAAATATTATTGGTATTTTCCTAAGTTTCCTCATTACCTGCTGTAATTAGCTTCATTACATAGCTAACCCTACTCTCTCGTAGTGTACTAATTTCTTCTAATGTTGGCACCTCTCCCAGACATTAATTAACCCGCAAACCAGTGACTGGATGTAGCGTCTTATGACGATGTCCAACAACTAACCAAGAAGAAGAAGAAGAAGAAGAAGAAGAAGAAGAAGTAATAATAGCACAAATTGAATTGTTGCGCTGCTAAGGAAAGTCATACTGTTGCTGGTAAGTATTCTACTCATATTCAAATACACTAAAACGGTTTGGTATTTGGTGTGGTCGTATGATGAAGGAGGGGTAGACCTCCTGGACTCAATCATGGCATAGTACATTATAAAATCTTGATGGTGCATCAAACTCTTATACCATATCTTATATGTAACAATTCTGAATGTCTGGGTTTTCTATTGTTGAGATAATGCCCAGCCGTGTACTCAAAATATCATGACATTGGCGTCATTCCAAGAAGATTTAGCTGTTCCACTATCAAATGGGGTCATCAATCATTCCAAAACAAGGATGCCAAAGTTTTGAAGTTGAAGGAGAGGTCATAAAGAAGAGAATGAAGGCCCCAGCAACAGTGTGCCCTCCACAACCAGTCCATTAAGGTCATTTGGAACTGCTTAATTCACAAAGTCACTTGATAATAGTGCAAATTCCGTAATGCAAGGGCAAAACTCTGATATTTTGCAGGAAGTTTTATTAAGCACTGAGTATCACAAACAAACAGAACTATTTCAACGACTTTCACCTCAAGTAAGCAAAGGAAAATGGGAATTTAACATTCCAAGCAAATATGTAATGTATTACTGAGTGTTTGTCAACAGTGCACCATGGCACTAATTAGTAACATTTGAGTTTTCATGCTGTAAATCTACCAAAACAATTTTAGGAATTTTAAAATTATTTTTCCCTTACTGCAGATTAGATTGTGGATGTTCAGAATTAATATAAAGAGAAATTTAAAAAAAATCATGCAGTGTATGGTTTATAGGATAGCCACTGATGGCCATTGCAATTATACCTGGTACCCTGTAGTATCATCCTCCACATTGAAATATAAAATTAACAAATCAAATCTTACCTCATATTACATGTAGGAGAAATTCAAGTATTCATTGCCAGTGTTTGGGACTAACCTGTATGCCCGATGAATTTTACAGTAAAATATCACAAAATAATTGACATTTTCCAATGTAGCCAGGTGAACGAATACTGCTGCTGGCTGGAATCTCTTCCAAACTTCAACACAGACAGGTTTCATTACCATTTGTGGAATAATAAATACTCCTAATCATTTAGACTGATTGTCTGATATGAAATACCCTTCAAAAGGCTCTCTGCTCAGCCAGCACCCATAGGTAGTGTATAATATGCTCACTTTTTAGTGATAGATTTTTGTAAGAAGTTGAGGAGTAAGAAGGGAGCACTGCTGGTTCCGATAGTACTGCCAACTGAATGAAAATGAAATCTGAATTGAATCGATAATATGATCAATCGATATGAATTTTCTAAACCTTTATTATTTTATGCCAACAACTGTGTCACACACGCAACATATAATACCATGTATAACATTTCCCGGTGCAAAATGTGTTCCTAGCATGAATTCTATAGTTTGGCTTTGCTGTGTAAACAACAGTACAAGTACTCAAAGTGTACGCCAGATGTCGCACAGCAATGATAAGCGATTCTTAGTGTTTCAAAGGTTGCCAATACGAATCTCGAAGAAAACCAAAGTCGACCGATTCAGCACTAGGGTGTAAATCTATCGCTAAAAAGTGCGCAGATAATAATTAGTCTGGACATGTGGAAACCAATAAAGAAAATGCACTCAAATAATGGTTGGTAGCATTGTCACAGCAAAACCATTGGACTGTGATTAAGTAGAGGTGGTCTAGTCTCTGGAATTTTGTAATGGTTTTGGTAATTTAATGGATTTGAGTCATAAGTTGTAACTTAAGAGTTGTTTGATCATTTAGTGTTATGTTATGATGTTCAATTAGTCTCAGATATGTATTTCATCTTGACATATTTGTCAAGGTTTATATTTGCCCCACTAGGCAATATGCCAGCACTTATTTGCAGTCTGCACGGTACTGCTGCTATCTGACGACTGAATATGCAACTATCAAGAATCACAAGATTTGCTAATTTTTACATTATAGTATGAAAATCAACAATGTGTTGATTGTCTTTAGTCACTAATCAGTTTGGAAACAACTTCATCCCTTTAAGAGGAATATTATTGAGTATTTCCACAATGCTTGGTCCTGGTTAATAGATCTATCATTGAATATGACATACGGTATAAGAACTCCTAGTCAGGAGGTGTAATTTTCTTTTAAATTAAATAGTGAGGCAGTTCAAATGTTTACTTTGACCTAGTGGGTGAATACATGTGTCTCAGGAAGTATGATATTGAATAATTGAAGTCCTGACTCAAGTATGTGTTGAAATAACTTTAAACTAAATTGTTATTCTTCAGAATAGTGGATTTTCCTGGATGTTCTATAACTGTATTAGATTTTCAAAATGCTTATCATGCAAAATCTAACCCTAAGACATTGCCATTACGACAAGTAATGTTCGAGCGACAGCATAACCTTGTAACTACTAAATTATAAATCGCAATTGGGCTTCATTGAAGAATTCATTTAAAACTTGTAATTCTGTTACACACAGTGTAACTATTCAAACATGATTTCCCTGCTTCATTCAATTGTATATCTTATGTTGCATAACAACCTATGATGGTAAACAGTTCTTTGTTGTTTCTGAAGATTACCTCCTTCTTATTGTTTCATGAATGAAACCACTCAGGAGGAAAATTAATTACTCTGTGGTTTCGAACTTAGGTAATTTGAAGAATATTATTAATTGAATACGCCTTTGCTTTTTATATTCATCGATGTAGTCACGTTTTGTTAGTGTGTTCATGTCTTTGATGGCCTCTGCTCTTCCTTGTCAGAAGGGAGTGTGGCCTTGATTTCTATTGCCAATCATTTTTTTTCATGAGATGTTGTCGCCTTTTGGGAATAATGATGATGGTATAGTGTTTGGATTGAATAATGGCTGATGGTGGTGTTGATCGCTATTTTCCGATTTTCTTGTGATGTAACTTAGCTGCTATTTCATCTGCTATAATCTGCTCTGAAGTTAAACACCAATTACTTAATTTTTAATTTATTATTTACACTTTTGGTGTGACTTAGAGATGAAAGTGAACCTTTTAAAGGATAGCCTATAATATCTTCAGATTACCTCAGTTCATGTGAAACATACTTTCTTAAGTTAATTAGATTTCAATTCTATAATTACCAGGGGTGAATTTTCTTTTCCATCGAGTTAGAAAGATATTAATTTTATCTTAAAGAAATTTTATTAAGGTTGAGTTCTTAAAGTTCCATATCAAGTAATTAATTTACTGAAGGTTCTTCATACCTTCTAGTTGTAATCTTTCACTTTACGTAATTCTTTTTGTTACGTCATGATTGTAATCTCTATTTAGTTTAATTAAAAAATTATTTTCCTCTAAACAAAGAGCTTTTATTTCAGTCAGATTTGGTATCAGTTCTATTTATTTCTAGTAGCTACAGATCCACCGCCTTTTAGCACATGTTTGTGATTTTCAATTCTTAAGCACGACTGGTCCTAATCTTAAGGTAAATATCCTGTTTGTTGTGCTTGTATGTGCAAATGTATTTGTTTTCTGTTTCAATGTCATGTTAGAGCTGTGGTTCGTATATTTTGTAATATCGGCCATAAATTTCAGTTTGTTTGCTGCTCTTTGGTACTGATGAATGTATATGGGACTTTTAAATGAAAAATCTTGTCCCTAGGTTTCATATCTATGTAAATCTGGACGTCCTATGGCTATAATCATGTTGTGAACAGCATGTAATACTGTACATTCTATGACCATCATCACAATATTCGCAGCATTGTAAAACTGGAGGTCATATGATTATGGTCACAATATTGGCAGTTATGTGCAACTGTATGTCCTATAACTATAACCATGATATGAACGGTCATGGAAAATTACAAGCTAGTATGTTATTCAGTGGACTGTGATGTAGACATCAACAACAATAATAATGATATAAATTTCTGGGTCATGTTTCAGTGCAGGGTTATTGGAAGCAATTTACAACTTCAGCACCTTTGAACTATTTTATTTGCAGTGCAAAATGGACCAGAAATTAGAGATCAAAGAGGAACCAGTGTGGCTTGAAGAGACAGCAAATTCTTCACTTGTAAGTCTTATTCCAGATAACTTTATAATGAATAAAAGTAGTCATATAAATTTTTCAGGTTACTGTCAGTGTAGTACATCTCAAAGCAAACACCCTGATAAAGGCTAAGAATCAGTGAAAGTTTTGGGGAAAAAATGAGTTTATTAATTTTATTTTTATTTTTTTTACAATTTTACTTTACGTCACACTGACACAGGTAGGTGTTACGGCTGTGATGGGATAGGGAATGCCTAGGAGTGGGAAGGAAGCAGACGTGGCCTTAATTAAGATTTTGCCTGGTGAGAAAATGGGAAATCACAGAAAACCATCTTCAGGGCTGCTGACATTTGGGTTTGAACCCACTACCTCCCAGATGCAAGCTCACCACACGGCCAACTCGCCCAGTGATGATTTTTATTTACCTCACTTTACTCAGTCTGTTGAAACTTCTGACTGTTTGACTTACAGTTCAGTGGCTCTCAATCTTGCCAGAAAAACGCGTCAGTCTGATTAGTTCATGGGGTGTAGCAATGGCATGCTAATTTCATGCTGACATGTGTGATCTTTATTCAGTCATGTGGTATTTGAAGATGCTGAAATATCCCAGCACATGTGGCTGTTTATAGAGGCATGTAAGTGAATTCTTGCATGGCAACATTCTGCGACCTTGGTGTCATCGAAAATCTTGAATGTTGTTAGGTGCACGTTCAAAAAATAGGTGTGACTTGACATTAATAATCTATTCCAAAGACTGTGAACTGCTAATTCTTAGATGTGATATTGCCCAAGAATTGCCAACAGCTAAAATTCTGCAATTAATGCACCCTGTTCTCAGAATAAACGTGGGTTGGAAGAGTTCCAGTGTACAAGCACTAGAGAGGAGAGTTGTCTCTAAACAAATCTGACAGGGGCCGATGACCTTCGATGTTAGGCCCCTTTAAACAACAAGCATCATCATCATCGTCATCACAAATCTGACATATGAGCAAACTCCTTTTCAACGTCTGTAGCTTTGATTATTGAGTTACTGTGTTGAACTCTAACCTAACTTACAAGTACACTCCTGTTCAATAATTCTGGGTTCAATATTTCTTATAATATTACTTTGTCAAACTTGTCCAAATACCAAAGTTACGTAAAAGATATTTGTGCTATTGTCAGAGCTGAAATCTTATAACAAACTGCTAATTTCATCATTAACGTACAGGGTTATACTAAATGATTCATAACATTAAAAAAAATGTATAGTTGATAAAGTGAAAATGAAAACTTACAACCTGTTTTCCAGTCATTGATCGGGTCAAGGATGGAATGAATTGAGCCCCATCTTGTGGCGGGGATAAGAGGTCTGTTGCAGCCCTCTGGGGCAACGATTAATGACTGACAAATGAAATAAAATGATAATGGAGAGTGTTGCTGCAATGAAAGATGACAGGGAAAACCAGAGTACCCGGAGAAAAACCTGTCCCGCCTCCACTTTGTCCAGCACAAATCTCATATGGGGTGACCGCGATTTGAACCATGGAACCCAGCGGTGAGAAGCCGACGCGCTGCCGCCTGAGCCACAGAGGCTCTCAGTTTATGAAGTCCTTCATGTAGAATAATGTTTGGTACTTAATAAGAAATATACAGGTGTTCAGTGCAATTTCCTTTCATCACATGGTACACTTATATGTTACAATCTGTTGTATTTAGCTGTTGAACATCAAAGCAGCAGTGTTGCAATCCTGGAAGTCATTCGTTGTTACTCAGTATTGTGGGTATTTGCTGACTTCAGAATACCACAAAAGTAATTTAATGTAATAGAATCCACCTTTTCAATACATAACTGTTGCACATAGGTTATGTACAACATTTTTAATTATAATGGTACCGGTTTCAACACGTATACAATGTCAGCATCAGCCATAGATAAAACCAAGCAAGTGAATAGATTTGCACATAGCAACAAGACACACAGTCTAGATAAAATTCGTAAAATGTCACATTAAAAATAGTTCTTATAAAATGTTTAGAGATGGCTACGCGTTAGCGGCGTATTAGTCTTGTACATGAGCTGAGGCACTTTCTGTGAATTTTTGCTTTGATATGATAAAAAAAAATTTTTGTGAACACGTTAAAAGCTTGTTTATAATACGGCACTGAGGAATAGGAATACAATAGGACCTACATGTACATTCTAATGCCCACAGCACAACTTCAAATTAAGAAGACCATGCCACCAGCAGTGACCGAACTATTCCTCAGTGCCGTATTATGAACAAGCTTTTAACGTGTTTACAAAATTTTTTAAAAATCATATCAAAGCAAAAATTCATAGGAAGTGCCTCAGCTCATGTACAAGATTAATACGCAGCTAACGCGTAACTATCCCTAAACATTTTATAAGAACTATTTTAAATGTGACATTTTATGAATTTCATCTAGTTGTTGCTATGTGCAAATCTATTCTCTTGCTTGGTTGTATCTATGGCTGATGATGACATTGTATACGTGTCGAAACCGGTACCATTATAATTAAAACTGTTGTAACATAACCTATGTGCAACAGTTATGTATTGAAAAGATGGATTCTATTATATTAAATTACTTTTGTGATTCTCGGTTCAATATGAAACGGCCATGAAGTTTATAACTTTAGACTTCAGAATATTGATATCATAACATTTTTTCCTCTCAGTTTTTCCTGACTGGATTGTTCTCGGACCAGCATCCTGATAGTCTATGGTTTTACTAATTTTGAATTGAAATAAATGTCCAGTGCTCAAACCGCGGTGTGTTCAGACATTGTTAGTACTTGTGATACCTTCAGGTGTTGCAGCTATGGGTCTCCTCAATTACCCCTGTTTGTTACCTTTAGTAGGAGCACTTAGTTTAGGGTTTGGTTACTTTGTACTGTCAGTATCAAAATTACACAGCCTGTTTTTTGGTTTAGGTGTAGAGAGCCTCCTGTTACCTAGAGGATCTGGGTTTGGTTATTGGCCTGTTAGGCATTTTTTAACCCAAATCAGAAATCTTATTTGACATCTAATCAGTGTATGTGAGAACAATTCAGGAGTTTTCTGATGAGAAGATAGGGGGTCTGGTCTGAAAAGCAAACTATATTAGCCTGAATTGCACCACCATACAATCTGCTGGCCTCAGGCTGAACAGCAGTCGCTTGTTAGGTATAACGTAATTTGTAGTGCCAGGTTGTTTTCTTCATTTAATTAAAATCTTTGTCACTGACATTTAAGTCACAGTTTTCGACTATTAAGTTTGTTGGGTATATAGATTCATACAGACCAAGTGAGTTGCCTACATGGATCACATAGCTGTTAGCTTGCTTTTGAGGGGCATTGGGTTTGAAGCCCTCTGTTAGCAGCCTTGGAGCTGGTTTTCTGTTGTTTCCAATTTCCGAACCCTACTTAAGGCTGCGGTCACTTCTTGCCAGTCCCACTCCTTTTCTAAAACATTGTCATCATTACGAATGGCTGTATTGATGTGATGTAAATCAATTAGTATTAGAAAGTGCCTGCGCCATTAATGCTTTCACGGCCCGTCCTTTTAGACATGATATTGTATAGGCTTTTGGGCTTGTGCTGTGTCAAGAAAATAAGGTGAAATTCTTAATGTTTCACAGAAAACTGTGTTCTGCGTCCTCAGAAGAATTCTCGACTGTCCACGAGAAAGGCTTCTTAAACAATGACACTTTTGAATTTGGAATGTTACAGTAGAAGTAGAAGTGGAAATGGTACTTTCATTCACCACCAGATGGACCCCAGGACGTGGCACAACGCTAGCGTTCAAAGCGGAAGCTGACCGAAACATCACAATCAGACTAAGCGGTTCACATAACATGTTTGCGTAACAATGACAGGTTTAAGGCATAGACATAAGCCTGGAATGAAACATCTGGCGATGAGAAACGTACGAATTTGGAAAAGCACTGAGACGAAATAACAATAGTGAAGGGGCAGGGGAGGGAACCTACCTACGTAAATTCTTAATGGCGGCAACCAGGTATTACTTAATTGATAGCCGGTGTCCCTGTTGAATTTGTTAGGATTTCTACGTATTTCCACAGCTTCCCGTATAATCCTGGACCTGTAGTGTCTAGAGCTCGAACATCTTGGAACATGACATCATGACCTGATGATAGAGCGTGCTCAGCTATTGCCGATTTGCCAGGTTGGTTGAGACGAATATTACGTTCATATTCTTTGATACGGGTACCAATGGACCGGCATGTTTGGCCAAGGTATACTTTACCACACGTACAGGGAATTTTGTATACCCCAAGATGTACAAGTGGGGACAATTTGTCCTTGGTTTCACTCAGACTGTGAGCAATTTTAGTGGCAGTGCCAAACACTGCTTTTATATTGTGTTTGCGGAGGACCTTGGCAATTTGATCTGTGGTGTTGTGAATGTAAGGCAAGTAGACAGTTCCCTTCACTTCTTCCTTCTGTGAGATTTGCTTGGTCGTTTCTCTGGGATGTAGGGCTATATGAATCTGCAAACCGCTGTAACTATTACCCTTGAATGCGGCTTTGAGCGTGTCCATCTCCATCTGGATATGTGATGGCTCACAAATTCGTCTTGCTCTCTTGGCGAGTGTTGTGAGGATGCCTTGTTTTTGTGCTGGATGGTGGTGAGATAGCGATTTGTGTGGGTAGGCTTATGATAGACGGTATGTCCTAAGGAGCCGTCCGGTTTCTTACTAGAACATCCAAGAAAGGAAGGCATCCGTCTGACTCCATCTCCATAGTGAATTTTATTGACGGATATTGCTGATTTAGGTGGTCTAGAAATAGATGAAGTTTCTCACGACCTTCTGTCCAGATCACAAATACATCATCAACATACCTCCACCATATCATAGGCTTGACGGGCGCCAAAGCAATAGCCTCCTCCTCAAAATGCTCCATAAAGAAATTAGCCACTACAGGCGAAAGTGGACTTGCCATAGCCACTCCGTCCGTCTGTTCGTAAAGTGTCATTGTTTAAGAAGCCTTTCTCGTGGACAGTTGAGAATTCTTCTGAGAACACAGTTTTCTGCGAATCGTTAAGAATTTCACCTTATTTTCTTGACATGGCACAAGCCTAAAAACCTATACAATATCATGTCTAAAAGTTCCTGTTGTCAAGGCAGACTAATATGAAATAGCACTGGCTGGCTAGGAAAGGAAAGTAATGGGGCAGTAACTCATTCCTCATTTCTCCAGTATGTCTCCTTGGTGACCCCTAGACTCTCTATGGCAGTTGATTGTAGATGTGGTGAGCATCCAACCAGTCTTATAGCTGGGGATGTAACTTGCAACACGTGAGATGAAAGAGGCATGTTTCATGCTGAGCTGTACTTTTCGGTGTAAAGTAAACATGATGTTTTGAATTTTGAAGAATTATTTTGTTTAGGATAAATAGAATAATTATCAGTATTTCTGTACATTTCTGCTGATGTAACAGTGACATTTTAAGGAGTTTTATGTGTGATTAATTGCTCCATGATTAAAGGTATCTGTGAGCATTCAGGTATGATGTTTGTCTTCTCCTGAACTGCACTCTGTACATGTAGAAATTTTCCCTAAACATGTGTAAAATTATGAAAATAAATACTGGCCAGTAAAGAATTATCACGCTTATTTGTTGGTGACTATATTGATAGATATATCTGAAGAACATGCCTAATATATGTTTCTTTTCCTCACAGGAAAATTTTGAATTTGTATCAGAATTGATCTCTCTGAAACAAGAAACCAAATCAGGGTTAACAGAGCCACAGCCAACACAGGGAAATGCATTCAAGGTAAGGTACATAATTTGGTAAGACAGTGTCTGATCATGGAAATAGCAAGAAAATGGTTGAAGAGGTTGTGGCATGATTTACCCACAGCCAGCATTAATTATGGCATACCTATCATGTCTCATTGCTTGTGGGAGTGATACATTTGAAACAACTCACCTGTTCTCACAGAGAACGTAATGCATATTCCTTAAATTGACTTGTCATTATGAATCGAGATGTGCTGATCTTTTCTGCCATCTCTTGGCAGAAACTTAAACAGTGCCTCCTCAGCAACCCCGTATCTGTGTGTTCCGAGAGCGAGTCATCGCAATTGTGCAGTCGTTGGTCCATCTTTCCCGATTTAGGCGGGAGACTCCCGATTTTCGACACTTTTCCTTCCTTTACATAAAAACAATATATATACAATTCTCCACCTTATCAATACGAATTTATTTTACATTACAAATATTCAAGACTAGTTTCGACCCCTATGGGGTCATCCTCAGTTGACATGCATTGTAAATTGTTCATAAAAACATCACGTATAGTGGTAAAAGTTAGACTAGTTTAGGCTGATCATTAATGTTTGGTATGTCTAGTACATGACTAGTGTGCATTGTTCATAAAGACATATATTACCTTACTGCTACTACTATCCAAATTTAAATTATATAGTATGGAACACAGATATGTTTGTGTAACTCAACAGTGACAAGTTCAAATATTTACAGAATTGGCTGTTGATTAGTCACATGATATTACAGAACACAGGCTTGAACATTTTTGATTTAAGTGTCAGTGCAACATCTTGCTTTTATACATACTAGAAGCTAAATTCATTTTGTAAAGTCATTACATTCTGATTGGAACTTAGTGTGAGGTTAAAGTTGAATAAAATATATGCTAATGTGGACATTAAAATATTGTTAAAATGGGCATATAATCAAAAACAATGGTATGTATGCCACACATGTCTAGTATAAAAACTCATTACATTGATGCTGTTAGTGTGCAGTACAGCATATACACTGATTTGGCATAAATGGATTTGTATATATATTGTTCCAACAAAGTGGATCCATAAAAATATAAGATGTATAGGTAATTAGTATTATAATGATCCACTGCAAATTAGGTAATGCTGTTGTTTATCTGAAGATCTATTGGCAGCTACAGATATTAAAGTTATTAAAAATGTTAATGGAACATGTTTTCTTCCGTAGACGCGATGTTTAAGATTGGTGGCATTAGTCAAATATGATGAAAGTTATGCGTCTTGGTGCACGTTGGTTAGTTCTGGAAGCTTGTATGTAATGAGCAACCAAGGTGGAGTGTGTAAAGTGCTGGAGCCGTGCGTTCTTAGTAGCTGGGAGATCCCAACAGGCAGCTACTAAGAACGCACGGCTCCAGCACTTTACACACTCCACCTTGGTTGCTCATTACATACAAGCTTCCAGAACTAACCAACGTGCACCAAGACGCATAACTTTCATCATATTTGACTAATGCCACCAATCTTAAACATCGCGTCTACGGAAGAAAACATGTTCCATTAACATTTTTAATAACTTTAATATCTGTAGCTGCCAATAGATCTTCAGATAAACAACAGCATTACCTAATTTGCAGTGGATCATTATAATACTAATTACCTATACATCTTATATTTTTATGGATCCACTTTGTTGGAACAATATATATACAAATCCATTTATGCCAAATCAGTGTATATGCTGTACTGCACACTAACAGCATCAATGTAATGAGTTTTTATACTAGACATGTGTGGCATACATACCATTGTTTTTGATTATATGCCCATTTTAACAATATTTTAATGTCCACATTAGCATATATTTTATTCAACTTTAACCTCACACTAAGTTCCAATCAGAATGTAATGACTTTACAAAATGAATTTAGCTTCTAGTATGTATAAAAGCAAGATGTTGCACTGACACTTAAATCAAAAATGTTCAAGCCTGTGTTCTGTAATATCATGTGACTAATCAACAGCCAATTCTGTAAATATTTGAACTTGTCACTGTTGAGTTACACAAACATATCTGTGTTCCATACTATATAATTTAAATTTGGATAGTAGTAGCAGTAAGGTAATATATGTCTTTATGAACAATGCACACTAGTCATGTACTAGACATACCAAACATTAATGATCAGCCTAAACTAGTCTAACTTTTACCACTATACGTGATGTTTTTATGAACAATTTACAATGCATGTCAACTGAGGATGACCCCATAGGGGTCGAAACTAGTCTTGAATATTTGTAATGTAAAATAAATTCGTATTGATAAGGTGGAGAATTGTATATATATTGTTTTTATGTAAAGTAATATCCATCAATACGGAAATGAAACTTATAAACAATAGTACTTTTCCTTCCTCCCGATAATTCTATTATTTCTCCCGATTTTATCTTATTTTTTGCTGAACTTCAAACATTTGTTTACAGATCCTGCCAATTCAGCTTTTTGACTCCAGTGGTCGGAAATCCTTCGCTCGTTGGTCACCTTCAGACGAAATATCAATGTTTGTTAACGCAAGAAATGTTCGTGAATGTGCAATGTTTATCGAAACCTGTATATCACGACGTGTATATCGATTGTCAATTTCTCCTTGTCGTGTGCTATGTTCATGTTTGTTCACATTAGTCTAGTCGATTCTAGAGACTAGTCACTAGGTATGGAATCTTTCTTAGTAATTTAGTGACAGAATTTCAATGATAACGACTAGTGACTTTTCTAGAGGTTTTAGGAGCCATTTGGAGATATTTCTGACTAATTTCAGTTTATCTCAATATTAATAAAATCTGTACATTTTTCAGAATTTAAAAATAATGACAGTTCTGTACTGGTCATGATCACAGTAACAAGGGGAAATGCACATTTAAATTTTCCGTAATGTCTGTCTGTCTGTACGGTTATCACAAGAAAAGGGAAGAACAGAATGAAAATCCATATATAATGTTGAAGAATTAGTCGCTACAATCTAGGCCATAAATAATTTTATTCATGCTGAGTGAAATGGTAATGTAGGGGAAGGCCTAAAATTTAATTCTCAAATATTTATATTATTATTGGCCCAATCAATAAATACTACATAAGTTACATATTATTGAATTTCCTATATTTCTGTCTTATACATTTTTACCGTACCGACTATGATAACAGAGATATTCATGAATTTGGATTTTTGTTGCTAAGTCCATATCAGCGCCGAAGTACGAGAAAATGGGTGAACAATTTTATGTAAAGTTTTATTTGCCTTGTTTAAGATGGTAGTTTAGGGGAAGGTGCCAAAAATTTAAATATTAATAACCTATCTTATTGGTCGTATCGAAAAGTACTACATAACAAAAGTTATAGAGAGTACAAATTCCGATTACTTATGTCTTATTCAGTTTTACCATACCGACTATAATAATATTGGTGGTGATGGTGATTAAATTGTGAAGATGATTATAATGAGAAGAAGTGATGAAGGAACGATCGCTTGAATAATAACACAAGAGGGAGTCCTGAAAGAAAAGATGACTCACTTTACATTAGATGCTGTAATATCGCAGAGTTGGAAGAAAACTAAATGTGAAGGCCTGCAATATAAAATTGATCAACTATAACATTAAATTGACTATTGTTTGTTGTGATGTGCTTTGTGTTTTCTGCTGCCATTTATCTCCGGTATATAGGATTACTGCTGCGTATCAAGTTTAACAGCCTGCCTGAATATTAGCAGGAAGTAGCTGGGGAGTTAGATCTCTCTCTTCTTTAGCATGCCATTCCTCTGGTTAATAAATTTTCTGATACTACTGGTACGTAGCACACTGGATCATCATAGTATTCCAGCTATTCGATCCCTATTCTGAGGCAGTGATTGGAATGAGCAGTGTGCACACTTAAATGGAATAATTACACAGGAGTATTCGCGGCTGTCTGCGCCCTGGTCATTCTAGCTCTGAAACTTTGAACTGTTAGATCAACACCGTAGTACTTTTCATTAAAAGTGAGAAAATTTTCTGTTTTTTATTTTATCAAATATTTCATATGACAACATTGCTTTTAATCGCAACATTCATACTGACGTCATTGTAATGACCTATGTTGACTTCAGTTGCGAAAACTATAAGGAGTGTCTTTCTAAGAATTCCGTAGCAAAGCAAGGGTACATCAGCTAGTTATTTGATAGAAATAGCATTGCGCTTCACATAATCGTGCGGCCGCTTGATGCAATAGAAGGTGTCCATGTTAAAGGTATAAAAATATAAAATTTAATAACTTGATAAGTGGAGATATTTACTTGCAGTTTGTTTCTACAAGTAGGGCAACTCAAAATGTTTGTTTACATACCTAATAAATCTCGATATGCACACCATTAGTGGTGCGACAGATATCTAATCAGTATTCCATTTCTCTCCAAGTGTTCTGCAGCATTGTAGGCGTATCATTTGCGATAGCTGCACAAATGCAATGATGCAGATATGGTAGATGATGAGCTGGGGTCTGGTACACTTGATTCTTGACAAACTCCCACAGGAAAAAATCAAGTGGCATAACGTTGGGGTTTCTAGGGGCCAAGCAATTGATGGACTACCTCTCTCAATCCAGCGATCTGGGTCTGTGCTGAGGTTTGATTTTCTGACAAAGCTGCAGTATGTACGCCCGTAAGCACAACCTTTTGTGGACGACACTGTGTACTGTCGAACGAGGTAACTGTAACTGCCTATTTGCTTGTCAAATTGACTTACGAGGGCTCTGCTTGAAGGACTCATGAATTAAATCAACACTATCCTCTGAAACTGCGTGCTTGGCGTGGCGGCCCGACATCGACAGCAAGGTTTCATATTCTCAAAGGTGCCTGTCTTATTTCATGATTGTTACGTAAGTGGGAACATCATCAGCTGGTAACAGTCCATACTCACGTCAACATCTATGTTGTATTAGTGCAACGGATTTTATCTCCGTGAGTGCAAGCACACAGAACACCTGCTGTGGAGTCCACATGGTTACTGGTGCGCTTCTCATGAACAATGCAGTTATGTGCATGCGCATGTGGTACCACTGCCACCGCAAGCGAACACAGAAAATATTTTGAGTTACCCAGTTGTAGAAACAAACTGCCAATAAATATCTCCATTATTTCTCAAGTTATTAGATTGTATATTATTATACCTTTAACCCAGACACCATGTATATTAATCGACGCAATTGCTAAGTAATGGCATCTAGGTGCATGTCTGATCAACACATGTGGAGCATGAGTTCGTACTCTTTTTAGAAGGCTTATCAGAGACTGATCATCTCACTCACATACTTCCTGTGAGGGAATAGAAGTGAGTAATTTTTAGCCTTGTAGCCTCCTATAGCAACAGTCGGCCTATGAGAAAATAAGTGTTTTAAATATATTATAGTACTGTATTGCACAAGACATGTAGAATAAGCAGTTTTGACCAATTGTATCTCCTGTTTTTTCCTGATTTTCATATCAGAATCTCCTTAGTTTTGGTTTTGTAAAGTTGGCAGGTGTGGAACTTGTGAGGTATGTAAATGGTTCGTTGTTAATGTGACTTCACCGATGGATATTGAGCACAACTCTAAGAAATTCGTGTTTGCATACTAATATGCTTCATACTACTTGAGTATGTTAATAAAAATTATTAGCAATATGCTTTATGATGCACCGACACAGATAGGTCTTATGGCGATGGTGGGGTAGGAAAGGGCTAGGAGTGGGAAGGAAGCAGCTGTAGCCCTAATTAAGGTACAGCCCCAGCATTTGCCTGGTGTGAAAAATGGGAAACCACGGTAAACCATCTCAGGGCTGCCGACAGTGAGGTTAGAATCCACTATCTCCTGAATGCAAGCTCACAGCTGTGCGAACCCTACTGCTTGGCCAACTCGCTCAGTCCAATCTAAATTATTCAACTGAGAAGAAATTCTGGAGGACATTCAGAACAACTTCGTGTATTTTAACTCTCACTACAAATAATTGTGTGATCTAAGTTGTACCATTTCTGAAATTTGAAATATGTATTTTATTTTTGATTCATTTGATAATTGATTTCGGCAAAATTATTCATCATTGGAATTCAAAATTAATTTATGTTGGGTGATTGAGTTGGAAATTACCGTTATCATGCTCCGTGGATGTCACATACATCCTATCAATGCTTTGCTTTAATTTAGTTTAAATTATTATTATGATTCGTAGGTCTGCTTTGTGTTTTCTTTCCGTGTTATTTTAATTTATTATGAAGGGTACACTCTCATTCAGATGAATTAATAATTCTTCTCATAGTTATGATTTGATGTAAGATTTTATTATACATTTGTGGTAATTGCCATGCTCAGTTCTAGGTGAAATATTGTTTAGCTTGAATTGTTGTTGCTTTCATTGTAATTGTTGCATAATATTTGCTGGGATTCTTATCTTGTCTGTCTCTTATCTTATATTCTGCGCATTGTGAATTTTTGTCAAGTTGCTTCAGCTCTTTTGTGTTGTTTATGTGCATGGCTGGGACTCCTGTGTTGTGCTGTCCATTGTAATGTGCAGTAGTGCTATTTGAATTATGATTAATTTGTTATATGAAGTGTGCTTTGGTGAATCTATTTTGTGGTTTTTTTTTTTTTTTGGGTGATTATGTGGGGAAGAGATAAACACTCATGTTTCATAATGATGTGTTTGGACCTTAAACCATGTTCAGTCTAATGAAGACCCAGTTATTGCTAAATACACTGTAGGGGAAAAACTATTAAATAATATGCAATTGATCTTGTAAAATTAGTGAAACATTGTCACATTTAAATTAATGAATTACAACATTATTTTAAAATGAGGTCTCTGTTAAGGTAAGATACATTATAATTCTCCATTATGATTGTAATTTAAAAATAATTTGTGTACTTAAGTTATATTTAATTCAATTTTTTGAAATCTGTCCAGTTAATTTATTTTTCCTTTGCTTATTATTTTACATATGCTATGGCATTAATTACTACTGCTTGTTTCTCATTTATAATAACATTTTCATTCAAATAATTTATTTTGGTCTTTCTATTTAAATCCCTTTGATCATTAAATTTGTATTATAAAGTTATTTGTGTGTCATTTAGTGAAAATAATTATCAAATTGATACTCAGTTGTAGCAAACCATTAATTTCCTGACCTCTCTATTATTTCTTTGGGAATGTGCTCCACTTTGTCTTCTATATTGAGAAGGAATTTTTGGTGTTAGTTAAAGGTAAATGTTCTGTCTGATCTTGTTCATGTTGGTGGCATGTTATTTAATTGTTTGTGTCTCCCTCTCCTGTCCACACTAGACTGGTACTACTGCCCAGCCAGCAGTTACAGGTATAGCATATACCTCATGTTGGTGACACTGTATCGTGTTCATGGCAGTACATTTCAAGATTCAGTGTGAGATCATTCATTTTAGTGCGTATGATTGGAAGGTCCTAGGGAAAATATATGTTTTTAAAAGATGGGCAGTTTTGTTACCTAATTTTCATATTTCCTTCAAGCAGTTCCAAGAAATTATGTTAGGTATCATGAGACAGTTCATACAGTTTCAAGGACTTATACTACTTATCATGTGGCAGTTTATATCATTTCTATTAACACTGCATTTCTGTGAGTTATTCTTCTTTTGTTACTGTTATTAATGCTGTGTAGAATAATGTGAGAATGCTATTGAAGAAATTTCAATGAGAGACCCTTTATTTTGAAGAATTAAGTCTGAAGATCCTCTAAAAAGTGGAAGTTGTTATGGGCTTGATAGATTTTCTCTATATTCGAATTTCCTTCAAGTAGTTCCAATGTCGTCCACTGGGTACTGCGGTGCACAGTTAGGTGTTGTTTGACACCTAGCATTGTTCAAAGGCCCACTGCTCGATATACAACAGCTGTGTACATAGTGCGTGACAGTTGGTATCATTGCTACTAGCAGTATGTTAGTGGAGTTCTTCTGCTGAACTGCACCCTCTCATTTTAATGTTCCTCTACATGTAGAAAGTTTCCCTAAACCTTATTGAAATTCTGAAATGAACTCAAATATTGTAATGGTCAGTTGTTTGTAACTAGATTGAGAGATGTGTGGAAAGAGCATACCTAATATATGTTCTTTTCCACAGGAGCATTTTGAACATTTATCAGAAATGGCACCTCTGAAGCTAGAAACCAAATCAGAGTTAACAGAGCCAGTGCCAACACAGGAAAATGCATTTGAGGTAATGTACATAATTTGATAATGGAAATGGTGAGGAATTGGCTGAACGAGTTTCAGTGGGTGAACTTTAATTTCAATGCATATAATTTAAATGCCCTAGAGAAATATACATTTTTTAAATAAGATTGCCATTTACCTTACATAATTCTCATATTAAGTTCCAAGATCTTAGATTAGGTATCATGTGGCAGATTGTATATTTCCAAAACCTACCACTACATATCTTTTGGTAGCATGTATCATTGCTACTAATACTTCTGACAGTGTTAATTTCTTGAATGCTTAGTCTCTATGAATTAATATTCTTTTGCTATGTTACTCTTATTGACAGTATGTAGAATAATGTGAGAGAATTATTGAAGACATTTCAAAGAGAGTCCCTTTATTTTAAAGCATTAAGTCAGATTATCTTCTGAAACATAGTAGTTTTTCTGGGATTGCTAGGTTTTGCATAGAATATTATAATTTAGTACTGGGTACTGTAAAGCACAGATAGGTGTTTTGTGTCAACTAGCATTCTTCCAAGGTCCACTGCTCCAGCTGGGATTTTCTGGATTTGTGATGATGGATGATCCTTTTTTCTGCTCCATGGTCTCACTTTCCGGCCTTTTGGGACAGTAGAATGTCCACAGCCAAGTACATTAAGGCCAACTTATAGGCATGCAAGAGTGGAAGAATACTAGGAATGCTAATAAAACGGCAAATGAAACTTGGCATAAAACTAAAAGAATTTATCATACAATGACCAAATGTGAAAAAATCCTCAATGTCAATGTTAAATGCAAATCTTACATACATAATGCCAGATAGATCCAATTATGGCAGTGAATTTGAGGTCAAAAATTGTTCCTATTTCAATTTATTCTTTATATGGGTTTCCTTACAACATTTGAGTACATCTTGGCTACTAATTGTCAAGTTAACATGCAGATTACACCTTACAATTCTGTAGGTATATGTGAATATGGTAGAGGACAGTAAATTAAACCTCTCCTTTTCGATACTAATGAGACAGTTTTTACTTGAACAAAATCTACCACTGGGCGAGTTGGCCATGTGGTTATGGGTGCATGGCTGTGAACTTGCATCCAAGAGATAGTGGGTTCGAATCCCATTGTCGACAGCCCTGAAGATGGTTTTTCATGGTTTCCCATTTTCACACCAAGCAAATGCTGGGGCTGTACCTTAATTAAGGCCATGGCTACTTCCTTCCAACTCCTAGACTTTTCATATCCCATCGTCTCCATAAGACCTGTCTGTGTCAGTGCGATGTAAAGCCACCAGCAAAAACAAATACTCGCACGTCATAATAAACAAGAAACAAAAAGCAGACAAACAAAACATGAAAGCATTATTATGGAATTCAAACCCACATTGATTAACGTTACATCAATACAAGCGTAGGACAAAACCTTTCTTAAAACAAACAAATGTAATGAAATCCCCTATAAAACCCAAATATACATACACATTCCTTGGTAGAGCGCAAACAAATATAACATGGCATGGCTGAGTCTTCAGAAAAATCAGTTTGTGCTAAAGTCACTGGTATGCCTGATAACTGAGGCAACAGCCCCTTGGCTGTCTTGTAGAGAGACATGAAAAACCCTATATTTTCCATTTCATCGGGAGTTTGAGGAAAATCATAATAAACATTTCTTTCCTTTTTCCACTTAATCATTTAAATACATTATTTACTCAAACATTTCATTCTGATTCAAGAGAACTACATCGTAACATTTGTGGTTGTTGCTCTGCTTTCATTCCTTTGACAGCTCCTCGGCAGCAACCCCCTCACTCTGCCATGCTTGACATTTTGACTGCGCCTATAAGTGTAGTTTCAAAACCTGGCATCTGAGTGAGTGGCACGTGTGACACAAGCTCCTCAAAAGTGTGTAATTTGTAGTGTTTAACAGCAGGATTTTCTGTGTATGCACCCGACATGTTCAAGTGTGTGATATCATGAAGTTATTAAAGAAGAACACAAATTTACTCATCAGGAATCCCAAAATAGTATTAATTCCGGAGCTTGTTGTGAACATAGCAGAATGGGTGCTATAGATGTTGATTCCCATAGGGAATCTGAGATATTTGTTCGGAATGAGTAAATTTATAATACCAATATAAATGGTCCGTTATTGGACATGATAAATTTTCCAGCTAACTCATTCCTGGTTGCCAGCGTTTTGCCCTCGTGTGCTAGACTGGGCTCATCATTTGGTACCTAGCACACCCACCAAGACACTGGCTAGTGCATACCGTGGAGGCCACTGCGTAGGCTAATTGTAGCCACCGGCAGTGCCAATGCACTATGAGACACTTTGTCCCATTATCAAAAATTGATGCCTGCTTGGCCATCGGATGATATAGATGTTGTTTCCCATAGGGAATCTGAAATATTTGTTCCGAATGAGCCTAGCACACGAGGGCGAAACGCTGGCAAGCAGGAATGAGTTAGCTGGAAAATTTATAATGTCCAATAACGGACCATTTATATTGGTATTATAAATTTACTCATTCGGAACAAATATTTCAGATTCCCTATGGGAATCAACATCTATATCATCTGATGGGCAAGCAGGCATCAATTTTTGATAATGGGACAAATTGTCTCATAGTGCAATGGCACTGCCGGTGGCTACAATTAGCCTACGCAGTGGCCTCCATGGTATGCACTAGCCAGCGTCTTGGTGGGTGTGCTAGGTACCAACTGATAAGCCCAGCCTAGCACACGAGGGCAAAACGCTGGCAACCAGGAATGAGTTAGCCGGAAAATTTATAATGTCCAATAACGGACCATTTATATTGGTATTAGAATGGGTGCTTGTGAGCAATGTGGAGTGGAGCTGGGAAGAACCCTTACGGTACAGTGCGCTCAGTGCAAAAAGTGGTACCATAAGAAATGTGTGAACAACCTGAATAGATATAGTGTGTGGTCCTGTGAAAGTTGTAGTATAAGTGAGGGAGACAACAGTAAGAGGAAATCAGTAGGGTACACTATCCCATCCTTAGATAGTATCTTTTCTCTTCTAAAAGAACTAACCGAAGAAATTTGGCAAATGAAGGAAGACCAGAAGATAAGAGAGACTGATTTAGGGAACTCACTCGAACTATGTCATAAGAATTTGGATGATATGGCCCAGCTTATTTTGAAGCAACAAACTGATCTTGATAAGTGTTTTGATCACATAGAAAACCTGACTCAGGAAAACTACAATTTAAGGGAAAAAATAAAATCCCTAGAGTGCCAAGTGAATGATGCAGAAATGTACTCAAGAAGGAACACAGTTGAAATCCAGGGGTTCCTGATATCCAAAACAAAACTCTACTGGATGCAGTTAAGAAGATTGGATGGGCTTTGGACATAGAGGTGAAACAAGAGATGGTGGACGTGTGTCATCGCCTCCCAAGAGCCCCGCATCAAAAACACTGCGGAATTATAGTGAAGCTGGTTAGGTGAATGTACAAAGATCTGTTCATGGAAAGACGGGGAGTGAAGAGAAAGCTCTCCACCAAGCACGCAGGTCTTCCGAGCGACAGTGTCATCTACATCGATAATAATAATAATAATAATAATAATAATAATAATAATAATAATAATAATAATCGTATGCCCTGAGACAATATTAAATAATGTGAGCCTCCCCCTTATAACCATTTTGAAACTGGCCTTTGCGCCCTAGAATATCTGTGCCAAGTGACTACTCGACTAACAGTTTAAGATAACGTAGGCCGCGCGCGGTTTCTCCTAGCTCTGTTCGGTTGAGCATAACTGCGCATGCGCTGGCCTACTACCAGGCAAAACTTGTCCCCTGCTCGCTCGCCGACGCGAGACTCAGTTCGCTTCAGTCAGCCATGTCGAGCTGGTGTGTATTTGTGTCCGGCGTCATGAAGTGGTTGAGTACCAGGAAACCACCGTAATCTCTACGTTAACGGGGATTTTCCCCGTGTGAACCAGTTGGAGACCTCCTGCCTTTTCTTCTGATCATGTTTTTGGATTTATTTTTCGTCTGGATACTTCCCAACGAGGTCTGGATGCCGGTCGTGTGACTGTATTTCTTCGTCAACAATGTCAGGTTTTAATTCTTCTCATTTCTTCATCACCAAAGGTATGTACCAGTGTTTGAAATCATTTTAAACGTCGTCCTGAAGAGGATTTTGATATTTTCGAAGATTTCTGGAAAAATAATAATAATAATAATAATAATAAATATTTGGACTTCGTCGTTAAATTAATACCTATTTGTGTGTGTGGTATCGAAAATCTGAAAAACAGTTTCGGCAACTAATCACAGTATGGTGGAAGTTTCACCGTGAACTAAATTGGAATTATTAATTTAAAATTTAAAAAATTATTTTTGGCACTTTAAATTGTAACCTTCTTTGTAAACCAAGGTACAGTCTCCAAGGTACCGAGCCTTCCTTCTCCAGCTTTCTGTTTGCTTTCCTGTGTTTGTTTTCTAATTCGTTTGGTATGTTTTCTTCTCCCCTCCCCCTTCTGGGGTTTTGGGTGAATTAAAATTTTTCTCTAGCCTGTTTTCCTCCGTGTTTTTGGAGGCGTTGCTTTTGTTTTGGTGTTACCTTGGCAACGTTTTGGTGTGGGTTGTTGTCGGGTGAATAGTTGTCTGGCGTGTTGAGCCTGTGAGGATCTTGAATTATATATTTCGGGGTTGAGTGTATCGTTTTCTGTTTAAATTAATTAATTTATTTTCTCCTCTTTTAATTTTGTGTTACCATTTCCTTGCCCCGCGTGAGGAGGTATTTTTTTTTTTTTTTTTACGTAATATTCTGCTTGTCTTGGAAACTGTCCTTGGTGGAAACTAAACTTTTTCAAATTTGGTAATTACGAGAAGTGGCTTCGTTGAAGATCCATTTTATTGAATAATTGTTAACTGAGTTTTTTATTATTAACTAACTATCCGTGATCGATCACATTTAATTTCAAGGTAGTTTTAATGTAAGAAAGTCTATTGGTTTTCCGTTGTTTTCTGATCACATTTTATTAGGTACGGAGGTCATCCTTTCTTTCTTGTTGTTTTCATTAAATTTTCAAATTATCATCTGTTGAAGAGTATTTATTTTCAATTAATTGTCAATTAGTAATGAATTAATTTTCTTTTAAACCCTACCTGGGTATATTCTAATTTATTTTATTTATTGTTAATTTCCCTTTCCATTTTTCAACCTTACGTTTATTTCATTTACATTTTGGCCTTACGTTTTAAAATAAACTTAGGTTTTATCAACTTAATGACTTGGTTTGTTTCTTACTATTTGCCCTTCCATTAAATTTTTTAACTTCATGTAAATGCTGGTTTTCATTCGCCACGTTCGGTGGAGCACTGCCACCGTTTTTCTTGTGCATTAAGTTCCACGGCCTTTAGTCGTCTTCCTCCGCTGTTTCCGGTAAGTTTTTCTATGGTTTCTTGTTTTTATTGTGATTGTACCTTGTTGTCCTTCTTCTTGTGCCCTTCATTCTCCCGCGTGTTCGCTATTACTCCCGTTCTGGGGCGGACACGCTAGCAACCTTCTCACCAGGGTCTCTATCTATCTCTCTCTCTTCCTCTCTCTTCTACTCTTACCCTGGTGAGTAAGGTTATTCACCTCATCATCCCTAGGTGGTACCGGGGTCCTAGAGGGTGGTGAGCGGTGAGAGCCCTCAGCTACCGTTTGCAGACATTTTAATTTGACGCCACCTGGCTGTCTGCTCGTCAATTTCGACGTTCCGTTTTACTCTAGGTCCGCTAGATGGCAGACAGAGTAAACCGGATCTCTCTTGGGCGTCTATGGCTGAGATTTAATTAATTTTGTCGGGTAAATACCAAATGTATCACCAGAGATCTTTTACATGCCGACATCGTACGACATGGAGTGTCGAATGGACTTTTTTCCGCCCTTCAAAAATCCTACTACCTCTACCAGGTTTGAACCCGCTATCTTGGGATCCGGAGGCCGACACTCTACCATGGACCCACAGAGGCAGCTTATCTACATCGATGAGAGTCTGACACTGCAGAGAAGAAAACTACTAGCCTAGGCTCGAGTCATCCGCAGAGAGTAGGACTACACGTATATATGGGTAAGAAATTGAGTCATTAAAATGCGTAAAACTCCGGGTTGCAAAGTAGTTGTTATTAACAACCAGGATGATAATGGACGACACTGGGTATAATATTTATTATCAAAATGTGCGTGGGTTAAAAACAAAACTTGATGAACCGAGTCAGAACATTCAGGCCGATGAATACCAATTCGTGGCCCTAAAGGTGACTTGGCTGGACTCTACAGTGTTCGATAGTGAGGTCTGTAGTGAGTAGTACAGTGTGTACTGGGCTGACCGTAGCACTAAGAGGGGCGGCGATGTGCTCACTGCGGTCAGGAGAGGATTAACTGTGCTCAAGACAAAACAGGTCACAAATAGTTTTCAGGGGCTCTTGTTGAAAGTTGTCATTCAAGGAAAGGTATGGTATTTCGGTAATGTGTATGTACCACCTTCCTCAAAATCAGCTGTCTACAGTGAAATATTTGGATGGCTAGAATCTCAATGTGAGCTATACAACAGTAATGTCGTCATGGTCCGTGATTTCAACATACCATCAATTAGTAACATGAACAATGATTTAAACACAAATACGCATAGTCAGCAATTAAGAAATTTTATTAATCTTCATAATCTGTTCTTATGTAATTCAGTTCCAAATTGTAACAGAAAAACTTTAGACTTAGTAATGACTAATCAAAATATTTAAAATATTTAATGCAGAAGGAGCACAGACCCGTTACTACCAGAGGATGTACACCACCCAGCCTTAGAAATAGAGCTACGAATTACATTGCATTGGACTAAACCTAACACTACCCCCCCAGACTTGATATAATTTTTTTTAAATTCGAACTACGAACGACTGTTCATGAGGCTTAGAGACACGAATTAGAACTCTCTCTATGATTGCACTGAAGTTGATGCTGCAGTAGATTGTTTTTACGGCAACTTTTATTCAGCTATAAACGGATCGGGTTCCCACAAAAACAGGTAACGGCAAACCATACCCCACTTGGTTTACAGATAGCATAATTCAAAAATTGAAAGAAAAAGAATATTACAGAAAGCAGAAGCACATTACGGAATATTATGATAGTAAATATAAAAGTCTGAGAGCTCAAATTAAATTTGAAATTAAGTCCACATACAGAAGATACATTGAGACAATGGAACAAGGTATCAACAATGATGCTAGACCTCTCTGGGCATACATTAAAAATAGGAGAAAGAATAATAGGGATTGTGACACTTACAAATATGAAAATAACCTACTAGATACTAAGGATGAAATTGTAGAAGGTTTTGCGGGCTACTTCCAATCAGTATATTCCCCATGTAAGGCACAATATCGCATACCTAACACTCCATCTTTCACTAACAATACATTGCATATTAAAAACTTTGCTCTAGAAGAGGTTGAAGTAGCACTTAAAAAGTTGAAACCTAAAGCATCTGTAGGGCCAGACCTAGTACCATCGTATGTGATAAAAGGTTATTCTGATGTTCTTAAGCATCCATTTCTATTTATTTATAATTTAATTATTAAAACATTCATATTTCCATCTGTCTGGAAGTTATCATGAGTGTACCCCATACTTAAATCAGGCGATCCCACACTAATAAACAACTACCGGCCTATTTCTATTTTATCCGCGATAGCATAAGTTTACAAATTTATGTTATGTAATCGACTAACAACATATTTCAGACCTCTTATATAAGACAAACAACATGGTTTCCTTTCATGACGTTCCACAGTCACAAACCTGGTTAACTTCACTCAGTGAGTGTCCACAGAACTTGACACGGGTGGACAAATGGACGTAGTATTCACATATTTCGCAAAAGCATTCGATAAAATTAATCACGATGCCCTACTAAGTAATTTAAACCTGTTCGGTTTTTGAAACAACTGTTGCATTTTTTCTGTACCTATCTGGGTGATAGGAAGCAGTTCGTATTTTTCTAGAGACATTCTTCTCGGGAATACCCTGTAAATTCAGGAATAATTCTGGGGTCAAATTTAGGTCCTCTAGTATTTTCGCGTTCATCAATGACTTGCCTGAACAAATGAAATGTTCCACCTGTCTGCTATACGCTGACGATTGCAAGGTGTTCGAAGCCATTGAAAACGTAGACAACTGTAAACAGCTTCAGGTAGACTTGAAATGTGTATTGAAGTGGGTGACTGAAAATAAACTGTACTTAAATGTAGAGAAATGTGTATCGATGTCGTTCACCAGAAGGAAAACTCCCATCCACTACAGTTACAAGCTAGGTGACAGTGATTTACACGATTGGTTTGCGAGATGAAGGACCTCAGGGTTTTATTCAACCACGAGCTTACATTCAATTTGCATATATTGAAAGTGGTAGCTGAGTCGTACAAGTCCCTAGGATTAATTATCAGGAATATAAAACCCTTCAAAAACACACAAACTTGCATTCTTCTGTTCAGTACCATAGTAAGACCAAAAATAGAATATGCCAGGATCGTCTGAAGCCCTAGGTGTCAATCATATGTCTATCAGATTGAAAAATCACAAAATAAGATTTTAAAAATACTTACAATATAAAAAACTGGCTGCTATCCCCGTATGGGACCCTACAGTGATATCCTTTTAAATTTTGGAGTGAAGATTTTAGAAATTCGCAGATGGAAGGATGCAATAAAATTTCTTTTTAATGTTGTAAACTATGCTGTTGATAATCCTGAATTACTGTCTCTCCTAAATTTCCATGTACCTCACTTCAATTCCAGAAATAACATAAAATTTTAAAATGAAAATACCAGGACGTGTGCCCTTGATAACTCACGGGTAAACAGGCTCTGTAGTATCTTCAACAGTGCCATTCAGAAAAATAATGGCCTTGGCTTCAGTCTGCCATTGCGTGAGTTTGTAACTGAACTTCATCGCGCAATTGTACGAAGTCCTAAAAATAGGGGTAATTGTAAGGTGAAGTTCTATAATACTATGCTTGTACGTGTATTGCTTCATTTATTTTGTTATTTTACTTTGTTGTGTGTTGTTCCACCATATTAACATAAGGTTCTTTAGTTTTAAGAAAAATACTCTGATAAATAAATAAATATATAAATAAATAAATAAATAAATAAATAAATAAATACGTATCTTTTTTGAATCACTTTAAACACAGATAATTTTGGTCTTCTTATAACGATTCAGGGCATTGTTCTGTCATTCACATCCAGTCTCCATGCTAATTTCTGTAGCACGATAAAATATTTTTGTCAAGGCATTCCTCCTTCCACCACTGAAACAACTGAGCATTCTCGTAAGTCGGTAGTTCATATCTAACTACGATAATGGCAGTAACATTAAGAAACAACTAGCTGGTACACAAATTAGCTAGTTTTCAAAGGCAAAACAGGAAGCATTAATCAGACACCCCCAAACAACATCATCAAAATAAACAAGGAAGAAACTTACCTCAAGTAATAAAGGGGTGTCACATCAAAACCCGTGGAAAGTCAAATCGTACCCGGTACCAATTAATTAAAGGAAGAACAAGATATTCTTTGAAAATTTAAATAAATAGGATTTATTTAGTAAATGAAATTTTTTTAATATTAGGAGGGAAAACCATCAACGCAGGAAAAATTAACAAAGTAAAGATTAAATTTAATTAACATACCAAGGAAAAATGTAATTTAAAATATATCATGGTCGACCAACACAAAAGAGAATAAATTATTTCATAACACAAATTAGGCCTCAACATACCAGTGACAAGGTGAAGTAAATAATAACATCTGTTCACAATTAACCATAAAAAGAAACTTTTCGAACCACAGAGTTCTCACCAAGGGAAAAGATTATGGACAGTCCAGATAATTTTAATATTAGGAGGGAAAACCATCAACGCAGGAAAAATTAACAAAGTAAAGATTAAATTTAATTAACATACCAAGGAAAAATGTAATTTAAAATATATCATGGTTGACCAACACAAAAGAGAATAAATTATTTCATAACACAAATTAGGCTTCAACATACCAGTGACAAGGTGAAGTAAATAATAACATCTGTTCACAATTAACCATAGAAAGAAACTTTTCGAACCACAGAGTTCTCACCAAGGGAAAAGATTATGGACATAACGACACTTCATACTGGTAGTAAATAATAACCGGAAATTAAAAATAAAATTGCCCCAATGCGAGCACCAAGTTTCATAAAGGTAAGGGAAAATCAAACAGTAATAATAATCATTACTTCAAGACGGAACAGTCAGAGAAATCAATCAACATTATCCATACCAGAAGAATATTTTCTTTTTTTTATTAAAACAATCCCAAAACAAGACCCGTTGTCATAGTATCACACCAACGCCAAGTGTCAAGCATGGCAAAAAGGTAACCATGGAAACCGAAGCCCGAGCAAAACAGGGGAAAAAGATTGCACGAAAAGAACCAAGAATAAATAAAGGAAAATGAAAAACCAGACAGAGAAAGATAAAATAAAATTTCTGTCCACTTGGTTAGAACTCAAAAGGTTTAAAACTGATCCCACTTGGGCTAATTTGATAAAGTTAAATAATTTTTGACTTTACAAGGTCTTCAAAAATTCTCTACATGAGAAATTAGATATTCTAACTTCACCCCAGAATCATTTATAGAATATTTTACCAACAACCCGAAATGTTATATTATAAGATAATAATACAGTTTTTTCTTGACAAGCCGAGATCGTTTCTTTTAAAGTAATTTAGAGCCCCATTCACCACATAACAGATACTCAAATTGATCGAAGCTGAAGAAAATAAATTCCACTGCATTGAGATGACACGATAACGCCATTTTGATACTCACATTCTTGATGAAGAGACCAAGCCAAAAATTAAAATAAACATACAGACTAGTGCTGTTCCCACGTTGTTAAAAAGAAAAAATTAAAACATAATGAGGACAAGAAGAGAAGCCCTCTTACAGTTTTCTTCATGTAACGTCCATGTCGGCAGGCGGAACCCACTCACACCAGAAAGACACCAAACGCAAATCCATCTCAGTCCATGATCCACTCAATAATCGCCGCTCTTACATACTACAAGAATCGGCGAGGAACTTCATTCGTAAGAGAGAGCTCTAATTGGTCAAGGGGCGGAGCATCGTAGTTCAAACGTTCGGAGTAAAGTTCAGCACATACTAGGTCCATTACTCCCCTTAGTTTCAATGAAGATTAATGAGCGCAATGCTCAAAGCACATGTGTTTTAAATAAAACTTGAAGTAGTAAGAAACAGAATAGAAGATAATACCAAGAAGGTAGAGTTAATATGACACAAATTTCCATGCCGTTTAGGCCACATCTAAAACTTTGGGAGGAGAAGAAATAAATAAATAATGACACCTTGGTGTCAGGAACATGTAGCCATTCTGGACAATACCTTTTTACAGATAAAAATATAGTTCCACCACAGTTTTTTCCATGAATGAAGCCTGGTTCCCCCACAGTATTTTGCACAGATGAAGCATGGATTCACCACATGTGTTTCACAAATGAACCATGTTTCCATCACAGTATTTTTCACAGTTGAAGCATGGTTCCTCCACAGAGTTTTCCATGAGTGAAGTATTGTTCTGCCACAGTGTCTTTCACATATTAAACATGGTTCTACCACAGTGTTTTTTACATACGAAGCATGGTTGTACCATATTGCTTTTCACAAATGAAGCATTGTTCTACCATAGTGTTTTTCACATATGAAGCATGGTTGTACCATATTGCTTTTTAGAAATGAAGCATGGTTCTACCACTGTTTTTCAAATGTAAAACATGGTTCTACCACATTATTTTTCAAATATGAAGCGTAATTAGACCATAGTGTTTTTCACAAATGAAGCATTGCTCTGCCATAGTGTTTTTCACACATGAAGCATGGTTTAACCACAGTGGTTTTCACATATGAAGCTGGTACCACCATATTGTTTCCCACAAATGAAGCATGGTTTTACTGCAATATTTTTCACATATGAAGCACGGTTCCACCATGATGTTTTCAACAGATGAAGTACAGTTCCACCATGGAGTTTTTCACAAATAAAGCATGGTTCCACCACAGTGTTTTCCACAGTATGCAGTATGCAGTATGCAGTATGGTTTTATCTCAGCATTTTCCACATGTGCATCATTGTTCTACAACAGTGTTTTTTGCATATGAAGCATTATGGTTCCATCACAGAGCTTTTCACAAATGAAGCATGGTTTCACCGCAGTGTTTTCCACAGGTGAGAGGATCGTTCCATGCAGTATTTTTCACATATGAAGCATGTTGATGAAGTGAGGAAAATTAGTCATATGAGTATGTTCTAAATGGTCGAGTTAGATTTCGGTCATAATGCCAAACAAATTCCAAGAAGCTTCAACAATAGCATAGTGTAGATGGTTTTCTTAATCTAAATCAGTAGAGACTATATCAAAGTTGACATTGTAAAGAGTGTTCATAAAAATATTTTAGATTTTATATGTCATATTATTGTTTATGTGTGTTATGTTTAAATTTTTAAGTCACTTTGCATACATAGCGGAAGACGGTACTACTTGTTATGAGATAGGATAAGATTTTATGTACAGTGTTATGTAGTGATGATTAGGTGGATTCCTAATTTAAAGCCTTTCCCTACCAATTCCTTAACATGTTTAGCGAAGAGATGTGAGAATGGAAGAAGTTTCACTTAAATACCAGGGTGCTTTAACTCTTAGTTCACACCAGAATATAAATTATACTGGTCCAAATATTCAGTACTTTACTGCCGTTTATACTTTAAACTGTCATATTGTATACTAGAACTTATTTTGATTTACTTGGGCCATCTTCAGCTGGAAAATGCAAATATTTACAAAATGTTGAGTGACACGTGAGTAAATATAGTGATGTGAATTTGGATGCTTACGAAATTTTGGCATTAGATTGGCATGTTAAAATATTAACATACAATAAAAATTACAAAGAGACAAAATATATGTAAATGAGTATAGAAAAATAAATCTCAAGGATATCTTTTGTTATTGAATGTATCTTGAAGTTTCATGCACTTCATCAGACTGTATGTATTTTAGCAGTTTTTATGGAAATAATACTTGTGATACGAGGGGGGATCAAATGTAAATGGTATTTTATTTTTTATTTAAATTTGTTTCTTGAAAAACACAATTCAATTACAATTTATTTTTCCACATAGTTTCCTGCTTTGGAAATGCATTTGTACCAGCATATGGGCAGGTTTTTGATGCCCTAATCATAAAAAGAATAGGCTTGTGTCACCAGCCAGTTGCTCACGAAGTCTTCCATACTCTTGTCATCTCCGAATCGTTGCCCACCAAGAGCTTCTTTAAGTGGTCCGAACAAGTGGAAATCACAGGGCGATAAGCCCGGGCTATAAGAAGGATGATCAAGTGTAGTTCAGTTCACTTCCTGTAGCTTGGAGACAGTTTGAGCTGCAGTATGGGTCACGGATTGCCGTGAAGGAGGATGACCTGTCGAATTGGTTGGTCTTGTCTTTTGTGGCAACATGCAACCCTCACCTTATTGAACAGCTCACAGTAGTAAGCAGCATTGGTTGTGCATCGCTTGTGCATCGCTTGTGCAAAAAAATCAATCAGCAAATTGCCTTGCTGATCAAAACAATGTTTGCAAGATCCTTGCTAGCTGACAGTCGAGTATTGGCTTTCACTTGTGCTGTCTCCCCTTTCCTCCGCCACTCCTTAGTGGCTTGTTTGTATTCAGGAGTGTAGTGATGGACCCATGTTTCGTTGCTGGTTATGATCCGACTCAAAAATGCATCATCTTCTTCTGCAAACCTTCCAAACATCTCAACTTCAGATTTTCAGTTAAAAGGCGAGATACCCATCTGGAACACACTTTACGGAACTGTAGGTCATCTGTGATGATTGCTTGACAGTTCCCATAATTTTGATACTGACTTGTTCTGCAATTTCTGATACTCTCGCCCGTCGATCGTCGTCAGTAATATCTTTAACCGCACGAATGTTTTGGTCTCCTGGCCTGAGGATGGCAATCATGTTGCTGATTTTCCACACGTTCTCGCCCTTCCTTGAACTTTTTACGCCAGACAAAACACACGCGTCCTTGACAGTGTTTGATCACCGATCTGTGCAGTCAAACTCTCGCAAATTTCCATCGCTGTAACTCCTGTACTGGTAAGAAATTTTATAATTGTGCATTGCACAGTGGAGGGTGCAGCTGTTGCACTGACATCACGAGCATTACTGACAAAATGGCGGGAAATATCTAACAGCACAATCGCCCCTCTCCTAACGGTCCCGCCTAAGCCAAGCCGAAGCACGGAGCCAGTCCTGCCAACTGTTGATGTTCAAGAACAAATGACAAATGACAAATTTAAGGCTAAAGATTGCCAGCCAAGGCCGAAACTAGTCCCTAGTTTAGTGATGTAATTAAAAATATATTGCACATTACAGTATAGTATTGAAAAGGTGGACCATTATGACATTAATTTAATAATTATTATTGTGATCACAATTCAATATAGATCAAAACCATGAAGTTTATATCCTATGACACTGTAGTTCCATTGTTCAATACAAAGCAGTATCATCTGACAATTCCCTGTGTATTATTGTGATCACAATTCAATATAGATCAAAACCATGAAGTTTATATCCTATGACACTGTAGTTCCATTGTTCAATACAAAGCAGTATCATCTGACAATTCCCTGTGTATAATGATCATGGTGTATGGCCTGGCATCGTGCAGATATTTTCAGTTTATGCCCATGGGCAACCTTCACATCTGTGAGGATAGGGTCCTACCTATGATGAAACCTAATACAGTATTGAAGTAGGCACAAACACCCAGTCCTCGAGCCAGAGCATTTAATTAATGAAGGTTAAAATGCCAATATCCCTATCCATCTGGAATTATAATATAGACCCCTTACTAAAGGCTAGCATGCTAGACATTTAGCCACATAGCTGGGCATTGTCTGCAAAGGCAACAGTTGTTTCTTACCATACTATTCTAATCCTTGTGTTCAAGATTGACAGTTGTGTTTTGTCTTTCCGCATGTCTTTACCCAGGCATAATCAAAGCATGGTGGAGGGTGCTACTTTAGATATTGTTGGGAATGTTCATAAAGGTGGCTTTTATGATGATAGTGAGGGAATTTGCAATGAATCTCACAGTTGTTCCATTCCTGCAAAATACATTTTTAAACTGTTTTCCTTCCATGGTTGTTCAGTAACTTTGTAAATACTGTATTTGTATTGCCAAAATATCCAGAAAACCCAGCATGGACATGCATAACTTGGCATTGAAAATGTTAATGGACCTAAAAATAAATTCTGTAATGAAACAAGAATATATTTATTATTTCTGACTCAGTTTTGCCAACATCATAGTATCATATTCTCCTAAGATTGATCTGAATTTAGCATAGAGAAAGAAATGTGGACAATTAGAAGATGTGATGGCTATGCCAAGAGAAGGTTTAGAAGGAAACCATAAATTTGTAGTAACTAAATTAAGAATTTGTTAAATAGTGGAATTAAAAGAGAGAAGGGATAGAAAGAGAAAGGTATGGAAATTAAATGAAATGGGAGCACAAGAGAAGTTCCAAGAAGAACTGAACAAACAAATTCCTAAAGGAGAGGTTGTCAGTGTTGAAGAGGAAGGAGACAAATTCAAACAAGGAATGATGAAATGTGCAGAAGATACATGTGTTAGATTATCAGGGAAAAGGAGGAAAAAGAGACACCCTGGATGAATAACAAAGTAAGGGATGCAGTGAAAGAAAAACTAAAAGTTATGGTGAGAAGGCAAAAGTATCATGAAGCAAAGAAAGCATGTCAGAAGATTATACAGGAAGAGAAACACATGTGCTGGGAAAACTTCACAGAAACCTTGTGAGAGGATGTTAAAGGCAGTAAGAAAGTGTTGTATTGATTGGTTAAAAGCAAACAGGAGAGAAGATACAGAATTTGTAAGGTCAGATACAGAACAGATTTTTACACAGAGGGAATATATTCTCCAGTGATGGGAGGAGTATTTTCCTAAATTACATAATAACAAATTGAAAAACTGGAGGAAGAGGAGGAACATAAAGAAGAAATGGTAGAAGAAAACCAAAATGAAGATATAACAGTGTTGGAATTAGAAGGAGGTACTGTATAAGGAAGATGAAAATTGACAAAGGTGTTAAAGGCAGGAGGACCAGTAAAATTGGATATATAGATTACTTTGAGTGATTTTGAAGAAAAAGATGATTGGAAGAAGGGTCTGATAATCCCAGTATTAACAATTGTAGGGGGATCACCCTAATTTCACATGTAACGAAGATCTTTGAGAGTGTTATAGAGGAAAGACTGAGGATGAAAGTAGAAATGGAAATGGAGGCAGAAGAATATTTAGAAGGGATAGATCAATTTTGAATGTAACTTTCTATTAAGGAAGATGATGGAGAAAAGAGGTGAGTTCAGGAATGATTTATTGATGGCATTTATAGATACTGAGAAGGCATATGTCAGTGTACCAAGGCAAGTGGTCTGGGATGCATTGAGAAAAAGAATGTAGCCAGAGCAGAAATACAGATGACAAAAGCCTGTATGAAAATTCATGAATAGTGTGAAGACTAAGATAGGACAAAGAAACCAGTTCAATGTGGAAACAGGGCTTTGATAGAGAAGTGTCTTGTCCACTCTAATCTTCATTACAGTCATGGATAAAATCCATCAGAGTGTACAACAAAAAATGGGAAGCAAAGGGAAGAAGGTCTTACACTTTGCAGATGACATTGTAATATGGGGGAAGTACAAGAACAAGTTACTCTATGGAATCTGGAGATAGAGGAATATGGAATGAAAATAAGTGTTGAGAAGAATAAGACAGTAGTGATGACAAGAGGTTAGAGGAATATGGAATGAAAATAAGTGTAGAGAAGTTTTTTTTTTTTTTTTGCTAGGGGCTTTACGTCGCACCGACACAGATGGGTCTTATGGCGACGATGTAGAGAAGTATAACACAGTAGTGATGACAAGAGGTAATAGAGAAGGATAGGGGAATATTGAAGTAAATGGAAAGACCATTAGAAGTTGTGAAAATCTTCATGTATTTGGGGATTATACTTGCAGAAGAGGGGGAAATAAATGAAGAAATTGGAAGAGAATCTAACAAGCCAATGTGTGAGAGGTACTGGGTATAGTGTGGAACCAGGACTTCCCAGCGAAATGGAAAAAAATTCTGTATTTAATATATTACACACCTATTTTGACATATGTAGTGAGCACTGGGACAACAAGAAGACATGATGATAGTGGAATTGAAGCAGTGGAGATGAAATTCCTTAGAGAAATATTTGGGAAGGCACAAATTGATAAAATCAGAAGAACTGGATTCCATAAACTGCAAGACAAGATAGAGACAAGTTAGCTGAATTGGTATGGACGCATATGGGAATGGAAGAGGATAGAGTTCCAAAGTGAGTACTTATGGAGAAAATAATAGGAGGAAGACAACAGGGAAAGGGATGGCCAGATAGGGTGAAGGTGAGTGTAGAGAAGAGAGGAATAAAAGGAAAAGAAATATCGGAGGAGGGAAGGGAGTGGTGGAGAGATATAAAACTGTGGAAAAGGTTCTTGATTCCCAACCCAACCCAGAAGATTGGAAATGGGAAATGCAGACGAATGTGTTTACTACATTGAGATTTTTTTACAATTTGTTTTATGTCACACCAACACACAGAAGTCTTATGGCAACGACATGATAGGAAAAAAGCTATGAGTGGGAAGGTAGCAACCTTTGTCTTAATTAAGTTACACCAAGCTCGATAGCTGCAGTCGCTTAATTGCGGCCAGTATCCAGTTATCGAGAGATCATGGGTTCGAACCCCACTGTCGGCAGCCTTGAAGATGGTTTTCCGTGGTTTCCCATTTTCACACCAGGCAAATGCTGGGGCTGTACCTTAATTAAGGCCACGGTCAATTCCTTCCCACTCCTAGCCTTTCCCTGTCCCATCGTCGCCATAAGACCTATCTGTGTCGGTGCGACGTAAAGCAAATAACAAAAAAAATTAAGTTACACACCGAGCTCGATAGCTGCAGTCGCTTAAGTGTGGCCAGTATCCAGTATTCGGGAGATAGTGGGTTCGAACCCCACTGTCAGCAGCCCTGAAGATGGTTTTCCGTGGTTTCCCATTTTCACACCAGGTAAATCCTGGACCTCTACCTTCATTAAGGCCACGGCCGCTTCCTTCCCACTCCTAGTCCCTTCCTGTCCCATCATTGCCATAAGACCTATCTGTGTCGGTATGACATAACGCAACTTGCAAAAAAAAAAAAAAAAATTAAGTTACAGCCCCAGGATTTGCCTAGTATAAAAATGGGAAACCATGCAAAACCATCCTCAGGGCTGCTGACAGTGGGGGTTCAAACCCATTATCTGCCAAATGCAAGCACACAGTAGCATGAACCTAACCGCACAGCCAACTTACTTAATACATTAAGAGTTGATTGGAACTGCTTTCCCTTCATCTGGGCTACAAGCAGAGTAGAAGCTCAATACCCTCAACTCTTCAGCTTATATCATCTTAATGTACCATTTCTTTCTGCATCTCAGGCGAGAAGGTAACAAACAGATTTCTCCATTATACCAGTAAAAACCGAGCCCGATAGCTGCAGTACTTAAGTACAGCCAGTGTCCCATACTCCGGAGGTAGTGGGTTTGAACCCCACTGTTGGCAGCCCTGAAGGTGGTTTTCCATGGTTTCCAATTTCCACACCAGGCAAATGCTGGGGCTGTATGTTAATTAAGTCCATGGACGCTTCCTTCCCACTCCTAGCCCTTTACTGTCCAATTGTTGGCCTAAGACCTATCTGTGTCAGTGCGACATAAAGCAATTTGTAAAAAAAAAGATCGTATACCGGCAAAATGCTCAAAGAAATAGTGACTGGACATGCTGATACTACTGATTCTGTCCTCTACATTAAATATTCAAAAATTTTGGTCTGTTTGTGACACCCTTTGGAACAAAACTAAAAATTTAAAAGAAGTTGTTATTGGATTTAGAAAATCACTATATACATTGTACTCAGGCTTTAGATGCTCAACTTGATTTATCTACAAGCACCAAAATATCAAGTCTGTTGTTGACAGATTGCTGCGGAATTGTGAATGTACGACCTATTAATCAGTCCAGTGTTTGTCAGATTATAGTATCATCTGCCATATTAGCATTATTGCCTTCAAGGTCAGCCTGAAGAGAATAAGTCTGTCTACAAAGCGGCTGACTCTTATAAAAATTCATATGGTCTTGAGGATATTCAACTTAATTGGTTCAAGAGGTAATAAGAGCAAGTATTTTGTTTCCTTCTGTAAATTCTTCTGCATCCCCACAAACATAATTTGATCTTTGAAATTGTACCGGGCGGTACACCTCTACAACGCAAGTTCAAATCTTGCGCCAATTGAAACTTCTCTACAGGAGAAACCCTGAACTTTAACAACTGAATCAACTCTGTGGTTTATCAGAAGATGTCTCTGAGTGTTTTTGATTTGCTTTTGTTTTTTCATTGATCAAGAAGTGTGGACATTCTCTAACAGATGTCTCTACCAAAAACTATGATAACGCACTCTGGTGTAAAGGAATGAACCTTCTTGGAGAAATGTTGTATTCATAAGTTTTGTCTTTACTAAATTTGTTCTGTGGTTTGTGGGTTGGCAACATTAATCCTTTCTTTCCGCCTGTTTTGAATTTAGCCAATCAGTAATTTCTGTAATTAATTTTCCTCCAATCATAGCTTTCTTCTTCTTCTTCTTCTTCTTCTTCTTCGTTTTCTTCTTCGAATTCCCATGTGTAACACTTAGTCAACCAATAAAAATTGAGTGGGTGTGTCTACTCATTCCTAAAAGGTCTCGAATTTTCCATGAGGGTATAAAACTGCTGATTTTCTTGTCTCCGGGCCACTCGTATAACATCTAATTCAGTGTGTGAATATGTAGCAGGGGCGGGAAGCGCCTCTTTCTTCGGGCAACAGATCTCCAACAAGGTAATGGCCATTTACCATCTTTTCTTGCTAGCTCAGCAGTTTAACTCCCGGGGAAGGTTCAATAGCTTTAATATGTAACCTATATCTTTAATAATGTAAGCCTTTTCAATCCTTGTAAAAAAACTTCACATAACTTGAACTGTAATTTGGGGATAGATAGTGCTTTACCATCTCGAGCTCCCCTTCATTTGAAATTGAGGTGACTACGTTTTCATAACCGTTTCTTCTCTTCCTTAATGTATTAAAGTTTTCTCACACGAGTCACCTCCCTAGCTTGGGATTAGCCCCTGTGTATCAGCCTAGCACCACTTAGGTTTTAAAATGTGTATTTAGGAATGCAAGTTCATGCCTCCAGTCCTTTCTGTACTTTGGGCCAGTAACTTAACCTGATGTTTTTTTTTTTTTTTTCTTCATGCGAAGGCCCTGTATGTTGGGTACATGATACCCCTGTTTCTTTGTAAGTGTGCCTTGAGGGCAGTTAGAAGTAGAGTTTCTTGTGGCCTTTGATAGGCTTGTAAGATTGAGAGCGGGTCAGCTCTTTCTGGTATTTTGCAAGGTGCCTCACGGAGGCGTGACATTTTGATTGCTGGGAGCTAGGGCTCCATGTAATTAGGGGCATTCTGCCCTTTGGTATTTTGTGGTTGTGAGCTGAGAGCTCAAGGATTGACGAATTTGGGCTCGTAGCCCAGAAATTGTAAAGACCCCTGAACTTGGGGTTTCCTTGTAAAACTACTCTGGTTCCTGATTTTGTTATTTTCCCTAGTGGAAACTGGTTAAATTTTTCTCTAATCTGGGACTTCTCAATCGTGTACCTGATTTAACTTGTTGTTATTTGTTGTACGCTCAAAAATTCTATGTCACCATTATTTAGTTTTGAAAATATAACCTTTATTGAAATTTTAATTCATCTTTCGAACTTGTAGTTAGACCCATTCCAGCCCGCACCTTCTTTCACCTCTGCTGTTCCACAGATACCTCAGAACAGAAATCATCAGTCTACCTATTGTGAAACAACTCATATTCAAAATATTAACCTTTGAAGGACATCCTCTTAGTAAACATTGATCGTTCTCATTTTATTATCAAAAGATGTGAGGTGATAACTGAATTCCAAATTAATACTCACTGTCTTCAAACCCTGTTATGTACCGAGCTCGATAGCTGAAGTCGCTTAAGTGCGGCCAGTATCTAGTATTCAGGAGATAGTAGGTTCGAACCCCACTGTCGGCAGCCCTGAAAATGGTTTTCCTTAATTAACGCCACGGCCGCTTCCTTCCTACTCCTAGCCCTTTCCTGTCCCATCGTCGCTGCAAGACCTATCTGTGTCGGTGTGACATAAAACAACTAGCAAAAAAAAAAACCTGTTATCATAATTTTTTAACTTTTTTCTCCTATTATAATTATATTCTTTGTTGTAAGGCAATCTGACAAGTAGAGGTAGACTGTTAAATAAATATTATTAGATTGATAGGACACATGAGACCTAAGGAAGTTCTACACGTGGTTTTCTAATACTGCCTATAGGGTAACAATGATTGGGGAAGACAAAAAGCAGGTCATGATGAACAGATTATAGTAAATGTAATGTACAGTGGTTACCTGAAAAAGGAGTAGGGTAGTACAGGATAGGATGGCATGGAAAGTTGTATAATACCTGTCATTGGACTAATGACCTTAACACAGAGTAATGGTGATATTATTATTATTGAAAACATCTGAACTTTTGGGACATTTTCAGTTGTAGTATTACCAGCATTTCATCCCACTGTGTGTTTGCCAGTTGGATTGTCACACATTTTCATGATGCTGGTGGCTAGTGTGCTGCTGAGACACCACCACAAGCTTCCTGTGTATTAGAATACTGTGGTGGTGCACTATGGGAAGTATGTACCTCCACTTGTATAAATGCCTGCATTTGGTTTTTATATCAAACTTCAAGTTCCGAGAAGGAAACCATTTTCTATTCAAAAAGCAGCAGCCAGATTTGTTAGGTGACATTCCTCAAGGGTTGTGGGTTGGGATGCGACTGGAGGAAAGTACCCTGTGTTCTCTCTTACTGTCAGTGACAAGGTAGCATAATTAGAGTGTGTGTGTCTGCTGTTCCAGAATTTCATTTGTGAACTTTTTGTAGGCACTTCACTTTCTCATTTGGATTTGCCAAACCTGGCTGACACTGGGAAAATCTAGTACCGGTATTCTAATATAATCAATCTGAAACAAGTAAATTTATTAATTACAAAGAGGGAGGAGAAAGCAGAGTTTTAATGTGATGAAGACTGAAGAACCCACTGCAACAACGTTTCCTGTAAGAGAACTGTGCAAAATTTGTTTGTGAACAGTGAAATGGTATAAAACTGTGTACAGAATAAACAAAGAGATTTTAATTCATATCTACAGGCTACTGATCAGTTCACTGTTCAAGATTTGGAAAATCTGTTCTACTTTCAGTGCATCTGGCATTCTGAACATTTCATGTAAGGAAGAGGTTCAAGTGATATGCTTGAATGTTCTCTTCGGTTCCTGTATGCTTCCTGTGATTAATGCTTGATGAAAATTGTTAGAAAATGAGCTCTAACATGGAAATGATGTATTTGTCGACCGATGTCCATATATCATATTTTCTACTTTTGCATATGAAGAATGTATACCAAAGGTTTGGTGGTACCTTATTGGTAGATACAATGCTACATTTACCAGGTGTAGGAGGTGCTAAGTTATGGGATATTTGTTAAGAATTTTAGGGTATAAATTTATAAGTGTAAGTATGTTTTTGTGTTTAAGTCTGCATAAATATCTAGTAAATCAGGTTATCCATGAAGGAACATACACATATAACTATTTCGTTACGAAACACCATGAACGCTTTGGGTGAAACCAATCCCCCATGTGACCATTTGTCTTATCAAAATGCTCGCGCCTGCTGTGGGGTAAAATTCAGACTCTCAGGATTCATACATTCTGAATGTGGTCCCCGATACTGAAATGGTTTGCCTCTTACCATATATTGGGCGATGTAAAGAATGTTTTCAGTGCAGATAATGTCCCCATGATTTTGTTCTAAAAATTTTAACCTAATTTGATAGGTGACCTCATGCAAAAACTTGATCTCTGAGTACATAATTTTAACTAATTTAGTTCTATTCATACCTTCAGAACATTGAAATGGAAAAATTTAATCTTCCAGGATTTGGTTTCCCTTGAATGTAAATTTGTCTGGTTCATTCTCATAAATTCTTTCTATTGTTGAGGGTTGCATTATTTTCATAACGATCATCCCATTGTTTTGGTGAGATGATGAGATTAGATAAGATTGGATGCACGTTACTGTATCTCTTGTCATTTGGTCTGTGATTGTCTTTATGCTCTGTGAAGTTGAAATCATTGTTTGAGAGTGAAACAGCCAGGTGATATCTTATTGAGTCTTGGCATGGTGTCTGTGTTTACGAGAGAACCTATTGATGGTTTTATGTCTGTCATTAATGATAGTTTTACTGAAGATGTTGCAAAACTTTCCTATCACTGCATGACCTCCTCCTTCTTTCTACTGAATGAGGAATATTATGAAGAGAGAGATGGTGTGGCCATGGGAAGCCCTCTGTCTCTTGTTGTGGCTAATTTCTGCATGGAGAACTTCAAAGAAAAAGCTTTTGTCTTTGGCACCTTGCAATCTGAAGATCTGGTAGTGATATGTGGCTGATACATTCGTTGTTTGGACAGAAGGTGAAGACAATCTTGGTCATTTCCTGGATCACCTCAATCGCCAGCACCCTTCCTTTTCTTCACCATGGAAATGGAATCTGACAGCAAAATATTATTTTTAGATGTTGTCATCACCAGGAAAGAGAGAGAATGGATCTTTAGGGCACAGTGTTTATAGTAAGCCTTCACATACCAGTAGATATCTCCACACAGACTCTCACCATCACCCTGGCCAGAAACACGGTATCCTTACCACTACCAGGGTGAGGAGGATTTGTGTGAATTGTCTGCTCTACAAGAGGAAATTAACACCTAGGGAAGCACCTCTGAGAGCAACGTTACAGCAAAGCTTTGATCTCTACTGTTTTGAAATGGACTCATAATGAGATGTTTGTTAAGGAAAAAGATGTAGAAGGAACAGCTTACTTAACTTACATACGTAACACGACGGATCATATTGCTAAAATCTTATATAGGTACAATATATGAATTCTATTTGGAGCTTCAATTATGATTAGGAAACTCCTGTGACCAACTATGGACAGTTTGCCTAAATTGCAACAACGTGGTATGCTCAGAGTTCCCTGTATTTGTGGCAAGGTTTATAGTGGGCAGACTTCAAGAACGATATGTACTCGCATTAAAGAACATAACAGGTGTGTCAGATTCAATGAACCCAATAAATCAGCTGTTGCTGATCATGCCTTAACACCTGGTCATGATGTCATGTTCCAAGGAGTGGATGTTCTTGCCCGTATAAAACAAAATCACCCCAGAATCATCAGGGAAGTGGTTGAAATACATAAACACACAGATAGTTTCAACTGCAATGCAAGCTACAACCTTAGTGAAACGTGGGTACCTATTATCAGAACCATCAGGAAATGAAGGTTTACTGTTGCCATTCGTTGTCGTAGAATGGGGCTGAAAGGCAACCCTATTACATCTTAGGGCTCCATTTAAAGTTCTTTGTTGCTTTCTCTTAGTAAACTTTGATGTGTCATGTTCCATTTCTTGCTTTCTTCTGATGAAGAAAGGCAAGGTTCCTCTTGAAATGCATTGAGAGTGCTTATATAGTTCATTACATGGCATATGCCCAAAATATACATCATAAATAATCGAAAAAATGTTTATCAGGACCTGGAATTTATTTACAAGATATATTTATTTACTCCAAAGGTTTTCTTCTATGAAAAATTATTCATATTTTTAGAGTGGTGTTTTTAAAGATTTTAATTTAGTTGTATTATTTTACCAAATATTTAGGAATGTGTTACAATGAATTTTAATCGGATCATTTCCAAACTTAAACAGTATAACATTTTGAAGAAATCTGAAATACGCTACTGTGGTTATTTGTTCTCATTGTTTTCAGTTAACCTTGGTTTATGAGCTTCCTCAATTAGTTAATACACTGACTGCAGAGCAAATGCAACACCAAGAAGGAGTGGTCAGAACTTTATGCCAATTGCAGGGTAGACTGACGTCACTGAGGTATGCTCATGATGTGAAATGCGCCGCTGTGCTGCGCACGTAGCGAACGATAAATGGGACACGGCGTTGGCGAATGGCCCACTTCGTACCGTGATTTCTCAGCCGACAGTCATTGTAAAACGTGTTGTCGTGTGCCACAGGACACGTGTATAGCTAAGAATGCCAGGCCGCCGTCAACGGAGGCATTTCCAGCAGACAGACGACTTTACGAGGGGTATGGTGATCGGGCTGAGAAGGGCAGGTTGGTCGCTTCGTCAAATCGCAGCCGATACCCATAGGGATGTGTCCACGGTGCAGCGCCTGTGGCGAAGATGGTTGGCGCAGGGACATGTGGCACGTGCGAGGGGTCCAGGCGCAGCCCGAGTGACGTCAGCACGCGAGGATCGGCGCATCCGCCGCCAAGCGGTGGCAGCCCCGCACGCCACGTCAACCGCCATTCTTCAGCATGTGCAAGACACCCTGGCTGTTCCAATATCGACCAGAACAATTTCCCGTCGATTGGTTGAAGGAGGCCTGCACTCCCGGCGTCCGCTCAGAAGACTACCATTGACTCCACAGCATAGACGTGCACGCCTGGCATGGTGCCGGGCTAGAGCGACTTGGATGAGGGAATGACGGAACGTCGTGTTCTCCGATGAATCACGCTTCTGTTCTGTCAGTGATAGTCACCGCAGACGAGTGTGGCGTCGGCGTGGAGAAAGGTCAAATCCGTCAGTAACTGTGGAGTGCCCTACCGCTAGACAACGCGGCATCATGGTTTGGGGCGCTATTGCGTATGATTCCACGTCACCTCTAGTGCGTATTCAAGGCACGTTAAATGCCCACCGCTACGTGCAGCATTTGCTGCGGACGGTGGCACTCCCGTACCTTCAGGGGCTGCCCAATGCTCTGTTTCAGCAGGATAATGCCCGCCCACACACTGCTCGCATCTCCCAACAAGCTCTACGAGGTGTACAGATGCTTCCGTGGCCAGCGTACTCTCCGGATCTCTCACCAATCGAACACGCGTGGGATCTCATTGGACGCCGTTTGCAAACTCTGCCCCAGCCTCGTACGGACGACCAACTGTGGCAAATGGTTGACAGAGAATGGAGAACCATCCCTCAGGACACCATCCGCACTCTTATTGACTCTGTACCTCGACGTGTTTCTGCGTGCATCGCCGCTCGCAGTGGTCCTACATCCTACTGAGTCGATGCCGTGCGCATTGTGTAACCTGCATATCGGTTTGAAATAAACATCAATTATTCGTCCGTGCCGTCTCTGTTTTTTCCCCAACGTCCATCCCTTTCGAACCACTCCTTCTTGGTGTTGCATTTGCTCTGTCAGTCAGTGTACTTATGAAACTTAATTTTCACGCTTTTCATTTTTAGGAATTGCTTTTCATTGAATTTCATTTGAAGATCTTTTTTTAATTATAAAATTTTGTGTGTTTAATCATTTGGTGTTAAGTTCTTTCAAGTGCTGTTCTGTCCTTGTTTGCCTATGATCTACTCCTCTGTTGAACCTTATTTCCTTGGTTCGCCCAGAGTAGATTGCTTTCTGTCCCTTTTATATGTGGTAACCTTCCCTCAGCAGTTGGTGTTTATTTGCACTGATTTGGTTACAGAGGTTTCTTGTGGTGGCAACAATGGTCGAAGTTAGCTGTTGGTAGCATTCCTCGATTATTGTTGTGCCATAATAATGCTTTTCATGTCAGCCCTGCAATATAAAATAAAATGACTTTTATCTCCTAAAAGATATAATTTTTATAAAAATATCTATAAAAGTCTTTATTCTGTTCTGAACTTTTTTTTCAGTATTATAATATGAAAGTGGGAAAATTATTAAATCATGTAGGAAATTCAATGCTATTTGATAAACAAGGAAGAAGATATTGAGATTTTATTCCTTTTAATAGCAATTACCACTGTCAATTCTTAGGTTTAACAATAGAATGATTGAAGTGTGAGACTAAATCCTCACACTACAGTCATTACAAAGTATTAGTTGCGTTATTTATGCATGATAATCAAAAGCTAAAAGTGTCAGAGAATTTCAGCTAAATAGTAGTTCAAAGTTCTGAACTGTGGCTCAAAACAAGTACGTGGCCATGGTGATCAAATTGCTGAAAGAAATTATAGCAGTCTTTTCAAACAAGTTGTCTATTGTTTTTTGGGACACATAGTTGTGAGCTGTCATTTGGGAGATGGTGGGTTCAATCCTATCATCTCTCACAACACAAGATATACAAAGCAAGAGTGTTGGCACGTCTTCAGAAAAGATACTAAATTAACATAAAATCAGAAATACATACCATACCATAATCCAGAGAAAAGAACGTCGCCGATTGTGGAAGCACTGACCCAAGAGATCTTGTGAATCAACTTGAATTAAGCTTAATTAATTAAACTTGGCTGAAATAATAATTCGTCAATAATTTTGAGAAACAAACTTTAATTATCCAAGCAATTTATAACTTCCGAACTTTTTAGATTAATTAAAAGAATAAAGAATATTGAACTTCTGCCGTCAACCTCTTAAAAGAAAACCAAAAGACCACAGAAAAATTAATAATCGTAGGTTGAAGGTTAATTTAGATTAAATTAAATCGTTACAATCAGAAAATCTCAAGATTTCTTAGGAATTGAACAGTGAAGAACCTTCTAATGAAGTATCTCGGTTAAATAAATTGCCACGCAAACAGTCATAACCCGCAGAAATCACCCAATTTCAAATATCGAAGCAATAATAATTCAAGAACATGCAATTAAGTCAGAAGTAGAACAAACTACTCCAATATCACCCAAGGAGCGGTAAATCAATCACAGCAATAACACATCTGCGTGCAGTCAAGATCATTCCCCAAAATCAGATGACAGTCAAACCATTAATAATAATAATAATCAACTGACCTTCAAAGGTCAGTTTCAACATTGCAAGGCAAAATGTCACGTGTGCATTCTATGACATCGAAGAAAAACAGATGACGACCACCGAAATCAAATGAGAACTTGAAAACCGAGTAACTCATTAGATAAGCCTTAACTGAAAACACCTTTCTTTCTTATACTTGGCCAAGATCTCTTGATAATGTTTCAAATCATTAATATAATTATTATAACATTAAGGAAATGAAATTCAAGCGGCATAACTTATTCAGAGACTACTTACATGATAGGTTAGTTGAGAGCTCTTCAACATAAATATACCTTTACAGATATGAAAATTAGAAATAACTGAATTAAAGGAAAATGAATATCATCCATACATTAGATTTGAAACCCCGAGGGTATGAAAATAAGGTAGATTGGATAAGACCCGATTCTCAATTCTTAAATTTTAAACAACCACGAAAGGTTCAAAATCAACTGTAGACCTTCTTACATATCCTTGCATTTAAAGGTGTCCACGTCCCATAGCGTGATTACACCACTCACCTTTTGGTAGGTTAACAGTACAGAAACGGTTAAGATTAACTTACAAGTCGGACGATAGCATAAATCAAAATTAATATCAAAAATAACTGAAATTCTTCAGGCCTAACGCCCAGATTGGGAAAACGTCACCTAGGGTCTAGTCCCACGATCATTCTTCTTTCTCCTTGACAATTTTATACAAGAAAACGCTCCAGAAGCAAGCGTCTTATTTCAATTCAGCCACAAGAATACCCAAAATCCGAACAACTGCAGCTCAGGTTTAATTGTCGACCTCATACTTCACTTGTCGCGACCAGATAGCAGCACCGCTTAGTGAGCTCTCCCCTCAAGTTCTGAGTTGACCGCTAGATGTCTCACCATTAGCCATTAAGGAAGATCATTCCTTCCGATATTTGTTTTCGTAGAGATGCAGACAATGGTCACGGCGCATAAATATAATGCAGAGTACTTGTACCCCACGGAGTAATAATTGTAATTCCATTACACATCGGCAGCCATGAAGATGGTTTCATTGATTTTTTGGATTCGAGATAATGATATATTTATTATGCATAGATAACGTTTTATCAGCTGCTTCCTGTCTGTATATATTTTTGCTGTTATTGCTCTGTTTATCTTGAATTCTTTTCCTTATTTCTTATTTATAGAATGCTACAGATGTTAAGGATGAAATATTCATAGAAGAACATACAATTGAACAATTGGACTCATGCTTCATAGAAAAGACAAGGTAAGTAGAGTTTAATTCAACACCCATAAGACTACATAACTTTTAATGTATTTACCTACTCACTAGTTCCCTATGTGGATGAGTTGTAGAGTGTCAAGAAGCAAATATTTAAGAATAAGTTAAATATTATATTCAAGTGGTCCACCTGTTCAATATATATATAATTTATAACACTTGGTACATGTTTCATTCCCTAAGGGACTTCATCAACTAGAATAAATTACAATATGTTAGAATACAAAAATTACATTATTAAATTGGAAAGAAAAATGCAAAATGCTTTACATGCAAGGGCATTTAAAATAAATTATTAGAAACCTTTTTTTACAGTTGCAAGTCTTATAGTCAATAAAATAGGTTGAATTGTTCATTAAACTCTTTATGATAAAGTTCGTGGGAACTAGCTGTTGTATTCATAAAATCGTAAGGTGATCACTGTTGTGAATGAAAACCTTTGGTTTAAAATATTTCTTGATAAAAGAACCTTAAGATCTCTGATATACATTCCTTAAATTGTATTTAAGATTGAACGCTTCAGGATTTCGAGTCAACATGGGGTCAAAGCAGGAAAGTTATTTGTAGAACTGAATAATGTTCTGTCTGAAATTAGAAGAAAAACTATGTATAAGTAAAGTGAGATGGAAAATGAAATAATACATGATTTAAATTGTGTTATTTACCTCCTCGCTATTAGCCCCTATGCGCCGGGAAGAACTCGCTTCTGCTGAGGGAAATGTCTATCTGAATTCAAAGCAAGTACCGATAGTTGCTATGTTGAGTGGGGAGTATGGAGGGGAAGTGGGAGGGCATGTTCCGGGTGGAGGAACGACCTGGGTGTCACCGAGCTTGTGACATGTTAAAGTTTGACGTTTCTTTCTAACTCTCGCTTTAATCGATTCCTCATAGAAGATGTTATACTTCTCAAAAATATTTTATATTACCCTTCAGATTGTTCCTCTGGTCCAGATATATGTAAATTTCCTCATATTTGTTCAATAAACAGCCTTTATTTATAGTTCTCAAGATTTTAAGGTCATTATCTGTGTTTGAAAACTTGAGATTGAAGTCTGTCAAGCGATCACCGAGTATCTGTTGTATTTCTTGGCCCTGGCATGTTCCTGATATTTTGTAACAAAGTTTCTTCCGGTTTGTCTGATATATGTAATTATACAACTCACACATTTCAATTTGTGTACACCTGACATACCTGCCAAGTATTCTAGTTTTTGCATAAAATGTACGGATTTTGAGTATGTTTTGCGGTTGTACAGATGGACAACGTTATTGTACGGATTTTGAATATCCACACTTGGTTTCGCATTCTGCGGTCAAATCGGATTTGTTTGACTTTCAATAGTAGCTGGTAATACGAAATGCAGTGTTTGCAGTGTTTGAAATTCTACCGGTAAATGTATCGATTATCACATTATCACCATGCTTTTGTCACCTGTTCGAACTCAACTGCTACTTCATTCACTGAGATGTTACCTAACAAGTAGCAGGCTGTGATTTTGAAGGAAAGAAATCCATGAAAAGTAGCAGGCTGTGAATTTATATATAAAGATAACAACTTTAGTAACTGCGTCGTGCTCCGTAGAAGCTGTGAAAGGCTTTGTTTGTAACATTGACGGTAGTTCTGAAACTCGTGGAATTGTGTGACGAATTTGTAAGTGATTAAGTATTTTTAGTGGTTTTCGTAATGAGTTCAACTAAGAAACAATATTATCACTCTTTTAGGTAGGCATATTCTGCTTAATTTCCTTGTTTTATACAATTACGGAAAGTGTTCCCAGTGTTAAGTGGAAACAGATGAGCACTCATCAAGATGTAACTTTGTGTATTTAATTTTAGGGGTGATCATAACATATATGTAACTTGTATTAATATTGTTTATACTCTCCCCCCTTGACGCCCTTTTTCATTATATCTCAAGATTTTGCGTTGCATGCGCATGTTGTTAAAACATTGCTGCTATAGGATCTTCTGGATTTCTATTTTTGAAAGTTGGCAGGTATGACCTGAATTTTGAAATTTATTATTATTATGAGTGATATGGGTGTTATGGAATAATTTAAAGTTTGTGTTGTTGGTCCTGAAATTGATTCTTAAATTACGTCTCTAGAATAAATTCATAATCCTATGTACTTTACTGTTATTATATGTGAATACGGCAAATTTCTTATTCTCATCTTCTTTTCGTTCTTTTACTAAAGTAGTCACACATTTTTATTTTATTTATAATCCTATAATCTATCTTCTACCCCGCATGCACAGTATTGGCTACTAGTGACAACAGGGGAGGAACTGTAGGCATCCAGAAGTGAAGAGAGCGTGAGGTTATGGCACACAGTTAAATGGCACATTCAACATGTACATCACAACAGTGCTATACTGCTCACAGTACTAATATAATGTGGGCTGATGACCTTAAATGTTTGGCCCCTTTAAACAACAAGCATCATCATCATCATCATTACTTATATATCATTGTACAATGGCAACCATAAACAAAGCAAACATTGCCTTACAGCTACAGCAACAGTTTGGACATTGACATTCCATTAGAAAAGAACGCAAGATATTTTGCAGAATTAGAAAGAAGTGTTTTTACAAATTGAGTCAGTGGAATACTCCTGAATATGTGGGCAATGCATGTATGCTGGCGATACGGGTGAAAGCGTTATAGAAATAGATGTCCAGGCATGTAGTTCATTGTCCTTGTCGGAGCCATAACTCCCTGCTCCAGAGACGCATAGTAAAGGACATCTCTTTTCCCGTAAGCGGGTACAAGGCATAATTATATACATGAATGACCATTCACAATATAGTAAAAAACTATTACTAAGAGATTTCAAATAAGTCTGCAACAAAATGATCATGTGATGCTTAAGGAAAACCATGGTACTTCAAGAGAGGACAAGACGAACCTGTTAATGAGATTACTTTTTTGCATGACTGAAAGTCAAATTTGCATGATGTGCATGATAGTGACCTACTACGTTACAGGCATCAAATCGTGCAGGACGTGGATTACAGTGACTTAAAGGGATGTAGTGGATGGTTACACATTGGCTGCAGCATTGGACGATGCAAAATAACGAGATTCCAAACAAAGTGGCAACTTGACGATGCACAACAAACTGCAGAATCGGCTTGAGCATTTGTAGATTCTTTATTGCGGAATTCGATTTCAACACTGACCAATCGGGATTTGATGAGGAATTGCATACAAAATGCATCTTGACAGTTAGAGGTGCCAATTGAATTATAGCACGAGTAATGAGCATCAGTGCATTGACACGTGTATACAATTATGCCTACTTTTAGTCTGGATGGCGAATTGGCTGGGAAGTTATTTGAGGTTGTCCACCTCCATTGACTCTATTGTGTGTCACGGACCTAGCAGGGGCATTAGGGAATGTTTACGCCACAGCAAGGAAGAGTGGGAAAATGGGCTTACCTGAACTACTGCTGTTGTATGAACACTGCAACAGATCAACTAACAAGAAGCTACCAAAACTTCCAGATCAAAAGTTAATACAACATTGGACCATAATAAGCTCCATGGAACAAACAGGACAGAAATAGGGATAGGAGAGACTCAGGAGGGAACACAACCTGAATCAAGTAACCAACCCACTACACGGTACGATCAAAAATCTTCGTTCCAGAACGGCATATCTAATCAACATTAAAGGCAATGAAAAACCTCAGACCAGAAGACCGAAAAGTAAAGTAACAAGCAATGACCCACACTATGTATACCACCGGTTGTTCTTTACAGAACCTCGGCAATTTTCCGGTGTAGTAATACGTGATATCCACATCATACTGTCCCTTTACGGCAAGAGGCACCTTCTCCTATCCACCAGGAGACCAGTCAAATAAAATATAATTGGTGGAATACAAGGGAAGTCCATGGAAAATGCTCAAAGTAACACGAAGAAGGCAGTACACTACTAATAAACCCCATAACCTAACAGCAGTGAGATACCAGTACCGATTAGGGGAGTACTAGCTAGTCCCATACATAACAAGCAAACCCGCAGAACGGTAAGATGACCAACGAACAATGTTAACAGACACTAGAAGATCCACTGAGTGAAAAACACCATAAAATTAAAATGAGCTTTACAGTAGAGACAATTACAGACACGACGACATCAGATCATATCAATCGGAAATGCATGAAGATAGGAAAAGAAGAAACCAGAACACACGAAACCAACAAATTACTCATAACAAGACAAGCTAATTCCGAGAGTAGCAAATTCATGTAAGGAAAAATGGCCATATCCACTGGGCACGGAGGTAAGTTAAAGACAAGGCACTTGCCCATACCAAGGTGCCAACACCACCCAATTACACGACACAATAAAAATAACAGAACCATGATAAACCTCAACGGACATGCGTCAGCCCAGCAATGGATCAAAGGAACACAGACCATCCTGAACAACATGCCGTGAAGTCACCATGCCACCCCAAAATATATCCCCAAAACCACGGTACGGTAACGAATAATCACCGTACACAGGATCCAGTGCCATGCCGTTTAGGTTCAAAGAGGCATTTCCCCTCTCAGGCAAAGGATTCTCACTTGCCCAACCCAAGACCACAATAACAAGCAGATTTGGTACGGAATACGTGGAACCCACAACTCAAAGGAATTATATAAATAACAATAGGTTAGCAGAATTGTTTAAACACATGTTCCTGGTATATGATGACCGCGGCAGTGCACAGTACCAGCTATGCAGAGAACAATCAGGCGCAAAAACATCAATACACCAAGTAACGTTTACACCAGGATGAAAAGAAAAACCAGTAGTTCAGAAAAGACAAGTTAGATTAATTAATACACAACAGGAAAAATCACGAGTGAGAAAACTTGAGGTAGCCCAGACACCAGATGAATACTTTACAAATAGTAGATAGATTGCACTAAGTAAGTGGCCCACGGCACATCAGAAATACTGAAACACGTGCAACCAGTGATTAGGAAAGGGAAAACCAGTAAAAACTCTAAAAGTTCAGGCACGAGGCCAACAAGTCACCCAAACTAATACCGATTAAAATGGCTCAACCATAACTGATGACTGCCCAATGAACAGATGACACAGAACGTAACTCAAACCATTAACAAATGCCTACCATACACACATACACAAAAAGAATGAAATGAAAGGACTTTCATGCGGACAACACACTCTACTCAGCCAAAACACAAACACACAGTAGCTCGGTAATGATTGAGTCGCACATTATAGACGGTTTCAATACTCAATATTCCACGAAGGAACGGGAACACGTCACTAGTAATTGGTTTAATAACACAGTAATGATCACACAAGGGTGGATATATGACGGCACACTTCAAGTCCACTAGACTTCAGAAGGTAGGAAATTAAACCAAGTTAAAAGAAATAAATATAAGATAGATAAGGTTAACCATTTTCAAAATAAGAATAGAGCAAAGGGCACAAAGGTATCACAGGCTGGATTAAATTCAAGATACCACGATGTTGCACACCCGATTATCAGATATTAACAACCAAAAGAACAGTTACTGGCATGAAAACAATAGTGATTAGCCTTAAGTTAGTAGGGACAAATAAATATATACCCACAGCACAGGTTAAGGGGATATACACCAAGCACATACAACCCCAAAGATTTAAACACAAACTCCCAGACAGTGACAGAGGTAAGGTGTAATAAAATACGCAGCAGTTCAGCACATAACCTAGTACGCTTAGAACCTGACACAACCACGGTATGCCAAAGGTCAAATAGAATACGAATAAGGTTCACACGCCAGTAACACACTGGGGAAACATTGGCAACAGCGTATACTCGATTTTTTAGCATGTACACCGCCGAAGCACCATACAGGAAACCATGATAATAATGATAATAATAACATTAAGTCTGGGAGCCAAAACCAAAGCAAGGGCAGATAACACAATAAAATGCTCCCAGAGCTCAGACAATCGCTCACCAAATAGCAACCGAACGAACTTCACACAAAACGTAATTGATCAGATAAGCTCTCCTAGTTATCATAAAATTAATTCTCACCGAAATCGCAAACACAGTACACAGTACACAGTAAAAATACCAAGCTGATAGCAAGCACACACAATACAGAACATGTAGCCAACGGTAGTAAACTTGTAACCCTGAGCCAACCAAGTCGTTCTCAACTACAAGTTATTCAATAATTTCAACTTCCACTTAACAAGGATAATTAGTTACATGCAGTCACTCACCAAATCCACCGAGAATAAGGAAGGAACTATTGCAGGTCACCTCAAAACATCAAAGCAGAGAGGCTGCATTCATCGCATGGTTACCCATAGGGTTTCAAAATCATAATCAGCAAGTTGGTAAATCCATACAGCTCAGCATAAATACAGATGAAGTAAATTAGGGGACTCCATATTGCAGATACATGAAACAAACAAAATATTAGACAAGATAACTGCACTCTTTCTTACAATTTTATATCACAATATGTGTTCTTTTTTCTGCTAGTCTTTCAACAACTTAATACCGTACCAGTAATATAGAACCTAGGACGGGCGCAATCGACCTACACTAGATACGAGCAGTCGGCGCTCAAAATAATCAACAGTCAACAAAGACACCTCCAACAGACCAGATTAAAAAAGTGAGGATGCAACAAACGTACATGAATCCCACAACACCCGAACAAAATAAACCACGCTCTGCTACCATTTAACTCTGCCGCAGACTATCAGCAGCATAAGTTAAACATAGGCAAGAAAATTAAAGGCAACAGCAAAAATAACTCATTAACATCAAGCACTTACCACTACTTTAGTTAAAACTATCAGTTACCCAGAGACCATGAATCAAAATAACCCCTGGTATGGCAATAAGTTGTTATTAACCCTACGATAAAAACAAGAAGTTCATTTTATTCAATAAATAAGAACTAAAAAGGAGACATAGTTAGTATAAAATTAAAGAAATAAACGCCCTCGAGATAAAATCGTAACTGATTAAAACCAAATTTAAAAAAATGGTGAGCATAAATTTTAAGGTGTTCGGCCAAACGAAAGAAAAAAGAAATAACAGATTTTCTATTTGTTAACAACCCAAAGAAACTTGTGCACTTAGTAACCTTTTTTTACAATTCACCTGAAACCATCTTGTTGCTTAAGTTATTCTGTTCCATAGTTTTAATCAATTTAATTGTCTTTCATTATTATACTTGAACAGTACCAACAAACATCACAGAGATTCCACCAGAATTCAGTTCGTATCTCACTCCTGGAAAACATAATTAATCATACAACCCAACAGAAGGGCAGAATAAAACCAACACCAACGAGATAATAAGGGGAAATAAAGAAGGAAAAGGCAAGGAAAACAAGTTAATACATCACCGAGATGTAGGGACCACCAAACACATATAATTAAAATCCAACGCAAAGACAGTGAGCCACCGCATAAAAATAATATTAATCTACAACCCCACCGGTTGCTGTGGTAACGTCAACACGCCATGAGTCCATCAACCACCAATATCAAAACAAGTACAATAATGGTACATATACAGGAGGAAAAGGAACCCCAACAATATAATGAAATGTGAACACTACAAGATAAAATTAATTAACGGGAATTAGAATGTGAGAGAAAAACATTTCACTGAAATTCAGGTGAAACCTCTTGCGCTCTATAATGTATAAATAGAGTAGTTACCTTTTCAATTACATATACCGAAAACGTTAGATAAGTATAAACCAATTTGCCTTTTCAAAACAAGAAGAAATACGAAATCATAATAACTCATAATACTTAAAATTCACTCCTCACTTTTCAGAAACAGTTAGGCGATATTATCAAGATACATTGAAGGAACCCTAACTAAAATTAAAAGAATGCGAAGATGAACGCTTTTAGAAGTTCACACACCTGAAACCTTCAGACGCGAAGTTTTGTCCATCATCTTCCATAGAATCCGGAGGCCAAATTGTGAAGAGACTTACATGTTGGTTCAAGCTACATAAACACGTTACCATAGTCTACTCACGTAGAGGCACTAGTAGTTTACCATATCCAGAACAAAAGTTTAAAAAGTTAACAGGACGTTCTGGTTCAATAAGTACATGGGAACCAGATCTCGGAGCGGAGCAAACACACGTCCTTCTTTCGTCTTACTCAAGGCATGACTCATGACGGCGCACACCTATAATCAGTATGGCCCCACCGAGCGGAAAGAGAGAGTGAGAGATTCGCTCTCAAGGTAATACTACAACTTAGGGCACTGAATCGTACCAGATCAAGTTTAAGGATTCCAACGGAAAACATTAAAGCAATATAATCGCATAGTTACAATGACGAAGATGATATCAAATAAATAATGTGAGCAGAGCCACGTAGAAAGTACTAGTTGAATACAAGGCGAAAATAATTTCCGAATGACACCAATTTCTATAGCACGAATGCAGATTCGAAATATGTTTGGGGAGAGCAAAAAACTCGTCACCAACGTGACAGAACTAGGTGGTTAATGTGTATCACCGACTTTTTAAACGACCTAGCCATGCAGTAGTGTTGAAATTCACGTGGCACTTCGAGAAGCAGAATCTTATTTATTTATTTATTGCACACTACAGGACTTAGTGTCCCAATTACAGTGGCAACTACGACAGATAAGCTACAATTAACATGGTGAAACTTATATCTAAACTATATTCTACAATTTTATCTAATCTTCTATACTATTGATATAAAATATGAAAGTATTTTTCTAAAGACTAAAGAGGCTTATGTTAATGCGGTGGAACAACACACGACAAAGTAAAATGATAGAATAAATAAAACAATACATTATATTGCATAATATTAATATAAAATATGAAAGTATTTTTCTAAAGATTAAAGAAGCCTTATATTAATGCGGTAGAACAACACACGACAAAGTAAAATGATAAAATAAATGAAGCAATGCATTATATTGCATAATATTGATATAAAATATGAAAGTATTTTTCTAAAGACTAAAGAAACCTTATATTAATGCGGTGGAACAACACACGACAAAGTAAAATGATAGAATAAATAAAGCAATACATTATATTGCATAATATTATAGAACTTCACCTTACAATTTCCCCTATTTTTAGGACTTCATATAATTGCGCGATGAAGTTCAGTTACGAACTCACTCAATGGCAGACTGAAGTCAAGGCCATTATTTTTCTGAATGGCACTGTTGAAGATACTGCAGAGTCTGTTTACCGGCGAGTTATCATCGGAACAGGTCTTGGATTTTACATTTAAAAATGTTATGTTATTTCTGGAATTGAAGCGAGGTACATGGAAATTTAGGAGAGAAAGTAATTCAGGATTATCAACAGCATAGTTTACAACTTTAAAAATAAATTTTACTGCATCCTTCCGTCTGCGAATTTCTAAACTCTCCACTCCGAAATTTAAAAGGATATCACTATAGGGTACCATACGGGGATAGCAGCCAGTTTTTTATATTGTATTTTAAAAATCTTTTTTGTAATTTTTCAATCTGATAGACATATGTTTGACACCTAGGGCTCCAAATGATGCTGGCATATTCTATTTTTAGTCTTACTATGGTATTGAACAGACGAATGCAAGTGTGTGTGTTTGAAGGGTTTTATATTCCTGATAATGAATCCTAGGGTCTTGTACGACTCAGCTACCATTTTCAGTATATGCGAATTGAGTGTAAGCTCGTGGTCGAATAAAATCCCGAGGTCTTTCATCTCGCAAACTGATCGCAAATCACTGTCACCTAGTTTGTAAGTGTAGTGGACGGGAGTTTTCCTTCTGGTGAACGTCATCGATACACATTTTTCTACATTTAAGTACAGTTTATTTTCAGTCGCCCACTTCAGTACACTTTTTAAGTCTAGCTGAAGCTGTTCACAGTCGTTCATGTTTTCAGTGGCTTTGAACACTTTGAAATCGTTGGCGTATAGCAGACAGCTGGAATATTTCACTCGTTCAGGCAAGTCATTGATGAATGCGAGAAAAACCAAAGGGCCTAAATTTGACCCCTGAATTAATCCTGAATTTACAGGGTATTCCCGAGAAGAATGTCTCTGGAAAGAAACGAACTGCTTCCTATCACCCAGATAGGAACTGAAAAAATGCAAGAGTTGTTTCGAGAAACCGAACAGGTTTAACTTACTTAGTAGAGCATCGTGATTAATTTTATCGAATGCTTTTGCGAAATCTGTAAATACTACGTCCATTTGTCCGCCCGTGTCAAGTTCTGTGGACACTCGCTGAGTGAAGTTAACCAAGTTTGTGACTGTGGAACGTCGTGAAAGGAAACCATGTTGTTTGTCTGATATAAGAGGTCTTAAATATGCTGTTAGTCGATTACATAACATAAATTCGAAAACTTTTGCTATCGCGGATAAAATAGAAATAGGCCGGTAGTTGCTTATTAGTGTGGGATCCCCTGATTTAAGTATGGGGCACACTCGTGATAACTTCCAGACGGATGGAAATATAGATGTTTTAATAATCAAATTATAAATAAATAGAAGTGGATGCTTAAGAACTTCTGAACATCCTTTTATCACATACGGCGGTACATGGTCTGGTCCTGCAGATGCTTTAGGTTTCAGCTTTTTAAGTGCTACTTCAACCTCTTCTAAAGCAAAGTTGTCAATATGCAACGTATCGTTAGTGTAAGATGGAGCGTTAGGTATGCGATATTGTGCCTTATGCGGGGAATCCCGCATGAAGAACCGTTCTACGAACAATATTGCACTCTCCCGAGACTGAATTGTGTACGTGAACAAAGCCTGGTTCCGGAGAAGAGGAAGCTCGCCAAAAGAGGAGGGAGATGGATTACACTTTCCAATTTGTAAGAAATGGAACTATAATAATAATAATAATTTCGTGTGGCTATTACTAGCCGAGTGCAGCCCTTTTAAGGCAGACCCTCCGATGAGGGTGGGTGGCATCTGCCGTGTGTAGATAACTGCTTGTTATTCTGGTGGAGGATACTATTATGTGTGGTGTGTGAGTTGCAGGGATATTGGGGACAGCACACACACCCAGCCCCCGGGCCACTGGAGTTAACTAATTAGGGTTAAAATCCCCGACCCGACTGGGAATCGAACTCGGGACCCTCTGAACCGAAGGCCAGGACGCTGACCATTCAGCCAACGAGTCGGACATGGTATTATTAATGTGCAAAAATATCAGGATTCACCAGTATTGATTATTAATTGTATCGAGGACCTTGCAAAACTGTAGAGGGTGATATAGAAATTATAAATGTTTACTATCAGAATGTGCAAGGAATGAGAACCAAACTGCACTCGTTTAATGAGTTTATTATCTAATAGTGTAGATATTTGTATATTAGGTGAATCCTGGCTTGATGATACTCTATATGACAGTGAGGTCTGTAGCCCTGGATACCGAGCGTACAGGCAAGACGGGTGGGGAGCTCGTAGATAGCAGTTAAGGAAAGCATTAAGGTCCTCAAGGCCGATGGCACTACACATAAGGCCGCCTAGCTGCTAAAATAAGAACTACAGGGAAAAGTTGGTTTTGTTTGTACTGTCTATATCCCCCCTCCACCTCTAATCTTGAGTCATACCAGGAAGTGCTGGAGTGGCTGGAACCCCGTTATGAAATTTACAATAATAAAATGATCATAGCAGGCGACTTCAATATTCTTATGATAACAAGCACAGACCTCAGTCCCTATGACGGTAACAGTAATGTCAGATGATAAAAATTGTTATGAACCTTTTTGAACATGCAAAAACTCTGCGCAAAATTGCAATGGGAAAGCCCTTGACTTTTTTCTTGCCAATTATATGCAATTAAAAATGTGATTTAATTTTACGAAAGTTAAATTTGAGAAGCCCGTTCAGGGAATTAAGGGACTCTGACCGGAATGAGCTATGGAATAGCACAGAAACATGTTCAGGAGTAAACATTTTTTACCGTCAACTGTACATACTATTGCAGGGAAACGTTCCAGTGTCTGATTCACAGAGGCTTAGTAAATACCTTTCGTGGTTTACAAGAGTAATTACTAGAGACCTTAAACAGAAAGATTTCCATAGAAAACATAAGAGCATCTCCCAATATGATATAAAATTTAAACAACTCAGAAGCAATATTAAGACAGATATTAAAGTAGCTTATAGGAAATATGTAACGACTGTCAGAGGCAACATTACACGTGATCGTAAAAAAATCTGGTCTTATGTAAAAAATGGAAAACATAAGTTAGGAACTAATAATAATATATGGTACCATATTGAGGAGGTAAACAATGGTGAATCAGTTGCGGATGGGTTTGCTACGTACTTAAAATCGGTCTACACTCAACACACTGCTCTGTATGACATTCCCACAGATAATACTAGTGACTCAGAAACTTTACACATCAATGAAATAACGATGGAAAACATCGACAGAGCATTGAGGAAGCCAAAGTCTTCTACAGATCCAGTTCAGATACCTCCATATGTCGTGAAGGGATGTGCAGAACTTCTTGGGAAGCCATTATACGAGGGTTGGAACTCTGCTGTGGAGATGCTATGCAACGGAATCTAATATTGTCGCTGATAGCACACGCTGGTTACATACCTATGTGGGGAACATAACACTTACTGACTTGCCAGCTACAGGAAACACAACATTTGACAGGAGGGAGTGGGCCGATGATATCCAGATGGATATGCTGGAAGCAAGCAGACGCTGGGGGTAAAGTTGCCAATTGGAGCGTTGTTATGGCGCGTGGCCTTCGAGCGTTGACATGCCTGGCAGGCTTGTGCCCATGTACGGCAGTCGTTTTGCATGTGGGCCCACACGAAGCGTTCTGATGCTAAACGGGCGGTCACTCTGGCACCAGGATGACTTAGACCGTGAAGAGAGTCGAAAGCTTGTCTGCGAAAAGGTGCAGTGATAAATGGTCTGGGTCGACGCGTTGAAGTGTCACAGAACAAAGTGATGTTGGTTCCTGGTATACGGACTTGCTCCAATCGAAGTGCTGATTCGCGGTTCAACAGATCAAGGAGTTCTGCATTCCCTTCATGTGATCGCGCCAAAGCAATGAAATCCAATGCGAGATAGTGCATCCGCGACTATTTTGGAGGAGCTTTCAATGTGCTGAATATCCGCTGTGAACTGAGCGATGAACGATAACTGGTTCAGCGGCACAGGTGGAAGTTTGTCGCGACGTTGCTGGAAGGCGTAAGTAAGGGGCTTGTGGTCAGTATAGATTGTGAACTGCTGGGCTTCCAAAATGTATCTGAAGTGATGCACTGCTTCATAAACTCTAAGCAACTATCGGTACTAGGCTGGCCATTCGGTTTGCTTCGGAGACAGTTTCCTAGACTAGAAGGCTAGACGCTGCCAGGCATCGTCCACGTATTGCTGGAGGCCAGCTCCAATAGCGCTGTTGGATGCATGCGTGAACAATCCCAATGGTGCTTGCGGAGCGGGATGCGCTAGGAGGGTAGCTTGAGTGAGGCTTTCTTTACAGGTGGCAAAGATGCGTTTCATTTCTGGTGTCCAGGGTACCTATTGAGAGCCGCGTAAACTGGATACAGCTGCGTGGAGTGGAACCTAGTACTGCGTTGCTGAGGGAAAGAATCGGCGATAGAAATTGATCATTTCCAGGAAACGTCGGAGATCACGTGCAGTTTTCGGGAGAGGAAAATTCTGCAGAGCTGTGATACGTTTCGGCAGTGGTCGTGTCCCTGCGGTGGAAACTTCGTATCCGAGAAAGGTGACTTTCGGAGATGCTAAGACACTCCTGGTAGCATTGATGATGATGCCATACACAGAGAGGCGGTGGAAGAGATCTCGCAGGTGGCGCCTGTGTTCTTCAGGACTCTTAGAGAAGTCCAAGATGTCGTCGACATACGCAAACGTGAAATCTTTCAATGGTATGACCAGCGTTGAGTAGTCCGAATGTCATGAAAGAAAACTCAAACAGTCCGAAGGGCGTTATGATTGCGGTCTTTAGAATGTCACTTGGGTTCACGGGAATCGGGGTGTAGGATTTCACTAGGTCGATTACGGAGAAAATATTGCATCCGCAGAGCTGCTGGCTGAAATCATGGAGATGCCGAGGTGGATATTTGTCAGGGATGGTCCGTGAGTTTAAGGCACGATAATCTTGCAGGGCCGCCAGCCTTAGTCCTTCTTCGGTACCAAATGGAGCGGGGACGACCAAGGACCCTCAGAGCGTCGTGCTGTACCTTCCAGAAGCATGGCATCAAACTCCTTCTTGGCAATCTGGAGACGATCCGGGGCAAGGTGACGAGCTCGGCAGGAGACAGGTGGTCCTGGTGTAGTGCGGATGAAATGTACCGTAGAATGGCGTACTTCTCGCGGGGCTCCAGATGGACGAATGAGGTCAGGAAATTCCTTTAAAATTTCATGAAACGTAGTCGGTACATTGGGAGCCTTCACACTGTGTTGTAGAGAGTGAGCAGTTTGGACGTTCACTGATAAGCCTGTGATGCCGTCGACCAAGCGTTTGTTACGACAGTCTGGCAGAAGATGGTTATAGGCGAGGAAGTCTGATCCTATGAGGGGAAGTGCGACATCGGCAACAACAAATTTCCATGAAAGTTATCGTCGGAGTCCGAGGTTCAGTTTCATTTGCATAGTTCCGTATGTGTGGATTGTGGAATCATTGGCAGCTGCGAGTTCATAACTGGTCTGATGGCGACGCCCCTTCTGGAATTTATGCGGGAAGCTACACAAATCCGACCCAGTATCTACCAGAAATTGATGTTTACTGCTCTTGTCCGTGATAAAGAGGCGGTGTCCATCTGTTGGGCAACCTTTTACCGCCGTCACTGGTTGCCGTTGGAGTTTGACGGGAAGCTACAAGGTGATTCGCATTTCTGTGCCTTTTCGCGGAAGCGGCGATGGTACCAGCAGATACCTTGTGCACCGACTGTCGGAGAAGACCTGCGGCTGTTGCTAGGACGGCTTGGCCGATCCCGGGAACGAGAGCGTGCGCAGCAGTTTGCAGTGCTGCCATCTGGTGTGAAAGTTCATCTATCCTCTTCGCGAGCTGGCTCACCTCGCTAACTGGTGGTGTACTCACGGTGTGAACAGTGGCGGGAAGTGACACGGGTGAATCCTCAAGAAGTTTGTCGGCCAAGACGGTAACCTTATCTAGCGGCACCTCGCAATGTATTTGTAAAATGGCCTGTACTTGTGACAGCTAGCCCTGTATCCATAACTGTCTTAAGAGGTTATCTTTTACTTGTGTGCTGCGCGCGAGAGACCTAAGGTGTCGTAAGAACTGGGATGGCTTTCGGTCACCTAGCTCCTCCTCCATGAGCAGTTGATGAACGCCTTGCTATTTTGAGAGGGAAAGACGCCGAATGAGTTCGGTACGCAGATACGCGTATGCATTTTGCGCCGGAGGGTTGGTAATAATATTTTAAACTTCCGCGGCATAGCGACGTTCCAGCTGGGAAACAATGTAGGCGTATTTTGTTGAGTCCTATCTGATACCAGATGCATTGAACTGCGCTTCTGCCTGAGCGAACCATAGCGCCGGCTTGTCTGGCCAGATAACAGGTAATTTAAAACTCCAACACGATTCACTACAGTACTAACCTCTGAGGGTGGTGATTGCGGCATTTGCTGTTGAAATTGCTGTTGTAGGAGGCGATTTTGCTCTTGTAATTTGCTGTAGCTGCTGTTGTAATTGCTCCATAGCGACGGCGGTAACTAGCGTGTGAATAGCACTGACTTTATGTAGATAACTGTATCACACTATGTTAATCACGCCGGGGTCACCACATGCGGGAAACATTGCTTTTACTGACATGCCAGCTACAGTAAACACAACATTTGAATAGAACTGCACTGTTTATTCTGTTCGAAACTTTACATTGTCGTTTCCTACAATGCCGTCCATAGATAACAATATGTATAAAGGGACTCGATGTATTTGTTTACTATATCTTGTTTCAATTATGCTGCCATGGAAATCATAAAGGGCACGGGCAGTCTACACGCTTTCACCGGCGTTGCCTAGTGTGGCGAGTTTCAGCTGCTGCCCTGTAGGTTCCTGTGGCGGAGGAATGACGTGGTTTTGCCACACCTACCTTACCTCGGAGCAAATGGACTCGCCCTTCCCACATCACCTGCATGCGCACAAGCGAGAGAAACACAGTCACATGTGAGCTAGTGGTCTAACGTGACGTTGTCACTAGGTTTTCCAAACAGGAACAATGGAGTAGGATCAAGATTGAATTTGCCAGAGGTCGTACGGCACGACAGTGTCATCAAGGTCTTCAAGAGGCTTGCGGGGAATATGCATTGCCTTACAGAACAGTGGCACGTTGGGTAAAAACCTCAACGATGGTTGGCAAACTGTGGCGGACATTCGTCGGGTAGGTCGTCCTACGAGTGAAGAAGTGCGTGATCTTGCCGCATTACTGGACAGTGATCGAAACCAGACAATCCGTGAGCATTCGCTTCAGAACTGTTGCAGAGATTCGACAAGCAGTAGACCACTCCATTAGCATCATCAACAGAACAGGCTCTGCTAAGGGTATACTATGACTTCCACATCGCAGGCATTGGGTTATACACAACGCTGGTGACTACATTAAAGGACAGTAAAGGTTGCTAACATGTAACTCTTTTGTATCTGTTGTAAATAAATAGTTGCCACTATTTATTTATTTATTTTATGCCTTTGTAAGTGGCGAAGTTAGGGCTCGCGGCCCTCTCTTACACTTAACCACTACGTACAGTACATAATCACATACTTTGGTAAAATAACATTAGCAGACCCTAGGAGCTACCTAAATTTATGGAGTAATATTATAACAGATTATAATTGTTATTTTTAATGATTAATATTATCTAGCCTATCTACATCTACATCACCTAACAATAATTCTAAATCACGCTTGCAATCATACACACAAACATTCATACAAGCTGGTCACGTATTTAAGGGGAAATCTCGACAAGACCGTTTAAATGAGACTGTTGAAGTGCTATTACGTATACTGACAGGGAGTGTGTTCCATAGCCTTGCCCCAGACACTTGGAAAGAGTGGCTGTATACAGATGAATGATTAACCGGTATCATAAGGGTAGAAGTCGATCTGGTATTATGTCCATGGAAAGATGAGAGGAAGTTAAAATGTGAGGATAGGTATTCAGGTGTAGATTCGTTCAGAAGTCGAAAAATTAGTGTCGCAGTATGTAAATTCCTTAGTTGATCAATTTTCAGCCAGGATATCTTCTCATAATAAGGGGAAATATGTGTCCTAAAGTTCAAAGAAAATATAAATCGTATGCAGGAGTTCATTGCCCTTTGAAGTTTCATAGTTTGTTCTGCAGTTGCATCGGTTAATACATCACAGTAATAAATTATTGGGAAAATGAGGGTTTGAATAAGTTTTATTTTCATGCTGTGTGGAAGAATGGATTGTTTCCTTTTTAGGGGGTGAAGAGATGCATATACTTTTCTACAGACACTTGTTATATGGTCATTCCAGTTTAATGTGTCATACATGACAACGCCTAGGTTTTTTACAGACTTCTGAAAAGGTACGGCTTCACCACAGAGCATGAGGTTAGGCTGTTGTATGATGTTTAGCGTATTTAAAAGTCTAGATTGTCCTGTTATGATTGATTGCGTTTTCTTCGGGTTAATTAATAGGCAGTTATCTTTAGCATACGAGCTAATTGAATTTAAAGTCCAGTTCATATGGTGGATTGCTTTGTCAATGTCGGGGACCTTAAAGTGTGAGTATATCTGAAGATCGTCGGCATAAAGATGATAGTTGCAGTCGTTCAGATGAGAAGAAATGTCATTAATATAGATTAAGAATAAAAGAGGTCCAAGAATAGACCCTTGGGGAACGCCAGATAGCTTAGTCCTCCATTCTGAAGTCTTCATGTTTATACAACTCGCTGTCGTCTGTTTTTGAGGTATGAGCCCAAGAGCTGAATAGCAGAATGAGCCATGTGAAGTTTTTGTAACTTAGTGTACAATATGTCTATATTTACAGTGTCAAACGCACTGCTAAAGTCTAGAAGGATAAGTATAGTCAGTTTTCGTTCGTCCATAGCCCGTCTAATGTCATCCGTGATTTTGATTTGTGTGGTTGCAGTACCCTGTCTTTTCTTAAAACCAAACTGTAAGGGATCAAGTAAAGAATGTTTTTCCAAGTATTTAACAATTTGTTTATGCATTATCTTCTCCAGAACCTTAGAAAGTGCTGTGAGGATGCAGACAGGTCGGTAGTCAGATGTATTGCTTGCAGGAGAGATTTTTGGGACAGGGACAATGAGTGCATCTTTCCACATAATTGGGATTTTGCCTGAAGTAAGACAGGTATTAAGTAAATGCGTAACAATGGGCAGTATTATGGCGATTATGTAAGTCACAAATGAAATGGGAATTTCATCAGCTGCTGTTGCGTGAGATTTTATTGAATTAACTTCCCTTCTTACAGGACGGACTGGGGACTGTTGCCTTAATATATTGTCAATGGTGTTTTGTACTGTCGTTGTGTCAGGAGTGAGATGTTCCGTGGAGAAATATGTATTTAATTCATCAAGGAACACCTCGGGATCAGTATGCTTCGCAAGTGGTTTGCCAATGCCCAGTGACCGAAGTTGTCGCCATGTGGAACCAGTGTTAATGTTTTTGTTTAAATGCTGGAAATAATTAAATTTCTTATTACGAATTACAAGCTTAATTCGGTTTCGAAGAACACGGTACTGCTCATGTACGTCAGCTAGTTGAGTCTGCTTATAGCGTCGGTGTAGTGCGTCTCCTTCTTTCATCATAGTCTTAACGTCAGCAGTCAGCCAAGGGCAGGGTGGACGTGTTACTCTCACAGAACGCTTTGGTGCATGTTTGTTGTACAATTCATGTAAATGGGAATTAAATATTTCCACTTTCTCGTCAATGTCACTCTTCATCATTATGTCATACCAGGGGAAGAATTGTGCATCTTGTCTCAGTTGTATTAAATTCATCCTTTTAAAGTCTCTAAACGTTACATATTTCGGTCGGTACTTCGGCACGCGAAGAGAGTATGCTAAGTATATGAGGTCATGTTTAGATATGTCAGGAACAGATACTTGACCGTGGTGAAGGATTTTTTGAGGGTTATTTGTTATTACTAGGTCTATGAATGTATCAGCGAAAATAGTGGAAGTATGGACGTGGTGGGTGGGTTTAAGGGGTAATATAGTCATGTCACAGAATTTAAAAATATTTTGTAGTCGTGAGGCGTCGTTGTTCAGAGTTAATAAATTGGTGTTAAAGTCTCCAAAAAGTATCACGTGCTCGTAAGTTCCAACCTTCGTATATTCTTTACAATCTTGCTCTTAAAACAAACTTTTCCTGATATTTGGAAAAGGTCTCAGTTTTGCCCCATACTAAAATCAGGTTATATGCTGTTAATTAAAAACTACTGACCAGTGTGTATCATACCAGCCTTTGCAAAATATTTTGAGTTTCTTCTTCATGATAGGATTGTCTTAAACATTGGACCACTACTATGTGACCAGGAACATGGTTTTGTATCTAGCAAATCTACAGTTACAAATCGGGTGAATTTGTGTTAGGGTATATCAAAACAAGTAGATAATGCGGGGCAAATGGACATGTTTTCACAGATTCTGGAAAGGCATTTGACAGCGTGGATCATGATATATTGTTAAGTAAATTGAACAGACTTGGATCTCAAATGTTTTAGTACCTATCTATCTAATTGGAAACAATGTGTTCACAACCTTGGAAATTCGTCTATGGAATACAGTGTAAATTTGGGGATCGTTCAGGGTACTCAATTCCTGTGCATAGAGGTCAACATTTTATTTTATTTTAAAACCAGTTGGAAATTATTTGTATTTTATTGGCTTTCTAAAACCTTTTTAAATCAATCAACATTTTATTCTCTTTTAACCGACTTAAATTGATTCACATTTATTGGTTTCTTTTAAAACCATTTCGAGCCATTGAACATTTTATTGCCCTTTTAAACTAATTTAATTTTATCTACATTGTTCTTTCAAACAACTTTTAACCTTGAATTAAAGTTTGTTACCTAGAAATTGGTGGTTTTCGTGTTTTTGCATCAATTCATCACTGTCACTGTTTTTTTCTTAATTTCGACCCTGCCTTAGTGCCCATTCATTACGTTTTCCAAGTAAGTGTTTGTTTTTCTCCCATTTGAGCAGTTTTGGTGATGTGTTGTAATTGTTTCCCATTGCATTTTTATGCCTTCCTTTGGTGCTAGCTTTAACTCCCTTTGGGGGCTAACAAACTACCAACCTTCTTGCCTGGTGGACACCCATTGGGTGGATAAGGTTCAGGCTCACCTTCCTAGGGGTTACCGGTTTGCCCTGTGGACGGTGCAGTGGAGCATCGAGAAAGCCAAAGACATCTGCACGTCCGGTTCAGATACCTCCATATGTCGTGAAAGGATGTGCAGAACTTCTTGGGAAGCCATTATATATTCTTTACAACCTTGCTCTTAAAACAGACTTTTCCCGATATTTGGGGAAGATCTCAGGTTTGCCCCATATTAAAATCGGGCGATCAGCTATTAATTAAAAACTACTGACCAGTGTGTATCCTACCAGCTTCTGCAAACTATTTTGAGTTTATTCTTCTTGATAGGATTGTCTTAAACATTGAACCACTACTATGTGACCAGCAACATGGTTTTGTATCTAGCAGATCTACAGTTACAAATCTAGTCAATCTGTGTCACGGTATATCAAAACAAGTCGATAATGCAGGGCAAAAGAACGTTGTTTTCACAGATTCCGAAAAGGCATTTGACAGCGTGGATCATGATATATTGTTAAGTAAACTGAATAGACTTGGATTCTTGCATGATATGCTCAAATGTTTTACTACCTATCTATCTAATAGGAAACAAAATGTTCACTACCTTGAAAATTCGTCTATGGAGTACAGTGTAAATTTGGGAACCGTTCAGGGTTCGAAATTGAGCCCAGTTACTTTCATGAATTTCATAAATGATTCGCTAAACATGTAAGGAATTTAAACTGTTTCCTTTATGCAGATGACTTTAAAATATTCAGACCAGTTTGCACAACATAATACTACCTCCTCCTAAGAAAAGACCTTGATGATATTCTAATGTGGAGTCATATGAACAAATTAAATGTTATCATTGTTGTTCACCAAACAAGGAAAAAACTATATTTCCATACAAGCTGTGTCCAAATGCCCTGCAGGAAGTTGACCAAGTCAGTGATCTTGGCATCCTGCTTGACAAGGGTCTTACTTTCACTGCTTATATAAACAAGGTGACAGCAGAGGCCTACCGGCCATTGGGACTGAAAGAGTTCTGATGACCGCTCACAACCTTTCACCACTCTATAGGTTACGTAATACTCAACTGTTCAGGAAGGTGAATTCCATCATAGCACTCTGTAATGCCTTTGTACAAACACAAGTGGTATAACCTGACATTGTACAGTATCCAAGGTTCGATAAATATATATTAAGTTGATCAAAAGGCAGAAAAAGTGTTTTGTAAGATTCCTTCACCACCAAACACATGGTTGTACCCATTTATGGTGCCATACAAAACTTTACTAACCTGTGTCGGAATGACCAGGCTGGAAAATCAGAGAAAAATAAATGATGCCAAATTCTTGTATGAATGATTAAATTAAAAAAAGGTATGAATTTATTGTCCCTATTGAATTTGTACATACCTCGCTTTCACTCAAGAGAACGAAATATGTGTAGGACTGAAAGAGTTCTGATGACTACCCACAACCTTTCACCACCCTATAGGGTATGTAAGAACTGTAATTAAGCTGTTAGCATAGACAATTCCTTGGACATTGACATGTTAGTGTCTAAGTTCATAAACAGTCTTCCAGCTACACTGCCACGACACTAGGAATTAACATAAAACTGAAAGCTGTCAAACAGCTGTAGGTACTGAATAATTTAGTTAGTAAGATGTTTATTATTATTATTATTATTATTATTATTATTATTATTATTATTATTATTATTATTATTATTATTATTAATATCTAAGACTCTTTTTGCTAGTTGTTTTACGTCGCACCGACACAGATAGGTCTTATGGCGACGATGGGATAGGGAAGGGCTAGGAGTGGGAAGGAAGCGTTCGTGGCCTTAATTAAGGTACAGCCCCAGCATTTGCCTGGTGTGAAAATGGGAAACCACAGAAAACCATTTTCAGGGCTGCCGACAGTGGGGTTCGAACCTACTATCTCCCGAATACTGGATACTGGCCGCACAATATCTAAGACTTGTACCAATGTAATTTAATACTTGAGTTATTAAGAATTGTACTTTTAGTTATTGAGACCTAAAACTTGTATCAATGTAATTTAATAAGTACATTGAAGATCTTCAGGTTTACTGTAATTGGGTTTACAATCCTGTTGTAAACGGCACTTAAGTGAATAGTTATGTGCGTAATGACAGCTAACTGTGTCGTAATCCGTGAACATTTTAACCACTTAAAAAGGATTTGGACTTAAAACGTTTTTCATGAGACACCTTCAAATGGTGCTGAAATATTTTATATCTACATTCAGTAAAATGGTTACTATGTTTAATCGATTTCACCATATTATCAAGAAATCATATACTTTGTTTAATAACTAACTGCATCCCCTTCTGTACCATTGGAAATCTGTGAATGTTGCTGGAAGATTTTTAATTTTTAAATTCCTTTTCCTTTTTTGTACAATCTTATTGCTTTTCATTTCAAAGGGATATGTGGTTGGTCAGAAAAGTATTTTTAAAATTTGAGTTAATTCAAGGCCATTATTTGAGTCTTCAGTAAATTGATATTTTGTACAATGTTCTGGAATTAGCAACACAGGCCTTTAGAACATTTAATGCTAATGGAATATCATGCTTATGAATATCATAAACATAATTTACACTGAATTTTCCTTCGCTGTATAAAGTATTCACTTATTTACATATAATTAACATGAACAATTGGAACAATGTATATTTCGTTATTGCTAAGCTGGTATCACCTGGCGAGTTTGTCTGCAAAATTGGAGTAAATGTGCATATTTGTTATTCCCAATATATAAATACTTGTTTGGAGTGCTTATGCATTAACTAGAATTGCATTAAAATATAGGATAAATGTATTGCACTAATATTGAAAAGCTTCGAAAAGTGTAATTGTGTTCTGTTTGTCTCAAACTATTTTATGTATATTTTAGAATGAAGAATTATGCAGTATTGACCATGCCTACTGGTGAAAGACGGTACCAGTGTACTGTGTGCAGTATGATGTTCTCTCTAGAATATTATCTAAAGAAGCACATGGAAAATCACTGTGAAGAAAGACTGTACATATGTGATGTATGTAATAGAACGTATTGCATGAAGCAAAGTTTGCAGCGACATATGTCTATTCACTCCAAAAACAGGCCGTACCAATGTAATAAATGCAATAGTACGTTCACACGAGCAGATCGTCTTCGAACCCACATGGGAATTCATAGTGGACGGAGTGTAAGAAGCGCAAAAAAGCGTTTACCCAACGAAACAGTCTACGAAAGCACATGATATTCCATACAGTTGTTAAAGTCATTCCAATGAAGAGAATGCAATAAATCATTTAGTTATCTAAGGTATCTCCGTAAACACATGGTGATTCATACTCGAAATAGGGCATACACAATGAAGTAGTCTCCATAGACATACGCAGCTTCATTCTGGATAAAGGATTTTTCAGTTTGGAAGAAGATGTGGTACGTGAAGAACGTGAAGTTTATTCGAACCTGCATTGTAAGTCACACTCATAAAGGCCGGGGAGTTGTTTCATGTAGCTTGAATTTCGCCCTTCCCAGTTTTCTCCAAACTTTTGGCCACCCCTTCTTATACGTCTCAATGCCTAAGTGGTTAGGGTGCTGGTCTTAGGTTCAAGGGGTCCTGGGTTCGATTATGAAACATATCCGGAATTTAAGAATCATTCGTTAATTCCAATGGACCGCGTGCTGGGTGTGGTTTTTGCCTAAACCGTACAATTTATCGTAGAAATTGCCCCATCCATAGAGACGGGCAACTGCAAATACCACAGGACTGTATACAGGCAAATTTAATCACCATAAATAAAAAGTATGGATTAAATAATACACAACGAGCCACAGAGTCTCGTTCGTCTACCATTCACTGCGACCGGCACACATTGGTTACAATACCGAAAACCTAGCCGAAAGTCCTTAAAGCCAAGTTTAAATTTGGGAAGTTCTAAGACCCTAAATAGTTAATTTGTTTCCTGCAGCGTTAGCAATGAGCCTTTAGAACGTTCGAAAGAAGCACGTGAATTTCTAAGAGCCAGTGAAAAGGATACAATTAGTTTTATGTGCGACTGCGCTGAATATTCATTTATACAATCAAAAAAGCCTACACTTGCCGGTAATCATAGTTTCATAATGCATAAGTTAATAATCCCGCAAGACCCAGTCATAAATTTAATATTCCCTGCTTTTGATATATTCATTTTTGCTAGTGGCTTTTCGTCTCACCGACACAGATCTTATGGCGACGATGGGATAGGAAAGGCCTAGGAGTTGGAAGGAAGTGGCCGTGGCCTAAATTAAGTAAGGAAACCACAGAAAACCATCTTCAGGGCTGCCGACAGTGGGATTCGGACCCACTATCTCCAAGATGAGAGCTCACAGACACGCGCCCATAGCCGCACGGCCAACTCGCCCGGTAATATATATTTTTTATAAATTATACATAAATAGTAGGTTCCCACTTTTGCCCTTTTCTAAATATTACTTTTTGTTTGGTAAAACTGCACTTTTACTTATTCAAGATATTACACTGTTTTTAGTCTGTTTTTTAAAATTATATTTGTTAAATTTTATGAATATACTGTATACATATCGTTGTTATGATGATTATTATTGTGATATTTTTATTTCAATAAAATTGATTTTTGATCATTTTATTGCTAATAATTATTTCAGTGAGTAAATAAATGGACTGAACAGTTTATACTATATATTATCAATCCAAATACCTTTAACATTGATGCATGTTTCTTTTCAGAAAGTTGAAACAAATGGGCCATATATGCTCTCAGTAGATATGATATATTCCTTCCTATTAGAGACAAGGTTTACAATGAAAATAATGTTCTGTTTAAACTGATCGAGAATCATTTGTCCAGGAACAATATACGTTTCACTCTGACAATTCTAGGACTGAGGTAAGGAAGTCATACAACAAATTGAGGACAAATTCACAACAATGTGACAATGCATGACATATTATTGACAACAAATGTATTTGTGCTTGACGTTGTCTATGTTTTTACCGAGGTTCCTTATTAGCCGTCTCCCAAGTGCACAAATCACAGGCACCCATCTTCAGAAAACAATTACCTATCTATTTTATTAATACGACATTATTTTGAAATTTATTTCCGCCATTCTGTTTCTCAAATGACTATGTCGGATTCGAATTCAGCAACCTACAAAACCCTTATATGTGGATGAATGAAAATTACTACTTGTTTCAGACTTTTGGCCAGGTTTGCAGGAACGGGACTATTGTGCAACACTTGGAATAATTCATATGAATAGTGAAGAATTACGGAATACGGTAGTTGGGACATAAATAGAAAAATCAAATCACAACCAAATCATAATTGCCAAAACACAGTCACATACCTTCATACTGAATCCAACTAATATATCGCAAAATTTCAACGGATGCTCGTAGAGAAACGTGGTACGGAGGTCGGATATGCACGAAATCTACGTTAATGATTACATAAATATAACCAAACACAGAAATCTCTCTGAATAATATGACCCAATTAAAGGAAAATTCATTTAATTTATGAATTAGGTAATTGTTTCCGGGACGGGGATTCCCTATAGCCTAGAATTAAAGCCGATTGAAACCTGAACATTTTACCTGCTGTGTGAAGGTTCCTTTTACCTGCAGACTAATTTTAGTTCGCCAGTCTTGCTGGACCAGGAACTGGACTAAATTCTCCAAGTCAAGGAGAATGTTTAACTTCATTTCAGACCCACGAATGAGGCAGGATGAACTTTATATGCGAACGTACTTGTTTTGGCGCTGTAACCTGTGAAATGTGGTGAAAATCGATTTTTTTGGATTAACTGAACTACGTAGAGAGTACTGTGAAGGCCTTACCATTCTACAGCAACAAAAAGGCAGTAATACTTTTATTTGTCGGAACACGAGTTCATTGTCCGATAGCATTATTTAAAGGTAAACGGCAATCAGCTTTTTCGAGTTCTTACCCCTACTTTAAACTAAAATACCACAAGTAGTTTTCCTACTTCTATTTGGAAATTATTGCAGTTTGAATTACGATTTTATGCAAGTGGTGCATTGCGTTGTGTAACTAGTGCTTTCGAAGTTTCTGAATCGTCTATTAGTCCATACGTTCATCGCGGTAATTTGGAGAAGACTGAGAGATGAGTACATATTGCTACCTACCAATGAATATGCAGTTGATACAAAAGAAAACCTTTACAGAAGATACGGTTATCCAGGTGTGCTAAGTTACATTTCCCAATCGTCTGTGCTACAACAGATCAAAAAGGGGAATATTGAAACAGAAAGGGATACATTTCCAGAAACTTGCTTGCTGTTAGTGGCGTGGAAAACTCTTTTGCATGCAGCGTAGCCATATGGAAAGTAATCGAAAATGATTCTAGAATATTTCTATGTTCTTTTCCGCATGCAAATTTCGAACGAAATATTTTCAGTGATATTTTAATTTGATAAAGTGGTTACCGATGCAACACGTTTCAAATGACAGCGTATAAAAACAATGTATCGACTCCTCGGGTGCTGTACCAGAGCGTTCTTAACGGCTTGGTATCAAACGTAAATATATTTCTTGCCTGTGGAAAGACCGGTTTAGATGTATCAATACACAAAATAGCCTCCGATTCTCTCCTGCTTGTTGCTATGTAATAATTGTAGCATTTAGAGTGCTTTATAATTACTGCTTGAGGAGAGGTCAGTGAAAAGTGGTGCCATCGGTGAGAAGTTGAAACATCAGCAAAATATGAACAAAATGAGGGGAAACCTGGAGCTGTGCAAGGAGGAAATGAATACGAGAATGATATACAAGAAGATGTTAGGGCACGGGATGACGCAGTGCGAAGGCACCTAAGTGAGTATTTTCTGTGTTTGTAGTGAAACAGAGCGAACCACTTTAATTCAGATATGTTAATCTCCGACTATGAAAATATGAAATAAAGTTGAATCCCTGTGGTCTCCCAATTGTCCATTGTTCACCGACAAAATAACTCAACAAAAACACCGTCAGGTAACAATGCTATTGGCAGCTGCATTAGTAATAGTATTGTTAGTGCTTGCCTTGTCAGTAGTATAGCAAGGGGGCTTCTAAACCAACTCGTCAGAATTTTAGTTCTCAGTCAGCATCCGAAGTCATTGACCCATTACGTCATGAGAGCGTGACCGAGACGTCGCATTATTTACAAACATGGCCAGGTGATTTTGACAGCTGTCATTTTGACGGACCTTAACCTCACATTTTTAAGCATGTGGGTTCGGCTAATCTCATTGCTGCCATCTTGACATGTCCCAAAATTACTTTTTATGAAGAAGTGAACATGGCTAACGTCACTGCTGCCATCTTGACAGGTCCTAACCTCACTGCTGCCATCTTAACTATGTGGGGTGCAGAATTTGAAATAAGTGACAGCTGTCAAGTTGACAGCTGCCTTCCTGACAGGTCCTAACCACGTGCATTTCTTGAACAAGTTAACGTGGCTAACCTCACACGTGACATCTTGGCAGGTCCTAACCTCACTGCTGCAATCTTAACCATGTGCATGTGGGGCGTGGAATTTGAAAAGTGGCAGCTGTCTAGATGACAGATGCTACCTTGATGGGGTCCTAACATTAATGTTTGAGAACGTGGGTGCGGAATATGAACAAGTGAACGTATTTAACCTCACTGCTGGCCTCTTGACCTGTCCTAACCTCACCGATGTCATCTTTAACACGTGGGGCGTGGAATTTGAAATAAGTGACAGTTTTCAAGATGACAGCTGCCATCTTGACGGGTCCTAACCGCGTGCACTTATTTGGCGCGAAATTTTAAACGTTCCCCTAACCTCACAGCTGTCATCTTCACGGGACTTAGCCAGGTGCTTTTGACAAGCGGAATTTTGAACGAATCTAACCTCACTGCTGTTATCTTAAGGGAACTTGACCATGTGCGGGAGCGGAATTTTGAAACATACTCTAACCTCAATGCTGTCATTTTGACGGGACTTAGCCACGTGCAACACCATCTTGGAGGTGCATAACCTCAGAGGATCTTAGTCTTAAGGCTAGCTGCCGTTCTCTACACCATCTTGGAGGATTATAGTTTTAAGGCTAGCTGGCCTTTTCGACATGACACCATCTTAGAGGGACCTAACCTCAGAGGATTATAATTTTAAAGCTAGCTGCCCTTCTCGACATGACACCGTCTTAGAGAGGGCCTAACCTCAGAGGATTGTAGTTTTAAGGCTACCTGCACTTATTGATATACAGTACACCTTCCCCGACACCTTCTTCCTTCTGCTCCTCGTGACGTTACAGAAGTCAGCTCATTCCCTCCTTCTCTTCACAGTTATGGAGGTCAGCTTTATCCCTTCTCCTCACAGTTACGGAGGTCAACTCAATCCCTCCTCCAGTTCACAGTTATGGAGGTCAGCTCAATCCCTCCTCCTCCTTCGCAGCAAGGTATTATAGCAAGGGGTGTTCTAAACCAACTCGTCAGCGTTATTGTGCTGAGTCAGCACCCGAGTTCATTGACGCCAGCCAAGGTCATTAACCTCATGACGTGAGCTCGTGACCGAGACGTCACGTTGTTTACAAGCATGGCCACGTGCTCGGACCCTAACCTCATATTTTTAAGCATGTTGGTTCGAGTAACCTCACTGTTGCCAGCTTGACAGGTCCCAACCTTACTTTCTTGAGCACGTGGGCGCGGAATATGAACAAGTGAACGTGGCTAACCTCACTGCTGCCATCTTAACGGCGTGAGGCGTGGAATTTCAAACAAGTGACAGCTGCCATCCCTGCATTTCCTAACCACGTGCACTTGTTGAGCAATTGAACGTGGTTAACTTCACTCCTGGCATCTTGACAGGTCCTAAGCTCACTGCTGCCATGTTAACCACGCGGGGCGCGGAACTTAAAATGCGACAGCTGTCAGGATGACAGATTCTATCTTGACGGGGTCCTAACCTTACTTTTTGAGCACGTGGTCGCGGAATTTGAACACGTGAACGTTGCTAACCTCACTGCTGGCATCTTGACAGGTACTAAACTCACTGCTGTCATCTTAAGCACGTAGGGCGCGGAATTTGAAATAAAAGACTGCTGTGAAGATGACAGCTGCCATCTTGACAGGTCCTAAACCCGTGCACTTATTTGGCGCGGAATTTTGAACGATCCCCTAACCTCACAGCTGTCATCTTGACGGGACTTAGCCAAGTGCGACACCATTTTGGCGGGGCCTAATCACAGAGGATCCGAGTTTTAAGGCTAGTTGCTTTCCTCGACACCATCTTAGAGAGGGGCCTAAACTCACAGGATTATATTTTAAGTCTAGCTGCCTATCTAGACATGCCCCTTTCCGACACCATCTTGGAGGAGTCTAACGTTACTGGGCCATAGTTTTAAGGCATGACGCCCTTCACGTCATGCCCTTTCCCAACACATCTTACAGGGGGCCTAAAGATCCAAGATTTAAGGCAAGATGCCCTTTTCGACATGCCCCTTTTCCGTCACCACCTTAGAGGGGCCTAGCGACCATACTTTAAGGCTAGCTGCCTTTCTCGACATAGCACTTCCCTGGCACCATCTGGGAGGGATCCTCACTCCAAGCGCTGTTGACAGGTGTGAGGTGGGGATTTAAAAAGATGTAAACGATCCTAACCTCACACCTGTTATCTCAACGAGACTTTACCTAGTTCCACATGCTTTTGAGGCGATGATTTTTGAAAAAGAGAGTAAGGCTAACCTCACTCCGTGTGCTTTTTGACAGATGTGTTGTTTGTAAAAGAGAGCTAGGCTAACCTTATAGACGAAGTGTCTACCTTCACTCTACCTGCTCAGACCACATGATCTTGTTTAACAGAGTTGTCATTCATACCTTATATAATTACGTTATTGTAAAGTCATGAGCATGGCGTAGACATGTCCTCTTGTCCTTTTCCCCTCCTGTTAAGACGTGTGCATTGATTTTTACTTATATTTTTAACAGGGAAAAGAAGGGAAGGGTGCGTAAAATGAATATAGAGGGTTTGATAAGGAGGAGGTGATGTATTTTATATGTGTTGCACGATTTAAAAAAAAACATAATCATAATCTAGTTTTTATATAAAACACAATTAAAAGGAAGAAGCATGAGCAATTGAAATGTGTTGTTAAACTATTTTTTCTTAAAGTCCCTAACCACGTGGCCAGGTCGCTCGGTATATGTGTGTTACAATGAAATTCACACATAATGCTACTAGTGCTTAACAGTATAGAGATTTGTTTATTCTTACTCTAATTGCAAAGCTTATAACTACACATCCCTAACCGCGTGGCCAATTCGCTCGGTATAGGTGTGTTGCAATTACATTATCACATAATGCTACTAGAACTTTGCAGTATATAGCCTCTGACCAAGAGAAAAAGATTGTGTACTGTTATTCGTAAGTGATTAATAAAGTTTGCTTTTCCGTGGTTCGACATTTTCACACCAGGAAATTGCTGGCTGCCGAAAAATCTCTATCACAGATCAAAAAGTATGTTTACTTACGTAACTTGCCTCCGGGGTATTATTATAATTTTCACTAATGCAGATAAAAATGAAATGATTTTATGCTTACATGCATACAACGATACAGTACTTTCCTTTGAAGACAAGAAAATGCTGGGAGCTGAGATAGCTACCGATTGAATACATACAACCATTTATATATATTTGGTGTTTAGAACATACATTTGTCTGTTGTTAACTTACCTTGATCATAAAAATTATTTTTTACCCTTTTTAGCACCGTAACTATTTACGACAGTCAGCGGATACCGTGAAAATTCTCTAATAATAATAATAATGTTATTTGTTTTACGTCCCACTAACTACTTTTTACGGTTTTCGGAGACGCTGAGGTGCCGGAATTTAGTCCCGCAGGAGTTCTTTTACGTGCCAGTAAATCTACCGACACAAGGCTGACGTATTTGAGCACCTTCACATACCACCGGACTGAGCCAGGATCGAACCTGCCAAGTTGGATTTAGAAGGCCAGGGCCTCAACCGTCTGAGCCACTCAGCCCGGCGAAAAACTATCTGATCTGGCTATGAATAAAAAACAGCATCACATAGCCTCTGACTAAGATGAAAGGATTGTATACTGTTCTTCATAACTGATTAATAAAATTGGCTTTCCGTGGTTTGACATTTTCATACCAGGCGAATCGAACCCCGGGACCTGCGACTAGGAGAAAGGAATTGCAATTACGTAGGTTGAGTAGACCTTGAACCAGCCACGAATAATAAACACGGATATATTACGCACAAACACACACACACACACTAAGAGAAGGAAATTGTAATTACATAGGTTGAGTAGACCTCGAACCGGTACAAATAATAAACATGGATATATTACACAAACACACACATTACATGGCACAAACATTGGACTACGTTTCTATTTCCGATACGAATGATAAAACCTGGGTATATTAAAACTCAACACATTGCACATGCATTACGTTACACTATCTTCTAATTAAGTGAAGACATACACTTGATCGCATTTTTATACTTACCATATACTTACGAGGTACATGTAGAAGCCTTCGTGGCTCAGACGGCAGCGCGTCGGCCTCTCACCGCTGGATACCGTAGTCCAAATCCCGGTCACTCCATGTGAGATTTGTGCTGGACAAAGCGGAGGCGGGACAGGTTTATCTCCGGGTACTCCGGTTTTCTCCGTCATCTTTCATTCCAGCAACACTCTCCATTCTCATTTCATAGCATCTATCATTCATTAATAAATCACTTTGGGAGTGGTGACCCCATTACATCCCTGACCCGGTAGGTTGTCATTCATACTTACACGTAGAAAAAATACTCATGTTTTAAAATGATAAAAGTAATCTCTAAAGCGTAGGTGCTGGGCTCCAGGCAGTAAAGGAATGAAAGAAGTCTGCTACTGCAGCGGAAACAGGAAGTCGAGTCAGCATTTATATGCATGCACATTTTCCTTGAATTATCTCTGCTACTTGCGATAGTGAATGCGAATGTTATAATGTCTCCTGAATGTACATTGTGCTTTATAGATTTTTTATACTGGTTTAAGATGAAGTTTACATCTGCATTACCTATCCAGAAACAGTCGTCTTAATAGCGAACACCGAACTACAGCCTGTTTCTTCAGTTATTCTTCTGTGTCAAGGATAGATTGTATGAAGCCCCATCTAGTAGCGAGTAGATAAGTTGTGCTCTATGATCTGTTTTTGAACTATGTCCTGTGTAAACAAGCCCCTTAAAATAGTAACAGAAGGGTTATCTAACCCTGAGCCCAAGATGACAATTGTGTAGTTAGATCTATGACTAGGCGAGTTGGCTGTGAGTTAGGAAGAGTGCGCAGCAGTAAGCTTACATCCAAAAGATAACACGTTCGAACCCTACTGTCGACAGTCCACCGAGTAAGACATACTCGCTGTAAGTTCTTATTTTCAGAGATAGTAGGTTCCTATCTCAGGACACACAGAGGGCTGTCAACTTGTAAGCGTGGGGGGTTAGGAAGTACAACTAGGCAACAAACCTCTGCAAACACTAATGCAAAATACTAGGGGGTAGCACGACCCGCGTTCGAATCCCAGCTCTGCTAAGAAAATTTGATAAAGTAGGAAGGCGTCTGGAACGGGGTCTAGTCAGCTACGGGTAGTCAACTGAGTAGAGGTTAGTTCGATTCCCTTCTACCTTAGCTATCTTCGATATGGTAGTGCACTGCCGCCTGAGCTATAGAGTCTATCCCTACTGGCGACAGTCCACCGAGTAAGACATACTCGCTGTAAGTTCGTATTTGAAGTATTTGAAGGTTCAAATCTCAGGAGACACAGAGAGCTCTCAACTTATAAGCGTGAGGTTAGCCTAACGTGAATACTGCGGATCAAAAATCCCGCACACACTATGTAAGACATTAGTTTTACGGCTAGATGCCCTTCCCAAAATTATCTTGGAAAATGCCATTCCTGACGCTATTATGGAGGGGCATAACCTTACAGGGTAAGTTGATACACTTCACGAAGTTATTTTCCAGGCGAGGACTTACGGAGACGGCCTAGGGAGTACAGTGATGCATAAGATAGCTCGTCGTGTGCAGCTTCCTAGTTCTAAGGCCTCTGAAGTAAGATAGCGGCAATACACAGACCCTTATAGAGAAAGGAGAGACATAGGGCTTAAGGAGACAGCCTAGGGAGTAATGCGCAAAAGTCTTGCTAGTGCTAGCGCCCCCGACGCAAGCGGATATAAGGCTTCATACATATGCTTTTTAAACTTGAAGTTCCATACCCGGGCTGCAGACTTAACGTTACGCTGACCACGCTGTAACCTCTCAAGACTTGGAGTTGAAATTGGAACAAGGTAGGTGCTATAAGGCTTCATACGTTTGCTTTTAGACTTTCAGTTCGATACTCGGGCTGCAGGCCTAACGTTAGGCTGGCTACGCGTTAAACTAACTTAACCTCCTAGAACATAGAGTTGTACAAGATAGCCGTTTAGGAACCCGCTATCTCTTTCGGATGCAAGCTTACAGCCGCACGCCCCTAACCGCTCGGAATACAACTAGAGAGAATGTCCAGTACCTCGCTCGCTAGGTAGTTCTTGCCTGCTATGCACAACAGAGGATACGTAGACATTGACAAACTCTGTTTATAGATTGCTCTGCAGTAAATCCGTTTATTTTCAACTCACTACCTCACGGTGTTGGAATTTAATCTGTAGTTGAGTAGACCCCGTTTTCGTTCTGTTAAGAGTCGTAAATTAAACATGCGCCTCTGGTGATTGAGCATTATAAAAGATCACTGATTATGAAGTATTTCTTTTTTGGAGAAGAAGGGAGGGAAGGGACATAAAACAGTAAAACTAGGTAAGTTAAGGAGTAGAAGGGAAGGGGCATCTCTCTTTAAAACTGGGCCTAATAAGGAGAAGGAGGGAAGGCGGTATCTGACGATAAAACTAGATAAGGAGGAAGAGGGAAGGGGATCTATCCGTAAAACATGGCCAGACGATGAGAAAGAGGAGGAGTGCATCTATACGGATAACTAAGCTTGACGATGAGGAGGAGGGGGAGGAAGAGGAATGGACACAATATAGCGACCAGGGACACTCTAAATCGAAGATCACAACGCTCCTTATTCTTACCTTATAGACTTTGCAGTTGTATAAGGAAAGGAAATATGTTATCACTCATATTCACATAACAATCAGTTCTAATTATAATAGACAGTTGTTATTGCCGGTTGCAGTCTAGCTAAGTGCGCGCATTAATAGCAAAACATCTGTTATGTTTATGTGTGACCCTTGTAGTGTGATTTCTTCAAGACTTGACAATCTTCAACGACATAAATCTGTAAAGCATAACATCAGAATATATTCACACAAACAATGTACTGGTACATTTGAGAGGCGTGATAATCTCACACGACATGTAAATTCGAAACCCACTTTATAAGTAATCTACAAGTATAACGCTTGGAAACTTTGAATAAATGTCGAAAGCGCAATATAAAATACGAGATCCAAACGATACAACATCGTCTCGGCGTACTACAAGTTATGTTACTAACCTCACACCACAAGAAGAGGAGATGCATAAGGAAGAAGAAGATGAAGAAGGACTGAATGTTTCTTTCTTATCGAAACTTCTTTATTCTACTTTATTTTCTAAGCCGACTACATGATATATAGCTGTGCAAACATCTCAAGAAGAGAAGCAAGATGTAAGAAACTGCAAAGACATTAACTTACTCGTTGAACGATTACAAATTCTAACAGTTTATCAAAATGCTGGATACACAGTGTATGAACGAGAGATTCAAGGAATGGAAGAATTATGTCGTAGGGGTATTATTGTGTAATAGCCATTTAACGTGAAGACGCACATAAGTTACAACAACGAACTCATTGCACTTACCGTTGTAGACGGTGACATCACATGTAGAAATAGGATAAAAACCACTAGTAGTGTGTTTAATTTTTTAAATAAATATTTTATTAAATTTGAAATGTTCTATTTATTGCATTCCCTTTACCTATTTACACCCATCGTAAAGGCTTGAGTTTACTAGGGAGAGTAACCTTGATAACAAACATGACTAAGAATGCATAACCATAACGATGTGATCGCTGCGAAGAAGGAGGAGGGTTTGAGCTGACCTCCGTAACTGAGGAAGAGGAGGAGGGGGATTGAGCTGACTTCCGTAACTGTGAAGAGGAAGAGGGATTACGCTGACCTCTGTAACTTGAGGAGGAAGAGGAGGAGGGATTGAGCTGACCTTCGTAACTGTGAGGAGGAGGGATTTAGCTGACCTCCGTAACTGTGAGGAGGAAGAGGAGGAGGGAATGAGCTGACCTTCGTAACTGTGACGAGGGGGGATTGAGCTGACGTCCGTAACGTCACGAGGAAGAGGAGGAGGAAGATGGTGTCGGAGAAGAGGTATGTCGAGAAGTGCAGCTAGTTTTTAAAACTATAATCCTCTGAGGTTAGGCCCCCTCTAAGATGGTGTCATGTTGGGAAGGGCAGGTGGCCTTACAACTATAACCTTCTGAGGTTAGGCCTCTCTAATATAGTCAAGAAGGGAAGCAGGGCTTAAACTAGGGTCCTTAGGCCCCATCCAAGATGGTGTCGAGGAGTTCAGGGGATAGTTCATGACCTAATTTACCAACAATTAAAATGATACGACATATTTACGTCATTAGTGAAGGGTATGGTAGAAACCAAGATAAATAACTTACTACAATAAAACAGAAAACAATACATATTATTCTAAATCCAGATTTAAATTTAGCCTGGTCTAGCTTGGTCCTAGACTTACAAAACATCGACCTAAATGTGGTTTAATTACATTAAAGAACTTGAAATTAATACCAAATTACAATTAATATACACAGTTCAAACAATTAGGGAACTTTTTTTGAACGTATGCCTTGCTCCACAAAACAAAACCTCACACCCATGTATATTACCAACTTAACCTTTATTCTTTACCGTTCAAGTACACAAGAGAACATCGATGGATTCGCCCTTACTCCAGTGCACTCACAGATAAGGGTGAACGATTTCAACTAAACAATTCTTAGTCCTCTTTGCCAACATCAGGGGCCATTTAGAACCCATAATACTCCTTACGAACCTTTCATTGTGCTAGGAAGCTCAACGCGTTGCACACACATCCGACGGGTGCTGCGAGCTAATGGTAACTGAAGTTGCTACAACAAATAGATCCGGGAAAAGACCTAAGTTACAGGTGTACGCTATCTTTATTGAACACGACCTAATACGTTGAACGTCAAATAGCTTGAACGAGACATGATGTATCAAGTTCAGAGTAAATTTACAGTAAAGGCAAAGTAAGAACATGATAGAAAGATGTCAGAGTCTAGAGGATAGAATACTCTCCAACAGACGGCATCTATCATGAATAATAATTGCCACAACATCCTGTAAATTTCGCTCGCAAGTTACTGAAGTTTACTTGGCGCTGATAAATAATCACATTGTGCTCATATGCGTAGCCGGAGGAAACGTGCCCAATATAAAAAGAGGGAAATTTAAATACAGTATATATTTAGAGAATGATTTTGTTTTCTTAAATGACTAGTGGAGTCAGAGTATTTATATTGGAGATTGAATGTTCTCTTCAGGACATTTATTTTTGTAATGCAAGGTAATTTATGTTTGAGAAATAAGAATTTAAATACATAGGCCCACGTGAAACGCTGAAGATTGATAAATGTAATAGTAAATTGACCGTAATAAGCGAGCTTCAAGGTACGGTCAAAAGCCGCATGAACGAAATATTCAATAACCGCAGGAGCGCACTATTAACATAGAATTGCCATTTGCATGTCGCTTCTACAGGTAAAATAGCAAGAGATAATAATCAAATTTGCGTTCACCAAGTAACACTGACCAAATTAGAAATAGAGTCGTGGAAACCTGATATATGCATGGTAGTTTAATGAATGTACTTATGGTTTTTTTAAATTTCAGGCCATCGCGGGATGTCGCTCATTAGTATAAGAGTTTTTTTGTACTTGTGCGTTTTAATTGTGTTTAATAATGAATTTGTGTTATGTTGCTAAACCAGCGCTGTACCTAATGTGAGATAGCGCTCCCAGGGTCATCGTAACGTTCTACTCGTATTAAACACTGGAAGACATGCGTGTGGCTTCTTGTTCATATGAACCTACACGCCGGCGAAACACTAAATTAATGTACCCTGAAGAAGACGAAGTGGTTGATGTTCCACGCCCTAGCAAAAGCAAACAGTTTGTATTTGAGCAGAACCGAGGCAGAACAGTAAGGTTGGAATAACTCTTGATAGAGTAGGGGCACACAAAGGGTCAGCATTTCAGAGTTTTTGCATTTTAAGAGGATAAGGTTAAGAAGTCGGATCTTTTCAGATAGACCTGCTCCTTGAATCAATTTCACAGGAATGTTATCTCTGCCAGGAGGTTGCCATGTCTCAGTTTACTGAATGTGGCATAAAAATCCTTGAATATCAGCTGAGAGCCATCCATGGTTGTTAGGGTTGTAGAGGCACATCATCAAGAAAATCTTCAGTAGCATTTGAACTCCGATTGAAAAAAAGTGGAGAAATGTTTTTCCCAACGACCTAGGATTTCTTGACTATCTGTAATAGAGGTGGTATTATCAGCACCGTTCAGTATCACGAAGGAGGAGTTATTTGGGCTATATAACACTTTCATTCCTGTAAAGAAGTTTCGAAGGTCTCAGGCATCAGATGTACATTGCAGTTCCTGAGCTTTCTGCTGCCACCAGTTGTCCTTTATCCTTCTCTTATTTGCATATGACATTTTCGCTTGAGTTCGAGAAAATACGCTTCCTTTGCGTGTGAAGATGGATCATGAAGAAGTTATAGATGGACTTCTAGTTTAGTATTGATGATACACAAAATGTCGTTGTTATCAAGCCAGTCTTGTCTGACCTTTTTCTTAAAACCAGTTGTTTACTCAGCTGATTTTGTGATTACTTTCCGCAATGCTGCCCATTCCTGCTCTACGATTTTTATTGACTAGTTTATTTGTCAGAATGCCAGAGATGAAGTAGTGGAAATTCACGGCAGTCGATCCATTTCGAAGTTTAGATGTATCAAACTTCTGCCTGGATGGGGTTCGAAGATGGCTTTGTGGTTTACGCCGAAGACTGGTTCTAATTCGACAGAATAGTAGCTTGTGATCCGTCCGGCAATCATCGATATTTCAGCTCTCCTGGTGATAAGGAGATCCTTATCACATTGTTGAGTGATGATGTAATCAACGATGTGCCAATGTTTAGACCGAGGGTGCACTCATGTGGTCTTGAAACGATTAGGTAGGCGAAACTGAGCGTTAGTTATTAAAAGTTAATGTTCAGTTCATAGACCGAGAAGCAACAATCCGTTCGCATTGCAGCTACCGAGAGGTTGCGATGTATTTTCCGATACAATAGTCATGGCAACGGACAATTTTGTTTTCTTACGTGTAAAACGTTTCACGTAACTTACACGTTTTCGGTGTAGATTGTTTAGGTTGTTCCTCCGATATTAACTATCTCATGAGTTCGATTTGAGAGTACACATATCAAATTTGTTTGAATTCTTTATTAATTATACAGCGTGAAACAGCCGCCCCTTCCCATGTAGTTTTATGCAACCCACAATATTCATTCCGTCCTGAATACATCTGCCCTGCCGGTGTGCTCAGACAACGCAACCAGATATCTTGGGATTTACCGCTTCACCATTTTAGGACACCGTAAAGTTCTACTCGCATTAAACACTGGAAGACATGCGTGTGGCTTCTTGTTCATATGAACCTGTCACGCCGGCGAAACACTAAATTGATATTGTGATCGCAGTAAACCTAATACTTGCTATAAGCTACCCAGTGTGCAGTTCGGAACCGTAGTGTAATTGGTAAAGGCGTGGTGGAGCGGGCTTGCATGTCAAGTAGGAGGATCAAGTCCGCGGCGAAGATTAGAAAGTTTTATTTAATACGTAGGCTACTGCACGCAATGTATGTTCAATACTCGCTTTCGTGCAATATGTGTGAATTAATGTGTCTATGGCCCTAAGAATGGACGATTAGTTAGCAGGCCCGACACAAACAGACCGGAACTAATAAGATCCCAACTGCCCTGACAATATTTTATCGCAGCAAATGTTTGATGTGGTGACCGTTGTGGTTTATGCACATTCGGGCACGGTGTCCAATAGATCGTCTTGCACGCTGAAGCATTCCAGGTGTAATTGTTCTGCAGGCGTCCGTGATGAGTTGCCGGAGCTAGTCGGGGTTTTCTGGTACTTGAGTGTAAAAGACGTTCTTCAAATGTCCCCACAAGAAGTAGTCTAACGGCGTTAAATCCGGTGATCTGACGGGCCAAGAAAAAGTCCTCCTCGTCCTATCAATTTCCCTGGCAGTTGCTCGCTCAGATGGCTACGAATGAGCAAAGTCGAGCCACATCATCAAACGATAGTGCAAGGGCACGTCCTCCAGCACCAGTGGGAGTTCCTGTCGCAGAAAGTGCAGGTAGCGTGGGTGGTCCTCAAAGAAACAACGTCCAATCAGGCGATCCCCAAAAGATTCCACACCAAACATTCTCACCCCATCGTACTTGATGGGCCGCCTGTCGCACCCAATGAGGATTGTCAGGACTACAATAGTGCATGCTGTGACGATTGATGTTCTCATTATTGTGAAAGCCGCGATTCATCAGAGAACAAGATATGCGATACGAATGCTGCATCATTGTGTAGCCTGCCTAATAGTCACGATAGAACTCGTTTCGAGCTTCGAAATCGCGCCCATGGACCTCTTGGTGCAGCTCAAGATTGTATTTATTTATTATTTATTTAATATCCAAAAACAATACAGGAACCCTATTTTACCATACGTAAATTAGGGTTATAGTTTAAAATCACGACAAAAATTTTTTGTTAATGAATGTGAGAAACTGCACATAACAACATTGTCCCTTGAGTACATTATACAGTGGTTTCGAAAATTCCAGATTACAATTATTCAGGTGACATTGCAAAAAATATCTTCCCATATCAAACACTGGACACTCAAATATGAAATGATGCACTGTCTGAACTGATCCACAAAAGCATAAGTAGCCGTCTGTACTATTAAGTTTAAAGCGTTCTAAATACGATTTAAATTTTCCATGACCAGTTAAAAATTGAGTCGAAACAAAGTTCGGCACTAATGCTTTACATAATAGTCGATTTTGAACTTCCGGAAAAAATATTTCACGTGTAACAGATCCTTTAAAACTACATGTCCACAAAATATTCCAGTGATGTAAAATATATTGCCTGATATGTCATATAACATATTGGAGATTTATCATATGCAATATCCAAAAGAGACGTAGCAGCTGATTTAGCTAATGAGTCTGCTTTTTCATTACCAGTAGACCCAGTGTGACCTCTAATCCAAGACGTACAGATGTGCGAATACTCCTGAGCTATTGTTCTGATATTGACAGCTATTGGATTTAAGTCATATTTATCGTTTACTGAGTTCAATGCAGCTTGTGAATCACTGAAGATTCGTGCTCTTTTGTTGTTAGTTTTGCACCAGTGCAACGCACACTTTAAGGCCAAAAGTTCTGCCTGAAAAATTGAGCAGTTGGGAGAAAGTTTACACTGAGCTGCAAATATTTCAGCATCGTTCTCATAGACTACAAATGCACAGCCAACACTGTCAATTCCATCAGAACTAGGTATGCGGGAGCCATCAGTGTATATGATACAGTCATGTGTGTTATAGCAATCTTTACGCATAAGTTTCTTGAATTGACTTGGATGAGCAGATTCCAAAAAGTGACACTTATGCTCAAAAAATAATGTTGAAAATTGGCGAAGGTGATACTCTCTTTTTCTTCAGTAACGACAGCTCGGCTTTGCCAATTCCTGTTAAAAACAGCGGCTCTATTCCAGCAATTACAGTGTTGCATCAGTAGATGAAGTGCGATATGCACGAGAAATTCTTAGAGTAAACCCTCTTTGAATTTGCAACAGCTTATCCTGAGCCCATCTCTTTTCCAGTGTACTACGGAAAGCGGACATACAGTACAGTACAGTACAGTACAGGTACAAAAGCTGTATGATATATTATTCGTAAAACCTCAGAGTTAAGTCCCCAAGAAGGTCTGCAAGCAATCGCAAGTCCTTGTAAAAGTTTGCTTGATTTCAATTTCAATCTATTTAGATGTGACCTGAAAGTCAACTGTTTATCAAGCATAACACCTAAATATAGGAGTTGATCATCTAGTGTTATTCTGTGATTAATCATAACAATTTTGGGTTTTTTAACTTTCCTTCTCCTTGTGACACACATGGCTTTAGTTTTTGAAAGATTGAATTGAAGATTGTTTACAGAGCCCCACTCAGATACGGTGCGTAAAGCTGAATTAGCTAGATAATTAAATTCTGTACATTATCAGATTCAACTAGCAGAAGGGCATCATCTGCATAAGCAATAATATTACACCCCGTTGGAAGAGGTAATTGTAGAAGTTCGTCATATAAGATGTTCCAAAAACCAGGGCTGCATGCTGATCCCTTGCTAATACTTCGTTCGGAGATCACGGTTCCAATCCGAAGTTTCTCTTTTCGATTATTGAAGTAAGCTTGTATTAATCTATACACATTCTTAGGGCATCTTTTCTCTTCCAACTGAGATAAAATTTTAGGCCACCAGGCATTGTCAAAAGCACCTGCCTCCAGAATGTCCTCTTCTGTTTCACCCGATGTAACGGACCTATCGCAGACTGGTGGCTGGTTGTAAATCACGCCTGTTGTACTTAGGCGTCTTTCAACACGGCGGAATGTCGTAGCAGCCGTGTGTCGCCTGTTGGGATACCGCTCCTGGTGCAGATGTAGTGTCTCGCACGCGTTTTGCCTTGCTTTCCCATAAATGGAGAACATGCCAACGTATTCCTCTGTGGAAAACACGAAGAACGACAGCAGAGATTATAGTACATTCAGGCCACAACCAGCGGCCTATGCACAGGGCACAAGATGAATAACAGCATTATTCTACTGTTTGAATGTGGCAAACGTGGGCCTGTGTTTACGGATTCAAACACCATTCCGATGCAAAAATATTTGAACGATGCAGGATTTGAATCGCCGCTGGCACATTCTGTCGATTGCGATTGCTAGACGGACGCCTAACCACATCCGCTACATTACTCTGCTGAAAACATGCTGGCAGTACAACGAGAACAGAGTACATACGCCATCCTGTTTGGTGTTTAATACCTTTATTACTGCACTGTTACCTAGTTTCATGCACTGATTACACCCAGTCACGAGGCATGACTCATTAACATAATTACATAGTAAAAGGACTTCGCTATATGATACAATGATACGGATGATACAATATTTCGCTAGTGTTCAGAATCGTGTGCAAAATGTGCTAACTGAACATTGGTACCATACAGTACGCCTGTAGGGGAATAGCACCCCTATAGCCATGTTCACGTTAGTTGAGGTGCAGTAAATCATATTAAGAAGGGGTTTTTCAATCACAGTGTATAAACCTTTCATGAGCTTATGATTATCGATATACAAGTTAGCGTTTGTGTTTCCGCTTTGATCAGTTTGATTTGGTTGTTCTTCATTAATTTCTCTAATTGTGCCCCAACACTCAAAGCTAAAATTTTATTGCTCATGAACAGTCTGCCTTGAGCAAGCGAGCTGCGAGTTCGCTTTGTACAGTGCGTGCCGTAAATCTGATTGGTATCGAGCAGTACCGGGCCGCGATTGGGAGGTGGCAGCTGAAACAGAGGAAGAAGGCCAAGAATGGACTGGCAAAAGGAAAAGAGGAGGTAAAATGGGGTGAAGCGTTGCTAGTATAGATGGGAGCTCAAGAGAAGAGTTTCACTAGGAATGTGGCCGGGAATGCGTTAGCACTCGCTTCTCCCGTCGCCCCTGGCTTCTCGTCTACAAGCTTGTGTACGTACTTGCGTTTCTGAAAACGTTCGCCCTCGCAGTCGCAGTGTCCTCAGGTGGTCTCTTCCTGCAAGGCACTCGATGTATTTTTGTGTAACATTATTAATCTATTAACAGACTACATCTGATCAGCGAAATATTAAGACAAGGCAGTTTCCAACTAATAGTAATCTAGGTTATTTTCCACTGACACTGAATTTATGCCATCTTCAACATTAAATTTTATCACGGGCAGAGTCCATCCTCAAGGTTTAAATCGAAAGAGCTTCTGTTATTATTTTTCATTTTAATATATGTACTGTATTAATTATTATAATAATTTTTACATATTTTTACAAAATGATGACCAATATCCGATGACGGTTACAGTACTAGAAGAAAACGATATTTATTTTCTATATTTCAAATGTCGTAGGCAGGTCAATTTCGTTCGTCAGTGTGCCGAGTTACGAATGCATTCTTTCTCACACAAATGTCCCGACGTGTTCGTTACGTGAAGAAAATAATAATAATAATAATAATAATAATAATAATAATAATAATAATAATAATAATAATAATAATAATAATAATAATAATAATAATAATAATGAACCAGACTGAATATGTGGGCGTATAACAATTGTATGATTACGATCCAATCATGCAATAAGATAAAATAAAAAAAACTGCAATTTAGAGATTGTGTGTAAATAGTGATTAGGAGTAATTATAATGTTTAATGTAGTAATAGATACAAGGAAAGCATTCATATCAAAAATAGCAATAAATGATTACTCTGTCCCCAGTTCCAGGCGATCCGGAACTCGGGGATGGGAGTATTCTATTCTGCTATTCTGTATAACAATGTTCTCGCTTGTTCGTCACGAATTCTATGCCGCAAGGGTTATTTTACGTGTCGATAAAGCTGTCGACACGACGTTGACGTAGTTCAGCACCTTCAAATACCATTGCACTTAGCCAAAATCGAACCCAACTTACTGTAAGCTCAGAAAGCCAGTGCTGTACCGTCTGCAAAGGGTGAGAGAGGAGGGAATCTATTCATTAATCGACGAGTTAGTTCACTGAAGAACTCAATTTTATAGAATTTTATTTAATCACTAAATATTTAAAAATACTGTAGGCCTAATTAGCTTCATCAATCCTAGTGTCCCTGTCACTTTTCTTGGTGACACACAAAACTATGAAATAAAATAACATTTATAGCAATAGACTGTAGGCCTAAATTAGCTTCATCAATCCTTGTGACTCTATGTCACTTTTCTTGGTGACACACAAAACTATGAAATAAAATAACATTTATAGCAATAGACTGTAGGCCTAAATTAGCTTCATCAATCCTTGTGTCTCTATGTCACTTTTCTTGATGATACACAAAACTATGAAATAAAATAACATTTCAAACAATAGACTGTAGGCCTAAATTAGCTTCATCAATTCTTGTGTCTCCATGTCACTTTTCATGATAGACAAAATTATGAAAAAAATAACATTTAAAACTATAGACTGCAGGCTTAATTAGCTTCATCAATCCTTGTGTCCCTATTTCACTTTTCTTGATGATACACAAAACTATGAAATAAAATAACTTAAAACAATATACTGTAGGCCTAAATTAGCTTCATCAACGCTTGTGTCCGTATGTCACTTTTCTTGATACACAAAAGTATGAAATAAAGTAACACTTAAAACAATAGACTGTAGGCCTAAATTAGCTTCATCAATCATTTTGTCCCTATGTCAATTTTCTTGATGATACACAAAACTATGAAATAAAATAACATTTAAAATAGTAGACTGTAGTTCTAAATTAGCTTCATCAATTCTTGTGTTCCTATGTCACTTTGCTTGATACACAAAACTATGAAATAAAATAATATTTAAGACAATATACTGTAGGCCTAAATTAGCTTCATAAATTCTTGTGTCAGTAGGTCACTTTTCTTGATGATGTCCTCACCGTATGGCACATTGTTACTTTCTGGCCAGCTTTTCATTACCTTCTTAACAGCATACTTCGTGGGGGTTTGTTCTGTTGCACACAATGATACGAAGCATTTTCTAACACTATAACGCTGTTCTTAGGGAGGCTAGGCAACAGCTTCTCACGAATCCACTTCTCAAAATTCTCTGCGTTCATCTGGCCATGATAATCTCCTGATGATTTCCCGGCCTTAAAAATAAGCAAAGCTCCTTCCAGGAACCCCTCTTCACATCCCGCGTGTACAATTATTAAGCGGTTCGATGAGCTTCTGTTGGTCATAACACCAGGTTGATTGTCACTTATTAAATGCTAAATTATTATCTATTTATGTTTCATCCATATAAACAATGCAACGATAATATTTTCTGTAACGTCGCATAACTCTAAAATATCTACAGCGCCAACTGACAATGTTTGGGCGTTCTAACATTTTTCTGAAATTCTGACACTTCTTCCACTTAAATCCCATATCTCTTAAAATTCGCCTCAAGGTATGAACGCCCCACGGAAATTCCATTTTCTCCTTGATGGCACTCAAAAGCTTGGGGCATGTAGGCACTTTCTTCTGGACTACATAAAAGTCTTGAATTACTTCTCTTATTACTCCTCTATTAAACCAATCACACTAGACTTTTCTTTCTTCGGGCTGTGGGCGATGTTTCCCTGGTGTTGATAGTGACGTATCGCCAGCTGCTGTACTTTCCTTGCGAATTCTACTCACTGTGCTGACCGAAATGCCTGTGTAATTAGATACACGCAAATTAGTTTGCCTCAGTAAGTGTTTCAGTTGCCCTTCTCGTGCCTCATCATCACATTCTTGGATAACATGTCTGATAACCTCCCTAGCTTCGCTTTGGATAGTCTTTCCTTTCTTCCGGCAGGGTTCCATAACAGTAATACAAAGTAGCACTATAATAACATAAATGTTTTATAACACAGTTATGTAAGCCTCAATATATAAATCGCTGTTCAACACTTACAACACACAGACAAGATCAACACTACCGAACTGTTCGACTGGCCACTTGTATCATCAAAGGCAGACTGGCTTATGGCTGACTGGCAGACGATACTTTTAGGAAGAGCCATAGCCGAGTCGACAGAGAGAGAAAGCTGCTCCCCCGTGTCCCACCTCACGTCCCGCTAGTCTTCTCTTCAGCTCGCATCTATAGCAGCAGTGTTAGCTGTGTTTCTGGTCACTGGAGGGTGGAATTAAACCCAGGCCCAAAAACCAGTGGCAAATTCAGCATGGAAGATATGGCAACACTGAAGGAAGTAATTGAAGAAAATTGACAATGGGATAAGGTGCAAGAGATAAAGGACATGATGGAAGAACAGAGAAAGGAGATAGGGATCATGAAGAACTGGTTAGAAACGAAGAGTGAGGAATCGAACAAGAGAGCATGCAACAATGAGAAAAAGAATTATTACGAGGGAAGGGGAAACATCTGGAAGAGGAGGTGATGATGATGAAGAAGGAAGCAGAGAGGTACAGGCAGGAGAGAATTAAGAAAGCCATATTTATATATGGTGAGGAAGAAGGTGAGAAAGAAGGAAAGATAGATTTAATCTATAATGTGGTAGAGGTCATACGGGATAGGATGAAGATAAATTTCAGTGAAGTGGGCATAGACGATGTGGAAAGGGTGGGAAAAGCAAAAGGACGGAGACCTATTAGGGTACAATTTTTCTCTACTCTAATGGCAGAAATTGTGATAAGAAACGGCAGTAACCTGCAGGGTCAGAAAATATGGGTGAGGAGGGACATGGGAAAAGAAGGTGCGGAAAACATGAAGATTTTGAATAGGCATCTTTGGAGGTCAGAGACTAGTGGTGACGAATGGGAGATGGGTTAGGGAGCATCCAGTGACGAAGCTGAAAGAGATAGACGAACACGTCAGTTCCGAGGGTGGAGCGATGGCAGTGCGAGATGGAAGGCAGGAAGCAGAAACAACTAGGGGTGAAGTAGAGGGAGAAGTGGATATCAACCCATGAGGAAGTGGGCAACACACTGTGGAAACAGAAGAACAGAGCAGTGAAGGGGCGAGTGAGGGTGAGCAGCAAGAACCGGCGAGTGCAGTGTGTAGTGGTTTAAAGAGCAAGAACGAACATGAGGAGAGTGATCGACAAAAAGGTAGATGTAATGAACAGAGGAAGAAGTAGAAGCCTAAAAGACTTGTAGGGTAAAGTGTGCAAGGCGGGAGGATACGGAGGGCAAGGAACGGCAAAGAATGTTAAGAAAAGGAGGTATCGAAACAGGGAATGACGGGGTGAGAGCTACAAGGAGTAAGAATAAGGGAGGCAATTTAGAAGGGAGAGAGGTTAAGTTATAACTATATTGGAAAATAGGATGTGTGAATATAGAGGGGATAAGAAACAAAATAGGAAATAAAAAGGTTAGAGAAGTAGTAGAAAGTTTCGATGTTGTGGCACTCTTGGAGACGTGGTTGGAAGCAGGGAAAGAGATTTCTTGAAAGGGGTTTGTGATTAAATATAAATATAGAAGAAAGGGGAGGAATAAGGGACGCCTACCAGGAGGAATGGTAGTACTAATTAAAGAAGAGATTAGTGAACTAGTAGAAGATATCGAGACTTTTATCTAGGAAATTTTATGGATGAGATTTAATATGGGATTGGTAGAGGGAAGGATGAAGAGAATAACCCTAGCGTTCGTGTATTGCCATCCTTATAGTTCCGTATACACAAAGAAGAGCTCTTGGTGGAGATTAGTATGATAAGGGAGAGGTTTGCAGAAGAAGAGGACATGCTGCTATTTGTAGATTGGAACGCTAGAATAGGGGAACAGAGCCCAGTATATAGTAGGGAAGGCGGGAGTGGCATGTTGAGAAGTAGAAGAAGTGAGGATAAAACTATAAACAGTTATGGGGAGGAGCTCTTAGAATTGTGCGCAGCGGAGAATATATATATTCTGAATGGATGGAAAGAGGGAGACAGTACGGGTAAATTGACCTATGTCTCAGAGCAAGGGGGTAGTGTGATATATATAGTTTAAAGCTCAGAGGGAGGTTAGAGGATATTATAAGGATGGAAGTAGGAGACTGGATTCAATCACACCATTTCCCAGTGTGGGTTCTTTAAAAAGGGGTGAGGAGAAGAATATAAGGAAAGAAGTTAACATGAAGGACGAACTAGGGAGAGAAAGTGGAAAGGGATTGGGACAGGGTAGCAAAAGAAGAAGTACACTTACTGAAATATGGATGGGAAAGGGCGTTAGATGAGAATAAGATCGATAAAGCCTTGGAATTGCTGCTACATCCAATAAAGATGATAGCTCAGATAGATAATGGTGGAAGAAGAAAAAGAGGGAGAGGAATGGTTTAATATAGAGTTGGAAGGTATACGAAAGAGGGTGCTGGGGGCGTTAGGGGAGTATAGAAAGAACGGTGGGAGCTTAGAAAGAGAGGTTTTTGCAAGTTAAGGAAATATCACAAAAAGAAAATTTGAGGTAAAAAAAGGCGTGGTTAGAGGAACAGGCTGAAGCCATAAATAAAGAATGTATGTTGAACAACAATGAGAAAGTTTGGGGAAGAATGAATAGAATAATTAAGGGTGGAAGGAGTCTAGAAAAAACGAGTATTGAGGATGTACAGTGGGTTAGGTACTTTAGGGAACTATTTGGGGGGGAAAGGGGAGGTATGGTTGAGTGAGGCCAGGGACGAAAAAATTTGGAAGAATAGAAGAGTGGCTATTTACGAACTAGACAAGGAAATCACAAGAGAAGAAACTGTGGGAGTGATAAGAAGAATTAGGGGCAGGGCGGCGGGGGGTTGCAATGGTATCAGTAATAAGTTTTGGAAGGAAATTAGCAAAAATGGGACAATGTTAGAGGGCATAGTTAAACTATTCAATAAGATTTTTGATGAGGGTAAATACCCGAGGTAGTGGGAGACAGGAATTGTATGCCCAATATATAAGGGAAAAGTGGTAAAAACAGTATGAATAACTATAGGGGTATATCTCTGCTAGATTCCTTAAGTAAAATTTATACAGCGGTGTTAGCGAACAGGTTAAGTGAATGGGCAGAAAGAAACGAAGTGCTGTCAGATTACCAAGGGGGGGGTTAGAAAAAAAGAAAAGAAAAGTGGACAAGATAATGATAGTGCAGACGGTTTTGGAGAAGAATATGAGCTTGCCAAGAGGTAAGGTGTATGTAGAGACAATTGACTTTGAAAAGGCGTTTGATAGGGTGAATAGAGGGGCTCTATTAGAGAAATTGGGTAGGTTGGGGGTGTCGGATAAGATGTTAAGGGCAGTGGAGGTGATATATAAAGTGGTTAGGTGCTGCGTAAAACGATAGGTTGAGAAGACCACTAGAGTCTAAGTTGGGTTTAAAGCAAGGGTATAAATTATTACCAATATTGTTTATTTTATTTATTAACGATATTCTGGATGGACATGGGAGAAGCAATTGGACCGTTCCGGTGATTAATGTGTTGAAGATACCGGGGTTGATTTTTGCTGATGATGTAATACTGATGATGCTAACATCAAGAGGGATGCAGAAGGGCTTTAGTGCGGTGTCGGATTTTGCAAAGAAATGGGCCTTGAAAATCAACGGGAATAAATCAAAAGTGCTAGTAGCCCAGGTACACAAAGGAAGATAGGAAATGGATCGTGCAGGGAGAACGGCTGGAACAAGTAAGATGGAATATTTAGGAGTTATTATTAACAGAAAAGGGACTTGGGACCATCAAATAAGTCGAGCGAGAAGCAAAGGTTTTGCCGCCCTAGAATCAGTCAAAAACTTGTTGGCTAAATTTCCTGAGGTTAGTTTCAAGATCGGTGGTTTTTGGTAGGGTAATGTATGGGGCTGAAGTTTGGGAGTTGGATGAGAAAAGAGTGGAATTAAGATGAATCATTTGTAATTTCGGAAAGTTGTGATGCGGCTCCCGCAGTGCACAGCTAATGCAGGGGTGGAATTACTAAGCGGGGAAGATGCAGAAGTTGAGTGTGTGAAAAGAATAGTTAAATACTGGATGATTTTGAAAAGAGGAGAGGGCGGGAAATTATTGCAAGCCGCGTACAATCAATAATGGAAGAGCATGTATAAGGGATGTTGGCTAGAAAAAATTACAGGATATTTGGAGAAGATAGGTTTGGGGTACATATGGGATGCGGTTTGGTCGAAGACAGAAGCAAGAGGGTGGAAGGTACTCTCCAGGAGAATTAGAGATATGCAAAAGCAGAGATTGTTAGGAGAAATTAGGCTAAGAAGTTCCCTTAGTGTTTTGAATAAAGTGTTAGAAGTAACGGAGATAAATATTAGGTATGTTAATAGGCTTAATAAGGGGGTTAATGGGTCTCCACAAGAACAAGGGATGGCTAAAGGGTAGAGATAAGACTGTATGTGTATTATGTGGGGTAGTAAACGACGATTTTCATTTAATTAATAATTGTAAAGAACCAAGGTAGTTAGGGAATTGTCTTTTGAGTGCCAAACATCATGAATTATTAGAAAAAGGGGATGAAAGGTATATTATAAGGTAGATTATCAGGCAATGGGAAGATGGGGGCAGTTGAACAGGTACTTATGTACCATTAAACAGGAGTGTGAGAGAAAGGTGAGAGAGTAGGAGGCATAGGAAGAATAAGTGGATGTGTAAAGGCTGAAAAGAAGGAACTGTGTTTATGTCATTGAAAAAAAAAGTGAGTGTAATGTGTTAAGCAGGGAGCTTGTTTGATTTTGTAACTGTAAAAGGCCCTGTGGATTGTGGTACGACAGGAGATTGTGAAACTGTTGACTATCAGTTCATTGGAATTCAACCATAGTAGGACAGTGGACAAGAATTGTGAACGCAATAGATAGGCAGGCAAGGTCATGTGCTAATAGTTGATGAAACCTGATGTTGGCTGATTTTGTAACAATGACCTGATATAAATGATACGTGTAGAATATGAGGATAGAGTAAGACGAGACTGGATTTATTTAGGTATGGAATTGTAGGTATTCATTTAGAGACTATTATTGTTCTTTATTATTTTTCTTTTCCCCTTATTATTATTTGTAGCCCGGTAGCAGGAGGACACTTAGTTGTATCTAGGAAGGCATGTGTGGTTTTCTCACTATTTATGGATAGTAGATGGGTAAGGGAGAGGAAGGCATGCTCGTAACAGGATGGTGTGGGATGGGCCCCTCCCAAAAAATTAAGATAAATGTGGGACGAGAAGTGAGAGAGGAGAGGAATTGGACAAAAGTGGTTTCAGCCCCATGTGGAAATGGAATGGTGAGAGAAGTGCGCTGTCATCTGGTAAAGATAGAGGGGGGTCCTCTTTTGGGTCCCATGGGTAGTGCCTGTCGTGCCATCGCAGGGGGGGTTGCCTTTTTTCCCACCAGGGACGATGGCGCAGCCGGACAGTAGTAGTGGATAGTTAGCTTATATTATTGATATTATTATACATTTTATTGTTATTTATGTTGTTTCTTAATATTAAATGGAGACGATGGACATGGCATGGGGGACTGAGGATGACTACCGTGGTGGCACTCCCCTTGGGAGTGTCACGTTTCCGGAGTATCTGACGGGCCCCATGGCATGCCCAAGGAGTCTCGTGTTTCTTTTCTATACTATACTATACTATTGCTCATAATATATTATTTCATCAATACTTCTGATTTACAGTGATTAAGTTTACGCCTTATCAGCAATATGCACATATATGAGGATGGAGCACAGTCAACGATGCATTCAAATGCTGAGGACGGAAAATACACCCAGCCCCCGAGTCATCGGGAGTAATCACTGAGGATAAAATCCCGGACTAGGCTGGGATGGGAATCCGGGACCTCTGAAGAAAGACAAACAGGTAATAATTTAACCTATTTAATGTACTGGGATGCACAATGCAACACACCAGCAACCCAGCTCTCTCAACCATCGTCATGATGATACCGATCAGGCCGTTACAAGGTTAAGGGGAGCAACTAATACTCACGACACACGTACTGGATTCAAACGTCGACAACTAGGGAAAGGAACAGGCAAGGAAACCAGTAACATGAGAGCCGCAGAAAAAAATGGCATAGTTCTACATAGGGAGACTTGACAACAATACTACCGAAGGAGACATAAGGAGTCATCTGATAGAAGGTGGCAAAGAGGACATACGAGAGATCACACCCTTAAGTTCAAGAGGACAGAACAAAGCCTTCAGAATTGCAGTTCCATTCACCAAAAAGGAAATGACAGACAAACCAAACGTTTGGGCCAAATGGGTGACTTTTCGCCCATGCAAGTTCCACTAGGAAACCAAACAACCCCATTAGCAGGAACCACGCCAGCACACTGTCTGCAGACCACGCAGACTCCACGGTGGGAACTGACAACATAAACACAAAGACTACACTAATAGCCATGCTTTGGAATGCAGATGGCCTGAAATCACTACTATCCATAGACACAAGCACCAGATGGGACACATACGACATCGTGACGCTCACAGAGACCTTTACCACTGAAGAAGCGGAATTGGACCAATTCTACGGTGCGCACATTTTAGCAAGACAGGGAAGGAGAGGGCGACCCGAGGGAGGGGTAAGCTGCTTCATGAAGCCGCACCTACAACCAATGAGGACAGACCTAAAAACACAGACCACAATAGCGATATCAACTAAACTCATCAATATAATAGTAGCCTACTTCAACCCAAGCACATGTGCCGAAAATGTAATCGACAGCCTGGGTGAAGCCATCTAAGCATTCAATGACAACAAACCTTCAATGGTAACCAGTGACTTCAACTGCCGAATCAACAAAGAATGCAAGAAGATGGACAGCGTAATCAATTTCCTGAAAGACTACGGCCTGAGACTAGTCAACTCGGAATTGGAGTATAAATACATTGCGCATAATGGGAAGAGCACGAATGACCTGGTATCTATCAGCAACGAAGGGATAGAAGAAGTGGAACAAAGGGTTGACTCCAACCCAATCAGAAAGCATATGCCAGTTTAAACCTATTTCCAACTGAATACAGAAAAGCATATAAAACACCCAGAAACACAAGTAAGACACTCAAGGAACATAGACGAGGAGCTCTGGAAGGCGGAAAGGAAGCAATACCGGGAAGAAATGAAGAAATCGAACAAGGAAATCTAGACGAAGCCATGACTAAACTACAAAGCATTCTTTTGTCATCAACAACCAAAGAATAGCTAAAAGATGGTTCGATAGCGAATGCTACAAGGCAAGGCAAATGACACTGAAATCCCTACAAGAAGCCAGATCCAGAAACAACCAATACTACCTCCAGAAATAAGAAGGAAATACAAAGAGCTAATACGGAACAAGAAAAAAGACTATACTCAAAAGGATGAGAGAAAGGTGATCCAAGAGGCAGAGGAAAAACCCTACAGGATACTTAAATCAAACAAAACTGCACCTAAAAATTCCACAGTCAATCCACATCAATGGACGGAACATTTCCAGAAACTATTCGGAAATAAAACATCGAATGAATCTGAAATAAAGGACATACCAATACACACATTACAACATACGAAGTGAAGAAATGTGTAATGGACTCCAAGTCCAAAAAGTCTGCAGGCCTGGATGGGATTCACAACGAACACATAAAGAAAACAGCAGACATCATAGATCCACTGACCCTACTATTCAACGAATGCATGAAAAGAAAAACAATACCCAGCATATGGAGAAAGGCAAAAGTAATCACGCTATACAAAGGAAAAGGCAGCAAGAACGATCCCAGTTCATACAGGGGGATAGCACTGGAGTGTAATATCTTCAAGCTCTTCTCAAAGATCATACTACATCACATACGACGAAGAATAGCAAAGAGAGATACCACCAAGCCGGTACGGGTTCATGGAAGGCAAATCGACCTTACAGGCCATTAAAGGAATCATAATTGAAATAGACAGCCCACTGTACGCCATTTTCATCGACTACGCAAAAGCATTTGACAGCATTGACAGAAAAATAATCATACACAAACTTGAGAAAGCACTACCCGACTTACACCACTAAGGGAGATAATAAAGGCCTTACTTAACGCAAACCGGGTGGTAATCTACGAAGGAATCTCCACCACGCCCGCCCTAACGCAGATGAGAGGAGTCCTGCAAGGAGACCCAATGAGCCCTATGCTGTTCAACGTGATGACATCGGACATCATTAACGTAGTGGGGACCGAAAGGGTCAAACTAATTATGTACGCAGACGACATGGCGCTGATATCCAGGGATCCCATGTAATTACAGACTGCATTCAATAACCTCAGAGCATGGGCGGATAAAAACTCGCTAACCATCAACAGTGCTAAGACAAAAGTTATGAAATTTAGAAGGGGAGGAAAACTGGCAACATATGATGTTTTCTGTAACGGAAATGAACAATTCGAGAACGTGTCATCATTTAAATGCCTGAGTATCACACTGCAAACCACAGGCTCAAACTTCACACTGCACGTAAAGGAAAAAGCAGCGGCAGCAACCAAAGCAATGTACGAGATCCCCAAGCCGCAGAACCTCTCAGTGAACACTGCAATGGCACTATTCAAGCTTAAAGTGGCCCCGGTAGTTACGTATGGGATACAATTGATAGGGCACAAGCGAACTGTTTCAAACATGAAAAGAATTGAAAATATTAAGGCCAGGTACTTGAAACGAATCCTACAGATCTCAAAATTTACAGAGAATTGACTGGCATACATAATGGCAGATGAAACATTCTTTCTGGAAGACATCAAACAAACATTCAGGCTACCAGACATCGCCACATCGACTGCCGTCCTTCAAGATCTGCCCAGCAGATAATTGAAGGTTTCTACGAAATGGAAGTCCTAGGTACCACCTGGTGAACTGTACTCAACAAACACAACACATCAGCACACTTGCCAAAGACTGAAAAAAAAAAAACAACGAAGTGATGTACCAAAAGAAAATAATGACAAATTGTAACCTTTAACACATATGTACACATTGTGTTCAATTTCAATAAATAATACTATTGCTTTTCTCGATTATGAATTACCGTATGTGCTAGGAGATGACTTCTTCGATTAAAAGTACTCTGGCATTCATTGCAACTGTATGGTCTTAGTCCAGAATGAATTTTCATGTGGTTTCGGAGATACCGTCGTAGTATAAACGTTTTATTGCATTCCTTACACCGGTAAAACCCTTCCCCAGCATGAATTTCCATGTTGGATTGAAGATGTCCTTGTTGAGAGAAGGTTTTATCGCATTCACTACAACAGTAGGTCTTTCGCCAGTATGAATTAACATATGGTACCGGAGACCAGTTGACTGACTAAAGGTTTTCTTGCACACTTTACACATATGAACACCTTCCCCAGTATGAAGCACCATATGTGTACTTAGGTTAGTTCTTCGAGCAAATGTTCTATTGCATTCTCCGCAATGAAACGGCCTGACTCCACTATGAACCAGCGAATGGGCCCGGAGATGCGTTCTTCGCGTAAAGGCTCTATTGCATTCGACACACCGGTAAGGTCTTACTCCAGTATGAATTGTCATGTGGTTTCGAAGACTGCTTCGTTGAGTAAACATACGATTGCATTCCTTGCATTGGAACGGCTTTTCTCCAGTATGGACAACCATATGGGTTTCGAGGTGATTTGGACGAGTAAAGGTTCTACTGCATTCATCACAACGATATGTCCTCTTTTCAGTGTCAGTTTCCATTGTCAATACAGGATTTTCCTTACTGAAACAAGCAAATAACCATTACTATTCTGAATACATGTACTATAATAGCTGATGTGCCTGTGCCTTGCCACTGATTTCCACATTGTATACAGATTTCTATATGAAGTTGCCCAGACATCACAAGGTTAAATGAAATTGCCTTACCTGAGAAACAGCACAGGGAGGTCGCCATACACTGTTCTTCATGTGATGTCAGCATGGGGAATTTTAATTATACTGGCAGGACCTCTTGCTTACTGCCCATCACAATACCAAGGCAAGGAGACTAAGGACTATGAGACAGAAAACAGCAAAACACTTTTTTTCTTGAGAATTGATGTACAATAAATAAAAATAGACTGTTGAGTATGTTGAGAGTAAAAATACTTAAATTTATAATTCACAGGATAGTTTAGGATAAAATATTAATTTGGGGGATTAATGAGAAAATTTTTAAAAGAGATGTTTTAATATTGGTTTACAAGACCAGTGTTTTTATTAAACTACTAAGACAATGGTAATAAATATAAGTTGAGTTGTCTTCATTTTGGTATTTTTAATAGGAGTGTGGGCTTTTTGTCCTAAGCATAAGCACTTGTTGTCTATGTTGTTGAGATAAGAATGTATTGTATTGAGCCTATTTGGTTTGCTTTATTTCTATTTGAATTTTTTGATTATGAATTGTATTTTAGTATTTTTTAAATTTCCTGTATGTGAGGGGGGCATTAGGATTATCTGTATTGGTCTCCATAATTCGTACTCATGGTAATGATTTCTTCAAAGATTTAGAGTTTTACAATGTTAAAATTTATATCTATAATTGGATTTTTAATCCCACTGTGTTTTTTATTGATTATTGGTGAGTGGTTCAATCTTTAATATATTTTATAACTTTTATTTTTGAGGATCTATTATATCTGGGGATTGAGGTAATTAAAGTTATTATTTCGGAAGCGATGTTTTATCTTATGGGCTTTTTTTATTGTGTGGGAAATTGAATTTCAAGTACATTTCATCTTTATTGTGCAACAGGACTGCAGTATATCCAATCTTAGGTGTCTTAACCGTATACGGTCCTCTATTTTTCTCTCTATCTAGTCCACACTAAATGAACCTTACAACGTCTGAGCAACTTCATACAGAAATCTATATACAATGTGTAATTCCGTAGCCTGCGTGTTATTCAAACGTATCATCTGTAAACTTGCCAAATTTGAGCTCCATCAGTCAGTGAGATTTTACATTAAGAAAACCAGACCAGCAAACATACAAACTCCGGCATTTATTACTGCCATAATTTTTCCTTAAATCATGGTTCACATGAGATTCCTTTGATATTCTGGGATGATATGTAGCCTGTGTAAACCAGAAGGATATTGTTCTTCAAATGGTAAGATTCGCTATTACTGCGACAATACTTCTGTCTCGTCATTACTGTTGGTAATGAACTATTATTGTCAGTTGGTTAATTGAAATGACCTAGAATGGCTCTTTTCCACTAAAGATGTAGTATCTATAATTAAGTCGACCCAATGCGGACAGGTGGCTGGCATGTCCCGTCTGTCCAAAAAAAATTTTCTCAGCCCTAACATTGTCCTAACGGCTCTGTCGTTTTGACTCTCTCTGACTGAGCTATGTGAGAAAAATGGATTTGGTATATTTTGGGATGGCGTTTGTAGCTTTCACCGATCTCTTCATCGCTTTAAGACGTACTTTGCCGAGCTCCCACCTCTTATTGTTAATTAGGAATTGTTATCATCTCGGATTCTCTTAAGGTAAAATTACACCTTTGTTTCCATTTGTTTAGGAATGCAGCAATAGGTATATTTAGTACAATATATCTTTTTTGTTATTAATCCATTTCTCCTTGGCGCCTTTTTCATGTTCATGTTCTTTGTACCCATGTTTAGTTTTTGAGGGTATTTTATCCATTTTGGTTGCTATCCCAACAGCTATCATACAGCCTGTTATATGTGTTCGAGTGGTGGAGTACTTACTTTTATTCCTGACATTTAGAGACCAAACCTTTTCCCTGTGTCGACAACATGATTCTGCCCGTGTCTAAAGCATGTTACCTTTGTTTATTTGTGTTTACGATGCGCTCATTTTGTCCGTCTATGCTTTGGTTTACAACCACAGGTTAAGTTTTCTGATGAGCGTGGTGAGTTTCCCTGATCTGGTTTTGAGAGTCTCCTTTGTGGCTAATTATGTACATCGACCAAAAGTTTGGGCCAAGTAATGTGGGCAGTTTGTTCGTGGAATGTGTAATAATATAGATTGCACCCCATGTGCTATCCAGTTGATTTACGTATGCGATATTTGACTTGTAGGTGAGAGAATGAATGGTTCTCAGGCAATTCAATACTATCTACCGCTCGTAAGTTAATTACGTTTATTCTTTTCCCTTTTTCTTCGTTCATTTTTATGTTTTATGTTTCATAGATTTTATCTGTTTCTTTAAATTCATTATTTTCTTTGAGGTAATTACGGCAATTCCAAGTTTATGGGATGAAGGCCTCCTCACATCATTTGTGCACGGTGCTCCTTTTGAATTCTACTTTTTTCGCGGCCCATTTTTGCATCAGAACTTTTCGTTTTTCCATGCTCTTTAGCATTCTGAGTTCTGGGTAACAATACTCATGTTCCTCCAGCATGGGCGTCCTTTTATCTCTGTTTTTGTTTTAAATAAACCCTTCCTCTTTGGGTCATGTTTTGTGCGTCATATATAAGTTAGAATGAAAGAGAGACAGCTAATGTATTCATTTCGAATCGCTCGAAAACACATTGGTTAATATGAGTGCCCTAAAATTGTACAACTATTTGCTCTTTGATCTCCCCTTTATTTTGAGACCTATATAACGAGTGGTCCTCCAGCCCCTTGCGATCCAGTGTTATGCATCCCTTCACATTTACTACAATTCTGAAAGACATCGGTCCCTCTCCCTAAACTGGGGTAATATTCCAAAATGCGTGTTTACGCGCTAGCAGACAGCAGAAATCGTGATCGCCAATATCAATTCATTATGGGCACCTCCAAAGAACCTGTAATATCAGTACAGATACGCAGAACACGTACTTTAAAACAGGAGGTGGACGCACAGACCGAGAGCACGGTACTGTATAGGGTGGGAAATGGGCGCCGTAGGTCAAGTGTCGCAGTAGCTCACATGGAAGGCGGGCAGGGAGATACGTGATAGTGTACAGTGCTCGAGGTAGGTGGTTCGAATCACACATAAGAATCTTTTTAACATCCGGATGCCTTTGATGTGTTAAGGTTGCATAATTTATAGCATCCAAGGACTGATTTGTGTATTTGACTCTGTAAAAGACCGTATGTATCGTGCATAGGTTATGGTGCTGGGTTGGACGAAGATGAGGTGGTGATGGTCTGTGGCCAGTTAGCTACGTTGTACATGTGTGTATTGGTATGCTTCCTAGCCCATAAGTAGTGCAACGATTGGAACGATAAGAGCATGTGATGGCAGGTAAGTATGCAGCTGCGCAAACTCCCTCCTTTGAAGCACATAATCAACACTGCATAAATTATGTTAAAACAACTATTTTATTTGATATTAATTAACTTTTATATTATTTTATATTACTGAATGGCTGGAACATCCCTACAGTCTGTTTATGAAATTAGAAAATCAACACGGCTCATGAAGATCATAAATCACATTGAAATCAGGCATATGCAATTAAGATATGGGAGCGGACCGGTTGCGTTTTTGTCGATGTGCAGCGTGCATATGATGGGTAGCCAGTAGGGAGTGGTGTTGCTGTGTGGTGCTGAAGTGAAGAATGTTAATTTCACCATTTTAAAGCATATTTTGGGCCGATGACCTTCGATGTTAGGCCCCTGGAAACAACAAACATCATCATCAAAGCATATTTTCAAATGGCGATCAGCATTCATGGACTAATATCAAGACTGCACATGATAAAAGTGCATCAGAATGTTATCGAGGATTAGGTAAAGCCTGTGGTAAAATGCCCCTACCGTATAGGATGGTTATACAATGGATCAAGGTGTTTTGTGTGGCTCGGAATGAGATTGTGGATTTGCTCCACACAGGTCGGCCATCCATTTCTCAAGATCAGATTGACACTGAGAGGTCTTTCATCCGTAGACCATCAATGGAATGTCTTGGAATCATCCACAGAGATCAGTCTGTCATCAAACGGTGTAGCACATACTGTCAAAATGTTATAATGTGAGCAAACCGCATTTTTTTGGTTTCCACATCAACTCACCAACGCAAAGAAACGGCACCAAGATGCACTGGTTGGCATCCCCCTTGAGAGACAGCGGATGAAAGAGGTTCAGCATATTGTCACCATTGATGAGACGTGAGTACAAGGCTGAATAAAAGTGCACCCAGGTTCACTAAAGACCAGAGAAATTTTGACAGGAACCCAGTTGGTGAAGCTTATGCTGATCGTGCCATACAACTATGAGGGCGTTATTCTTACACATGCTGAACCTGAGGGACTAATCGTCAACAGTGACTTCTACTGCCGATATCTGTGTCTGGCTATGCGGCATAAACACCCATGTTTATTGCGTGACTATCACCTATCCTGTTGCATGATGACACTCATCATGTCGCAAACAATGTGAAGTACTTATTGCAGTGGTGGCATTGGAAGGTCTTGGAAAACTGTCCGTACTCACCAGGCATGAGTCCTTGTGACTTCTGCTTTTTACCCAAGTTAAAGGAACCCATTCCAGGCTGCCAATTTCCTTATGTGGACTCCGTGTAGTAGTGCGTTCTATCACTATTGCCACTACTTTATTTACAGCTCTTGTATTACTGAACAGATATTGGAAATTTAACCTGGAGAACAGCTCTTGTATTACTGAACAGATATTGGAAATTTAACCTGGAGAACCTAAAACATTATGATACAATACTAATGAAAATTCAGGGGAAACAAAACATTGAAAAGGTAAGAGAAATGTACTAAGCATTAGTAGCTCCATACCTTCTTGACTCTTAATTAATTTTGTTATTTACAATACAAATCATTTCTTAATGCAACTGATGCCCCAGCTCCAACTTCCCATTTCCATCTATATAAATAAAATTGTAATGACCGTGTGCCTGTACATTGACTATTTTCGCAAAATTTCCTAACAATTATCCATTTCAGGTGTAATAATGACCATCTGCATATCTTTTAGCTTTGGTGTCTATTTGTATGTTTGTCTGCTTTTTATTATTATTATTAATAATAATAATAATAATAATAATAATAATAATAATAATAATAATAATAATAATAATAATAATAATAATAATAATAATAATGTTATTTGCTTTATGTCCCACTATCTACGTTTACCTTTTTCGGAGATGCTGAGGTGCCGGAATTTAGTCCTGCAAGAGTTCTTTTATGTGCCTGAAAATCTACTGAGCATCTACTGAGATGAGGCTGACATATTTGAGCACATTCAAATACCACCGGACTAAGCTAGGATCGAATCTGCCAAGTTGGGGTCAGAAAGCTAGTGCCTCAACTATCTGAGCCACTCAGCCCGGCTGTCTGTTTCTCTGTTTGTCTATAACTTGAAAACTACTAAGTATATTTCTACCAAACTTCATATTTAGAATTCACCTGTTCTTGGGTAGGTTTTAGGGCCAATATTGTTACTAAATCCCTGAAATGACTGGGGGTTCATACAGAACTGATACTGTAATTTTACATTCACACTAAATATACACAACCAAATTTAATGGAAATCTACCTGTCTTAATGGAAATCAATTTCTAAACCTTTCTTCTCATATACACCATTTCAATATGAGGATTAATAAGGGAGATATCATTAAGGGACCATTTTACGGTACACACCTCAAGAGCGGGTGCATGTAAGGCATATTTCTTGTAACTTGAATCTACTGGAGATATTTCAACCAAACTTCATATTTGGCATCCACCTGTTCAAAGATAAGTTTTAGGTCCATACCATGTCAAAATGGACTGGGGTTTATCAGGAACCAAAACAGTGATTTTCCTCTCCTGCAATACATACAAGACCAGCCTGACTGCAAATCAACCAAGCTTGTTGGAAATCAAATTCTAAAACTTTTTCCTCATGTGCATTCTTTCAATAGGAGGATTAATAGTCAGTTTTGCAAGCTAACTCCACCAGACATAGCCCAAAAGGTGTTGTACGTAGAGCAGATTCCTTATCTATATAAATAAAATCATAAGGAACGTGTGCCTATATATTAACTATTTTGGCAAAATTTTCATACAGTTATCTGTTTCAGGTGTTCTAATGACCACCTGTATATTTGTTAGCTTTAGTTTCCTGAAACTAATCAAAATCAAGATTGAGGCAAAATCTGCCAGGCGAGCTGGAATACTGAAATTTGGTAAAATTATGTGTCAGCCTGTAATCGACAGAAAGCTTCCAAGATCTTCAAATGTTTCATTCTTACCCCTGAAAAATATAAAAAATTGAGGCAATTTAACTTCTGGTGCAGACTTTCATTTCGAGGTATTACACAGCTAAATGGCAAGTTGTATTAAAAAATGATGGCACAATCTCAGTTCAATATCAGTTATCATCAACTTTGGTCCTATGACGTTTTGTCATATCTCTATTTTGTATATGTCAGATTTGTCTCTATTTCTCGATTATAACTGCATTTTGCTCTTTGTACACATATAATTTGTAGTTCGAATCAGTTATACGAAAGATAGAATCATCCAATCCTACACAAACGTTGGCCCACCCAGTATCCATACATGAGCCAAATTCATGTTTGTAGCTGTCACAGTAGTACCGAAAAGTAATGCACTGTGAAAAAACCTCACCCAAATTTCACCCTATTCAATGTTTCTAACTCAATTTTACCCATAAATAGATGAGACAGGAGAAAATACCTTAGGACAAGCCATTTAGACCACTAAATGAGGAATCTTATGGTACAATCCATTTGTCGATATGATGTAACATTTAGCAGCAGTTAATCTGTAAATGAAGGTTTGCAATATTGTAAACATGCATATACTTTGTATGTCAATCTACATATATACATTGAAGTCGATTTGTAGCGATGTACAAAGGGTGTGTTTGCTATTATACACTGATAATGAATCTCAGCAGCAGGACATCTGCTACTGTAAACATTACTTTCCACATTGACTTTGAGTGGCAGTAGGAATGGGATCTTTCTCCAACTTCTTTCTAGCATTAGTAAAGAAGGACTACCATTGTAATTAATCATTAAGGAACCACTTTTGGTACAAGTCCCAAGGAATTTGACTGGCAGAAGTCAAGGGAGCATGCAATTTTGTTCAAAACTCTCCTAACCGATTGTGTTTGGGAGTAGGCAAGTGTGCTCGCCATTATAAAAAAATTTACCCACCTAAAATGTGACAGGCCCTGCTATTATAATGAACAATTACCAACTTGGTGTCACTGTCATTAAGAAAAGGGGCCTGTCATTATAATGATAACAGCACAGCACAATTTCGAATGGCGGTAGGGAAGGTGCCTGCTATTATGATAAAACTCCTCAACTGTAATCTGTCTAGAAGTAGGAAAGGGTGCCTGCCATTGTAACAAAAACTCCCCAAATTGATTATGACTGCACAGTAGGTAATGGGGCCTCCCATTACAATGTAAACTTATCTTCCTGATTGTGAATGGCAGTAGGCAAGTGAGTATGCCATTATCATCACAGCTCCACAACTCGCACTTTATACTGGAAACAACATATGGGAACCTCACCCTGCTGTTTCTGGATAACACCCAGAGACATGCAATTTAAAAAGTCTTATTCACTGCAAGTACAGTAATTTACTTCGATATCAGTATACACCTTAGAATACCATAGCGAAGCACGGGTACATTTTGTAATCTTTCATAAATATAAAATCAAGTAATGAACTACTTATGATTAAATACTTAAATATTATATTTAGCAGTCCACCTATTCAAAGCATGTATATATACATTTACCTATTGTATTATAGTAGTAGAGTAATAGTAGTAGAGTGCTTGAACAAATTTACATTGGACATGTCAAGCGCCATGGCTAAATGGATAGCGTGCTGACTTTTGGTCACAGGGGTCCCAGGTTGGATTCCCGGCACGGTCAGGAATTTTTTTAACGATCTTTAATATTTAGTTAAGAATTTTACGGACATTCTCCTTCGATTCATTTTATTGTATTCTCAACATAATTTGACCACAAGAAGACTTAGAACACCCTGTAGTGTTTGCAATTCACCAGTTTATTATAAATGTTTTGTTGCGACTTGTGATTTTATATGTGATGTTCCCTAGGGGAATATCATGTATTAAATAAATGTATATAACATGCATTGAATAGGTGGACTGACAAATATAATATCTAACCCTGGGGAAGGCGCATAAAAATAACCTGGCGTTCTAGACCAGGTCAGAAAAAATGGCACAAGTTAAGCTAAAATTGTTTTTATAGTTACAAAATTAGTAAATATATTTGAACCAACTTGTAAATAATTTTAAGGTATTTTAAAATTTAAAAAATTGGATCTTAACCAATTGATGTTTATTCTGTGTTTCACTTGATTCTTGACTTTCATCGACGCAATGAATACATGTCACTGCCAAGAGTTCTTTGCAGATATGCCGTTAGCATATGCGGCATCTGGTCATGTTGTTGTTTTCTTTTTTCCTAGTTGCAGTAGGTGCAACATCCAGGTCCTTCTAGTTCTTGTGGAGCTGCAGAGGGCTGATCTCCTTCAGGCAATCCTAACATTTGGCAAATGTTCCTTTTTTGAAAGTATTTTGATTTCTCTTTCCCTATATTTATCCCTGATATTTTTTACTTCAGTATATATGAAGGCACTATATAACACTAAAATAAAACAAAACTGACCCATTCCTACTATATTAACTGAAAAAGTAAAATAAAAATTAACTCATAAACGCACGTCATGTGGCGTGCGAGCAGTTTCAGACCAGGTCCACCAAACAATGAACTTACGACTGAAACTGAGGAGCAAGAGGGGCAAATTGTTTATGCACACTGACAGTGGACAAGTCCGATGTAAGGTACTGAGGGGATGGAAGCTGGCAGCTCACTGTGTTAAGAACTATAAACAAGTATCTGAAACCAGGTCGAAAAGACTGGGATGCTCTCTCTCCAGGGTTAAGTACTTAATCTTACCTGTTTCACTACCTGATTTTCAAGTCAATATGAGTTTCTATAATGGAGTTTTTTATGATCATCACTTGTAACAAATACACAACAATAATTATCAAATAATTCTGAAGTATCAAATATTCATTCTTATCAATTTACTTCAATCACTACTGATCTGCATTTAGGGCAGTCGCCCAGGTGGCAGATTACATGTTATAAACCTCATTTTAGGTCCGTATTGAAAGTTTAACAGTTCAACAATAATAAAGGTGTTTTAATTTGTTCCACCTATTCAATACTTATATTTTCACTTATAGTGGTTACATAATTAGGTTCTTAGTTACATGGGACATGTTTCACCCTCAATTAAGGGCATCTTCAGCCTAAACACAGTCATCAAAAATACAACTAAATTAAAAGTGGAAGTTAAAAGTTTAGTCAGTTATTAAAATTCGGAACATAAAAATGTGAAAAGTGATAAAATATAAAGATGCAAATGGAAAACTGTCTTATGATTAAATTATAATCTTGTCGGAGACTAAAACTTATTCTATTAAAATTCTAATTAAAACAGTTCATATAAAATATTATTGGAAAATCAAAGTGGTAATAATATAAAGCCAATGACATGAGGGCGTGAACACAAGCATAAACTTGATTGTCATGAATACAATCTTTCCAAGGCCACTGATGAAATTCGTCAGCAAGTGAGGCAGAAGCATCTGTTGAAAAATTGTAAGTGGCCGTTGGCACCGGTAGGTAATAAAATGGCAGAAACCTTGCCAGAAAATGTCAGTAGATGTAGAAATAATGTTTTACGTAAGTGGAAGTTTTTATTTGTTATCTACTGTTGAGTTGGTTGCTGCCCGTCTGTTGTGTGGAAGTTATTTGTTATCTACTGTTGAGTTAGTTGCTGCCCGTCTGTTTTACAACACCAGACTCAGAGCCAACAGACGGGCAGCAACCAACTCAACAGTACATAACAAATAACAACTTCCACTTACATAAAACATTATTTCTACATCTACTGACATTTTCTGGCAAGGTTTCAGCCATTTTATTACCTACCGGTGCCAACGGCCACTTACAAGTTTTCAACAGATGCTTCTGCCTCACTTGCTGACGAATTTCATCAGCAGCCTTGGAAAGATTGTATTCATGACAATCAAGTTTATGCTTGTGTTCATGCCCTCATGTCATTGGCTTTATATTATTACCACTTTGATTTTCCAATAATATTTTATATGAACTGTTTTAATGAGAATTTTAATAGAAGAAGTTTTAGTCTCCGACAAGATTATAATTTAATCATAAGACAGTTTTCCTTTAGCATCTTTATATTTTATCACTTTTCACATTTTTATGTTCCGAATTTTAATAACTGACTAAACTTTTAACTTCCACTTTTAATTTAGTTGTATTTTTGATGATTGTGTTTAGGCTGAAGATACTCTTAATTAAGGGCGAAACATGTCGCATGTAACTAAGAACCTAATTATGTAACCACTATTAGTGAAAATATAAGTATTGAATAGGTGGAACAAATTAAAACACCTTTATTATTGTTGAACAGGTGGCAGATTTCGAAACGTTAAAAGAGAATTCAAATATCTTAATGTTTAGACCCCTCACTTCCTGTTAATAGATTGCATTCAATTTTATTACATTATATACTTAGATCATCCATAATTTTAAATCATGAACTGACTTGTCCTCCTCCCTTCTGTGTAATTTTATAACACCTGAATTATCCACCCTATCCTGATTAGAAACGTGCCTTCCTAGAGGTGTAAGGTTATGATTAATATAAATACAATTACTAATTTCATGACCTAGATGCCCAGTATTTCAATCTCAATGTGACGAGCAAAAATTGATTGTGATGTACTACGTGTAATTCCTAGACGACGGCGAGAAGTTCTTGAGGTACCTAAAGAAAAATCATTTGGTGTAGTAATATTCCACGAGGTTTCGACAAATTCATCAAGCACTTAAATTGTTAATGTAAAAAAAATACTAATTGTTTAACTGAACCAATTTCATTTAGTTCAAAATGTGTATTAACCACCAAATTTGCACAAGTGTTATGGAGGATGCCAAGGATCAATCTTATTCTCTTGCGGACAAGCAGTAAATGTGTCACCAGATATACTTTACATGAAAACATTGAAGACATTAGGTTCAATTGGATTTCTTTTTCCCACCATCCTAAAATCTGACTACCCCTGCTGGGTTTGAAAGTGAGAGCTTGGGACCTAGAGGCTGATATCTATCACTGGTCCCTAGAGGGAGTTAGTGTTAGGGGTGTACAACTAAACTGTACTTACTTGTTTTCTTCTTTGAAGTCTGGGACCATTATTTTACCCTTAAAATCTGTAGCAGGCTGAAAGTAAGAAATAAGGGCAGAAATTTAAGATAAATAGAGTAAAGGTATAGAAAAAATAAAAAAAATATAAATATAGAGGAAGCAGCTTATAAAATAAATGTTATATTTGCCAAATTCAAATATCATTATTTCAATTTTATGAAATAGTTCTTCTCATACAGAGGCTGCCTTGCAACAAAGAATATTTTACATTTATTTTTAGAAGAAGGATAAACTTCAGAAATTTAGATGGTAACCTTATTATAACGACTTCACAGAATTAATGAACCCTTTAAGGCTCTGATGGCAATTTCCTCTAACATAATAATTGACAGAGACATCTGTTTCCAAATATCGGCAGCAAAAAAAGAATGGTTCATCTCACTTCAATTATCAGACCCAATATGTCAATTTCTGCAAAATTCAAATGCAATGGTAATTAAGAAGGGGAAACTAAAGAATACAACATTTATCACAATACCCTCAATTAACAAGAAGAAGCTGGTAAATAATTAGGTGAACTTTTTGTGGTGAATTTTTATTAGATAAACGATCTGTGATTAATAAAATAAATTCCAGTATAATTAAGCTTGTTAATTCATCACTCTTGAAATCCAACCAAAAACAAATAAATTACACCAAATATGTGGCCCAGTTTGACATTTTCTTCAACACATTAATGTATGCACCTGTCTCATGTGCAGTTCAAATATGCTTGTGGTACATTACAGAAATCTCAAACAAGAAATTCAAAATAGTTTATGACATCTTAACCTATAAATTGATGAAGAATTCAATGTAAAGAATATTATAAGATGCAGTGTGATTAGGAATTTGAAACATGGAAAACCTAACCTCACTGTGGCAGAGGTACATCCCTGTTTTCAGAGTGGAAGTTACATAAGAGTTGGATACCCATAAAGAATGGACTACCTTCTTCTCAAAGGACAAACAGAGTAAAGATGGAACTGCAATGTTGTCACAGTTTGTGACGTATTTATGACATAATTCAAGTTGCTGCGGGTGCAATTCTTCCTCATGTTCTTGCCTTGTGATTTAAATGGGAGCTCTTAAGAAACAACAGGCACTATACACTCAGAAGGACTGCCAACTACTTTAAAAGTACACAATAGTTTGAAGTATATGAAGATACAACATGTACATAATCTGAAGGTTCAATTCAATGTAATCGAACTGTAGTTTTTTCAACAGGAAATCCAACAAAAGTGCTGGTACTGATCCAGCAATCAAGTTAGAGCAAGGTGGAAAACAATACACAAAGAGATCAATACTGAAAATAACAGGCACAATGAGTCTTGCATTTGTGACTTGAATACAAGTATAAAATAAACAACTGGGATGTTATTGCTGTGTTCGTTAGTGTGCACAGAATAAGTGCAAAATTATCAGTGAGTATTTTCAAATGGCTTCAACTCACTACACATGTTCTTCAAGTTATGTCGACTACGATTTTTGGAGATTCGCTGGAAATTATATAAAATCATCTGTATGAGTTAAAGTAATTGCCATCAGGCGAGTTGGGCGTGCAGCTGTGAGTTTGCATCCGAGAGATAATGGGTTCGAACCCCACTGTCGCAGACCTGAAGGTGGTTTTCCGTGTTTTCCCATTTTCACACGAGGCAAATACTGGAGCTGTACCTCAATTAAGGCCATGGCAACTTCTTTCCCATTCCTAGGCCTATTCTATCCCATCATCACCACAAAACTTACCTGTGTCGGTGCAACATAAAGCAAACAGCAAAAAAAAAGAATTAAGTGCCAATGAAATAAGTACAATTCAACAGCAGATAGCAGCCAAAAAAATAATACTGTAACTAACATTCTTTAAATTCCAATGAAAACTAAAAAGAAAAGTAATTTATTGTCTGTTGCCTTCAAAGATTCATCAGTAGGCTTAACCTTAGTGGTTTCTCTAGTATTAGGACAGCAATTCTCGATCTTGTCAAAGTATGAGTAATGGAAAAGAAAAACAAGTAATTATATAGGGAGGTAGGAACATTAAAAGGAACACATTGCGGGATAAACATAAAGATAGGACAGGACCAGAAGAGTGACCACTTACTTAAAAGGACAACAAACTCCACATCTTCACACAAGGCCATCCCTTGTCTCAAGTTCATTTTTTTCTACTATATCCCATCATTGTGTTCATGTGTTATTTGACTTGACCTGTCACTTGCTTGTTCCTTTCCATTATTTCAATTCCCAAACAGTATTATTATCGTTGAGCAGACTTACGCTAGAATTCATCCCAAAGAAACTCTTCAGGTAGATAACTTGCCTACCATATAAAAGTTCAGTCCAGAAATGGTCAGTCATTCCAATTGTTCTTTGACCCCATAGAATATAAACTCTTGATTATTATTAACTTATGTAATTCACAATAATCTTACTACTATTTAAAAGGACTCTGATAGGGTAAATTAGTTTAAAACAACTGTACATCATCAGCAGAACAGCCAACAACCTTCATAATTTTCATTGCAACAAGGCTTATACTGATGTTACCCCTTGTGATTTTGAAAGAGACAAACAGCAGAGATGCTTTAGGTTTCTCTCAGCCAGAAGTAAATAAAGACTGTTCAGATAATGGTGAAACATTTGAATGTAGTTAACATTCATTAAGCATTTCCATCAGTTCAACAATGGTCAGCTGAATTCATCAATTTGAACCCTATTAAGGCAAGTTAAATAAATACAGAGTGGAGAGAGAGCCTTAGCAATAAGTACATAGAAAAATATGTAAAATGTTTTTTTCCAAGGATCTTCAAATTGTGTCCAGCATATGTAAGCTGTTCAGTAGATTTCTCACAATTTCCACTACCAAGTGATACCTTATCAGATAAATAGACAAATTCAATTGGGATTACCTGTGTAGGTCTTGGCTCTGACAACTCTTCTTTGGTTTCTTCTTTGAAATGTGTCATTGATGATTCAAGTTCAAACTTTTCCTGCAGAGAAGATAATATGTACAGACACAACAAGCAGTCTATCATAAACACGAATGTGTTCCACCTGGATACAGTGACTCAAGAATGATCTCTTGTGATGATGGTGAATTACAGGCCTTCCTCTATGAGAAGCCATTGTTACAAAATTAAAATAGTTACCCTAGGCCTCCCGCTATGATCGGCCATCATTCGACAATAACAATCTATATTCTTGACATTCGTCTATGCACAGCCATTATTACACAATAACAATATATATTATAGGTCTCCCTCCATGATTGGTCATCATTCCACAATAATAATAGTCAATGTATGCTTCCCTCTATGAGCAGCCATCCGTGGCATACATAAAAATCGAGCACTAGAACAGGAAAACAAATTACAATGAAACACATCCTTCCTAGAAACAGAGGCTAGAGCAAGAACTACAACAACAGATCCGTCATGCTTGACAAATACCAATATAATGGTCCGTTATTGGACATTATATATTTTCCAGTTAACTCATGCCTGGTTGGCAGCGTTTCGCCCTCGTGTGCTAGGTTGGGCTCATCAGTTGGCACCTAGCACACCTACCAAGATGCTGGCTAGTGCATACCATGGAGGCCACTGCGCAGGCATCAGTTTTTGGTAAAGAGAAAGTCTCTCATAGTGCATTGGCAATGCCGGTGGCTCCAAGTAGCCTACGCAGTGGCCTCCACGGTATGCACTAGCCAGCTTCTTGGTAGGTGCTCTAGGTACCAACTGATGAGCCCAACCTAGCACACAAGGGCAAAACACAGGCAACTAGGAATGAGTTAGCTGGAAAATTTATAATGTCCAATAACGGACCATTATATCGGTATTATAAATTTACTCATTTGGGACAAATATTTCAGATTCTCTATGGGAATCAACATCTGTATCATCTGATGGCCAAGCAGGCATCAATTTTTGGTAAAGAGACAAATTCTCTCAGAGTGGATTAGCAATGCCGGTGACTCCAAGTAGCCTACGCAGTGGCCTCCATGGTATGAACTAGCCAGCATCTTTGTAGGTGTGCTTGGTACCAACTTATGAGCCCAACCTAGCACAAAAGGGTGAAATGCTGGCAACCAGGAATGAGTTAGCTGGAAAATTTATAATGTACAGTAATGGACCCTTGTATTGGTATTATAAATATACTCATTCGGGACAAATATTTCATATTCCCTATGGGAATCAACATCTGTATCATGCTTGACAAATGCGCAGCAATCAAGATCACAATTTAGCCTGCTCAGGAGTGCTGCAAGACAGTTGAAGTCTCAGAACAGTACCCAATCACAACACTGCAGTAAATAGTAATACCTTTAAATGTCCAATGACAAGATAATTGTATACTGTAATTTATAAGTAACATCCAACAGCAAATTAATGGTCAATTGTACATTATTAACTTGTTCCATTTCAATCCTGGAGGGGAATATCACTCACGGTTATAATAATAATTATTATATTACCTAGACATGATTATGACATCACAGCCTTTAACCTGAAAGAACGCATCAGAGTTAATGAGATTACAAAGGTTGCATATTTCATATAATTTAAATAGTATGCCAACTTTAAGTAAGCGTAATCAAGAAAGTCAAATTGCCTCAGACTCAAATCATGATGTACATATCTCATTTGTTCAGAATGAAGTTGGAGTGTTAATGCTCAACTGAAGGGCACATTTTACTTCGCCAAATTATAACTAATTTCAGGACTTGTTCAAGTGGACTTGACCTCATAGCATCTGAAACTAAACATTGGAAGTGGATCGAGGCAGTACAGACTTTAGACTTCAAGGCATCCAGTAGAAAAGCCTGGCTTGTCCTGCAAAAAATGGGTGAGGGCATAACAACAACTCGAATTGACACTCCAGTATCTCCAAATAAAATTGCACCCCATATTGTATCTACATCTAGAACATCATGTGATAGTGGTGGTGGTGATTATTATTTTACGAGGTAGTACAACTAGGCAACCATTCTCGATAGACAGCACACCACTCAAGTCAAGCTGGAATTTCAGGTATTCAGAACTACCAGAGAAAAATAAAGTAAATATTCTGGTCCATTCTCTTTTGATGAATTAACAACTGCACTTAAAGATGTGAAGACAGTTAAAGCACCAGGAACTGATGGAATTCATCCAGAATTTCTTTTCAACTGTGGCAAATACTGCAAGAAGTGGCTGGAAAATTTGTTATCTGACATCATAAGAACAGGCTTAATTCCCCAAAAGGTCAAGCGCTTAAAAATTTTGTCTATTCTGAAGCCAGGAAAACTGAGTGAAAAAAGCCAACAGCTATCATCCAATTGCATTATTAAGCACTATTTTCAAACTGCTCAAAAGACTTCCTTATAACAGAATCAGCTCCTCGATACTCCAGCAAATGCCTGTGGAGCAAGCTGGATTTTGCCCAAAGTGTAACTGTATTGATCAAGTGATGTAATTAACAAACTACAAAGAAGCAGGTTTACAAAAGAAGCTGAAGATATCAGCTGCCTCTACAGACACGTCTGATGCATACAATATGGTATGGAGACATGGCCTCCTCTACAAATTCATAAAAGTAATCCTTTGCAAAAGAACTGCTCAAATTATCAATAGTATACTAGTTAGCAGGACACTACGGGTGATAAATGGATATTATGTTAGTGTTTCCAAAGCTCTTAGTAACGGCTTATAACAAGGCTAATTTATTAGCTCCCCTGCTGTTCTATTTGTAGGATGCCGACATGCCAGACACCATCTTGAGAAAGTTTGGCTTTGCAGATGACTGGGCCTTAGCCACAAGACACCAGAATTTTGAGACAATTGAAGCTAATTTAAGATCTGGTCGGTCAGACATTGGTAGTACACATTTTCAAAGGTCGACTGAATTCTGTAAACATAGAAAGAGCATGCTTCCACCTCTGTAGCAGATTAGCATACAGACAACTTTCTGCCTACTTTGAAAGCTATCAACTCAAGCATAACATCCACTCCAAGTGCCTTGGGATTATTTAGATAGAATGCTCTCCCACTAGAGGCATCTGGAGAAAACTGCAACCAAACTAAGAACCAGAAACAATATCCTGCATAAGTGATGTGGCAAACATGGGGTTCCTCCTCAAACACACTATGCATCTCTGCACTTGGACTGATCTATTCAGTAGCAGAATATTGTTCTCCAGTGTGCACTCGCATAAGAAAAATTAACACTCACCTCAACAGCATAATGCAAATTATCAGTGAAACTACAAGATCAACACCCACCTACTGAGTCATATACCTCCTCCAGGCCTTCGGCAGATGAACACTCTTTTTTCGGGAGAACATGAAAATTTTAGACAACCCTCAGCTTTTGATACATATTCAGCTATAAATGAATCTGTTCCCATGAAAAACAGCAAAACATACCCCATTTGGTTTACAGAGAGCATAATTTGAAAATTAAAAGAAAAAGAATATTACAGAAAGTGGAAGCATATTACAGAATATTAGTCAATATTAAATTCCAAGAGCTCAAATTAAACCTGAAGTTAAATACACACATGAAAGATACATTGAGACAGCGGAACAAGGCATCAATAATGATGCCAGATCTTTCTGGACATACATTAAAAATACGAGAAAGAACAGTAGGGATTGCAAGACTTATAAATATGAAAATAACTAAATACTAAGGATGAAATTGTAGAAGATCTTGTGGACTACTTCCAGTCTGTATGTTCCCCACATAAAGCATTACATCGCACACCTAACTCTCCATTTTTCACTAACTATTCATTGGAAAGCTTGCTTTATAAGAGGATCAAATTGCTCTTTAAAATATGAAAACTAAGCAACTCCAGGACCAGACCACGTACCACCATATGCGATAAAATGTAGTTCAGACATTCTTAAGCACCCACTTTTATTTATAATTTGACTATTAAAACATCCATATTTCCATCCACCTGGACATTATCATGGGTGTGCCAGCCTATTTCTATATTATCTGTGATGGCAAAAGTTTTTGAATTTATTTTATGTAATTGACTAACCACATATTAAGGCATCTTGTATCAGATAAACACTATGGTCTCCTTCACAGCATTCCACAGTCACAAACCTGTTTAACTTCACTCAGCGAGTATCCACAGAAGTTGACACAGGTGGACAAATTAACGTAGTGTTTACACACACTTTGCAAAATTTTTCGATAAAATTAATCTTGATGCTCTACCAAATAAGTTAAACTTATACAGTTTCTCAAAACAACTATTGCATATTTCATCTCCTATCTGGGCAACAGAAAGCAGTTTTTTTTCAGGCATACTCCTCCATGCAAATTCACGAATAATTCAGGGGTCAAATTTGGGCCTTTTAGATTTACTTGAATTTATCAATGACTTGCCTGAAGAAGTCAAATATTGCAGCTGTCTGTTATACAAAGATGATTTCAAAGTATTCAAAGCCATTGAAAATATAAATGACTGTAAACAGCTTCAGCTAGACTTGAAAAGTGTATTAGTCTTGGCGACTGAAAATCAACTGTTCTTAAGTGCAGAAAAATGCTGGGGCTGTACCTTAATTAAGGCCACGGCCGCTTTCTTTCCACTCCTAGCCCTTCCTTGTGCCATCATCGCCATAAGACCTATCTGGGTCGGTGCGGCGTAAAGCAACTGGCAAGAAAAAAAAAAAAAGAAAGTGCAGAAAAATGTTTACTGATATCGTTTACCAGAAAGAAAACTCCCGCCACTACACTACAAGCTAGATGACAGTAATTTACGATTGGTTTGCGAGATGAAAGACCTTGGGTTTTATTTGACCACAAGCTTACTTTGAAGTTGTATATACTGAAAGTGGTATCTGAGTCATACAAGACCCTAGGATTCATTATCTGGAAATAAAACCCTTCAAAACCACACATCTGTTCAATACCATAGGAAGACCAAAAATAGAATATACCAGCATTGTTTGAGCCCTAGGTGTCAATCATATGCCTATGAAATTGAAAATTATATAAGAGAATTTTTTAAACTCCTAGAATACCAGAGAGCCCAAAAGCGTTCCTTGGCAAGTGAGCGAAAATTCCCGGGAACGGAATGGCGCTCCTCACACAAGCAGTTTTGTATTTGCTTGTACTTCTCAGTTTTCTGACAGATAGCAGTACAAAGCAGATGATCTAGAATCTACAAAGCCTGTAGTATCTAAATCTACTGCAACTATTGCGCGAATCACTTTATTTACCTAGACATGATTTTTTCAAAGCGACCCATATTTTGTACACTGTGCAAGTTTGTAAGTAGGAAAATAGCCTCAACCATGCGTGATGTGTTCCCGAACGATGACAATTTAGCCGAATATATGAACAGATTTTGGGTCGATGTTGAGTATTTTGAGTCTGATGAAGATGTAGCTATATTGGGGTCATGCAATAATGATGTTGGCACTGTTATTTCAGAGACAGGAAGGGAGTGTAGCAACGACATTCCACAGTGCCATAAACCTCGTAGTATTATCGTTAGTAAAAGTGACAGTTTTACTGATTCGGAAAGTGACGGATATGAAGACAGTGTTGGCCATGATGTAGGCAGTAATGACAACAATGGATATATACATAATGCAGTGTTCAGTGAAGTTTCAGTTGGAAGTGACACAAGGTTTGAACCCTCCCCACTGTATCTCGAAACGTCAGGTCCAAAATATGCCCCTCCGGCTGATGCAGAACCGGTGCAGTATTTTAAACTATTTTCTACACTGCATATTTTGAATCTAATTTTGAAGGAAACTAACAGGTACACAGATCAGTTCCTCTCTTCTCTAAAGCCACTGTTGCCCCATTCAACAGCTTGACAATGACGACCTGTTAGTGTCACGGAAATAAAAGATTTTGTGGCAATATTATTGGAAATGGGTATTACAATAAGGGCAAGTATACTTTCATACTGGTTGACTAATTCAAGACAGATTCCTTGGTTCAGTACCATGTTCTCCCACAATAGATTTCAGTTAATTCTCAAATGTTTCCACCTTATTTACAACAGTAGCATCTTTCTATCTGGCCACCCTAAATACGATCCATATACAAGATTTAGCCAATTGTTGACCATTCCAATAGGCCGTTCTGGTTTTACTATACACATCATCAGGAAGTAAGTGTAAATGAATTGTTAGTGAGCACGAAAAGCCATTCATCTCTGATGCAATACCTCCATAATAAGAAGCATCATAGGTGGGGAATTTACTTTTGGATGATTTGTGACTCTGTTATCAATTACTGTCTGGGGTTTCCTTGTTGCAGAGAGGCAATGAGGGATGTAGACAAAGAAAAACTTAAGAAATTTGGATTTAGCTTGGGACATGTAGCAACTCATATATTATTGACTATGGGAAATTATTTAAAGAAAGGCTACCATGTTTTCACTGACAATTTTTTACTCGCATTCCTTGGGCCCAGTACCTATTTGAAAATGGTACTTACCTAACAGGTACCCTCGGAAGAAACAGGAAAGATATTCTGCAGGAACAGGAAGGGAAATTTGGTGTAGATTAAGAGAAGTATTTTCGGAGTAATGATGTTCTTGTTGGTGGGTACTGGGAGGAAATTCACAGTGCTTCCTTTGTCTACATTCTGCATAGCACATACTAAAACAAGAGTAGGCATCAAGGACAGCAAGTTGAAGTCAGAAAGCCAGCAATAGTGCTCGAAAACAACATTCAATGGGGGAGTGGTTGCATCTGACATGATGCTGTACACATAATTTGATGAGCACCGAACTCCAAAATATTGGAAGAAGGTGGTATTTTGTATCTTTGCGTGAATGGTGCTGAATTCATACTTGATTTATAAAAAAAACACTTTAAGTAAAGTTATGACATGGCTAAAGTTCACATCCTCCACAATAGAATCTATAGAAAAGGAATGGATCCAGGAGAAAAACCTCACAAACAATGTATTACCCAAGCTAAATCAACCAAGGGAAGGGGAACCAACGTTGGGTGAAGTTGGATGGCAGGTTGCTGAAAAGGTGCATTGTGTGTAGTAAAAAAGATGGAGGGCTATTAAGATCACGAACTGCCTGTTCCAAGTGTATGAGGGGTCTTCATAGTATCTGCGTAGGATATCACAAGTGTTAAAAGTGACCAGCATGAAATATGTACATTTGTATAGCGAAATAAAGTATTTTTTAAACTAGAAACGATAGTGCCTCACAATTTGAAATTTTCCACATAGTTAACTTAGGTAGAAAATGGCACATTAAAAAGAAGAAAGAATATATTCTAGTGTTAACATAACAAAATTTTTGAATTTATAAACATATAAAGCAACTCCTTTTCCATGATAAGTAAACATTTCGGAGGCACATGTTCAATAATAAGAAAGTTTAATGATTTTACTGAAACATGATAACTTGTTAAAAGTACGGCTGGTATTCTTCAAATATTCCTATAAGCAATTGGTACTAAAAAGGGTTAAAATACTTATAATACAAAAAACTGGTTGCTATCCACGTATGGTACATTATAGTGATATTCTTTTAAATTTCATGACAGAAGGATGCAGTAAAATTTCTATTTAAAATTATAAACTATGCTATTGCTAGTCCTGAATTACTGTCTCACTTAAATTTCCATGTACTTTAATTCTAGAAATATGTTAACATTTTCAAATGGAAAAACCAGGATGTGTGCGCAATGTAACTCACTGGTGAACAGACTCTGCAGTATCATAAGCAGTGCCACTCACAAAAATAACGGTATTGACTTCAGTCTGCCAATGCGCAAGTTTCTAACTGAACTTCATTGTGCAATTGTATGAACTCATAAAAAAAGGGGAAATCTAAGAACTATGTATTGTAAGATGAAGTTCTATTATATTATGCTTGTATGTGAACTGCTTCAATTTATTTTGTCATATTTCTTTATCATGTGTGTTTTAAGGCTCTTTAGTTTTTAGATATATACTTTGGTATTTTATATTCATATTGTAGGATATTAGGTTAGATAAAATTCTATAATATAGTCATGACGAATATAAGAACCAAGTGTGATGGCTCATCGAGTTGAGGCGCGCCCCGCCAGGCAGCGCTAGAGTTCGGTAGCTCCACAATACCTATCAGCTGGTCTTAGGAATGGTGACACAGGAAACCCTGGAGGGGCGTGCCATTCCAGCTGATGAGTCCAAATGGCACGTATGGACGAAACTCTGCAAAATGCACATGGCCTAACCACCCAAAAGCTGGTTCTATTCCCGTGATTATAAGATCTGCGGCCGTGAAAGCCTTTTTTGATATTACATCTCCAATGGGGGAGTATTTTTTAAACGGAGAATTCATTTCTCCTTTAGCAGGTTAGCAAACTAGATTTGCTAACAAGGCAGGGCCACACAGTTTGGTCTGCCACTGCTAAGCAGAGTCCTGGAGGGGCGTGCCATTCCAGCTGATGAGTACAAATGGCACGTCTGGACGAAACTCTGCAAAATGCACACGGCCTAACCACCCAAATCTGGTTCTATTCCCGTGATTATAAGTATATACACTGTCTTTTATTTTTAAAAATGAGAGATTACAATTAAAATACCATGGCAGAGAACAATGGAAAAATATCATACATGGAAATAAGAGCTACGACTTTCATCACATGTTGCGAAAAACACAAGTTACTCAAGTGTATATATACATAAATAACACAACTCCCAGCATGTTAAAAAACACCCATCAACTATTTAAAGGTAATACTCTACTTATCTCAGTTTGTCGGTTACTGGACTTTCGAAAGCTTGCGTGAAGATTTGGCGGATGTTCGAGATTATAAATCTTGCTGGATTTCTTTCACTCTGAAGAAAAATCGGCACTCCGGATAATGATAAACAAGGCTGGGGATTATATCCATAACATGTTGAAGACAACAGCCAGCACCTGAAGGATCAACTGAAATTTTGTCTATAAAATCGATACAATCAAGAAATATTTCACTCCACATCGATTTTGAGTTCAATTTTTCACTAAATACTTTCTCGGCCTGGAAAAGAGTCACACATACTTTTCGAAGGGCGTGTTAAAAACACTTCATTATTGCTTAAACCGTAGTCTGTTATTTAGGAGAGAACTGAAAATGTACTATAATTATTGTCACGCAGAGAATGGGCACAGGGCGAACACTTAATAAATTTAGAAGAGTGCTTAACAACGTACCTAGCCAAATGGTAGAGTTTCGAACTGTGTATTTCTAACCTGCTTGTCCAATAAATTAGTTCTCGATTTTGCTGAGTTTAGGCTGGATCTAGCGCGAATTAGATTTGGATTAGCATTTTTTAGGCGCCTTTTGAGCGATAATATTTTCTTTTCGGCATCAGAAAGCACACTAGAATAACCCAAACTTTGATCAACATTAGACTGACCTTTTAATTCTCCATTTGCTGCTACACTCCCGCCTTTAATCTTCTTTCTTCTTCTCCTAGTGGTGTCTAGATTCTTTTTTCCTGCTGGGAGTTTCACGGGAATTAATCTCACTTGAAAGGTATTTCGGCAAATTAGGGAAAATGTGAGGCACTGCTCCTGGACGTAATTTCCATCTCTCACGAGCCATAACCACTTTTTCACCATGCACTATAAAGTTATCTGATTTTACTACCAAATCATCAGAGAAATGAACTTGACAAATTCTTCTATTCCTTTCGTGGAATAGCTCTGGCCCATTTTTCAAATTTATTTCTATCCTTCGGTGGTGGAAAGAATTTTATACCATTAACTACTCTACCATAGCCTGACTTACAGCCAGGCACAAAACAGTATGGCATGTTGAACTATTAATTTAATCAGGCCACATAACACACATGTTTTAAGTGCTCAACACACAGTGAAGTGAGTTTAGGAACTGAAAGCAAAGGAAATTCAACTTGTTGACTTGAAATATCTTGCACAATAACATCTCCCGCACTTTTCAACACATGGTTTGCTGGTCTATTGAAGCATGTGTTGGACACCGACGTTTGCAGTGCTCCCAGTGGCGGGTCCACAAACTACCACGCTATGAGTGTTGAGTCATCACACTTGGTTCTTATATTCGTCATGATATAGTTAAGATGTAAGTACTACCATGTTAATTGTAGTTTATGTAATGTAGTTGCCACTGTAATTAGGGCAATAAGTCCTGTAGTGTGCAATAAACAAATTAATTCATTCATTAATTAATTAAACATATAAATAAATAAATGGCATGCAGTATTTACAAAGATACCAGCTAGTATCTAGGCATCCTCCAGTGACCTCTGGTAGGAAATTAAATATGACAACCTTCAAACTTGTTAGTTCCTGGAAACAAAGCTGGCAGAAAACTGCCCTCCAAGCTGTCAAACTCTACCCTGCATCTCGAGAAAACCTCCTGCATTTGTACAGCCTCACAGAATTTTTTTTTTTGCTATTGGTTTTATGTTTCACCGACACAGGTAGGTCTTATGACGACAAACCTCGCAGAAATTGGTCTGCCTTAAATAGAATACGGAACAACCCTGGCAGGTGCATAATAGATGCTGTCCATAACTGGGGTAAATTACAATCTCCAAAGTGTGACTGTGGAGCTGACAGGTAAACCATCTGCTACATTACACAGGACTGCAAGACCAGATCCTATAACGGTGACTTCACCGGCTTCTTGATGGCAACTAATGATGTCATAAAATATGTCATCAGTTTAGATACCATAGTGTGGCATTTATTATGTAAAACGTACTGTTAATATTACATGCATAACTGCAATGTCTAGCCATCAAATAAATAAATAAATGAGTTTGCTATTTGTTGCTTTCATGCATTCATTTAATATGCAATACCAATGAATTCATTCTTTTTGGGTTAAGTATTTTCCTAAAATTCATTACTTTTTATAATAAATATGAGTGTTGAAAGCCCTATTCTTTTATTCAAGTAGTTACCATTTCTTTTGTATCCTGTCAATCATTTGATGAATTGAATACAATGAATGCACCCCACTGAGATAAAGAACTAGTGAGTACCTACACACGACGCCAAGGTCAAGACCAAGAATCAGCAAATTAATGGTGCAGAAAATTTGTGGCGCCCAAAGTTAGGCTTAAGTCACAGTATATAAAATAGCAACCATTGTTGAGATTTAAGTTACACTAAGACACACGGAGTGACCAGAAATCATGTAATTGAACTTTGAAGACTTAACACGTTGAGTGCAAGACCGAAGTTGATAGGATTGCCGCCTAGTGCCGTGAGTTAATAACACTGAGTTACTCACTGGTGCTAAAACGTTCACAGGCTTAACCAAGCAAATGATCGCTGAAATGAGGGATGTATTTATATATTTATGATATATTAGGTTGGCTTATTATGTATATTAGGTAAAATATTGCGACCCCATATGGGGTCATACAGCCATTACAAATTGTACTTGTACATGCGCCCCCGTATGTGGTTGCACTTATAAACTAGTTACTGTCCTGACGCTCGGTCATACTTACCTTTTACTTTGCAGGGATGCGTACAATCCCCAATTTTAGGTCAGGAAATGTTTGTAAATGACGATTTTCCGATTTCAGGTTAGGAAATTTATGTATAAAATATAGTTATATAAAGTGGTGAAAATCATATGAAAAAGTATAATATTTTGTTTGTATATATTTTAATTTGAGTAAGAGAACCTAGCAGCAATGACTATGCAACATGGGAAACCAGTGAATATATAGTTGAAGACGGTCATAATTGTTGCAAGAGCTGGCTTGGAAACTGGGAGTACAGTGAGGAAATATATGCTGATCAATGTGGATGAACGTGCAAGATCGCTATTTGCTCGATATATCACCCAGACTATCTGCACTAAGTCTTCTACTGATCAATTTACTCATATCCACTTAAACAAATAAGGGAAGTCACAGCATTGCACACTTACATAAACAATCCGTTCGCGAGATAGACATTGATTTTGTCACCCTACAAAGCACTCTTGACGTAATTATATCGGGTGGCGCCAAGATAGGAATTGAGGAATGGAAGGTGGATTATGCACGTACTTAAGCAGACGACAAGCAGATGGCAGGAAGAGACTTTATACAGCTTCAAAACAGATACATACTGAGCACCCAAATGGGTTCGCACAGTTCTCAATTTAGAACGAACGTATGACCCCACATGGGGACGTGAAGTTAAAAAACTTGACTACTCTCACGTACCCAAATGGTGTCACCTGGCACTCAATGTGTTAAGTCACACTGAAACATAATTAAGTCACATTGTAACTTGAATAAAGGTATAAATAAAAATAATAAAACTGAGCAATGAGAGTAAAAAAAATATTGAAAACTTGATTATGATCGATATCAGGAAAGCAAACAGGTTTTGGAATTATGAAGCTCAAGTCACATTAACATTTTTGAGTGTCAAAATGAAAGGCATAGCTAAATTCTCTCTCTCTCTCTCTCTCTCTCTCTCTCCAGTCGTTCCACTCATGACTGAGTATCGTGACCCAAGGACTTTGTTGTTTCTGTTATAAGCCTGATACCATTCTGTACGTACTTGCGTTTTCCATAGTTAAATTAAACTCATTAAAATCATCCAGTGCTGACTCCACACTTCTTCTTCTTCTTCTTCTTCTTAACAACATTGACCCCAACATCAAATTTACCCTCGAATATGAGCATAACAAAACCATTCATTTTCTTGACTTAAATATTACCAGATATCCTTATTTTTTAACTTACAAAATTTTCAGAAAACCAACTCAAACAGCAACCTCTATCCAGCAAGATTCTATACACCTGCAAGTACATAAACAAGTTTCCTAAAACACCCAATTTTTCGAACATTTAACACTCCAACGTCTAAAACATATTTAAATAATGAATTAAACACCATTGCAAGATTAAACAGCCTTAACAATTCTTTCTTAAACCATATTAATAATAAATTCAAACACCGCCCCAAAACCACATTAACAAAAGACAAAACCAAACCCACTGCATTTTTAACTTTTACTTTCTCGCAAAACGCTTATAAAATCACCAACATTGTTAAAAAACATAACATGAAAATATCTTTTAGAAACAATAACAGATATGTTGATATATAACAAATCCCTAATTAAATTAATAAATCTAATGTTTTTTTCTAAATCTGGTGTGTATAGATTCCAATGCAATAACTGTGGCTCTTTGTATATTGGACAGACAGGATGTAACTTTAATATCAGATACTCAGAACACATCAATGCCATAAAATACAACAGATTCTCTGCAATAGGACAACACATATAAGACGCTAATCATAATTTCACCAGTATTGATAAAGACATAAAAATACTTACAGTTATTAACAAGGGCCTCCTTCTTAAACACTACTCAAAATTGTTTTACTCGTCTTGAAAAATATTTGAACCCCAATTTGAATTTAAATGACATTTGTGAAAACCTAATATTTTATTTGAGTTCTGCTTTTTCAAAAATGGTAAATTTACAAACCCAAATTCAATATTCCAGTCCTTACATAGTTCCCAACATTTTCCACTTCCTATAACCCCCCCTCCTGATCCACCTCGAACTACATCACCTCCTCATTTATTTTCGTATTCGTCCCTTTATTTTATTTATTTTTCTGCTTCAACTTTTTTCTTTCCTCAATACATTTCTCTTATTTCATTCTCCCATTTGAATTACATTTTCTAACATCTTTATGATTTTGACCACTCTAACTTTCAAATTTATATTTTACGCTAGTCTAAGTTCGATCTCAACTCTTACCTTCAAATATATCTCACGCTATGTCATTATGCTTTTAAGAATTTTTTTCTCTTCATAATTGTTTTTTTCATATGTTTTAATAACTTCATTGATCTAACTTATGAAACGTTTGGAAGCACAGTGCCGATCTACTCTTCAAGAACTTGCTCCGTAATAGATTTATATATTTGATCTGTAACTTTCTTCATAATTTATGGATATTTCAACAAGCAGTGCTAATACCTAAAATTATACAGTGCCTTATGGACTGCAGCTGAACTCTTCAAGAATTTACTGCATGCTAAATTTAGATACAAATTTGATTCTGAACTTCTTCACACACGGTGCTCTCTAACATATCTAACTTAAGAGACTTCTAGAAGCACAGTGCTGATCTACTCTTCGAGAACTTGTTCAGTAGTACATTTGCGTGTTTGATAGATGACTTCTCCATAATTTTTGGATCTATCGACGGGCAGTGCTATTCCCTAAAATTATACAGTGTCTCATAAACTGCCCTTGAACTCTTCAAGAATTTGGATACATATTTTGATTATGGACTTCTTCCCATACAGTGCTCTCTAACGCTTATGTCTTACTAATGTTCACGACTGACACGCAGTATGCCTAAAATTGTACAGTGCCCTATAAACTGCAGCTGATAAATATGAGTGTTATCGTGCTTCATAAACTGCATCTGACAGTATCACCTAAACTTCATATATTTTTAACTGTGCATCTTTCAGGACACAGTACTCCCTAAAGATTTTAGTGCTTCACTATCAGCAACCTACAGAATTCTTTATACTTTGCAAGTAATTTATCTGTGCATTGTTTTGTACCTTTTTGCGACCGGCTGATGATGACCAAAAATACTGGTCGAAACCGGTAGCTATTTTTAATTAAACAGGAATGTAAACTTGCATTTCTTATTGTAATAGTATAGAAAGATTGAACCAGTTTATACTATCCTTTACCTTATTAGTGAACTCACTTCAATACGGAACAATATGAAATTCTTATCTCTTGACATTTCACTAAGTTGACTGTAAAATATGGCTTCAATCTTAACAAACAATCTGAACTTAGGTCGTTCATGAGATTCTTAACTAATTTATTTAATTAAGTTAATTTTTGTTTAACTGCTCAAGCCGGTTGAACATGTACATGTACAGACTTACGAAACATAAGCCAGGAGATGTTTGACGTAAACTTGTACGGACTAGGCTGGCAATGTTTTACATGTAGAGCTGTGTATCATTTGTTGGATGGCAAGGTGAACTTTAGCATGGATCACAGCACAGGGTATCATTTTATGCACGGAAGTATCTTCTACCATAATGCGGTATTGTGTTGGCGCAAACAAAAGTTTGTTTCATCTACGTCGATTGTTGTACACAATGGAAGATAGGAAACTTAAAAGGGTCCACCTTTTCAATACAAATAAATGTTATAGTTTATTTACAACATATATTTACACTTGGAACTATTTTTGATGCTGTTTGGCGTCATCTTCAGCCAAAATGTGGGAAATAGGCATAGCATGTAGACATTTATATTATACAAGGTGTTACATCAGTGCGATTAAAAGAGAGAATATGAAGGCGTGAAGTACAATGTCAGTTTCAAAATGGTCATGAAGGGCGAGTCCAAATTGTATAAACATGAGATAACATAAACACATAAACAAAAAACATATATACATATAAACTGTAACAAAACCATGCGGAAGTACGAGATGATTGGCATTGGAGATTCAAATTATTTCAGACACTCTTCCTGCCGCGAGTGTAGTACAAAACATAGATTAGGTTTCAATAAACACAATCGTCTCAAAAATGCACATAACATTTTAAAAATATTTGGGTTGAGATGAAATTTGGCAGTTAGGGATTGAAATCACTTATTCAATAAGTGTCAATTCAAAAAAAAACTGTGAAGGGCGAGACAGAAATTGCACAAGCATGAGTTTGGACTCGATAAATGCAAAAAACACATGTAACACACTCAGAAATGTAGGTTCTTGATGGATTTGGCATAAAAGGTCTCCGTTCAATCATTCATTGAATGGCACTGGTGCGAGTGTAGTTCAAATGCGCGTGAGGATTTAACAGCCTCCTAGAATTGCACGTAACATCTGAACTCATGGTGCGAGATAACTTGGCAGTGAAGGTTCGAATTGTAGATATTCAGTAATGCCATTTCGAAACAGTCCATGAAGGATGAAACAAAAGCTATAATTCATATGAGTTAGGACTCATTAAATAATACTTTCAAATACAAATAACATATTCAAGTTTCCGTAGTACAAGGTGAAATTGGCAGTTAAAGAATTAAAATTTGTAGATATTTCTTCGTCAGGTGCCATATAGGTCAAGCGCAGTGTAAGTATGAGACAGGGCTCAATATATCCAAACTTGTACAAATGCATATAACATATCTGAATCCAAGTGTGAGATGAACATGGTAGTTAAAGAATCACTTTGTTGAGGGTGTAGTAAACATATTCAGCTCGACAAGAATACAAAATTTGAATTAAGGAAGACGTTAGAGCTTAGAGGTTGACTGTGCTAATATTTGTGGTGTATATTTGCAACGTTACGTATAGGGTGGGGGCAGATTTCTATGATGATTATTGCGGGACCTAAGGCGGTAAAGCTATGGCGCGAGATGAAGAGGAACAGAACACATTGGATAGTTTAGGTCTGGGGAGCGGCCATTGTGGGATTAGGAGGGGAGAGGGAAGGAGTGGTAGGGGAGGAGGAGTGGAAGGTGGGGTGATATGGAGGGTGATGCGGTGAAAGTGTGTGGCGTGACAAAGTATTATGCATAATGTGAAAGACAGATCCGTTTTACGGAATATTAATATTTCTGAAAAATTCAATGATGAAGTCGAATAGGATCTTTGGTTTCTCTGAGATATCATTCAAGTTAAGGTTTGGATTGAAATATTGGTCTAAGTGAATATAGAGGCTTTCAGTGATGTCTAGGAAAGAACCTTTGTTTAGAATTTATGTAAAGTTGTGCTTAAATTCTTTTATATGTAAGCTGACCACGGAAAAACGATTGTGTTTTATGGCATTGACATGTTCTGGATATCTGATTTTAAAACTGCGTCCTGTTTGCCCTAGGTAAGAGCTTTTGCAGTCTTGGCAAGAAAACCTATATACACCTGATTTAGAAAAAGGACTACTTTTATTTATTGATGAGGAGTTATGTAAGATCTCTATGCTTCTATTGTTAGTACGAAAGGCTATTTTAAGGTTGTGTGTTTTAAGAACATTAGTGACGTTGTAAATTTCTTTATTAAAGGTGAATGTAGAAAACATGGCAGTGCTAGAATTGTCTTTTATTAGGGTGTTTTTTGGGTGGTGTCTGAATTTATTGATTATTCTTTCAATAAAGGTTTTACTATATCCATTAAATTTTGCTATAGAGCGAATGGTGTTCAGTTCTTTATTTAAGTTTTTTCTGGACATCGGAATCTTGAATGCTCTGTCTACTAAGCTATTATATGTAGCCGCTTTATGTGTTTGGGGATGTAGTGAGTCATTTCTTATAGTAGTGGCCGTTTGAGTGGGCTTTCTATAGATACCACAAGTGAACGAAGAGGGGTGCCTATTGATTGTTAGGTCTAGAAAGTTGATGGAGTTGTTTATCTCTGATTCTAAGGTAAATTTAATGTCATGATCAATGTTATTAAGGTTTTTGAGGGTGGATGGCGCGTCTATGGAGCGTTCATCTAGGATTATGAATGTGTCATCTATGTACCTAGCCCAGAGTTGGATATTAGCAAATTTGATGTTATTGTCGATGGCGGTGTGCTCTAGGAAATCAAGGTAGATCTCTGCTAAAATTCCTGAGGCTGGTGAACCCACAGCCAAACCATCTTGTTTGTAAATGATCTTATCAAATGTGAAATAATTACTGTTAATTAGTAATCTTAATATAGTTATAAAGTCTTAAACTTCTAGTTTACTTAGTTGGTTGTTAGCAAGCAAGTTCTTTTCGATGATCGGGAATAATGAGTTGGTTTTTATACTGGGATACATGTTGAATATAACAAAGGAGTGCATTGAATGATATGGTTGAAGTTTGAAACTGTTTAGTTTGTTCACTACTTCTACAGTGAATCCTGATGGATTTATTTGATGATAATTTATAATTTTTATTAAGAAATTGTTGGATAAATTGAGATAATTTATATAAGGGGCTTGGTCTGTAGTTTATTATGGGTCGAATCGGCACACCGGTTTTGTGGATTTCGGGTAGTGCTTTAGCTGTTGGCAGACCTGGGTTCATAGTGATTAACTTTTGTTTTTCTTGCTCAGTGAGGAGAAAAGATGTGTTTTTTAGAATTTGTTTCAATTGCCTTTGAATTGATTGTGTTGGGTCCTTCATAACTATCGAAAAGGAGTCATTATCTAAGAAATTTTTGGTTTTTTGAATGTAATCTGTTTTATCCATAACGACTGTTGTGTTGCCTTTGTAATAATGAGTTGGTTGTCTTTGACTTTCTTTTTAAGATTGAGAATTTGTTTTCTTTCAGTAAGGGAATCTTTGTTGATTTTGGTGATTAGGGGTCACGGTGCGATTTTTTGAGAAAAAACTTTTGTTTAATTGTTTTTTTACGTCCATTCTGAGTTTGTCTTGTAGGTCATATGGCATTTTGCTGATAGCACCTTCTGATTCAACTACGAGTTTGGAGGCTGTAAGGGCCGAGTTGAAACAGGGCCAGTTGCGCTTTGGACCTTTTGAAAGAATTCTTATGTCATCCTCATCTAAGATGGTGGTGGAAAGATTAATTACTGGTGGGTGGAATTGTTGTAGAATGTCATTAGCGAGTTTATGCTTGCTGTTAAGTTTTGGAGGGGAGTTACTGTGATTTTCCTTATTTTTAAGTGCTTCAAGTTTTATCTCTAGTGTTATCTGTTTTTTGGACTAACCTATGTTTTCTACTACACTCGCGGCAGGCAACATTCAACGGAAGAGTGTCTGAAATAATTTGAATCTCCAATGCCAATCATCTCATACTTCTGCATGGTTTTGTTACAGTTTATATGTATATATGCTTTTTGTTTATGTGTTTATGTTATCTCATGTTTATACAATTTTGACTCGCCCTTCATGACCATTTTGAAACTGACATTGTACTTCACGTCTTCATATTCTCCCTTTTAATCACACTGATGTAACACCTTGTATAATATAAATGATGTTATACCTATTTCCCACATTTTGGCTGGAGATGACGCCAAACAGCGTCGAAACTAGTTCCAAGTGTAAATATATGTTGTAAATAAACTATAACATTTATTTGTATTGAAAAGGTGGACCCTTTTAAGTTTCCTATCTTCATTCTCAGTTGAATACGGACAAAAATGAAATTCTTAGATTTAAATGTTGTAAACAACACGGCTGCATCCTCGCATGGACTGTATTTATCTAATGTAGTTCTCAAACGCATATTAGGTGGAAGTAATAATGAGGATAATCTGAATCATAATTAAAGTGTTAGTGCTGATGATTATGCACAGCAGGAAATTACGTGTATAACATAATGACAGCACTAGGCGAGTTGTCCGTGCAGCTAGGGGCGCAAGGCTGTGAGCTCGCATCTGGGAGATAGTGGGTTCGAATCCCACTGTCGGCAGCCCTGAATATGGTTTTCCTGGTTTTCCAATTTCACACCAGGAAATGCCGTGGCTGCACCTTAATTAAGGCCATAGCTGCTTTCTTCCAACTCCTAGAACTTTCCTATCCCATCATCGCCATAAGACCTATCTGTATCGGTGCAATGTAATGCCACTAGCAAATTCATAGATGTTTAGGTAACATTTCTAAAAATTCAGAACCCTTAACATGAAAGGGTGCACTTCAGGAGAACAGCATCCTGTTTGAATGCTTAAGGATAACTTTTTGTTGTAGAGCAATTATATCACATATAATAGTAATATAAGTGAATGCTCACCCTAGCATTCATGGGCACCTGTTGATTCAAATTTTATTCCAACACAAAGGTGAGTAGGCATTTTTTAATTTGCATGCCACCTTTTTGTATATAAATACAACATCTGCATGATATGAACTGTGTGTCCACTTATTTTGAACAAAACCAGACAAGCTGCTTAGAAGGTATATACCAATGTTTGTGACAGCATGAAAAATTCTGATATACTTCTGAAATTTATTACTGCTGTAGGGTAAAACTTAGTCAACTTTTAACATCAGATTGAAGGATTCATTAATTACATCATGAAGTACATACTGGTACGATATCTCAATCATTCAGACTGAAGTTTGGTCTTTAAGCTTGATTGAGGGGCATATGTGACTTCATTAAATGACTGCTTATTAATTTCAGGACTTGCGCATGTGGATTGGAGGTCATACTATAATTACTTCTTTCACCTTAAAAACTAAATTTTCTTCTGTTAAAATATTATATTTAAATATCTCAATATCTGTGATTATTTTAATTACTGATGAAATTAGATTTTTTCTTGAGATTCTTTCTAACTGATTCTTGTGACGTTGAGCACACTTTGAGGCTGGGCCACCATTTTTATCATGGAGTTTATTTCAGAGATAATCAATTTTTTATTTACATGGATATAAACAAGGCCTCACAATTATTCTCAGATCTAAACGGGTTAATTGTATCAGACTATATACGGAATATTGTTCACTTTTTTGACTAATACTTTTATTTGATGAGGTATTGTTTTTCCTTTTTGCATGTTTTAATGATGGAGGATTTGATTCTTCACACTGACATTTACCGTTTTGTTGTTGTCATGTAACCATACATTTTAATTTACTCCACCTACTCTAACTTGAATCGCCGGGCTGTGTGGCTCAGATGGTTAAGGCACTGGCCTTCTAACCCCAACTTGACAGGTTCAATCCTGGCTCAGTCCGGTGATATTTGAAGGTGCTCAAATACGACAGCCTCGTGTCGGTAGGTTTACTGGCATGGAAAAGAACTCTGCGGGACTAAATTCCGGCACCTCGGCGTCTCCGAAGACCATAAAAGTAGTTAGTGGGATGTAAAGCAAATAACATTCATTCATTCTAACTTGAATCTTGAAAGATATAACTTTTTGGTTTATTACTTGTCTGCCTTCTGATTCTTACAATATATGATACATAATTTGTGGAAAAAATAAATATTGAAATCCCTTTTCATATGACGCTAACTTCACTACAAGATTGAATTATTTGCTTTATCACTTAATTGCCTGCCCACTGATATTATGATTATTTCAATATATGATATATAATTTCTGGAATTAGTTGATACTGAATTCCCATATGATACGTGCTAATTTCACTATATGACTTAATATCAATTTTGGGATTCCAGAATAATTTTGACTAATTGATTTAATTGAAGAAGCTATATATATGAAATGATTATCCATTCTTTCAAAGAATCTATTTAATAGAATTTCTGTATTTTAAACAGCTAATACTTTCAAGGAATTACTTTATCTTGTTTAATTTTGCTGATTTAACTACTTAATACTGTTTTCTTTTAATTTTTCAAGAAATTATTGTAAGTTATAAATCATTATGTAAAAGAATATAGATTTGACGTACATCATGTTTTAAAAATATGAGCAATCATCTTTAATTTTTTTCTTAGTTGTTATTTTACCTTTAATTCTAATAAGTAAAATTTATTAATATCTATAGGGTGTTCCTAATTTACTGGAGGATTTCTTGGGGAGCTGGATTTAATTTGGCAATTTCTAATCTCGTCTTTCTGGTTTTGCCAGAGTGTTGATCTATTGAATTGTTTCCACATGAGATTAATGTTACTGGTAAGAAATTTCTTCACCATAATTTCTGTAAGAATGTACACCCAATGACAACTGTTCAGCCATTTTCTCACTATTTCTATTTCAGACAATGGTTGATTATGTATATTACCTCAAATGCATTTTCCTGTGCTGGCACTGGCTCTGTTACTCTGATGTGGTTTCTTGCTTCAGAAGTATCATTTCTGGTAGAGGTTCATGATTTTCCCGTGGAAAAGAGCATATATTGGGCATGTTATTCACTCACATCTGCCAATCTAGTCACCTACGAATTAAATTGGAAATTATTTGCCAGCAGTTGAGTTCATTTCAAAATCTCACTAATGTTTAAGGAAAATGTCTATATATAGAGGATCCTTAAAGTCTAGGGGTGAAGTTCAAATGAAGAATTCCTGCCATTTGCTGCTAGCAGCAATGACACCAACAGCCACATACTATGTATTTTGAGAAAAAGCTGTTATAGGGAGCAGTGGGCCTTTAAACAATACTTATCACAAAATGCCCATGTGTGCATTACAATACCCAGTGGAAGACCTTGGAACTAAATGAAGAAAATTAGAATTTTTACTATATAGGAAGTCTCCCAAGCCATCAAAAGTATTACTTTCCAGGGGCTCTTCAGACTACATGTTTCAAAATAGGTCTCTCACTGAAATCAGTTTAATAGTTTTCTTGCGTTTTCTACAGTGTGTCAAGACCTCTAACAAAAGAATAATAACTCTTCAAAGATATTTACACAGTAGCAATGATCTGTCACATGATACCAAATATGAGGTCTTGGAACCACTTGATGGGCATATGAAAATCAGGTAAGAAAACCATCAATTTTATAAAAATTGTATATTTTAATATAACATAAGATTGGAAATTAATGTTCATCAGTGTAATATCTAAGCTATTTCTCATAAATTCCATTATCAAACAAAGGCTCATCAAATTATGTTCACTACCCTGAATGTGTTTTCCTTTGCTGGCCCTGGCTCTGCTAACTCTGAATTTGTTTCTTGTTTCAGAGAATTCATTTCCGATACAAATTCAAAATTTTCCTGTGGGGGGAAAAACATATATTAGTTATACACTCTGCACATATCTACCAATAAAGTCAATAACAAACGAGGATGGTAATTCATTATCTGACAGTATTCGATTATTTCTTCAATCCACAGGTACATGTTTAGGTAACATTTCTAAAAAATTGAGAACACTTAACATGAAAGGGTGCAGTTCAGGAGAAGAAGAACAGTATCCTATTTGAATGTTCAGGGATAACATTTTCTTGTAGAGCAATTATATCACATATAAAAGCCTTTAAAATGTCAATGTGAAATCAGCAGATATGTACATAAAAATTGATAATTTATTCTTCATTCTAAACAAAATAATTTTTAAGAATTCAGACCACAAACTCTACTTTACCCCTGTAACTTCATTTCAACCAAAAACCAGTCTCCTCCATCTCACATACTGTATTTTAAGTCCCCAGCTAAACTACTTGTTGGAACCTCGACAAATCTATAATCAACTGCGATAGAGAGCCTGAATATCACCAAGGGGATATACTAAGGAAATGAGGAGTGAATTAGTATTCCATTACTTCCCTTTCCTAGCCCGACATATTAGTCACCCACAAATGAAATTCTTTTACATCACACCCACACAGACATTCCTTACAATAACGATGACACAGAAAAGGGGCGGGACTGGCAACAAGCAGCCACAACCATCAATTAAGGTACAGAAATAAGAAACCACAGACAACCAGCTTTGAGGATGCCGACAGAAGGGTTCAACCCACTGTCTCAGGAAAGCAAGATGACAGCTATGCGATCCAAATCATGTAGCCATTTTACTAGGTTCCTATGAAATCTATACACCAAACAACCTTAAAACCAGACCTAAATGCATTACGAGGAACTACCAACAAATGGAAGAAATGATGTGGTGCTACTACAAACATGACACACCTTTGCCTACCAAAGAACTGCTGTTCAGCCTCCTCTACATTTTTCAGAATTGTGTCCTATCATCCTTTCAGATAACTCTTGAATTATTTTTACGCAGGACAAGTGGATATCAAACAGAAATCTCATTTGGGTGAAAATGTACCTTATGGGCTGGTAAACAAAACCCAGAACCTCTAGGTAACAGGAAGGATCTCTATCATAAACCCAAAAACTGGCTATGAAATTTTGATGCAGACAGTAAAAACTACAAAGTAACCAAACACTAACCTGAACACTTCAACTAACAGTAACTTACAGAGGTCATGAGACACCACCTGTTGGTCTCATGAATAGTAATGTCTTGTGACAGTATGCTTCTCTTGACAATGAAATTCTTTGAAATTATGTGAGTGTAATATCTGTTACCTACTGTGTTTCACAGACATGTTACTAACCCACCATGGGAGTATGATTTTTGTTCTTCTTGTGCCTACTTTTATGACACACTTAGGAGACCCGGAAAGCAGCCTTGACAAGGCCAATTGATAAAACATGACTTTCGGGATAGCTGAATTTGAAGTATTAAAACACCGGTCGCGTAGGAGCGCATGGCTGTGAGCTTGCATCCGGGAGATAGTAGGTTCGAATCCCACTATCGGCAGCCCTGAAGATGGCAAATACTGGGGCTGTACCTTAATTAAGGCCACGGCTGCTTCCTTCCATCTCCTAGGCCTTTCCTATCCCATCGTCGCCATAAGACCTATCTGTGTCGGTGCGATGTAAAGCCCCTAGCAAAAAAAAAAGTATTAAAACAGTGGAAGTTGATGATGATTTTTGTTGTTTAAAGAGGCCTAACAGCTAGGTCATCAGCCTGGACAGTGGAATAATGTGAATTAAATTACTCATATATCGGCAGACGTATAACAGTGGCATCTGTAACTAATTATATGCACATTTATCAATGCTAACATATACTACCTTAATTATGTAAAAGCATTTTGCTGGGAATACCTAAGATTTTTATCATTAACTTGGAATATTTTACAAGTGATGCAGTGGTGATAATTTTGTAATAACTTAATGATTAAGTATTTCTACTGAACATACTTTGATATTGCACTGGAACTATGCATATACTGATGTCGACAGCTGTCTGTGGAAAGCTGTGCTTAGACAGCTTGTTAGCCAGACACGTTGACTTGACCTTCACTTGAAATAAAGTACGTATTCTTCTGAGCTATGGAAGATTTACGAGGATATTCCGTAATTATTTTGTACAAGTTTCAGTACATATCAACAAGGATTTGTCACCATCAGAAGAGGATTTTTACCTACATCACATAATAAAGGTGCAATGTACCAATATATACAACTTCCTTGTCAACATGTGTTGTTAAACAGAGTCCAAAACCGACAGTCCACAGATGGGAAGATGTCCAACTTGAATATATCAGCTGAGGGTAGAACTGCTCCATCCAAAATGAAACCAGCAACCTATATTAAGTTGGTATTTCATCATGCCAAATATCTGTTTTGTAGATTTGTAGTTTACTTTTCTTCTTTCTTTGTGTGGTCTCACAGACAGTTAGTTGTTTCCCATTTTATGAGTAGTAGTTCATATGATATGGATTTTCTTGGGTGCATTTGTGCTAAAAGGTGATCTTCGAGAACTGAATATATTTGACCTCGAGTGATAGATTTTGTAGTTGAGTGCGAAGCATCAGTGACAGTGGGGAATCACCTAATTTTCTATATGTATTGTATTTTTGCCATCAATGAATATTTCTTGAATATTAAGTCATCTGAGAACTAATAATATTCTTGTGAATTTTCTATGAAAATATTTTTGGTCTGCTAGTGATATTCCAGTAATTTTAGGAGTTTTTCTTTGCCTCATGATAATTGAAGTTAATGTCATCTCAATGTTTCAACAGACGGCAGATAGTTGTACGTTTCTCTAAAATGACAATTAGTAAAGTTGCCAATTAAGCGTAAGGTATGAGACATATTATTTAATTCAGTGAGACATATTTTGTTATACATCTAATTTTAGACCATGTGTTTTTGTGAAATACTGTAATGAATTGCAGTTAAATGTGTAGAGTCTTCAGAAAATTAATTAACTGTGGAAATTTATTACATGATTTAAGTGTTGGAATTAGCATGCATCTGACACTTTTCTGACATGTTTGTGGAGATCTATTAAGATGATGTGACGATGAAGTAATTGATATATTGTGTGGTGGAAGATAATTTTGTCTTCTTATGTCAAGTTAACGTGGTACATAACAAAGTCTTTGAAGATTATTAAACCTGTATGTTTTGCAATTTTTTAATCATGTGTGATAAATCACCTGTAGAAATTTATAAATATCAGATTATACTGAAGTGCTTTCTAATTTTATTCACTGATGATTATCTAAATTATACTGTAGAAGTTCAAATTAATCAGTCGGTGAACTGTAATTCCCTTAAAGCAACTTTTAATACCCTAATTCTGCTAATACTTGTGACTATGTGATCATTACCATTACCTTTTATATGTGAATTACTACTAGCTTGTTGTTTAGAAGGGCCTAACATGTAGGTCATCGGCCCTATATGTGAAATAAGTGTTTATGATGAGCCTGAGATTGCTGTATGTTATCATGTTCTGTAAATACTTTACATTTCTTCTTTAGATACTTTCTAGTAGTTAGTACGTAGAATTTGTTGCAATGGCAATTTTCATAGATTATTCAGATTTATTCCAGAGTTGTAGATAGCAGTATTACTGTATTTCAGGCATGTGTGGCACATGTGCAACTTGTATGTTGATTTCTCTGTGCTGAAATTACCTACGTTGCTATTTGTTTTCAGTGTTCCTTATCCGCTCTGTTAATTATTGGTTATTTTAATATATGAGCTTGTGATATTTTTAGCTAGTCGAAGTGACAACACAATATTGATTGACTAGTTAATTAATGGGATAAACAAAGATCGTGTCTCACTACTTAATGTTTTCACAGAATTTGGACTTGACAAAAAAACAAGAAATATTCTAAAGGATAAGCTGAATGAAACGAAAGCTGAAATAAAGGTTAAGGGCAGATGTAATGATGAGTTAGAAATAAATGCAGGTGTACATCAAGGTGATGGGATCTTCCCTTTACTCTTTAACTGTGCTCTTGAAAAAGTTGTCAGAAAGTGCAGAAAAGCAGGTGCACCATGTCACGTACGAGGACCAAAAATTAAGGATCCTGATATATACTGAAGCATTTGCTGATGATATGGCATGTATTGCCAAAGGCATCTCTGATGCACAGAAAAAGATTGCTATAATGGAAGAAAAAGCAGCAAAAATAGGACTTACAAGATCATATAAAAAAACTACATTTATGACAAATGTCAAAACTGCCCCACCTGAACTTACCAATGATATGAATAAAATGACAAGAGTAAAGGAATTTAAGTATTTAGGTGAATGGAACACTGAAAATGGCAATGAAAATAAATTAGTAGCTTCAAGAATTCAGAAAATGGAAATTGCTTTTCAACATACAAAGAATGCTTATAACAAAAAATGCTGATCCTGGAACAGCAAAATTCATTATTACTCAACAGTGATCGAAACTGAAGCTTTTCATGCTTCAGAAATTCTCAATTGACATCATAAAATTATAAAAGAACAATTAGGGATTAAACAAAAGAAAGTCATGAGAAAAATCTTAGGGCCAAGAATTAAGAATGGAATACATTACATACATACATAATGAAAAATATTTTAAAATATCTAAACTTATTGATACAATGAGACTGTGATGAATTCCATATTTAAGCCATTTGGAAAAAACAAATAACAACACACTTCCTTATCAAATACACAACCTTCTGCGAATCAAAAGTACAAGATCAAAATGATATAAGCAATTTTGCAGGATAGATATCATTGGATCATGATACTGTGTTTCCAAGATGTACGAGCTCTTACCCATACTAAATACAACAGGTCTAAGATTATATGGGAAGCTGTGAAAATATGTAGGAATCCTAACAATTTAGCATGGACACTGGCTGTCAATTAAGTAATACAAGATTGCCAGCCATTAAGAAGTAACATAGGTATTTCCATTCCCTGTCCTTTCACTATTGTAATTATGTTTCGGTGTTTTCCAAATTCAAACATTCCTCATCACCAAATGTTTCCTTCCAGACTTGTATTAGTGTCATACTTTTATATATTTACACCTGTTATGCCTCTCCCCTCCCAGCCTGACTCTGATGGTACCGTTAGCTGCCATTTGGAGTGCTAGCGCTGTGCCAGGGTACAGTAAGCCATCTGGTGATGAATGAACACACCAATTCATATTATTAATGGCTAAATTCAAACCTTCATTATTGGAGAAGTCTTCCTCGAGAAGAGTCGAGGCTACCTTCTGAAGACGCACAGCAAAGTTCTCTGAGAAACGTAAAGAATTTCACCTTATTTTCTTGATATGGCATACGCCTATATCATACTAAGATTTGTCAAAGCTACAGATGCGGAACTGGGGTGCACTAATATGTCGGGTAGTTTTAGACATCACTCACTCCTGTAGTTCTTGTACCTTGGGACCCATGAAGCACAAATTTATTCTGAGAATATTGCAAATTATTTATAGAATTCTACCTTTTAGCAACTCTTGGACAACATCACATCTATGAAGAAGTAGTTAACAGTCTTTGGAATGGAATATTACTGCCATGTCACAGTTATTTGTTGAATGTAGCTCTAACAACCTTTAAAGCTTTCCAAGACACTGAGGTTCCAAAATGTTCTCATGCAGGTATCCACGTACATGCCAGGATAACTACCCACACATGCTGGGTTATTTGAGCATCACCAAATACCATTGGACCTAACCAGGATCACACTTGTCAACAACAAATGAACATGGCATTGCTTTATCCTTGTAGGTACTCAGACTGACATGTTTCCTGTGAATATTAAGAGCCACCAATGAATTGGAAGTCACACACTCCAAAGATTAAAATGGTATGAGTTGAGTGTAGAAACCAACAGGGCAAAGACAAATGATTAAAAACTCTCATTTCTTCTCCAAAACTTTCCACTGAACCTTAGGTTTCATCAGGTTTTTTGGTTTGAGATCTGCTATAGTGACAATAAACTCCCAAACTTATCTGAATACTAAAGGTTAAATTCTATTCAGTATAAAGTTATCTGGAATGACACTTACAAACGAAGAACCAGCAGTTCCTTCAAGCCATACTGGTTCCTCTTTTATCTCTATTTTGTGGTCCATTTCACACTGCATATATAGTAGTTCATAGGTGCTGAGTTTGTAAATTGCTTACAATGACCCTGCACTGAAACATATATATTATTACTGTCTAGGTAATAGTCCACAGAATAAGCAACAAGCCTGTAATTTTACATGTCCATTGATATCATGATCATAGCTAAAGGACATACAGTTTCACACAACTGTCAATATCATGATAATATGACCTCCAATTTTATAATACTGACAATATTGTGATGATGGCAACAGGACTTACAGTTTTACATGACTGTGAATATCATGATCGTAGCCACAGGATATAGATTTACATAAAAATAAAACCACAGGGATGTCACTTTTCATTTTATAAATCTCTTATTCATTGATCAGAACCAAACATCAGTGAACTTCATTAAAATCCAGTGACTAAGCCACTTGTTTATCAGAATGAACACCTGGTTCCATATCTTGGTTTGATGCAGCTGTCCACAACAATACACTATGCTAACATACTAAAACATCCGAAATATTCTTGAATATGTTTGTTTTATTTTGCCTGGAATCATTCTGCCATTCTTATCCTCTGCACTTCCATGATATTGTACTATAAATATATAGGTACTTAATAAGGCTGATCCTAAGCACTGTCAATGATTACTTACATTTCTCCCACATGTAACATGAAGTACTGGTATTTGACTTGTTAATTTTATACTTCAATATGAGGGACAGTACTAAATGTTACCAGGTTAACTTCTTCAGGTCAGAATTAAATCCTACAAAAGTTATTTTATGCAACGAAAAAAGGAAATGTCGGGAATGTTTTATTTTGCCTAGTATCTTCCTGCCATTCTTATCCTCTGCATTATCATGATGTTTTACTATAAAAATATTGGTATTGAATAAGGCTGATCCAAAGCACTGTCAATGATTACTTCCATTTCTCCCACATGTAACATGAATTACCAGCTACTATCTGCGCACCTTTTCTGGATCGATTTACTCCCTATTGCTGAACTGATCGACCTCGGCAATCTTCAAAATTCGTACTGGCAACCTTTGAAACACAAATCATGAATCGCTTATGCATCGCTGTGCGACATCTGGCGTACACTTTACGTACTATTACTGTTGTTATTTATACAGCAAAGCCAAACTATACAATTCACTCTAGGAATAAGATTCGCATGCAGAAATGCTATATAATGTTATATAATGTGTGTGTGACACAATTGCTGGCTTAAGATAACAAAGGTTTAGCAAAATTCATATCGATCAATCATATTATCGATTCAATTCAGATTTAATTTCCAATCAGTTGGCAGTACTACTGGAACCGAAATTGCTCCCTCCTTACTTCTCAAACCCGTACACAAATCTATTGATAAAAAGTGCGCAGATAGTATACTAAATATATTCTGATATACCAACAAATTCTACAGAAATACAGATCATTTTACAGATAACATACTGTAATGTACCATAAAGTGGGGTAACTGTGAACGGCGAGGTGCCGTTGACAGTAATTCAGCGTTTTCTAAATTTAATGCCCTGCACTCCACTGTGTAAATAAATAACTATGGTTACAAGCATTAAAAATCGCCAATAATCAATATTTTCAGATGATTTAACAGTCCCTACAAAATAACGTTGTTTACCAACTCCAGAAAATAAAATACATTCTGGAAATGATGTTCTTTTTCCTAACCTCAAATATTTTGCCTAATATTAGAAGTATTTTAAGTTTCAGAATTTAAAACAAGTCCTTGTGTTCAAGGTAAACATCTTGAATGGACATTTAGAGAAAGCAAAACATTTTATATTTATTCTGTGGTGACGTAAAAACTTAAGTATGAAGCCTTGTCCTTCAAGGGGTGACTTTGAACAGCAGTCCGATGTTCTCTGACACTGACAGATCAGCTGTTCATTGATGGCTGATGGTTTGTTATGAAGTTTGTTATGTGTGTAGCTTGAGTGTGTTGTGTTAATCTAATTTGGAAACATACCGGGTAGGTGTTATTGATAATATTTACATATATTTTTCTATAATAGAGGAAAATACCCCTAACTTTGGCCAAAATTAACATTGCTTTGTATTCATTTTGCAGATATAGTGAGAAACTAGAAGCCATCTCCCGGTTCTCAAACCTAATGGGAACTACTCAAAAAGTAGTATGGACAAAGCCTTACTGTTAATTCCAGAGAAGAAGATGTCACTAAGCAAAGTCTCCCAAATATTTAAAATACCTAAATGGACCCTGTCCCATAAAAAGACAAATACACATTCAAAGAAACCTGGAGGTCACACTATTTTTACTTCAGATGAAGAACAGAAACTGTGCGATTGTGTGATTCAATTGGGTGCCTGGGGATACGCATTTAATTTGTTTGAACTAAGGGTGATCACTAAAATATTGTTGGACAGAATGGGACGGAAGGTAGCTAAGTTTGGGTCTACCAATCTTCCTGGATTAGATTGGGCTAAGTCATTTCTAAGCAGAACAAAACCACTATTGTCAGTGAGGCAGTGTAGTAATATTGCTCCAAACAGAGCAGCTCTGAGAAGAGAGGTTGTTGAGAAATATTTTGAAAACCTCAATGATTCTCTACATGGTGTACCACCAGAAAATATTTCAAACTTTGATGAGACAAACTTCTCCAATGATCCAGGGAGCAGGAATACTCTTGTCAAACATGGCAGCAAATATCCTGAGAGGGTAATGACACATTCCAAAACCGGATTTTCAGTCATGTTTTGTGGTATGGCTTCAGGTGTTTTGCTACCAGTGTATGTTGTATACAAAGCTGAGAATATGTGGAGTAAGTGGTGTCGTGGTGGACCTTCGAGAGCCCGTTACTTGATGGGCACCACAATGAATTGCAAATTTTATACCAGACACAATATATCTGTGTTAACCACAACTTCATGTGCCCTCCTGACAATGTCCAACAACATTTCAGCATGATTTAACAAGCACCACAAGAGCATCCCATTTTATTACCTTGATTGATGATGAAACAACATCTAACAGTTCTCCGTCAGGTAGTGGTTATTTACAGCAATTTCCAATGGCTTGCATATGGATAACATCACACAAATAGATTTGGTGATGAACTATGGGATCAACATTTACCAGTTCCCATTCACTATTGAATTATTAATTATTAGCAGTATTAGAACTAACAGTTCTGTGTATATAATAAATAAATACTTGAAATAGTCTCAATGATGAGCATACTCGAGATGTTAGAACCTAGTTTATTTTGAAATTTAATCATAATTTCATCCCAGTTATTAATGTCAATTTGTATATATTTGTTTCATTTGTTTTATGTCAATTGTGTGCATGTACATTAGTTGAGTTATTAGATGCTTTACATTAAGGCTGAAGATGGCCAGTCCCGGCCTAAACTAGTCCCTAATTAATGTAATTTATAATTTTATATATTATAGTATTGAAAGGTGGACCATTACTATATTAATTTAGTACCGGTAATTATGTTGTGAAAATGATCAGTCAAAAATGTTTTAAAATAAAAGTGTGGGGGAGAAAAACATATAATTTGCTTGGTCACATTCAGTACCTAACACCTCTTGCAACTTCCTGAAAAGTCTACTGTCAATATCTTGAGAAGTTTGGTTTTATTTACAAAAATAATTTTAAAATATTCAAGTATTTACAGTACATGAACAACTCTCAAGTTTTCAAACGTGGAACGTTACTAACAATATGTTTTGTTCGTACCCTGCAAAGTAAAAAAAAAAAGAAAAAAATCAATCAATATCTAGTGTATTCCTCTTAAATCGTGTGACGTGAAAATGGGAACTAATGTTTACTGCACATAACTGAATTATAACATCAAAATATTTACGAGATTTTTTAAAATTTATCTGGCAGGTCTGCTTGTGTATCGAGCCGTTATCTACATTATCGGCCATTGTTGGAACTGCTGCCTAACTGTGGAATTTACCATCAGCTTTTAATTCAAAACTATATCCCTAATTGTTACGTATTTGCTGGATATTTGGCTGGACTAATGTGATTCGCTGAATTGCCGTTTGATTTCTGCGCGCCTTAGCGGTGCGCGTTTTGAATCATGGGAATTTTGCCACTTCCGCCTTCTCTGTGAGAGAGTGCAGTCGCTCTCTTGTGGTTGAGTATTCAACATGGCTACGTTAAGCCGAGCTACTGAAGTGACATCGTTGCGGTATCGCAGCGCTTTAATAATGGAGCTTGACTCTGGAGGATAACTTTATCAACCTCAGGGCTATGCCCTTTAATTTTTTTAAATATTTCTCAGTGTGCTCCAGCCTTAATTCCTTATTATTGGTGTAAGAAGAAAACTTCATATGAGTGTTTACCGTTAACTAGGTGGGATGTACAAAATGTATTGTAAGTTGGATATCTTAACTCTACTCAAGTAAGTACTGTAAAGCATATATTATTAAAGTGACCTCGTACGGCCAAGGAGCACATCTTCGAAACGTCTGTTTGTTAATAAAAAAACTGTAAACGTCTGGTAACAAAATTTACTGTAACGGATAGGATTTAAATTTGTAAAAGTATGTAACAAAGTTTTACGGGAACTTGGAATCGCTAGGTATGCATGTATGAGGTTGTAGTTCGCGGGTGTTGTTTAAACTTACTGTGTTGTGGTTCGTATCTTGTTTGCCTTCCCATTCTTGGTGACGTTATTATTATTATTTCCGTCGTGACCATTATTATTATTATTATTATTATTATTTTTCTATGTGTATTTTCCTCCCTGTTCTTCTTCTTTGTTTGGAATTGCCTTCCTACTGTGTTGCTTTTGCGTTTGCTGGCTGACAATTTGTAATTTGTATGAGATCGTTATCTGCATTGTCGGGACGTTAATTAAATGACACCTCATGTATGCATCTTAGCGTTATCCAAAGCCCCCTCCATTCAAAATTATCTAAGCTGTTGGCGTACTGTTTAAAAATAGGTAAATGTAATTTCCTACTATAACCCATGGGAGTAATAATATATTATTACGATTTTTAGTAAGGTCGAATCTGTGAAAAATTGAAATTTGCTGGTCGACATTTAATTTAATGTATGCCATTCTCTTAACGTTTACTTGTCACATCTATCCTTTTTTTGAGTTCCTTGCCTTTGTGGATTATTACGTATTGGTCATCTTCTTTTTATCTTATCTGATGACACGTTATTAATTTTGTTGGCTTTGATGATTATTATGAGATGATGGCTTGGCGTCGGTAAATGTTGCTCCGGGGGTGTGTGCTTCGTGTTCTGTTGTTGTGTGGGCATGCACTGTGTATCTTTTCCTTTGATATTTTCTTATTTCTTATTTTTTATTCGCGGTTGGAGCCACTGATGTTTTTATTATTATACTCCTTGGTGTGTTTTTTTTGGGGGGCGTGTGTCCTCTTATTTGTAGTGTAGCAAATTTCAGTTTGAAACAGATTTTATATCGCGGGCCCGCATATCGGTTGCAACCAAATTTTAAGATTTAGTTTTTAATCTTTCTCTACATAAGGTAACGAGTTAGTTATGAATTTCAAACTTTGATTTTGGTGGAAGCCAATGTTAATTTAATGTAAGCTTCATTTCATCTTAATTTCAAAATTTATTTTAAAATACTGTTTCTCTCATTTAGTTTAATTGCATTTTAAATTTTTGGAAAAAGAAATATATATATTTATTGTTCTTATTTTTATACCATTTTCAAATTAAATTTACATAGTAAATTTTCTTCATTTTAAATTTATCTCGTGTGTCATTTAGTAGCTAGCAATATTTACCTGGCAACCTGTCAAAGTTATGTAAGACCCTGGCCTCTTAATTCTCCCCTTTGCCCTCCACGCTTCATATTTTATGCTACTGCCCTTACGGTAAGTATTGTGCTTGTTTTCTTCTTGATGTTTGTGCTTTTCATTTGGATGTTTTGTTTACTAATTGGTAAGGTTGCAGTAGTGATTGGTAGTATTCTCTGTGGTTGTTGTTGTTGTAAGGGCAGTAGCATAAAATATGAAGCATGGAGGGCAAAGGGGAGAATTAAGAGGCCAGGGTCTTACATAACTTTGACAGGTTGCCAGGTAAATATTGCTAGCTACTAAATGACACACGAGATAAATTTAAAATGAAGAAAATTTACTATGTAAATTTAATTTGAAAATGGTATAAAATAAGAACAATAAATATATATATTTCTTTTTCCAAATATTTAAAATGCAATTAAACTAAATGAGAGAAACAGTATTTTAAAATAAAATTAAAATTAAGATGAAATGAAGCTTACATTAAATTAACATTGGCTTCTACCAAAATCAAAGTTTGAAATTCATAACTAACTCGTTACCTTATGTACAGAAAGATTAAAAATTAAATCTTAAAATTTGGTTGCAACCGATATGCGGGCCCGCGATATAAAATCTGTTTCAAACTGAAATTTGCCACACTACAAATAAAAATAATAAAAAAACACACCAAGGAGTATAATAATAAAAACATCAGTGGCTCCAACCGCGAATAATTTTTTTTTTTTGCTATTTGTTTCATGTCGCACCGACACAGATATGTCTTACGGTGACGATGGGATAGGAAAGGCCTAGGAATGGGAAGGAAGCGGCCGTGGCCTTAATTAAGGTACAGCCCCGGCATTTGCCTGGTGTGAAAATGGGAAACCACGGAAAACCATCTTCAAGGCTGCCGACAGTGGGATTCGAACCCACTATCTCCCGATTACTGGATACTGGCCGCACTTAAGCGACTGCAGCTATCGAGCTCGGTCCGCGAATAAAACACTACACAATTAAAGGAAACCAGATTAAATAATAACAAACAAGGTGGATAATGATCCCAACCAAATAAGAAAATATTACAGGAAAAGATACACAGTGCGTGCCCACACAACAACAGAACACGAAGCACACACCCCCGGAGCAACATTTACCGACGCCAAGCCATCATCTCATAATAATCATCAAAGCCACCAAAATTAATAACGTGTCATCAGATAAGATTAAAAAAAAGATGACCATTACGTAATAATCCACAAAGGCAAGGAACTCAAACAAAGGATAGATGTGACAAGTAAACGTTAAGATAATGGCATACATTAAATTAAATGTCGACCAGCAAATTTCAATTTTTCACAGATTCGACCTTACTAAAAATCATAATAATAATAATAATAATAATAATAATAATAATAATAATAATAATAATAATAATAATAATAATAATAATAATAATAATATATTATTACTCCCATGGGTTATAGTAGGAAATTACATTTACCTATTTTTAAACAGTACGCCAACAGCTTAGATAATTTTGAATGGAGGGGGCTTTGGATAACGCTAAGATGCATACATGAGGTGTCATTTAATTAACGTCCCGACAATGCAGATAACGATCTCATACAAATTACAAATTGTCAGCCAGCAAACGCAAAAGCAACACAGTAGGAAGGCCATTCCAAACAAAGAAGAAGAATAGGGAGGAAAATACACATAGAAAAATAATAATAATAATAATAATAATAATAATATCGCCAAGAATGGGAAGGCAAACAAGATACGAACCACAACACAGTAAGTTTAAAATTGTTACATACTTTTACAAATTTAAATCCTATCCGTTACAGTAAATTTTGTTACCAGACGTTTACAGTTGTTTTATTAACAAACAGACGTTTCGAAGATGTGCTCCTTGGCCGTACGAGGTCACTTTAATAATATATGCTTTACAGTACTTACTTGGGTAGAGTTAAGATATCCAACTTACAATACATTTTGTACATCCCACCTAGTTAACGGTAAACACTCATATGAAGTTTTCTTCTTACACCAATAACAAGGAATTAAGGCTGGAGCACACTGAGAAATATTTAAAAAAATTAAAGGGCATAGCCCTGAGGTTGATGAAGTTATCCTCCAGAGTCAAGCTCCATTATTAAAGCGCTGCGATACCGCAACGATGTCACTTCAGCAGCTCGGCTTAACGTAGCCATGTTGAATACTCAACCACAAGAGAGAGACTGCACACTCTCACGCAGAAGGCGGAAAAGGCAAAATTCCCATGATTCAAAGCACGCACCGCTAAGGCGCGCAGAAATCAAACGGCAATTCAGCGAATCACATTAGTCCAGCCAAATGTCCAGCAAATACGTAACAATAAGGGATATAGTTTTGCATTAAAAGCTGATGGTAAATTCCACAGTTAGGCAGCAGTTCCAACAATGGCCGATAATGTAGATAACGGCTCGATACGCAAGCAGACATGCCAGATAAATTTTTAAAAAATCTCGTAAATGTTTTGATGTTATAATTCAGTTATGTCCAGTAAATATTAGTTCCCATTTTCTTCAAGTTAAATAACACGCCAAAATATGCAGTTGTAAATCAGATATGCATTTTTACAGCACAGCAGGGAAAGACTTCCCGGCACGTGTAACGAAAAGCTAACAATTTTCAAAAAGAAATCAAGCTATGTAATTCACCAAACGAAAATAGAGCTAACACAAATTATGTGGACTTCTGTAACAGGTTTGCCTGATTCCTGACGGAAAGGTTTCATATGATGTACCGGTGTGGTACTATATTATGAAGTTCGCTATTGAGACCTAGAAGATCGGAAGAAGTAAAACGACTGAGCCTTGAACTTTGCCGAAACTAGAAATCACAAATCAGTAATGAAAAATCAAGGAGAAGTAATACAATTAAAAGAATAAAACTGTACAACATATAGCGAATTACTAATGAATATACAGTATTCAACATTAAGTAACAACATACCTGCCACTTCGAAACCAAACCGAATAGTACGGCGCATGCAGTAATCGTAAATTATAAACAAACGATACTAGTACCGTATCACTTAAGCAAAATGCTACACGAAAATGCTTGACTTCTGTCAGCTAGTAGAACAGGCTCTATTTAGAAAAGGATTTGATGATCAACTCTAGATTACGATCAAAATGATTATAGAAACAAAGAGTAGGGCCTACCTAACAAATTACATGTGCACCATACCAAGGAGCCGAATTGAACATTGATACCGGTACTCCATACAGTATTTATTATTAAATGATCATACCTTGATGATGATCATAAGCTTCAGGGCTTAATTATTAACAGGGGAGAAGGAGCTCCCGTTTGACAATACTTGCTAAACTTTTGGTAGGTACGGTATCAGAAAGGCTTTGGTTTTTACAGAATGAAGAAACTTAAGCTTCCAATATTTAATGTTTTTTTGTTTAATGGGATATCAAACCTATAACTTAAATTTACGATGGCCGCCCAGGTCTAGAGTTCGATCCAGGTAACTCTGCATTTACAAGCTTATCAGTTTTTACCCAACAAGGCATTAGCTGCCCTTAGTCCATGGGGAAGCAACAACACAAAGTTTGGGATCCAAATGATCTGGAAAACAGGAGCAGAAGCTCATACAACCCGGCCGAGAATTACAAAAAGGAAAGTAGAACAGGCCGAAAACAAAAGGCTGGGACGCTCAACCAACTCAGGCAATCCCATGAGATGGCTTGCCATAAAACCTAAGGGGTGACACAGAGGATAAGATGTAGGTATTACTTTGATGACTAAAACGGGAAAGAAAATAACTGACTAAAATGCTAAATGTAAATTTAGCAAATAGTAAAACTTAATCACCCAAAAGGCAAAGTGAACAATGGAAACGAGGATCCACACTCGCACATTCTTAATACCGTACATTACATGATATCAAGTAGGGTAGTTACACTCCAAAATCCAAGCGAGCTGTCAGTGTGGTTAGGGGCGCGCTGCTGTGAGCTTGCATTCAGGGGATAGTCATTTCGAACCCCACTGCCGGCAGCACTAAAGGTAGTTTTCCGTGGTTTTCCATTTTCACACAATGCAAATGTTGGGGCTGTAACTAAATTAAGCTGACGACCGCTTCCTTTACACTCCTAGAGACCCAGCCCTTTCCTATTACATCGTCGCCATAAGACCTATTCTTGTCGGTGTGATGTAAAAAACAAGTGTAAATATTAATTTAAAAAAGAACAGTCAAAATGATGATTCTGTCTCAAAATCTGCCTGCCTTCTGGCGTATAAAGTGTTGCATACCACTAGAGAGGGGCTTTTCTGCTTGTATGATAATAATAAGAAGAGGAAGAAGAAGAAGAAGCAATAGAAAATCAAATTACTGACAAATGTAGAGAAGAAAAGAAAAAATGGACTAAATAAACGTCTAAGGAAATACAGGAAGTTATTGATTAACGATGGTGAAATACGTGCTCAGTTAGGAAAATTTTGATTTCTCTGGTACTTTATATTTAGCGATTGGTATTATCAGAGCCCTTCCACAGGTTCTACTTAGCCATAGGTTCTACTCAGACCATTAGCGTTGGTTCCCATCTCCTTGTTGGTACCTATCACGTATATCTCAGTTAAATTTGAACCGATTGAAAAATTCTAAGGCACTGTCAATATTATTGTTTTAAACAGTGACCAATTAGAAAGAAAGTATCTAAATCTTCTAACTAGGTATGGTTTTGCTCAGTGCAATAGAACATATCCAACTCGAATAAGTGACTCTGCTAGCACCTTAATTTACCACATATCCGTGAATAATTCTGAACTAAGCTATACAGTATCAAATATTAGTAATGACTTAACTGACCATAATATTTTAGTTTTTGACATGCTATGGCCAAACCAAAACACTCACCCAACATCTCCGCAATCTATTTCTGCAATAACTTGTAGGTGTAAGGAGAATGAATCAACCGTATCATGCGAACATTTGCCACATAGATATATTGTATGCTTTATTCATTAACCAAATACAAAAAAATGGCATTAAAACAAGCTGTCCTAATAAACATAATAGGACATTAAAGGGCATAAACACACCTAAGAAAATTCCTCAGGTTTTTTCTTTGATATTTGTTCGTGGCATCGACCTCTGTAGATTTTTTTGTCACTACTTTCATCATATGATAGAAACCTGTGTGTAAGTGGAGTTGTGGAACTGTAGAGTGTTGAATGTGAGGAAAGGAACTTTAAGGACAACACAAACACCAAGACCCCAGGCCAGAGATATTAATCATTTACAATTAAAACCCCTAACCAGGCCGGGAATCGAACTCGGAGCCGCCGGGTAACAAGCAGACGCGTTGACCCCTAGACCGCGGGGCCAGACATTCCTTAGGTTACTGATGATCTTCTTACCATTATAAAGAGACGAGACTGCTTGCATGCAAAACTCAAACATGCTACTAAGTCAAGAACACTGCAGATGTAGAAATACAGTAACTAATTTAAAAAGAAGACTCAAACATGGCTACAACTCAAACCTATTCAAATCTCGTAATATTAATCCAAAACAGACATGGAAATTAATGTAGAAGATCATTCATAATAAAAAAGTAACGAATGTCTCGTGTACCACGCTTGAAATTGAAGGCAAAATAATAACCGATAAACAGGTTCTGTGTGACTCATTCAACTTTTTTTAAATAAACATTGCATAAAACTACACTCTAAGTATTCCTAAACATAATACTGTGTCTTTCTGTGAACTTAATAGTCATGAATCCCTTTACCTGAACCCAACGGATGTAGCAGAAGTAACGTCCACTATATCTGACCTTAAAAGTACGAATAGCTGCAGAATAAATTGTTGTATTTGTGTAGTACTGGTGTAGTAGAGGTATCCACAGAAACTCTTACTAAAATTCTGTTGTTGTATTTAGGATAGGCTTAACTGCAGTTTGGAATTGTGTAGTTCTTGTGTATTCAGTAATTAACAGCAGTTTTAGCTGCCTCTGTGGATCCGTGGTAGAGTGTCGGCCTCCGGATCCCAAGATAGCGGGTTCAAACCCGGCAGAGGTAGTCGGATTTTTGAAGGGCGGAAAAAAGTCCATTCGACACTCCATGTCGTACGACGTCGGCATGTAAAAGATCTCTGGTGATACATTTGGTATTTACCCGACAAAATTAATTAAATCTCAGCCATAGACGTCCAAGAGAGATCCGGTTTACTCTAGGTCCGCTAGATGGCAGACAGAGTAAACCGGAACGTCGAAATTGACGAGCAGACAGCCAGATGGCGTCAAATCGAAATGTCTGCAAAAGGAAGCTGAGGCCATACGATTATTATTATTATTATTTAACAGCAGTTTTTATCCTCTTAGGGGTTGTAGGATAAAAAATAGAGTACGACTAAGTAGTATTGTAGTGTAGTCGTATATTAATTACCTTACTGTCGTGTGATCTTTGAGTACTATCCCAGGCAATATTGTAGTGACTTATTAGAAATGAGAGTGCTTATTCTATTATTTTGAGTAGTCTTGCACATTTCATTTCTGTTTGTGCTTAGTAGTGACTTGTATTGTAATTCGGATACATCTGAAAGTAGTTTAAAAATTACTGTACTGTACTGTACAGCAGTATACAAGTAATACCCATCCTATTAGAATTTAGTGTGCTTATTTTATTATTGTAAAATATTCGTGTAGTACTGGTGTAGTAGGGGTATCCATAGAAACTATTACTAAAATTCTGTTGTTGTATTTAGGATAGGCTTAATTGCAGTTTGGAATTGTGTAGTTTTTGTGTATTCAGTAATTAACAGCAGTTTTTATCCTGTTAGGGGTTGTAGGATAAAAAATAGAGGATGACTAAGTAGTATTGTAGTGTAGTCATATATTAATTACCTTATTTTCGTGTGATCTTTGAGTACTATCCCAGACAATATATCCCTCCATTCATTTATTTTTTTGCAAATAAGTTATTTTACCTTCATTTTTTCCGTAAAGAATGGCTAAGGAGCGCGAGTGTATGAACTGTGGGTGTGGCGAGGCATTGAGGGGTATGAGGGAGGAGTTGGAGAGTTTGAAGGAGATAATTAGGATTCTCACAGAAAACAGGAAGGAAGATAGGACTCCCTCAAACAATGTACAGGTTACAGTACGTGTACAAGAGGGAGGGGAAGGAAAGGGGGAAGCTGTAGAAGACAGGTGGTCTAATGTTCTAAGGGGAAGGAGATTGCAGGCTAAGACCTCTATTCAGGATCAGAGTTCAGGACAGGTGTGTGTGAGAAATCGGTATGAGTCACTCCAGGTAGAACAACAGAGGGAAGATGAGGGACAGGGAACTGTTGCTGAGATGTGTGGAAGTAGGAGGAAGGGAAAAGTTAGGAGAGGGAAATGTAGAGTAGAGGATAGGAAAAGACAGGTGGAACAGGGTCATGCGAAGGAGAAAAGGGAGGAGGAAGTAGCTTTTGCAGCTATCAGGAAAGATAAGCCTGACCAGGAGGGGAGGGGAGGGGATCAAATGAAGTGGGTAGGGCTGAGGCTCTGGTCATGGGGGATTCCATCGTTAGACACGTGGGGAAAGTGTGTGGAGGAAATAGAACTAGGGTAGAGTGCTATCCAGGAATTAGGTTGAGGCAGATGTTAAGGAAAGTAGAAGAGAGGGAGGAGGGGAAGGAGAGGTGGTAGTGTTTCATGTTGGTACCAACAACGTAAGGCAAGCTGATATAAGTACCAACATAGTTGGAGATGTGTGGGATTGGGTAAATGCAGCATGGGTGAAATTTAAGAAAGCGGAGATTGTTATTAGTGGAATACTGTGTAGGAGGGATACTGACTGGAGGGTGATTGGGGATTTAAGTGAGACTATGGAGTGGGTATGTGGAAAACGGGGAGTGAAATTTCTAGATCCTAATGGGTGGGTGGGAGATAGGGATCTGCGCTCAGATGGCCTTCACTTAAACCGCAGTGGTATGTATGAGTTAGGAAATTTGTTTGGAAGGGTAATAGGGAGGTACACTCAGGGAAACGGGGTGGCCTAGGGAGCGGTGGTAAGGGAACAGGGAACTGGCAATCAAGTAGGGATGACATAAAATTGTTAGTGTTGAACTGTAGAAGTATTGTAAAGAAAGGAATAGAATTAAGTAATTTAATAGATATATATTTACCAGATATTGTAATAGGGGTTGAATCATGGCTGAGAAATTATGTAATGGATGCAGAAATTTTCTCACATAACTAGAGTGTGTATCGTAGAGATAGGATAGGAATGGTGCGAGGGGGAGTATTCATTCTGGTGAAAGAAGAATTCGTAAGGAACGAAAAAGTTAAAGATGAGACACATGAAATTCTAGGTGTAAGGCTAATTTCTAAAGATAATAGGCAACTTCATATATTTGGAGTGTACAACCCGGGAAAGGGTAGCACTGACACGGATTCAGAATTATTTGATAAGATAATCAGCTATGTAGGAAACGACATGGAAAGATATGTGATTGTAGCGGGAGATCTGAATTTACCAGGTGCCAATTGGGAAGGAAACGCGAACGACAGGAAGCACGACCAACAAATGGCAAATAAGTTAATATGGGAAGGACAGCTGATTCAGAAAGTGATGGAACCAACCAGAGGGGAAAATATCCTGGATATGGTGCTGATAAAACCAGATGAACTCTATGGAGAAACTGAAGTAATAGATGGTATTAGTGATCATGAAGCTGTTTTTGTTGTAGTTAAATATCAATGTGACAGAAAGGAAGGTCCTAAAAGTAAGATTATTAGGCAGTACCATATGGCTGATAAGGCAGGCATGAGGCAGTTTCTAAAAAGTAACTATGATTGGTGGAAAACGGTAAATAAAAATGTAAACAGACTCTGGGATGGTTTTAAACCAATTGTTGAGGAATGCGAAAACAGGTTTGTACCTATAAAGGTGGTAAGGAATGGTAAAGACCCACCTTATTATAATAGAGAAATAAAGAGACTAAGAAGGAGGTGCAGAATGGAAAGAAATAGAGTTAGAAATAGCTGTGGAAGTATGGAGAAATTGAAGGAACTTACTAGACATTTGAATCTAGCAAAGAAGGCAGCTAAGGATAACATGATGGCAAGCATAATTAGCAGTCATACAAATTTTAGTGAAAAATGGAAGGGTATATATAGGTATTTTAAGGCAGAAACAGGTTCCAAGAAGGACATTCCAGGAATAATTAATGAACAAGGGGAGTGTGTATGTAAGGATCTTCAAAAGGCAGAAGTATTCAGTCAGCAGTATGCAAAGATTGTTGGTTACATGGATAATGTCCAGATAGAGGAGGAGACTAAGGCTAAAGAAGTATTAAAATTTTCATTTTTCAACAATGACATGCAGGGAAATAGCACCCCTATAGCCGTGTGCACGTTAGTTGAGCTGCAGCAAACGATATAAGAAAGGGCTTTTGAATCACAGTGTATAAACCGCTCATGAGCTTATTATCATCGATATACAAGTTGGGGTTTATAATCACCCTGAATAGTCATGTTATAATAAAAAACCAGAAGCGCCATGCTTTAGATATCTCACTGAGTTCGACGTATCTCCTAATTCTCGTTCAATATTATTAAGGGATTAATTAGCCAGATTGTAACGCTGTCGACGTATTTCTTTTAAAATATCATAATCTACGTCTTCTGTTAGTAGGTCATACTTATATATTATTTTCAGATTTGGGGTCTGGTTTATAACTCTCCATTTTATACCGTAAATTCTCAATATTTGGTTAAGTAACACATGAAAATTTCTCGGCATGACTATAATATCTCAACGTTATTTTGTTTCCTAACTGGGTCGTTGTCATGAGCGCTCAGATTTTGCTGAGAAACGAAATGTTGCAAACACGTATCACATCCCCTGAGACAGTTAACTGCAAACGTATAACTCCATCTAGAACCAAGTTCGACCAGTTGATAACAGGCAGACAAGTGAGGTTCGATTTGATGATGAAGGAAATTTTTACCAGGTAAGCTAAACAATCCAGATGCGGCAACTGCAAGAAAGAAATCAACAATGAAATATGTGCAGTGTACTGTTTAGTGAATTTTCACCAGAAGTAGGCTTACAGTAAAATTTGCTGCCTTGTCATCTTGCATGCAGGTTGCTTCTAAAATTTTCATGAGAATCTGAGTTTTTTAAATGCTATTTGTTCGGGGCGTCGACCTATGGAGATGTTTTGCTCCCACTTGCACCATGTGATATGAACCTGCGTGTAGTTAGAATGGAAGAAGTGTAGAATGTTGAATGTGAAGAAAGGAACGTTAAAGACGACACAAATACTCAGTCCCCAAGCGAGGGATATTAATATTTTACAACTGAAAACCCATAAAGCAGCCGGGAATCAAACCCGGCGCCACCGGGTAACAGGCGGACGCGTTGCCCCCTACACCGCGGGTCCGGATAGAATCTGAGTTAGGCTTGTTTGAAATATTGATTTTAGCCTTTAACTGATTACTGCACACCTGCTGTACAGTAATTGAATAATCAGACTTAGAGTTAGTATCTAGAATTAATCCTTTCCAGAAAACTCCGTACCACCCTCGGGACTGCTTCTTTTAATATTTTGGAATATTGCAGAAAGCGTAGTCCTCTCAGGACCTTGTCCTATTTTAGGAACACAAGAACGATACAGGTCATTGACCGCAGAAAACGAAAATATATTGATAAAAAATATTGAAGTTATTTTAGTTACATGTATCTTTATTGAAATTAGAGCAAAATTTAAAAAAAATAAATAGGTCCCAAATGGATTGATTTCGGTGACCAAATTTGTTAATACGACGATGGAGTGTAGCCTCCGAAGAGACCTGTTGCTTATTCAATCTTCCTGTAGGTGTTTTACTTATTTTTATGCGTAAGACTAATTAATTCCTTAAGGTTTATTTCTTTATCTGCAATTCCCTTCATATGTTATATAAAATTATGTTATCATTATAAAGCATAAATTTTATTTTATGAACCGTGTACTGCGATTTTATTCGAATTTTTACTGTCAACCACATATAATTTCTTATTATATCATTTTCTGGTTGTAACATTTTCAGTACTACAGAAACATATTCTTCTTCATTTACTACCGCTTGTCCCACAGCTATGGGATCGCGGGTGCGATCTGTATAGCACATGCGGATTTGGCCACGTTTTACGGCCAGATGCCGTTCCTGACGCAACCCTATATTGCGTCTTTCTCTGGTGGTTAGTAGTGTAGTGTGTTGTGTGAATATCAAGCATAAAGTGTTGGGACGAACAAAAAACCAAGTTCCCGTGCCAAAAGAATTAATGAAATGGGATTAAAATCCTCGACCCAGCAGAGAATCGAACACGGAACCCTCTGAACGAAGGCCTCAACTCTGAACATATAGCCAAACAGCCGGACTACAGAAACATACAGTATGGAAAGGATTTACAGTGCTCAGGGTTTAGTGTTTTAAATTTATTATCCCTCTTAATCCAAGCCTGTGCCGGGCTTGCATTTTTCGTTCATTATTATTCGTTGGGGCGGGGCTCGATTTTTTGTGTGTTCTTATGTTTTGTCCGGGGGGCTTCTTGAACCTCGAGTAAAAAAAGAATAATGTAAGATCATTATCGTTGGAGATTGAGATATTGGATGACGGTGATTGTTCTGTGAATTGTTTTAGATTCAGCCTACATCTGTTTAAGTATGTTCTCAATAAATGTTATCATTCATACGTTACTGTGTTCTGGTGTATAGCTCAAATACGCATTACGCCTGAAATAACCTCACATGCCTTCTAATGTGAGGAGGTTATGTCATCATAAGACTTAAGGAGGTTGTGCAGTTGATCTACTATTGAAAATTTGACATGAAATTTGTCTGTAATTGTCCTGAACTTCGAACTACGTTTCATTCTTAAAGTTTCAGGTTTTTAATTTTCTCATAAGTTTGATTGAAGTTGTATTCAAAATGTGACATTCGTTTTTAATCATACATACTTATGTATAATAAAACACTACACAGACAATTATTAACATTTTAATCAGAGGTCTAATTAGACTATGATTTGAATTTTCTTTACAATTTTTGAGATTTGCTTTATTGAAAAATATTCATGACTGCATAAAAATGTATATCCTTGCTGGATGTCAACTATTTTTGTATCAATGTGGTTCAAAATTTTACACTGACTGACAGAACAAATGCAACACCAAGGAGTGGTTCAAAAGGGATGAAAGTTGGGAAAAAAACAGAGACGGCACGGACGAATAATTGATGTTTATTTCAAACCGATATGCAGGTTACACAATGCGCACGGCATCGACTCAGTAGGATGTAGGACCACCGCGAGCGGCGATGCACGCAGAAACACGTCGAGGTACAGAGTCAATAAGAGTGCGGATGGTGTCCTGAGGGATGGTTCTCCATTCTCTGTCAACCATTTGCCACAGTTGCTCGTCCGTACGAGGCTGGGGCAGAGTTTGCAAACGGCGTCCAATGAGATCCCACACGTGTTCGATTGGTGAGAGATCCGGAGAGTACGCTGGCCACGGAAGCATCTGTACACCTCGTAGAGCCTGTTGGGAGATGCGAGCAGTGTGTGGGCGGGCATTATCCTGCTGAAACAGAGCACTGGGCAGCCCCTGAAGGTACGGGAGTGCCACCGGCCGCAGCACATGCTGCACGTAGCGGTGGGCATTTAACGTGCCTTGAATACGCACTAGAAGTGACGTGGAATCATACGCAATAGCGCCCCAAACCATGATGCCGCGTTGTCTAGCGGTAGGACGCTCCACAGTTACTGCCGGATTTGACCTTTCTCCACGCCGACGCCACACTCGTCTGCGGTGACTATCACTGACAGAACAGAAGCGTGACTCATCGGAGAACACGACGTTCCGCCATTCCCTCATCCAAGTCGCTCTAGCCCGGCACCATGCCAGGCGTGCACGTCTATGCTGTGGAGTCAATGGTAGTCTTCTGAGCGGACGCCGGGAGTGCAGGCCTCCTTCAACCAATCGACGGGAAATTGTTCTGGTCGATATTGGAACAGCCAGGGTGTCTTGCACATGCTGAAGAATGGCGGTTGACGTGGCGTGCGGGGCTGCCACCGCTTGGCGGCGGATGCGCCGATCCTCGCGTGCTGACGTCACTCGGGCTGCGCCTGGATCCCTCGCACGTGCCACATGTCCCTGCGCCAACCATCTTCGCCACAGGCGCTGCACCGTGGACACATCCCTATGGGTATCGGCTGCGATTTGACGAAGCGACCAACCTGCCCTTCTCAGCCAGATCACCATACCCCACGTAAAGTCGTCTGTCTGCTGGAAATGCCTCCGTTGACGGCGGCCTGGCATTCTTAGCTATACACGTGTCCTGTGGCACACGACAACACGTTCTACAATGACTGTCGGCTGAGAAATCACGGTACGAAGTGGGCCATTCGCCAACGCCGTGTCCCATTTATCGTTCGCTACGTGCGCAGCACTGCGGCGCATATCACATCATGAGCATACCTCAGTGACGTCAGTCTACCCTGCAATTGGCATAAAGTTCTGACCACTCCTTCTTGGTGTTGCATTTGCTCTGTCAGTCAGTGTATTTATCATTAATTTTCTTACCAAGATTTACCACAAGAATATCATTTTTAAGAGTCAAGATTGAAAGTCGGTTAAATAATTGTATGCTAATTACATTTTTCTTCATTAAGTGGTGATTTCCAGGTTGCGTATTTATTTAGCATTCGCATTAGGTAAATTGATCATTTTATTGTAAGTTAGGAAAACCAGAGGATCCAGGGCTTCAGTTTCATTTTCGTGGGTTTTTGAAGAACATAATTACATATTTTATAGAAAGTTACATTCTGGACGTAAGGCGAGTGATTTGTCTCCGATTCTTTTGGTGATGTCTGTGCGAATTACCAAGTACATGTACATCTCTCCTCGTTTTTTATGATATTCTCCCTATTGTTTGAATCTGTATTTTTTTCTGATTGGCTTGAGGAAGTTACCTTACACTCTATTCAACAAGGGGTTTGCTTCATAGGATTTCGATTAACTGTCTTGATATTCAGTATTATTCTTTATCCATTCTGCATTGTTAATTTATCTGAGGTGAAATCCGTACTGTAGCAATTTTAATTTGCAAATAATTCTATATTCATTGATGTATTAATTCATATTTGACGCACTAATTAAACTGATTTCTCTTGAAACGTGCAATCTTATTCAGACAGTCATCTGTATATTTGGGATGTGTATGCGTTTAATAAAGTGGATATCGAATATAACCTATGTCTTTGTTGCGTTTCACGAGGAGTATCCGTGTATATTTAGTGAAACGTTAGCTGCAATCAGTACCAGTTTAAGTTATTCCACTTTGATCAGTTTGATTTGATTGTCCTTCATTAATTTCTCTAATTGTGCCCCAACACTCAAAGCTAAAATTTTAATCTCATAATATATCATATATACTTCTGATTTTCAGTGAAAAACCTGATGCATGATTTTCAAGTTTACGCCTTATCGGCAATATGCACATAGGTAAGAACGGAGCAGAGCCAACCATGAATTCAAATGCTGAGGACGGAAAACACACCCAGCCCCCGAATCATCGGGAGAAATCACTGAGGATAAAATCACGGGCTTGGCTGGGATGGGAACTCCTGACCCTCTGACGAAGGACCAACTCGTAGTAACCAGTTTAAACTACTGGGATGGAAAACGTACAAGTGCAATAACATAATTCTATTGTTTTCCTCGAGCATGAATCATCGTATGGGCTAGGAGGTGACTTCTTCGAGTAAAGGTACTCTTGCAATCATCGCAACCGTGTGGCCTTTGTCCAACATGAATTTTCATGTGGTTTCGGAGATACCGTCGTAGTATAAATGCCTTATTGCATTATTTACAGCGATGAAACCTCTCCCCAGCGTGAATTTCCATGTGGGATCGAAGATGGCCTTGTTGAGTGAAGGTTTTATTGCATTCACTACAACAGTACGGCCTTTCGCCAGTATGAATTGACATGTGGGTTCGAAGGTGGCCTTGTCGAGTGAAGGTTTTATTGCATTCACTACAACAGTAAGGCTTTTCGCCAGTATGAATAAACATGTGGTCTCGGAGACCACTCCTTTGACTAAAGGTTTTCTTGCACACATTACCTTTAATGAGACCTACTCCAGTATGAAGCACCATATGAGTCCGGAGATTAATTTTTTTAGCAAAAGTCCTATTGCATTCTCCGCATTGGTAAGATTTGACTCCAGTATGAACTAGCATGTGGGAGCGGAGATGCGTTCGTCGCGTGAAGGCTCTATTGCATTCAACACAACGGAACGGCCTTTCTCCAGTATGAATTGTCATGTGGTTTCGGAGACTACATCGTTGTGTAAACGTACGACTGCATTCCTTGCACTGGTACGGCTTTTCTCCCGTATGGACCACCATATGGGTTTCGAGGTGATTTGGACGAGTAAAGGTCTTATTGCATTCAACACAACGATACGACCTCTTGTCAGTGTGATTTTTCATTGCCAATACAGGATTTTCATCACTGAAACAAACAATAACCATTACCATTCCGTGTCGTGTTATGCAATTCCACACAGTAATACAGATTTCAACATAAAGTTGCCCAGACGTCATAATATTTAATGAAATTGCCTTACCCAAAAACAACACAGGGAGGTCGTCAAACGCTGTTCATCATGTGATGTCGGTTTGGGGAATTTTAATTATACTGGCAGGCCCTCTTGCCAACTGCCGGCCACAAAACCAAGGCAAAGGGACCATGGACTACGAGACAGAACACAGCAGAACACTTTTTTTCTCGAGAACTATTCGAGATGTGAAGACCATTCATATAAACCTTTGTGAGGGAAATCGAATTTCAGGTAAATTTCAGCTCTATTGTGCAACAGGGCTGCAGTGTTTCCAATCTTAGGTGTCTTAACTGTACGCTGTCCTCTATTTCTCTCTCTATCTAGTCCACATTAAATAAACTTTACGATGTCTGGGCAACTTCATACAAAAATCTGTATACAATGTGGAAATCCGCAACCAGCGCGTTAATGAAATGTATCGTCTGTAAACTTTCCAAATTTGAGCTAAATCAGTCAGTGAGATTTTACATTAAGAAAACCAGACCAGCAAACATACAAACTCCAGGATTTATTACTGCTATATTTTTTCCTTAAATCACGGTTCACGCGAGATTCCTTTGATATTCTGGGATGATACATAGCCTATGTAAAGCAGAATGATATTGTTCTTCAAATGGTAGGATTCGCTATTACTGCGACAATACTTGTATCTCTTTAACAGCCCACCTGGTGGCCATGATCGTTAAGGCGCTGAAGTCTAAACGGTCTTACACCGAGGTTAGCCGGTTCGACTCCCGTTGGTCGCAAAAACTTTCACCATCAGAATATTGGCCGGCAGGGTAGGGGAGGTGGTGGTATACAATTTCTAATCACTAGATTGCGTGCCAAAAGCCTAGATTAAATTCCAAACCTCTCCGCAGTGCTCATATGGAGTGAGGGCATATGAGGCCGTTGATGGTGATTCGTCCGTCGGATGGGGACGTTAAGCCTTGAGCAGACCCCTTGGTGCTATTCGACAGGAGTAGGCTGTGCCGGCACCGGGTTTCGCCCTCTCCCTGTTATCATATAGCACGTCATTCATTTCATCTCATTAACTCCTCTGATGAGGTTGACGTCAGGAAGGGCATCCGGTCATAAAAACTCGCCACGACAGATTCATCTCACCTCATACCCGACCCCGTAGGGAAACGGGACAAGGGTTGGACAAACACTTGTATCTCTTTAACATTACCGTTGGTAATGAACTATTATTTTGAGTTGGTTAATTGTCACGATTAGTTAAGTCCACCCATTTCGGACAGGCGGCTGGCATGTCCCGTCTGTCCAAAAAACTTTCCTCAGCCCTAACATTGTCATTACGGCTCTTTCGATCTGACTCTCTCTGACACCTATGCGAGAAAAATGGATTTGGTATATTATGGGACAGCGTTTGTACGCTTCCACAGATCTTTTCATCGTTTTAAGAGGTAATTTGCCGAGTTCCCACCTCTTAATGGTAATTAGGAACTGTTCTCATCTCGGATGTCCTAAGGTAAAATTACACTTGTTTTCCTATTTGTTTGGGAATGCTGCAATATGTACACTTATTACATGATATCTTTGTGTTTTAATTCATTTCTCCTTGGCTCAATGGTGCCTTTCTCATGTTTGTGTTCTTTCTATTCATGTTTACTTTTGTGGGCATTTTATCCCTTTTGGTCGCTAACCTAATAGCTATAATACAGCCTGTTATATGTGTATAGTATGGTATAGTACTTGCTTTTATTCCTGATATTGCGAGATCAAATCTTTTCCCTGTGCCGGCAACATGATTCTTCCCGTGTCAAAAGCACGTTACCTATGTTTGTGATTACGGTGCGCTCATTTCATCCGTCTATGCTTTGGTTTAGGACCGTAGGGTAAGTTTTCTGAAAAGTGTGGTGAGTTTTTCTGATCTGGTTTTGAAAGTCTTTTTGTGGCTGGTTATGTACATCGACCAAAATTGGGCCAGGTAATGTGGGCAGTTCAGTACTATCTACCGCTCGTAAGTTAATTTCGTTATTCTGTTCCCTTTTTCTTGGTTCAGTTTTATGTTTTACCTTTCATAGATTTTATCTGTTTCTTTTCATTCAATATTTTCTTTGAGGTAATTACGGAAATTCCATGTTTATGTGATGAACGCCTCCTTATTTCATTCGCGCACGGCGTTCCTCTTGAAGTTCACTTCCTTTCGCGGCACATTTTTGAGTCAGAACTTTTCAGTTTCCGTGCTCTTTAGCATTCCGAGATCCAGGTAACAATACTCATGTTCCTCCTGCATGGGCGTCCTTTCTTCTCTGTTTTTGTTCAGAAAAAATCTTTCCCCCTTTGGGTCATGTTCTGTGAGCCATATGTATGTTGGAACGGAAGAAAGAAAGTAGTATAATTGGATGGTTCGGCCGCCTCCTCCTCCTGGCGGGAAATTTGAATTTTTGGCGGGAGATTTGAATTTTGGCGCGGGATTTGAATATGTAAACAAAGCCACGTGCTTTTTGACAGCTGTCATCGACAACAACGCATCGCTAACCTCACTGCTGCCATCTTGACGGGCCTAAACCTCAGTAGTGCCAACTTAACCTAACTAGCGCGAGGTAAACAAAGCCACGTGCTTCTTGACAGCTGTCATCGACAACAACACATCGCTAACCTCACTGCTGCCATCTTGACGGGCCTAAACCTCGGTAGTGCCAACTTAACCTAACTAGCGCGAGGTAAACAAAGCCACGTGTTTTTTGACAGCCACGTGCTTTTTGACAGACAACAACGCATCGCTAACCTCAGTACTGCCATCTTGACGGGCCTAAACCTCAGTAGTGCCAATTTAACCTAACTAGTGCGAGGTAAACAAAGCCACGTGTTTTTTTGACAGCCAAGTGCTTTTTTTGACAGCTGTCATCCGCCATCTTTAAACTACAGAGCACTGTGCTGCCCTCTTTATCGTAGTAGATGTAAATTCGTCACCTGTCATCCGCAGTGCTGCCAACTTCGCGGGTCTAAACCTTAGTGCTACCAACTTAACCTAACTAGCGCGAGGTAAACAAATCCACGTGCAGCTGTCATCCGCCATCTTTAATCACAGTGTTGCCCTCTTTGTGGTGGCGGATAATTTGAAAAATGCTTTTTGATAGCAGCCATCTTTGAGCACCGTGCTGCCCTCTATGTGGTGGCGGTAAATTCCACGTGCTTTTCAAACCTATATGCTTTTCTGACAGCTGTCATCCGCCATCTTTAATCCAGAGAGAACAGTGCTGCCCGGTGGCGGCAAATTCCACGTGCTCTTGTTTGGAAACAAATCAACATGCTTTTTTGACAGCTGTCAACCGCCATCTTTAATCACCGTGCTGCCCTCTTTAGCTACTTACGTCATCCGCCATCTTTAATCCAGAGAGAACAGTACTGCCCTCCATGTGGTGGCGGCAAATTCCACGTGCTCTTGTTTGGAAACAAATCAACATGTTTTTTTTGACAGCTGTTAACCGCCATCTTTAATCACCGTGCTGCCCTCTTTAGCTACTTACCTTTGACAGCTGTCATCCGCCATCTTTAATCCAGAGAGAACAGTACTGCCCTCTATGTGGTGGCGGCAAATTCCACGTGCTCTTGTTTGGAAACAAATCAACTTGCTTTTTTTGACAGCTGTCAACCGCCATCTTTAATGACCGTGCTGCCCTCTATGTGGTAGCGGTAAATTCTACGTGCTTTACAAACCTATATGCTTTTCTGACAGCTGTCATCCGCCATCTTTAAGTTGTAAATCCTCGATTCTCGTGTTAGAAGTTGTAAAACAGATTCTTAATCCGAGTTCCTTCACGTCAGGAAGGCCAACCGGTCGAAAACAATAGTGTATGATGTAAGAGGCTAGATACTGCCAGTTTTGCGTCAGGAACGGTAACTCAACAAATTCTTGCGATTTAAAATCTTAGTTTTGCGTCAGGAAGGGCATCCGGCTGTAAAACAATAGTTCGTGATACAGCGATTTAAAATCTAAGAAGTGCATCTAGCTGTAAATCCCCGATTCTCGTGTTAGAAGTTGTAAAACAGATTCTTAATCCAAGTTCCTTGACGTCAGGAAGGGCAACCGGTCGAAAACAATAGTGTATGATGTGAGAGGCTAGATACTGCTAGTTTTGCGTCAGGAAGGGTAACTCAATAAATTCTTGCGATTTAAAATCTTAGTTTTGCGTCAGGAAGGGCATCCGGCTGTAAAACAATAGTTCGTGATACAGCGATTTAAAATCTAAGAAGTGCATCTAGCTGTAAATCCCAGACTCTCGTGTTAGAAGTTGTAAAAACAGATTCTTAATCCGAGTTCTTTGACGTCAGGAAGGGCAACCGGTCGAAAACAATAGTGTATGATGTAAGAGCTTAGATACTACCAGTTTTGCGTCAGGAAGGGCAACTAGTCTTAATACAAAACAGATTCTTAATCCTAGTTCTTTGACGTCAGGAAGGGCAACCGGTTGAAAACTATAGTGTATGATGTAAGAGGCTAGATACTGCCAGTTTTGCGTCAGGAAGGGCAACTCAACAAATTCTTGCGATTTAAAATCTGTAAAACACATTTTTATTCCCAAGAGAATCGAACCCGGCACTGCCGGGTGAGAGGCATGCACACTAAACCGAACTGTAGGCTATAGGTTACATTTTTTTGTTCCACAGTCTATGAAGTTGTATCAGCGCAGTCATTCTGAGCGAGCCGCGGAATGCATGTGTTGGCTGAAATTGTACACGTATCTTCCGGCTGTAGTAGTAACCTTGAACGAAGACACGGTGTGCTGATAAGCGACTTGTAACTCACGAACGTCTTCTTAGCTGAGTAGCATTCAGCTCATGTAAGCTCCTAACATATTATGATTGTACGGAGAGGTTAAAACACAGTACCAATTAAGGTTGTAAAATATTGTTCTGTAAAACTGAAATAGTCCTCCTCTGTGGTGTAGTAGTTAGTGTGATTAGCTGCTACCCCCGGAGGTCCGAGTTCGACTCCCGGCTCTGCCACGGAATGTGTAGCATTTAGCCTATGTATGACGTCAGGAAGGGAAACCGGTCGAAAACAATAGTGTATGATGTAAGAGGCTAGATACTGCCAGTTTTGCGTCAGGAAGGGCAACTAGTCTTAAAACAAATTCTTCTGATTTAAAATCTTAGTTTTGCGTCAGGAAGGGCATCCGACTGTAAAACAATAGTTCGTGAGACAGCGATTTAAAATCTCAGAAGAGCATCTAGCTGTAAATCCCCGATTCTCGTGTTAGAAGTTGTAAAACAGATTCTTAATCCGAGTTCTTTGACGTCAGGAAGGGCAACCGGTCCAAAACAATAGTGTACGATTTAAGAGGCTAAATACTCCCAGTTTTGCATCAGGAAGGGCAACTCAACAAATTCTTGCGATTTAAAATCTTAGTTTTGCGTCAGGAAGGGCATCCGGCTGTAAAACAATAGTTCGTGATACAGCGAGAAATCGCAGTATACGCGATAAATTTTTTGTAGCGGGGTTTATAACTAGATATCCCGGTACCGGCACATAGCCTACTCCTACTGAAGAAGCCAGCACAAGGCTTATTGCCTCCATCCGACGGGTGAATCACCATCAACGTCTTGTACTCAAAATCATTTTCGAAGGAGTCAGCACAAGGTTTAACACCCCCTATCAACAGCCCCTACTTATTGCTGGCTTTTTTGCACACCCCGTCTCCTAGATCATACACCATAGTTTTACGACCGGTTGCCCTTCCTGACTAGGATTTTAAATCGCAGTATACGCGATAAATTTGTTATAGCGGGTTTTATAACTAGATATCCCGGTACCGGCACATAGCCTACTCCTACCGAAGCAGCCTGCACAAGGCTTATTGCCTCCATCCGACAGATGAATCACCGTCAACGTCTTGTACTCAAAATCATTTTCGAAGGAGTCTGCACAAGGTTTAACTCGCCCCCATCAACAGCCCTTACTTAATGCTGGCTTTTTTGCACACCTCGCCTCTTAGATCATACACCATAGTTTTATACGACCGGTTACCCTTCCTGACTAGGATTTTAAATCGATAACTAGATGTCCCGGTACCGGCACATAGCCTACTCCTACCGAAGAAGCCTGCACACAGCTTAACGCCTCCATCCGACAAATGAATCACCCTCAAACACTCTTCAATCATTCTCGCTACTTCGGAAGATAGCGGGTTCGAACTGGAAGCTGTAAAAAATAGCAAATGCTAGGCGAGGAGCCTGCGCGATCGTCATAACGTGATTTAGCTAAATGTAGTTTTAGCTCAATACCTTTAAGTGCCTACAGGTAAGGAATACCGCGGATGTAGCTTAGTACCCTCCCGTTTAAGTCGAGAAGTCGAGGATCGCGCGCTAACTTTCCAAGGCTCGATCCGCTGCAGAACTCTTAAATTCTGACACCTCGGCATCAACAGGAGGTTCGATTCCGGCTTAAATACATCAGCCTGCGGGACTTCAGGAGAGCTCTTGTTGCATAAACACTTCGGTCCGACTGTACTGCAGTTGTCAGCGATTTTCACATCCGCTTGGTAACAAGCAGCATATTTACTCGCTGCAGTCTGCGTGAAGTGCTCACAGTTCTCTGTATGCGTTTATTACGTACACACATCTCCCGTCTAAGTACTGTCTGCTGTGAATATTATTCTTCAGCCTTTATCTTAAGGTAAGGTAGAACTGTTAGTTACTTTTTGCAAAGCAACTTCTACGCTAGACATCTACATTCATTAGGTACCATTCGAGTTACAGGCTTGAACGTACGCATTTTATTCATACGAGTAACAGTCTGCAGCACATGCATTTTTAAGGTATGTTTTCGAACTTTGAGTTGTAAAGATAGCTAGGTTAGATGATGTACCCTACACTACATTCATATATGTTTCTTCTTTTTAGGTACGACCAGAATATTATTATTCGAGTTTCAGGCTTGAACGCACGCATTTTATTCATCTGAGTAACAGTTTGCAGCGCGAAGATTTTAAGGTATGTCTGACCTCTATTCGTTGAAACTTGGTTTCTTCTAAAACATCGTAACTTTAGTCTATTGATAAATAGTCATTTTCTTTAATCCTCATGCTATAGACGAGGTTAAATTTATAATTTCAAACACGCACATAGCTATGTCTGACCTCAGCAGGCTGAAACTTGGTTTCTTCTAAAACATCGTATCTTTAGTCGTTCTCTTCAATCCTCATGCTACAGAGAGGTTAATTTTATCATTTCAAACACACACACACACATAGCTATGTCTGACCTCAGCAGGCTGAAACTTGGTTTATTCTAAAACATCGTAACTTTAGTCTATTGACAAATAGTTATTTTCTTTAATCTGCATGTCATAGAAGAGGTTAATCTTATAATTTCAAACTCACAGCAATGTCCGACCTCAGTAGGTTGAAACTTGGTTTCTTCCGAACATTGCAACTTTAGTCTATTGATAAATAGTTGTTCTCTTCAATCCTCATGCTATAGAAGAGGTTAAATTTATAATTTCAAACACGCACATAGCTATGTCTGACCTCAGCAGGCTGAAACTTGGTTTCTTCTAAAACATCGTAACTCTAGTCTATTGATAAATAGTCGTTCTCTTCAATCCTCATGCTATAGACGAGGTTAATTTTATAATTTCAAACACACACATAGCTATGTCTGACCTCAGCAGGCTGAAACTTGGTTTCTTCTAAAACATCGTAACTTTAGTCTATTGATAAATAGTCATTTTCTTTAATCCTCATGCTATAGACGAGGATAAATTTATAATTTCAAACACGCACATAGCTATGTCTGACCTCAGCAGGCTGAAACTTGGTTTCTTCTAAAACATCGTAACTTTAGAGTATTGATGAATAGTCGTTCTCTTCAATCCTCATGCTATGGACGAGGTTAATCTTATAATTTCAAACTCACAGCAATGTCCGACCTCTATACATTGAAACTTGGTTTCTTCCGAACATAGTAACTTTAGTCTATTGATAAATAGTCGTTCTCTTCAATCCTCATGCTATAGGCCTAGTTAATTTTATAATTTCAAACACACATAGCTATGTCTGACCTCAACAGGCTGAAACTTGGTTTCTTCTAAAACATCGTAACTTTAGTCTATTCATAAATAGTCGTTCTCTTCAATCCTCATGCTATATAATTTCAAACTCACAGCCATGTCCGACCTCTATACGTTGAAACTTGTTTTCTTCCGTAACTTTCGCCTAATCTCTATCGGTCGTTCTCTTTTCAGATGTTCCCCTGCTGCGAGGAATGTAATGTAACGTTTACAAGGCGAGATAACTTCATGCGCCATATGAAATCAAAACACCCTAGCATAACATCTGCTTAATGTAAAGTTTGTAGTGTGTATTTCGCTAACGTAGAGCGATACGAGGCTCACTTAGCAGAGGTACATCAAATATCTACTTGCCCTCAGGTAGTAGTAGGGAAAAAGCGTGCAGCTACTGATGTAGCTGTAGAAAGTACTAGTAGTAAAAAACCTAGAAAAAATCATGAACTTCAAACTATTCACTGCGAGCACTGTAACACTGATCTACCATCTTCGCATTTTCAGGGACACTTACGGAGTAATGCGCATAAAAATAATGCGTGTAGAAGTGGTAGTAACGCAAACATCGAGGAAATTAATACAGCATTTAAAAGTAGGATTGCTAGTTACCGAATTCGCACCAGTCAAACGTTTCAGAGCACTTCAAACTTTTTAAATTGCGTTCAACCGGATGTACAACAGCTTCTTGCTAAATCTTTGTCCAATCATAATTTATTTAAAGTTAATTTTGAACTTTTCGCCTTGTACATTAAAAGCACGGATGAATCCGAAATAACGGACATTAAATCATTTAATACGAAGAATTTTGTCATAAGTCAGTCAACTAATTTTGGTGATGTACTTAGGGATGTCTCTAACATTATTTCAACTAAGAGCGAGGAATTTCAGGAAAAGGAATCAGGGTGGGCTTTAGTTGAAATAATGTATCTAGAAGTTAACATCAATAAGTACAATCCCATGCGAGGTTCATCGTACATCGAGCTGCCGACATGGATTCAGCGAAAAGAAGCTGTTGTAAACATCCAAAACAATGACGAAGCATGTTTTGCATGGGCGGTGATGTCGGCTTTAAATCCTGCTAAATCGAATGTAGCGAATAGAACATCATCGTATCCACACTATTCAACGCAGCTAAATTTCGATTTCGATAGTATAGAATTTCCTGTGCAGATAAAGGATATTAAGCGCTTTGAGGAATTAAATAATATTAGCATTAATGTGTATGGTGTAGAGAAAAAGTCTGTAGTAGGTCCTCTGTATTATACATGTCATAAGAAGAGTACTCATGTTAATTTACTCTATATTGAAAACAGTGAAAATAGCCACTTTTGCTGGATTAAAAATCTGAGTAGTCAGTTGTCAAACACGTGTAACAAAAAGTGGCTATGTGATGGATGCTTGCAGAATTTTAGAACTGAAGATCAGTTAACGAAGCATTCCAAGAATGACTGCAATCATGTACGTACAGAGATACCTTCTACAGGCAATAATGTTTTAAAATTTACAAATTTTCACAAGCAGATGTGGGTACCGTTCGTGATTTATGCAGACTTTGAAGCCATCCTCACGCCATGCAACACATGCTCACCTAATCCTGACAACTCTTTCACTAATACTACGCACATGCATGTCCCGTATAGCTTCGCGTATTACATCAAGTGTAGTTACGATAGTACGCTTAACAAGTTAGAGCTGTATCGAGGACATGATGCTGCTAAAGTATTTTTAGAAAGACTTGAAAGTGATGCAGTTCGTCTCGGTCGTATTCTAAATAGTAATATTCCTATGAAGCCACTCACCGAAATTCAGTTAAATGATCATGAACGTGCTACAAAGTGTAGCACTTGTGATGGGGAATTTTCCGAAAATGACCCTAAAGTTTTTGATCATGATCATTTAACTGGTTTCTACAGATGTGCCGCTCATTATAGCTGTAATCTTAAGTATAGAGTACCTAAATTTATCCCTGTAATTTTTCATAACTTATCTGGTTACGACACTCATTTCATCATTTCACAATTTGGAGCTTCAGATGAAAAAGTAGATATAATCCCTCAGAATAAAGAGCGGTACATTGCGTTTGCAAAGTCTGTAAAAGTAGATGCTGAGCATTCTATAAAACTTAGATTCCTTGACTCGTTTCGCTTTATGGCGAGTAGCCTCGATAAACTTTCTAGTCATTTACAACCTGAACAATTTACGGAAATTCGACGCGTTTTTCCCGAAGAAGCGCAGTTTAATTTACTTCGGCGTAAGGGTGTTTTTTGTTATGAATATCTCGACTGCTTAGAACGCCTCGAAGAACGTGCCTTACCATCGAAACAATCCTTTTACAGATCGCTGAATTCAGCAGATATTAGTGATGATGACTATTTACATGCACAACATATCTGGGAGCAGTTCCACATTCAAACGCTAGGTGAATACTCCGATTTATGTTTAAAAACAGATGTACTTTTGTTAGCTGATGTTTTTGAAAATTTTCGCTGTGTTTGCAAGAAAACCTACAGCCTTGACCCATGTCAGTATTTTACTGCACCTGGGTTAAGTTGGGACGCGATGTTAAAATACACGCAGGTGAATTTGGAACTGCTAACTGATATTGATATGGTGCACTTTATAAAATCATCTATTCGAGGCGGTCTAAGTCAGTGCAGCGGGCGATATTCCAAGGCAAATAATAAGTACATGCCGAGTTTCGATTCTAGTCAGGAATCTCAGTATATCGTTTATCTCGATGCTAATAATCAGTATGGGTGGGCGATGAGTCAGCATCTACCGGTGAGTGGTTTCCGCTGGCTAACGCAGCGCGAAATTGATGCTTTACAGCTGCACGCCCTAGGCGATGAAGCTGATAAAGGCTATTTCCTCGAAGTTGACTTACAGTATCCTAAAGAGTTACACACTTCTCATAATGACTTACCGTTCTGCCCTGAAAATATGAAGCCCCCGTACATCGCATCAACGACGAAAATGCTCATTGCTAATTTATGCGATAAATCTAAGTATATCATTCATTACCGAAATTTAAAACAGTGTTTGCAGCATGGTTTGAAGTTATCCAAAATTCACCGCGTACTAGAATTTAATCAGTCACCGTGGCTAAAGCCATATATCGATCTGAACAATAATTTAAGAACGAATGCGGTTAACGAGTTTGAAAAAGATTTCTACAAGCTCATGAATAACAGTGTGTTTGGTAAGACTATGGAAAATGTTGACAAACGCGTTGATGTAAAATTGATTATAAACTGGGAGAATATTAAGAAAAGGTATGGTGCTAACTATTTAATAAGTAAACCAAATTTCCACAGCTGCACCATCATACATGAGAATTTAGTTATTATACAGATGAATCGTGTTAAGGTTAAGTATGACAAACCTACCTACGTCGGCTTTGCAGTACTTGAATTGGCTAAAACACTCATGTATGAATTCCATTACGATTATATGATGAAGAAGTACGCGCATAATGCGCAATTGCTCTACACAGATACCGATTCGTTTATTTATCAAATCAAAACTGATGACTATTACAATGATATAAAGCCAGACTTTGGTAGGTTTGATACAAGTAACTATCCTGCAAATAATCAATATCATCTTCCACTAGTGAACAAAAAGGTTCTAGGCAAAAAGTAAGATGAATGTGCTGGGAATATTATCGATTCATTTGTAGGTACTAAATCCAAGTCATATTGCATAAAACTCTTAAATGAATTACAAATAAAGAGATTGAAGGGGGTTAAAAAGAATGTCGTTCAGAATCAGCTAAGTTTTGAAAACTATAACAATTGCATTAAAAGTAATCCACCTGTTTTGCATAAGCAAATGTCTGTCATTAGAAGCAAGAAGCACCAGTTGTACACTCATTTAATTAGTAAGGTAGCCCTTAATTGTGATGATTGCAAACGGTTTGTCATCCCAAATTCTACCAACACGCTAGCCTGGGGGCATAGTAGTATTGATAGGTACTACTTTACATAAAGCAGATGTAAACATTATGCTAGAGGTGTGTACTTACGTTACGCTGTCTTACATCACAATTCACTGTACATATTGTAGGGAGAGGTACGCTGAGAGAGTAGTACGGCAAGTTTAAACTTGTACATTCAAGAATTGCATCGAGAAGTACGCAAACATCACTAGGGTAAAATGATTCGAGATAAAACTTGTACATACAAGATGTAAATAAATAATGTAGAATTGGGATATTCTTTTATTTTAGGTTAGGTATTACCTTCCACCCGCTCCTTATTTGCAAGATAGAGTTTTTGTTTATTACACAAAGAAGAAAAGCAAGAAAGAAGGTGTTGAGCATATTCGTAAGTATGTTATTGTCTAGCTCATGTTGAGAAGAGATTTTTTTTCTAAACAGTGTTTGATTGCAATGCAGTGCCAAACAAGAGCACGTAGAATTTGCCGCCACCACATAGAGGGCAGTACTGTTCTCTCTGGATTAAAGATGGCGGATGACAGCTGTCAAAAAAAAGCATGTTGATTTGTTTCCAAACAAGAGCACGTGGAATTTGCCGCCACCACATAGAGGGCAGTACTGTTCTCTCTGGATTAAAGATGGCGGATGACGTAAGTAGCTAAAGAGGGCAGCATGGTGATTAAAGATGGCGGTTGACAGCTGTCAAAAAAAGCAAGTTGATTTGTTTCCAAACAAGAGCACGTGGAATTTGCCGCCACCACATAGAGGGCAGCACTGTTCTCTCTAGATTAAAGATGGCGGATGACAACTGTCAAAGGTAAGTAGCCAAAGAGGGCAGCACGGTGATTAAAGATGGCGGTTGACAGCTGTCAAAAAAATGCATGTTGATTTGTTTCCAAACAAGAGCACGTGGAATTTGCCGCCACCACATAGAGGGCAGCACTGTTCTCTCTAGATTAAAGATGGCGGATGACAACTGTCAAAGGTAAGTAGCTAAAGAGGGCAGCACGGTGGTTAAAGATGGCGGTTGACAGCTGCACATGGCTTTGTTTCCAAACAAGAGCACGTGGAATTTGCCGCCACCGGGCAGCACTGTTCTCTCTGGATTAAAGATGGCGGATGACAGCTGTCAGAAAAGCATATAGGTTTGAAAAGCACGTGGAATTTACCGCCACCACAAAGAGGGCAGCACGGTGCTCAAAGATGGCTGCTATCAAAATGCATTTTTCAAATTATCCGCCACCACAAAGAGGGCAGCACTGTGATTAAAGATGGCGGATGACAGCTGCACGTGGATTTGTTTACCTCGCGCTAGTTAGGTTAAGTTGGTAGCACTAAGGTTTAGACCCGCCAAGATGGCAGCACTGCGGATGACAGGTGACGAATTTACATCTAAAGAGGGCAGCACAGTGCTCTGTAGTTTGAAGATGGCGGATGACAGCTGTCAAAAAAGCACGTGGCTGTTAAAAAACACGTGGCTTTGTTTACCTCGCACTAGTTAGGTTAAGTTGGCACTACTGGGGTTTAGGTCCGTCAAGATGGCAGTACTGAGGTTAGCGATGCGTTGTTGTCTGTCAAAAAGCACGTGGCTGTCAAGAAACACGTGGCTTTGTTTACCTCGCGCTAGTTAGGTTAGTTGGCACTACTGAGGTTTAGGCCCGTCAAGATGGCAGCAGTGAGGTTAGCGATGCGTTGTTGTCGATGACAGCTGTCAAAAAGCACGTGGCTTTGTTTACAAATTCAAATCTCGCGCCAACATTCAAATCTCCCGCCAAAAATTCAAATTTCCCGCCAGAATTCAAATTTCCCGCGCCGCGGGAGGAGAAGGCGGCGGCCGAACCATCCAATTATACTACTAAAGAACATAGGAAGTTCGGGAGCAAATGTATTCATTTGGAATCGCTCGAAGACACATTGGTGACTATGATTGCTCTAAAATTGTACATGTAAGTGATTGTAACCATTAACCATTTGCTCTTTGATCTCGCCTTTATTTCGAGACCTATATAACAGGTGGTCCCCCACCCCCTTGCGATCAAGTATTACGCATCCCTGCACATCTACTACAATTCTGAAGGACATCGGTCCCTCTCCCTAAATTGGGGTAATATAGCGAGATGTGTGTTTCCACGCTAGAAGACAGCAGAAATCGTGAGCGCTACTATTAATTCATTACGGGCACCTCCAAAGAACCCGTAAAACCAGTACAGATACGGAGAACACGGAGACGCACAGACCAGGAGCACGGTACTGTATAGGCTGGGAAGTGGGCGCCGTAGGTCAAGTGTCGCAGTAACTCACACAGAAAGCGCGCGGTAGGATATGTGATAGTTGACAGTGCTCGAGGTAGGAGGTTCGAATACCACATAAGAGAACTTTTAACAGCCGGTTGCCTGGGATGGGTTAAGGTTGCATATTTGATAGTTTCCAAGGACTGATTTGTTTATTTGACCCTGTAAAAGGCCATATGTATCGTTGCATTGGTTATGGTGCTGAGTTGGACGGGAATGTGGAGATGATTTTTTTTTGCTTGCTGCTTTACGTCGCACTGACACAGATAGGTCTTATGGCGACGGTGGAACAGGAAAGGGCTAGGAGTGGGAAGGAAGCGGCCGTGGCCTTAATTAAGGTACAGCCCCAGCATTTGCCTGGTGTGAAAATGGGAAACCACATAAAACCATTTTCAGGGCTACCGACGGTGGAGTTCGAACCTACTATCTCCCGAATACTGGATACTAGCCGCACTTAAGCGACTGCAGCTATCGAGCTCGGTGTGGAGATGAGGGTCTGTGGCCAGTATAGACAGGGAAGTGGGCACTGTAAGTCAAGTGTCGCAGTAACTCACATGGCTAGCGCGCGGTAGGATGTGTGATAGTTGGCGGTGCTCGAGGGTTAGAAGGTTCGAGTCCCATGCAAGTAATTTTAAGCCAGCTGCCTGGGATGTGGCAGTGATGTATACTTTACAGCGGTATTCTTCACAGACTGATTTATTTGGCCCAGAAAAGGGCCGTTGGTATGGAGTTGGGTTAATAGACGCTAAGAAACAAGTGGCAGGATTTCAGTTACCCACGTCGTTCAACGCAGCACCTGCTCGAACTGACGACCTCCGTGGTCGATAGAGAGCTGCGCGAGATGCTGTAAGGACCGTCTGGCCTATTGCAACATCTCTGGCGAAACGGATCGGCATGCCTCGGTGATGAGCTGTCTAAGGTGACAAGGACTGGCCGGTTCCTGTACATACACCAGTTTTTACATGGACCCACAGAAAAAATTTAGGGGCGTAAGATTGGGAGATCTGGCGGGCCAGGTGGCAGGTCCTTCCCTTCCTATCCATTTATCAGGATACGTCGCATGCGGTGCCGTGGAGCCCTGTCATGTTCAAACCACATTCTGCAGCGGCCAAGGAGTGGCACATGTTCCGGAAACGGCGGTAGTTCATCTTGGAGTAACTGCAGATAGCGTTGGCTGGTCTGATGGCCCTGAAAAATGGGGACCGATGAGGTGATCATCCATGATTCCACACCACACATTCACGCCCCACTGTACCCGAAAGGTTGTCTGCCGCACCCAATACGGATTATCCACACTCCAGTAATGCATATTATGGCGATTAACGGTTCTTTGTTGTGGAATCATGCTTCATCAGTAAATAAGAGGGCCGCTAGAAAAGCAGGATCAGTGTCCACTTGCTGTAGGATCCATTGACAGAACGCCACCCGAGCATCGAAATCATGACCATGGAGTTCCTGGTGTAAGTGCAGATGGTACGGGTTAAACCGGTGGATATGCAATATCCGCCTAACAGACGCTGGGCTGATGTTCGTCTCCTGTGCAGAGGCCCGTGTGCGAGTACGACGGTTATGTCGGACAGCGTCAAATACGACCTCTTCATTGTCAACAGACGTCACGGGATGACCTCCAAAAGGTCGTGTCCTTTCCAGGGATGCAGTATCCCGCAGGCGTCTTTTCTCATTCCAAAATGTCATGCCCCTCGGTTGTCGTCTATCCGGTAGCGTTCTTGGTACATACGTTGTGCCCGATTTGCATTCTGTTCAACTTCTCCACAGATAAGTGATGATGATGATTGTTGTTTTAAGGGGCCTAACATCGGAGGTCATCGGTCCCTACCACAGATAAGTAACATATCCACATACCCGTCACTGGCCTGCCATCGCATGCTGTTATCGTTCCAATGGGGCATACTTTGCACTATTTGTGGGCTAGGAAGCATGAAACATGTACGACGTAGGTAACTGGCCACAGTCCATCATGACCTCATCTTCGTCTAACCCAGCACCATAACCTATGCACGATACATAGGTCTTTTACAGGATGAAATACACAAACCAGTCCTTGGAAGCTATCAAATATGCGACTTTACCACATACCAGGCAACTGGCTGGTAAAAAATTCTTATGTGGGATTCGAACCTCCTACCTCGAGCACTGTCCAGTATCACATACCTCCCCGCCCGCTTGCCATTTGAGCTACTGCGACACCTGACCAACGGCGCCCACTTCCCAGCCTATACAGTACCATGCACCTGGTGTGTCCGTCCACCTCCTGTTTAAAGTACGTGTTTTGCTGGTCTGTACTCGTTTTTACGTGTTCATTCGAGGTACCCATAATGAATTAATAGTAGCGCTCACGATTCCTGCTGTCTTCTAGCCCATAAACATACATCTCGTTATATTACCCCGATTTAGGAAGAGGGAATGATGCCTTTCAGAATTGAAGTGAATGTGAAGGAATGCATAAAACTGGATCATAAAGGGCTGGTGGACCACCCGGTATATATCCCTAATTTATTTTCTCCCTTTGAATAAACATGTTTCCAATTACTTTTAATTGGTACAGTCAGGTTTATGATACGAGACGCGGGTTCAGTTTCAGACTGTTTTCTGTCTGTTCCAGTCGAGTTCGTTATTATTTCTCTCCAACACCGTCATAAATTTCTGCCAAACGCTATCCCCCTCTTGCAAGACAATCTCCATTGTGGTTATTGCCAAGAGAGGGATGGTATACTACGTACAACCAAACTCACAATCTCTCTCTGTGTATTAGTATAGATAGGTACTGTATACATTATTAGAGTTACGAAGAAAATTTATATAAACTTTCTTCTGGTAAATTGAATTATAAGTACATCTGCTCTCCTTCATCGTGCAACTCACCCCTTCCCTAGCGATTTCTAAGACGTAGAATCATGCGCACGTAGGGAAAAACGAGGCGTGAAACGCGACTAGAAAAGGCCAGCAGAGAAACGCCATGAGCTGGAAACGATCCTCATTATTGATTAATAAGGATATCAGTCTACAAGTACAGCAATAAAATCAAAATAAAATTTAAATGGAGGTTTATTGATAAAATAAGATTGAAGCAGAAAGGTAAATTGTGATGTTAATAAATAAAAAAGGGCAAAATATTGTATCATAAGCATACCTCGTTCAATGGATATCTGAACATTATAGCGTGAATGCGGCGTTTTTACGCTCCAGGATAGAAATAAAATATTACCACAAGCTTGCCCCCACACATATTACCAGATTACATCATGTGCAGGTAATTATACAGCTCACACGCCCAACTAGGTCGTTCTTTTTACGAGATTTACTTCATTAACAACATATCCCTCATTGCACTCATTATCAACACAACAACAATAGTCATAGCACACAAAAAAAAAAGCTCCATGCATAATGGAGGGGGAAAAAGGTAAAAAAAAACGTTAGATAATAACACGCTAGAGAGAGAAACGTCTCTGGACCAAAGAAGTGAATAAATCAAAAGGAGAAAACAAAGGCATCTGCATAGCCCAACTGAATAAAAGTAAACAATCATGGCTGCCTCACGGCCAAGCAAGCGCCCGAGACAGAGACCAAGATAGAATAAGCAGTACTGTACCCAGAACAAACAAAAGGAACAAAAACAAAATCATAAACGAAAATACAACTGACCGATACATCGTCTTTCCCCTCCCCTCACTCACACACACGCACCCAGCTTCACACACACATGCCAGCACGGCAGGCAATAGGAGCGGTAGCTCCAATTAATAAAGCAGAGCAACAATTCATATAGGGTGACTCACCTGGTCACGAACTACAGGTCTCGCATTCACCAGACAGCAGTGTGCACGATGCAAACAATAATACAAAGGGGTCGGAGGGATCCCGTGCTCATAACCATCATGTCATACGCCTCGTACGACGAGAATGAAGCTTCCGGTCGACACGGAGAGTATACACATATATGATGGAGAAAGACCACACGATGCAGTGCACATAAATAGAACCAAATTTTGAGACCCAGTTACTAACATGGTATAGTCACAAACATTCGTGCTGCATGCGGCGGAAGACACACATTAATCAGCTATATTCAATGGGGTGAATAGTACTACAAAGAAACAAAAATTAACGCACCTCCAATATGAATAATCAAAATCTTAAGATGCATGTAGTATGAGCTCGGTTTGAATATATTAAACACGCATTTATAAGATAGGAATGCAGCTCTGCTCAGTGAGGGCTTCATTGTTAATTAATCTTCCATAAAGAAAGCAAAGATTCCCTTAAAGAGGTAATACTCCTCGTCTCGCAAAAGGAACGATCTTCCGTGTTTATATCAGATAGTGAAGCCCTCTCTACTACTTCATCAGAAACGCATAAGTTATTCGATTTGAGGCCATAGGAAGCCATTTATATATTTGAAAAAGGTCACATTTATGAACATGCCACTAGGCATGGTTCAATTGTTTAACAGGATTAACCATTCAGGCTGCTGATTAACTTTAGCCCTAGAACACTAACCCTATTTCGCCACACATTATTACTAACCCTTCGTAAATTTGACTATTCCAAATTTAATTCTTATATTTTCTATGCAACAGCTTATATTTGACAAAATTTTGGTTATTTAGAGTTCCTATAGTGTCGTAAACTTAACATGAATCAAAATAGGTGGATATTAAATCATTTTATGCGATTATTTATTAAATATAAAAAACTTGACACACACAAAATATTAAATGAACACGTTTTATAAGAAATGAATTTTATAACACAACATATTCAAATAAACCCTTAAAATTAAGAATGTGGGTTATTTACATCGCAAAGAAACCAAAACTACCAAGAAAATAAATAAAATAAGTATGAATGTAAAAAAAAAGGCATGAAGACACATACTTATCAGTTCACACTATCACTAGCCGTTCGTCAATATGACGACACCCACCCAATTATTACAAGAATGAGCAAAGATATCAACAATCGCACTTGCCACAGTCAATAACTGCTCGAAAAATTCAGCTACACAAAATGGCGGTAGGCACGCATGTGCGGAAGGCAATAACCTATACCGTTCTGCTACCTACCGTCGTAAAATTTACGAAGGGTTAGTGTTCTAGGGTTAAAGAGTCCCATGCACACATTTTCCTATGGCATGCTTCACATTTTCTTTTGTTACATGGCTCGGTTAAGATATAATATGAGAGTAAAACACAGAAAAGCATCTTTTTCTTTTAGAATTATGAAGAAACTTCTATCTAGGAAATATAATTGATTACACTTGGCTGACGCCATTATGTAACAGGACAAACCATTTAGGCAAGATTTTCACATTTTAAGGCTACTGAATGTACATTTATCTCTAACTTGCTTCAAATTTTATTTACCTACAGGACCACTCTAAGACACACTCATAGTAATTAGCCTGTATGTAAACCAATGGTTCCATTTGTATACTGGCCATATTTGAGCAGCAGCATCATCAAGTACTTTCAATGTGAAAGAGAACAATAAAAAGAGACCAGGATAAAGCATGTGCCAAAAATACAGCAAAATATTTTTTCACGTGAACTATTCGAGATTCGAAGAAAATTCATATAAATGTATTTCTAGCAAACTGAATTTCCAGTACACTCGGTGTGCTTCATTGTTCAATATTACAAATCATTTAGACTTCACATTTACTTTTGCTAAACAGCCAAATAGTAAGGCAACATATTCACAGATTAATGCTAGCTATGAGTTTAAAATGTTTAAGCAACCTCTCCTTGGTCTTTCATACACTCACACCTGTTTTCTAGAACCCTTGATTTAACAGCATCATGGGTACGGTTGGTCATTTCGTATCCAATACTCCTCCTTTATTTCCGTACCTTCTTATGTTAGTGCTATTTTGACACGCCCCTGCAGGGAATGTGGTGATAATATCTCAAACAACGGTTACATTTAGGCCCTTAGAATGTGGTTATTGGTGTCCCGTAGGACCTAACCTTGTTTTCCTCTTCGCATCTTGATGTTTAAAGTGAGCTTTGTCTCATCCTTGTATGACAAATTCGATATTTCACATACATTAACATATGCTGACATTCGAAAGGGCCCAAATAACGGTTGTCAAGGGAACCCCTCGATACTCCAGAATGATACGTAGCATACATTACACGGAATAATTTATTGGTCAATTGGAGAAAGAAGTTTCAAAACTACTTCAGTAATTTTTGAGATTCATCATGTGTTCAGTTTACAAATAAACAATCTTACAGTCTCTCTTTATGTATTAGTACAGATTTCTTAAATGCAACGTGTTACCCACAAGGTACCAGAATAATTTGCCACACATACAAATACATGTAGATATGTATGATTTGTTAATAAGTAAGCTATATTTTCCAGTTTTCACATAATTCTGTAACTTGCAGGCTTTTCAGTCTGTCTCAAACACTAATTGTAACAAATATACTGATAGAACAACCATGGTAGGTAAGACCTCATGACTTACACTCGTAACGTCATGTCTGCATATTCATGTGCAAGTTGAAGCATGAAATACCAGAAAATCAACAAAGACAAGGACAAATAGGGCAGCAAATAATGATCAAAATACAGCAAAAACAAAATTTACAATCAAATATGCAACACAAACGCCACCTTGCTATTATGTTGATTCTCAGCCAATGTGGAGGTTAAAACACGTTTCCTTCATTTTCAAGAACATACCCAGTTGAGGAATGATTATCCCTAATACGTAACGCACATTTGAAAGAATACAGGAATTTTAATTAAAATTCCATTTGTGTTACTTTATTATGTATTGGGTTTTGTTTATGCATTGGTTACATTTTTCAGTTTGTATGTTACTATATTGTCATTATTACTTCTTTCCCCTTTCTTTTTTACTTTTATGTTCAGGATTAGATTTTATTTCATTTGCTGAGCTTTGCTTTCTTTATTCGTTATATGTTCTCAGAATCCATTATTTAGTTATCTTTGATTTTATAATAGGAGAGTGCATTTCTTTCATATTTATGAATTATCTTTTAACTTACCTGGTTAAGTATAAGAGAGGGCAACAAGCCCATTCTTCCCCTATGCTCAAGTCAAATAATTAAATACATCAATAAATAAACAATGACACAAACACATTTGCACATGCAACATCGGACATCATATTTAAATTGCAATATACTTTTCTGCACAAAATATGAACTAAACATCATAAACAAGAAAAATGACTTAAATTTGATTAAAACAATAAAAAATGGTAAATTATTCAGGCTAATTAGGCTAAGAATCATCCAATTCAAATGTAAATTCAACAAATAGCTAAAAGAGAAGATGGGGAATAAATAAATTTCCTGAACATCCAAATCCCATTAATTAAATATTGAAGTATGCCACCTGGTCCACTATATTTCTTGTGTTTTAGTTTGTGAATAGCATTCTCAGCTTTTATTTTTGTAATTTCTGTCATGATCAACAAATATGTAACTGGATAATATTTCAGCAAGCACAGTAGGGCTTGCACCGCATCAGCTATAGAGCCAATATTTGAATTAATTCATGATATTACAGACCGAAAATAATCAGCAAATCTATCCAAAATATCTTCATTAGTGGATATTGCAGTATTTTCCAACTTCATGTTCTGAAAGGATGATCCAACATTTGCCTTCTCGTTTCTAATGAAACTCCAAAATGGTTTAGAATTTTTATTCAGAAGTTCCTCCACATGTTTGATGTAGTATTTATATGCCATGTCGATCAACTATTTACCTAATTTTCTTATCTTGATATGATTTTCTTAGCAAAATATGGATGAGCTGATTCTTTCCAAACTTTCTGTCTTTAAATTTATAATATTAACAACACTTGAATTAAAAAACAAGGAAATGAATGCATTTGGTTCAAATTTGTAACAAAACAGTAAGCTCCAATAAGAAGTTTATTTGTTCATAGAAGTGCTGTGCCAGTATTAAATAAACTGAAAAATTTCTCCCATTTGAAGCCGTTTAACATTCCATACATAGTAGCAAAATTTGTTTTCAAATTGTAGACATAAACTGAAGAATAAGTTTTCTTTCCAGCACGAATATCAGAGGTTCATTTTTCAATATGTAATGAAAGATGAGCATCCTCTGGTACCAATGAGAATTATTCTCTAGTACCAGACATTAAATCAGCAAAATCAGTCATTAATAAATTCAAAGTTGTTGAATTGTATTAACCATGATGTTCAAAGACAGCAAGTTATGTAGTGACATGAAAATGAGCAATGTTCCTTCAACCTCTACATTGCTCGGACCTCTAATTGATGGAATATTAGTCACGCACAATTATAATATGAGGGATGTAAGTAAAGTAGTCGTAACATCGTTCAGACACTTGCAGAGATCAGGCATTTTAATAACAGACTGATATGGATATTCCACATAATCAACACTGCACAAATTGTGTTCAAACAACTATTTTATTTTATATTACTGAATGGCTGGAACATCCCTATCGGTCTGTTTATGAAATTTGCATATGATGGACATCCAATAGGGAGTGGTGTTGCTGTGTGGTGCTGAAGTGAAGAATGTCGATTTCATCACACTAAAGCATATTTTCAAGAGGTGATCAGCATTCGTAGACTAATATTGAGACTACACATGATAAAATGCATCAGAATGTTATCGAAGTTTATGTCAAACCTGCGGTAAAAATGCCCCTACCGTAAAGGATGGTTACACAATGGATCAAGGCGTTTCGTGCGGCTCGGAATAAGATTGTGGATTTGCTCCGCACACATTGGCTATCCATTCCTCAAGATCATATTGACACTGTGAGTGGTCTTTCATCATAGACCATCAATGGACTATCTTGGAATCATCCACAGAGATTGGTCTGTCATCAAATGGTGTAGCACATACTGTGTAACACATACCAAGATTCAATGATTGGCATCCCCCTGGAGGGATACCGCATGAAAGAGGTGCATTTCTGCAGCATATTGTCACCATTGATGAGACGTGGTTACAAGCCTACAAGCCTGAATAAAAGTGTCAATCGAATGAATAGTGTCACCCAAGTTCACCGAAGACCAGAGAAATTTTGACAGGAACCCAGTCGGTGAAGCTTATGCTGATAGTGGCATACAACTATGAGGGCATTATTTTTACGCATGCTGTGCCTGAGGGACTAACCGTCAACAGTGACTACTATTGCCGATATCTGGAGCAACACCTGTATCCGGCAATGAGGCATAAATGACAATGTTTATTACGTGACTATCACCCTATCATGTTGCATGATGACGCTCATCATGTCGCAAACAATGTGAAGTTCTTATTGCAGCGGTGGGACTGGAAGGTCTTGGAAAACTGTCCGACCTCACCTGGCATGAGTCCTTGTGACTTCTACCTTTTACCAAAGTTAAAGGAACCCCTTGCAGGCTCCATACCTTCTTGTCACTTAATTAATTTTGTTACAATTCAAATAATTTCTTAATGCAATTGATGCCTCAGCTCCAACTTCCCATTTCTATCTATATAAATAAAACTGTAATGACTGTGTGCCTGTACATTGACTATTTTCACAAAATTTCCTAAGAGTTACCCGTTTTAGGTGTAATAATGACCATCTGCAAATCTTTTAGCTTTGGTGTCTGTTCGTATGTTTATTTACCTGTTTTCTAATAATAATAATGTTATTTGCTTTACGTCCCACTATCTACGTTTACCGTTTTAGGAGACGCTGAGGTGCCAGAATTTAGTGCTGCAAGAGTTCTTTTAAGTGCCAGAATATCTACTGAGATGAGGCCGATATATTTGAGCACATTCAAATACCACCGGACTAAGCCACGATCGAATCTGCCAAGTTGGGGTCAGAAAGCCAACACCTCAAATGTCTGAGCCACTCAGCTCAGCTCTCTGTTTGTTTCTCTGTTTGTCTATAACTTGAAAACTACTGAGTATATTTCTACCAAACTTCATATTTAGACTCCACCTGTCCTTGGGTAGGTTTTAGGACCAAAATTGTTTCTAAATCCCTGAACTGACTGGGGGGTTCATGTGAAATTGATACTGTAATTTTACACTCCCACCGAATATATACAACCTAACTTAATGGAAATCTACCTGCCTTAATGGAAATCAATTTCTAAACCTTTCTTCTGATATGCATCATTTGAATATGAGGATTAATAAGGGAGATATCATTAAGGGACCATTTTTCGATACACGTCCCAAGTGACTTAACTCAAGAGCGGGTGCACGTAAAGCAAATTTCTTGTAACTTGAATCTACTGCAGATATTTCAACCGAACTTTATATTTGGCATCCACTTGTTCAAAGATAAGTTTTAGGTCCATATTATGTCAGAATTCCAGAATGGACTGGGGGTTCATAGGGAACCAAAACGGTGATTTTACTCTCCTGCGATATATACAAGACCAGCCTGACTGCAAATCAATCAACCTTGTTGGACATTGATTTCAAAACTTTTTTCTCATGTGCATTCTTTTGATAGGAGGACCAATAAGGGAGATATCATGAATGGTAGGTTTTGCAAGCTAAGTTTGGCAGAAATAGTCCAAAAGGTGTTGTATGTAGAGCAGATTCCTTATCTATATAAGTACAACTGTAATCAACATGTGGCTGTATGTTCACTATTTTGGCAAAATTTTCATACAGTAATCCATTTCAGGTGTTATAATGACCATGTATATTTGTTAGCTTTAGTTTCCAGAACATCCTCATTTTTAACCCCTCTCCCCCAAATCAAGATCAAGGCACTATCTGCCAGATGAGCTGGAATATTGAAATTTGGTAAAATTATATGTTTTAGCCTGTAATCGACAGAAAGCTTCCATGATCTTTAAATGTTTCATTTTTAGCCCCGAAAAATATCAAAAATTGAGGCAATTTAATTTTTGGTGCAGACTTTCATTTTGAGGTATTTCGCAGCTGTATGTTAAGTTGTATAAAAAAATGACAGCACAATCTCAGTTCAATATGAGTGATCTACAACTTTGGTCCTATGACATTTTGTCCCTTGTCTATTTTTTATATGTCAGATTTGTCTCTATTTCTCGATTACAACTGCATTTTGCTCTTTGTAAACTTATAATTGGTAGTTCGAATCAGTTATACGAAAGATAGAATCATTTAATTCCACACAAACCTTGGTCCACCCAGAATCCATACATGAGCCAAATTCATGTTTGTAGCTGTCACATTAATACCCAAAAGTAATGCACTGTGAGAAAATCTTACCCAAATTTCGCCCTATTCAACGTTTCTAACTCAATTTTACCCATAAATAGATGAGACAGGAAAAAATATCTTGGGACAAGCCATTTAGACCGCTAAATGAGGCATCTTATGGTATTATCCATTTGTCGATATGATGTATCATTTAGCAGCAGGTTATCTGTAAATGAAGGTTTGCAATATTGTAAACATGCATATACTTCGTATGTCAATCTACATATATACACTGAAGTCAATATGTAGCGATGTAGAAAGGGTGTGTTTGCCATTATACTTAATATTTTAGACTGAGTATGAATCTCAGCTGGAGGACATCTGCTACTGTAATCATTACTCTCCACATTGACTTTGACTCGCAGTAGGAATGGGATCTTTCTCCAACTCCTTTCTAGCATTAGTAAAGAAGGACTACCATTGTAATCAACCATTAATTATTTAACCATTAAGGGACCATTTTTTGGTACAAGTCCCAAGGAATTTGACTGGCAGAAGTCAAGGAAGCATGCAATTTTCTTTAAAACTCTCCTAACCAATTGTGTTTGGGAGTGGGTAAGTGTGCTCATCATTATAAAAGAATTTACCCATTTAAAATGTGACAAGCATTAGGCATTGTGGCCCTACTATTATAATGAAAACTTACCAACTTGATGTCACTGTAATTAAGAAAAGGGGCCTGTCATTATCAAGATAACAGCACAGCACAATTTTGAGTGGAAGTAGGAAAGGGTGCCGGTCATTTTAATGAAAACTCCCCAAATTGATTGTGATTGCACGGTAGGTAATGGGGCCTCCTTCATTAAAATGTAAACTTACCAATTTGATTGTGAATGGCAGTAGGCAAGTGAGCATGCCATTATCATCACAACTCCACAACTTGCACTTTACCTTGGAAACAACGTATGGGAACCTCACCCTGCTGTTTCTGGATAATGCTAAGAGACATGCAATTTAAAAAATCTTCTTCACTGCATGTACAATAATTTACTTCGATATCCGTATACAATGTAGAATACCATAGTGAAGCATGGGTACATTTTGTAATCTTTCACAAATATAAAATCAAGTAATGAACTACTTATGATTAAATACTTAAATATTATATTTAGCAGTCCACCTACTCAAAGCATGTATATATATATATTTATCTAGTATAGTAGTAGAATAATAGTAGTAGAGTGCTTGAACAAATTTACATTGGATATGTCCAACTCCATGGCTAAATGGATAGTGTACTGGCCTTTGATCACAGGGGTTCCAGGTTCGATTCCCGGCAGGGTCGGTAATTTTAACTACCACTGGTTAATTTCTCTGGCATGGGGGCTGAGTGTATGTGTCGTCTTCATCATCATTTCATTCTCATCATGATGTATGGGCGTCAAATCGAAAGACCTGCACTTGGCGAGCCAAGCATGTCCCCGGACGCTCCTAGCACTAAAAGACATATGCCATTTCATTTTACATCAGATATAAATTAACATTTTAAAATGGTAAGTCACAAGTTATAATTCACTGTGTTACAACAAAATATTTATAATAAACTGTTGAATTGTGAACACTACAGGGTGTCTTAAGTCCTATTGTCGTTGAGAATACATTGAAATTAATCTAAGAAAAATGTCCGTAAAATTCTTAAATAAGTATTAAAGATGGTTAGAAAAAAGCTTTAAGGTTCTAAATTGAACCCTTGCTTTAAGGTTCTAAATTTAACCCTTATTCTTTCAAGGTAATGATCTATCAGTACCCACAGTTCCTTTGAAAACTGACATGGTAACGTTCCATCGTTACCGACCTTTGTTATTATTTCGTTATTTACATGCCTGATAGCAACATTTTGCACGGAATTAGAGCAGAATTTTAACTCACGTTATACTCGATGGGGACTGCTGACTACCCATATTTATCTATACTTTTAGAGTTCAAAATGTGCTCACTGCAGTTTGGTGTCTTGTTTAAGTCATGACTGGCAACATACATACTAGCCTTTCTCTCTGTCTTTGTTGATGATACTGATTATATAGTGAAATTAAGCAGTATCATATGCATTATACTTAGTTTACTTGGTAGTTCACTATTTAAATAATTTTCTTAGGTAATTATGTGCGTATTGTAAGCAAAGTTTTAGATATAGTCTAGTCGGATATAGTTCATTTTGGTTAGGCCTAATTACTTATTGCATGTGACATGGTGTAGAGAGTTCATTTAGCAGACTATATCACTGAATATCTTGACAATTTTTCAAGTGATCATGTTTCTTTGTCCGAACCAGAAAGTGTAGATGAAGATGATAATAATCAAGCACTTCCAGTAGGAAATGTGTATTTTATACAAAATAGTCAACTCTTTTCAGCAATACATCACTTTACACAATTTAATCTATCCTTGGATCTAATGCGCACAGAATCTTGATATTTACTATTCTGGTAAACAATGATATGAAATTTCTACTAACATCAATCACAAATTTGTGCACTGAACATTTCTTAGAATTAAGTTAAAACTTTCAAAATATTCAACTTGTAACTTTCTTTGTTATTTTTAAAAATTGAACCCTTCTGCTTTAGGGACATGACTTACATGCTTTGATAAAAAGTGATACATGCCCTATTTACACACTTTCATGTTGATATCTTTATTGGTGTGCCTTCCATGTTATTTTAAAAGTGAGGTAAATGTGGCTGACAATCTTCACACATCCACCAACTGAGAGATTGAAACAAAAGGGTTAAAATTACTGAGTGAAAACTGACACCATTGTGTCTTTTCTTCCATCAGACATATGAAAAATCAAGACATAAATGATTCTTGACAAATCTTTTAAAAAGTGCTCCTTGTTGATTCAGGTCAAAGGTGAGTTACTTATTGATTTGAAGTCCAAACGGGCTGAGGATGATAAAGCAGGCCATAGAATCTGATACTGTAAAGTCTATGTGCGAGTAGAGAGAGGACTGAATGTAAAATAATGTAATATTACATACTCTGTTGTTGGGCCCGACATGAGAAAGACGACTCACCTCTGCTGAGGTGTGTAACTGACAGAACTTGAACAAGTTGTCAGTGTATTGAAGGAAGACTGTGGAGTATTAAGGGCAGAGGAACGACTCGAGTCTCTGAGCATATGCAGCTCTATAGCTTGATGTTTCTTCTTAATTTTAACTTTAATTAACTCCTGATATAAGATTTGCATGTTATAAATCTCATTCCGTATCGACAGTTATCACATTACAAATAAAACATATTTATGTGATCCTTCTTTTCAATACAAAACAACCATCTATATTAGATGGGGCAATATCTATACATATATTGAAAAGGAGGATCATGTAAATCCCTTTTTTTGTAAAGTGAAAACCTGATATAAGATGTTAATCTTCTCTGATAGGTCGTTTAAGCTTCCTACAGGATTGTTCCTTTGGTCTAGATATATGAACATTTCTTTATTTATACTCAGGAACTGCCTTTTATTTAAAGTTTTCATGATACTGAGGTCATTGTCTATATTTTTAGGTCTACATAATTTAAATTGTTATCAACTTCTGAATTGAGTGAAAATCTGAAATTTGGGTCAATGGAATTAAGAAGATTCAAGATTTTAAGACCATTTATCAGTTTTTCATCTAGTATTGCAAAGATGTCATCCATATGCATGGACCAATTGTATAAACCATCTCTTTTGTCAATAATTTTAGTCTTTTCGATGTGCTTAACATAAATTTCTGCTAAACTGCCTGATACTGGGTCACCCATCGGGAGAAAATTTTGTCAATATATTTTATTAATCATGAAATAGTCGCTGCTCAAGATGAAGTCCAAAGAAACTACTAACACATCTATTTCTTGAAGACTCAAATTACTAAACTGAACCAAATGATCTTTAATAATATTGATAGTTTCCTTTATAGGAATGCTCGGATACATATTTTTAATATCGAAAGAGTGCATTATGTGATGGGAATTTAGCTGTAGATTTTTGGCAGCTTTACAGAATTCAACACAATTCTTTATAGATTTGTTAATTTTAAATGTGTTTTGAGAAATTTGTGAACAAACTGTGACACTATAAGTCAGATGATTTCTATCATTTATAAGAGGTCCAATGGGCACTCCAGGTTTAGATATCTTGGGCATTGCTCTAGCAGTAGGAAGTCTTGCCTTCATGTTAGATTTTTGGTTTCCTGTTCGTTTAACAGAAATTTATTTTTCAAAATTTATTTAAAATTTTTGGGAGTCCATTGGTGGGATCTTCTTAACTATTGAAACATTACTTTCTGAAAAAAATTGTTTGGTTTTCTCAATATACTGAGTTTTATCCATGAAGACTGTAGAATTGCCTTTATCAGCTTTTGTAACTATGAGGTCCTTATCTTCAATTTTCTGTGTAAGTTCTCTCAATTGTTTATTGTTGGTGTATTTAGGATCATCTTTTTTATTGGAACTAACCAAGATATCCTGTCATTTATTTGTAACAGGATCATCTTTTTTAATGGAACTAACCAAGATATCATGTCATTTATTTGTAACATCAAAGAGTATTTCCTCTTGTTGATCTAGGCATTATTTCCTCTTGTTGATCTAGGCATAAGTTTTTTTTGCCTGTTCTATTTTTGCAACTGTGTTCATTTTATCTTGAGTTTGTTAGATTAGGGCCAATTATGTTACAGTCCTTTGCTTAGAATGGCTTTTCCTGTTTTGCTGAAAGGGATATCAGAAAAATTCTTAATCGGTGGGTGAAATTCAACTTCCATTGCTTTATTGTCACTTAGTTCAGGGCCGAGAAATATAATAGATTTATCGTGTGTGACTGGATGATAGATTGCATCCATGCATTCACAAATATGGACATTGACCTCAATGTCATAAAAACTATCAATAAAAGGCAGTTATGAAACATATAGTGTATGAAGAAATTTTCATATATCAGAACCAAAGGAACAATCCCACAGGGAACTTCGGCCTATCTGAGAAGATTAACAGCTTATATGAGGAGTTAATGAAAGCTAAAATTAAAAAAGAAACATCAAGTCCTAGCACTACATACACATGGAGACTCTCGGGTCATTCCTCCCCCTCTGATATGTCTTCCCACCTCCCCTCCACTCTCTTCCCATAATACACAAACAACTTGTTCGAGTTCAGTCATTTACACATCTCAACAGAGGTGAGTCCTCATTCTCATATCAGCCCCAACAACTGAAGATGTAAGTTATATAACATTTCAATTTACATTATTTTACATTCAATCATCTCTCTACTCAAACTTAGGTTTTCATTCCATTGAAGACTTCACAGTATCAGATTCTAACACCTGCTTTATCATCCTCAGCCCATTTAGACTTCAAATCCAGAAGCATCTCACCTTTGAACTGAATTAACCAGGAGCACTTCCCAAAGATTGGTTGATAATCTTTTATGTGGAGATATTTCATACCTCTCATAGAACAAGGAAAACTTTTTTTTTTTTTTTATACAATCTTCAAGACTTAGTTAAGAATTTTACGGACATTTTCCTTTGATTAATTTTTTTGCGTTCTCAAAATAATTCGACCACAACATGACTTGGAACACCCTGTAGTGTTTGCAACTCACCAGTTTATTATAAATGTCTTGTTATGACTTGTGCCTTACCATTTTAAAATGTGATTTTATATCTGTTGTATATTTATGTAAGCACTCTAGCTTATGATGTTCCCTAGGGGAATATCATGTATTAAATAAATGTATATAACATGCATTGAATAAGTGGACTGACAAATATAATATTTAACACTGGAAAGGGTGCATAAAAATAACCTGGTGTTTTAGAACACAAGTTTAGCTAAAATTGTTCTTATTGTTACAAAAGTAGTAAATATTTGTGAACCAACTTGTAAATAATTTTAAAGGTATTTTAACAATTAAAAAATTGGATGTTAACCAACTGATGTTTATTCTGTGTCTTTACTTGATTCTTGACTTTCACTGACGCAATGAATACATGTCACTGCCAAGTGTTCTTTGCAGACATGCCATTAGCATACGTGGCATCTGGTCTTGTTGTTTTCTTTTTTCCAGATGCAGTAGGCGCAACATCCAGGTCCTTCTAGTTCTTGTGGAGCTGCAGAGGGCTGACCTCCTACAGGCAATCCTAATATTTGGCAAATGTTACTTTTCTGAATGTATTTCGATTTCTCTTTCCCTATATTTATCCATGATATTTTTGACTTCAGTATATATGGAGGTACTATATAACACTAAAATAAAACAAAACTGACCCATTCCTACTATATTAACTGAAAAAGTAAAATAAAATTAACTCGTAAATGCACATGTCATGCAGCGCGCCAGGAGTTTCAGACCGCGTCCGCCAAACAATGAACTCAGACTGAAACTGAGGAACGAGAGGGGTGAATGGTTTATGCACACTGACAGTGGACAAGCCCGATGTAAGGTACTGAGGTTATGGAAGCTGGCAGCTCACTGTGTTAAGAACTATTAACAATTATCTGAAACCAGGTCAAAAAGACTGTGATTCTCCCTCTCCAGGGTTAAGTAATTAATCTTACATGTTTCACTACCTGATTTTCAAGTTAATACGAGTTTTTATACTGGAGCTTTTTGTGGTCATCACATGTAACAAATACACAACAATAATTATCAATTAATTCCGAAGATTCAAATATTCATTACTGAAAACGTTAAAAGAGAATTCAAATATCTTAATGTTTAGACCCCTCACTTCCTGGTAATAGACTACATTCAATTTTATTACAGTATATACTTAGATCATCCATCATTTTAAATCATGAATTGACTTGTCCTCCTCCCTTCTGTATAATTTTATAACACCTGAATTATCCACCCTATCCTGATTACAAACGTGCCTTCCTAGAGGTGTAAGGTTATGATTAATATAAATACAATTACTAGTTGCATAACCTAGATGCACAGTATTTCAATCTCAATGTGACGAGCAAAAATTGATTGTGATGTACTACGTGTAATTCCTAGATGATGGCGAGAAGTTCCTGAGGTACCTAACGAAAAATCATTTGGTGTAGTAATATTCCATGAGGTTTTCACAGAGGTGCCAACCTTTAAAGTGGGTTATCAGTAATCCCATTTTTAACTCCCCCTGCCAAAAACGTTTAAGAGTCAAATCCAAAGCACCCCGTTTGCCCTTTCCTACAGCAATCTATTCTAAAGTATATAATATAACACAATAAAATTTGCTCATTACCTATTAGTTCTGGGAGAAAAAATTCTTTGTAGCTTGTTTCGCACCCAGCAGCTGCTTTTCGGTGTAGGTTTTCTTGTAACATACTTCCCCCTGAGATGACATTTTCATCTTCAGAACCATAAGCGATTCCAGTGTAGATGTACTTAGTGAAGGCCTGAATTCTGTCTGATTTTTCCTAACAACACTGAAAACTCTTTCTGTGGGAGAGTTACTATGAGGTACGCTTAGTACTACAAATACAACATTACTTAAGGTTTTATACTTAATTTGTCCACTTTCATTTTTAAGCTCTGCAATCTTGCCCCAATTCACATCAATGTTAGGTCCATGTGCAATATACTCTGGGAAAGTATCATACTAGTAAACTGCAAATTCTTCTTCAAGTTTGTCATGTTCACTTTCTTTGACCAAAGTTGGGAATCTTCGAACAAAGTATTCACGAGATGAATAGGAAACCTTCATTCTGAGAGAGATTCTACAACTTTGGCATGATGAAGAAATTCATCATCAAGGGGAAATTTCCTGGTAATGTAACTGCAAGATGCCATCTAAAACTCTCTTACAGAATTATAAAACATCTCTTCATCACAGTCATTATCTTTCAAGTATGCCCTAGCTTTTGCTCCAATTACTAAGTCCTAATTGGCTTTCTGGTATTTCCTCCTCTTGAATTCAATACTCAAGAGGGAGGTAGATTCTGACTGAAGAGAACGTGGCTGAACAAATCTGACCAATAGGTCAGTTACAAGACCAGTAAGTTTCCTCCTAAGAAGATGTATGGCTGGAGCATCTTGTTGCAGAAATATATTCACACAGTTAAAAACAGGAAGTGTACTCTGAAGAAAGTAGCAAAACAGTTTTGTGTGTGAGTCTTGTATGAAAGATTTCACAGTTTCAAACTGCTTGGTGGTCCATTTTTATGGTGGGTCTCACTACAAAACATGAGTGTCAAAGCTTCCCACTGCTCAAGAACTCTATCAACAGACTGAAGAAGCGACAGCCAATGGGTACTAACATATTTCAAAATCTTGTGACCCTCTGTGCCACAAACAGCCTGATAAACTTTCAACGTGTTTCGTCTTTTAGAACTCTTATCAAGATAGTAATATAACTGAACCAAAAAGTTCTCTACATTGACTGGCAATTGGGCTGCTGCTTTTTGTGCACAGATGTGTATGAGATGACATGAACAACCCTGGACATAAACAGAAGAATGTCTGTCCTTCACAAATTGGGCAACACCTTTATTTGCCCCTATCATTGTGTATGCATTGTCAGATGAAAAAGAAATGCAATTTTCCCATGGAATGGCTAAAGAAAACAATTAGCTATTAATAACAGAGAAAATTCCCTCACCAGTATTGTCGCTACTCTCTAACAATGACGATAGAAGAGTTGATATTTGACCTCTCTGAGCATTAAAGAAAGAGACAACTATAGTATAAAGTTTAACTGCATTTGAATCCGTACTAAAATCAGTAGCCAAGGAAAAAGGTGTTATTTGCAAAAGTTCACTTAATTCCTTTTTTGCCTCAGATGCCGTGTATTGAACTAAAGCAGAGGTTTTAGTTCTTGCACAACCATATTTCGGAGATATTTTAGAGTCGGGGAACATTGATCTAAACAAATTTTCAGCGTGGTCTGAAACTGATAACAGAATATTATGCTCCAAAAGAAATGATGTGAACAATAATTCAGCATTTGTCACCGCAGTTTCGTAACTATTTACGAAGAACGACAGACTGGTTTCGTAATTTTGATTCACTGTATGTGTGATGTTTCTTGGATTCTATGTGTCTTCTGCAATCATCTCGTCCACCGTGAGCCATAGAGAAATCACACGAACACACACTGCAGAACACGTGGTTTTCACTAACACGTGAGGCTAGTAAGCATGGCCATTCCTTTGTGTAACCATCTTGATATTTCTGTAACACTGCTGTCTTCTTAGAAGAAGATGCAATTTGACAATTGCTCTGCTTTATTTCACAAAACCAATCACTACTTTTCGAATCAACGTCTAGGATAATTAGAATTGAAATGCGCAAAATATATACCATTCTTTCTACGAACATGACAGAGAGCCGAATGCGCGCACTGGAGAACAGCAGAGCAAGGGAGTAGCGAGTAGCAAGGAGTAGAGCCTACCTCACGGCCGACTTGATACGTCATTCCCGCTCATTCTAGCTAAGAGAGCAGCGTATATCTATGTAGCTGGCCGTGATTTCACAACGCTTACAAGAAACGAAAGGAAGTGACGACGAAATAACTGCCAAATATGTTTAGTAGCCAACATACAAGCATTGAAACGAGGAGGGTTAACCAGTAATGCTCTAAGAGATTGAACATTTTTTACTTGATTCCTTTTTTCGCAGAAATTAATTTTTATCGTGACAAGGTTGCTTTTCCATAATAATTTCCCCTTCGACCGTAATGCCGTAATTGTGAAGTGAAATCCGTAATCATTACGGACAATCCGTAATAGTTGGCACCTCTGTTTTCACAAATTCATCAAGCACTTAATATTGTTAATGTAAAAAGTACTAATTGTTTAACTGAACCAATTTCATTTAGTTCAAAATATGTATTAACCACCAAATTTACACAAGTTTTATGGAGGATGCCAAGGATCAATCTTATTCTCTTGCCGGACAAGCAGCAAATGTGTCACCAGATATATTTTACATGAAAACATTTAAGACATTAAGTTTTGATCGGATTTCTCTTTCCCACCGTCCTAAAATCTGACTACCTGTGCTAGTTTTCAAAGCGAGAGCTTGGGACCTGGAGGCTTATACTCTACCACTGATCCCTAGAGGGAGCTAGTGTCAGGGGTGTAAAAATTTACTGTACTTACTTGTTTTCTTCTTTGAAGTCTGGGACCATTATTTTATCCTCAATATCTGTAGCAGGCTGAAAGTAAGATATAAGGGCAGAAATTTAAGATAAATAGAGTAAAGGCATAGAAAAAATAAAAATATATAAATAGAGAGGAAGCAGCTTATAAAATAAATGTTATATTTGCAAAATTCAAATATCATTATTTCAATTTTATGAAATAGTTCCTCTCATGCAGAGGCTGCCTTGTGACAAAGATTATTTTGCATTTATTTTTAGAAGAAGGATAAACTTCAGAAATTTAGATGGTAACCTAATTATAACAATGACTTCTTAGAATTATTAATGAACCCTTTAAGGCTCTGATGGCAATTTCCTCTAACAATAATTGGCAGAGACATCTGTTTCCAAATATCAACAGCAAAAAACAGAATAGTTCATCTCACTCCAATTATCAGACCCAATATGTCGATTTCTGCAAAATTCAAATGCAATAGCAATTAAGAAGGGGAAACTAAAGAATACAACATTTATCACAATACCCTCAATTGACAAGAAGATGATAAATAACTAGGTGGACTTTTTGTGGTGAAATTTTATTAGATAAAGGATCTGTGACAAATAAAATAAATTCCAGTATAATTAAGCTTGTTAATCCATCACTCTTGAAATCTGACCAAAAACAAATAAATTATACCAAATATGTGGCCCAGTTTGACATTTTCTTCAACACATTAATGTATGCAACTGCCTCATGTGCAGTTCAAATATGCTTTTGGTACATTACAGAAATCTCAAACAAGAAATTCAAAATAGTTTATGACATCTTAACCTAAAAATTGATGAAGAGTTCAATGTAAAGAATATTAAAAGAAGCAGTGTGATTAGGAATTTGAAACATGGAAAACCTAACCTCACTTTGGCAGAGGTACATCTCTTTTTTCAGAGTGGAAGCTACATAAGAGTTGGACATCCATGAAGAATGGACTACCTTCTTCTCAAAGGACAAACACAGTAAAGATGAAACTGCAATGTTGTCACAGTTTGTGACGTATTTATGACATAATTCAAGTTGCTGTGATTGCAATTCTTCCTCTTGTTCTTGCCTTGTGATTTAAATGGGAGCTCTTAAGAAACAACAGGCACCATAGACTCAGAAGAAGGACTGCCAACTACTTTAAAAATACACAATAGTTTGAAGTATATGAAGATATAACATATACATAAACTGAAGGTTCAGTTCAATGTAATCGAACTGTAGTTTTTTCAACAGGAAATTCAACAAAGGTGCTGGTACTGATCCAGCAATCAAGTTAGAGCAAGGTGGAAAACAATGCACAAAGAGATCAATAATGAAAATAACAGGCACAATGAGTGACTTTGTGACTTCAACACAAGTATAAAATAAACAACTGGGATGTTATTGCTGTGTTCGTTAATGTGCACAGAATAAGTGCAAAATTGTCAGTGAGTATATTCAAATAGCTTCAACTCACTTCACATGTTCTTCAAGTTATGTCGACTACGATTTTTGGAGATTCGCTTGAAATTATATAATATCACCTGGGTTACGTCGCGCATTCCCATCTACAAAATGTCACTGTAAAATATGTCACAAATGGAACATAATAATTGCCTTAACACAGTTGAAGTCTAAAATCTGCAGTAAATTAAGAAATATATTATTTTTGGAGAATAATATGTATACCTACTTTACTACTTTACAAGTACATTTGGTGCTACGCTCGCAGTAATACACGTACGTCTTTTGTTTGTCTTACACTTTCAACAATTCCGTGTGTGATGTCTGTGTTCACTGAAGTTCTTTGCTTTCGTTTCATTGCTTCATTTCTCAATGACATCATTTCCTGAATTGTATCGTGATATGCAAGATTTAATAGGCGACAAAAGGCTATGGCCAATGTACATAAGAAGAATTCCGTTGACTAGTGATTTATTGGTCCAGGGATCGTGCTACTTTCGTTCAAACAAAAATAAAAATATTCATTGGTCCGGGGATCATGCTATTTTTCTGTTGACTTCCATTTTGCTGTTTGAACTGGCCGCTCTAGTCATTTGGACAAATGGATAATGAGAATCCACAGACATAGCACTCCCATTGCATGGTGCTAGCCCTGGACCAGAAGAAATTAACAAAAGACGGCACCAGCAGTGGAGTACGACATAAACGAGTCCTGTCTATAAGCCTTAAGTATGTTTTCATATTTCTCTAATAACGACGGTATTTCTTAATTTACCGCAGATTTTTCACTTCATTTAAGTAAAAGCAATTATTATGTTCCATTTGTGACAAATTTCACAGTGACATTTTGTAGATAGGAATGCGCGACGTAACCTATCATCTGTATGACTTAAAGTAATTGCCACCAGCTGAGTTGGGCATGCAGTTGTGAGTTTGCATCTCAGAGATAGTGGGTTCGAACCCTACTGTCGCAGACCTGAAGGTGGTTTTCTGTGTTTTTCCATTTTCACACCAGGCAAATACTGGAGCTGTACCTCAATTAAGGCCATGGCAACTTCTTTCTCATTCTTAGGCCTATTCTATCCCATCATCAGCACAAAAGTTATCTGTGTCAGTGCAACATAAAGCAAATAGCATCAATTTTTGGTAAAGAGACAAAGTCTCTCATAGTGTATTGGCAATGCCAGTGGCTCCAAGTAGCCTACGCAGTGGCCTCCAGGGTATGCACTAGCCAGCGTCTTGGTAGGTGTTCTAGGTACCAACTGATGAGCCCAACATAGCACATGAGGGCAAAACGCTGGTAACCAGGAATGAGTTAACTGGAAAATTTATAATGTCCAATAACGGACCACGGTATTGGTATTATAAATTTACTAATTCGGGACAAATATTTCATATTCCCTATGGGAATCAACATCTGTATCGTGCTTGACAAATGAGCAGCAAATCAAGATCACAATTTAGCCTGTTCAGGAGTGCTGCAAGACAGTTGAAGTCTCAGAACAGTAACCAATCACAACATTGCAGTAAATAGTAATACTTTTAAGCTAGCCCCGTGGTGTACGGGTAGCGTGCCTGCCTCTTAACCGGAGGCCCCGGGTTCGATTCCTGGCCAGGTCAGGGATTTTTACCTGGACCTGAGGGTTGGTTCGAGGTCCACTCAGCCTACATGATTAGAATTGAGGAGCTATCTGATGGTGAGATAGCGGCCCCGGTCTAGGAAGCCAAGAATAACAGCCGAGAGGATTTGTCGTGCTGACCACACAACACCTCATAATCTGCAAGCCTTCAGGCTGAGGAGCGGCTGCTTGGCAGGGGGCCTTCAAAGGCTGTAATGCCATGGGGTTTGGGTATGGATTTTAGTAATACTTTTAAATGTTCAATGACAAAATAATTGTATACTGTAATTTATAAGTAACATCCAACAGCAGATTAATGGTCAATTGTATTATTAACTTGTTCCATTTCAATTTTGGAGGGGAATATCACTCACAGTTATAATAATTATTATAATATTCCCTAGACATGGTTATGACATCACAGCCTTCAACCCAAAAGAACGCATCAAGGTAGGGCTATAAACTAGTCTGAGTATGTTAGTTAATGCAGAGTTAATGAGATTACAAAGGTTACACATTTTATATCATTTAAATAGTATGCCAAGTTAAAGTAAGCCTAATCAAGAAAGTCAAATTGCCTCAGACTCAAATCATGATGTACGTATCTCAGTTGTTCAGAATGAAGTTGGAGTGTTAATGCTCAACTGAGGGGCACATTTTACTTCGCCAAATTATAATTAATTTCAGGACTTGTTCAAATGGACTCGACCTCATAGCATCTCAAACTAAACATTAGAAGTGGATCAAGGCAGTAGAGACTTTAGACTTCAAGGTATCCAGAAGAAAAGCCTGGCTTGTCCTGCAAAAAATGGGTGAGGGCATAACAACAACTCGAATTGACACTCCAGTACCTCCGAATAAAATCGCAGCCCATATTGTATCTACATCTAGAACATCATGGGATAGTGGTGGTGGTGATTATTATTTTACGATGGAGTATAACTAGGCAACCATCCTCGACAGACAGCACACCACTCAAGTCAAGCAGGAACTTAAAGTATTCAGAACTACCAGAGAAAAATAAAGTAAATATTCTGGTCCATTCTATTTTGATGAATTAACAACTGCACTTAAAGATGTGAAGACAGTTAAAGCACCAGGAACTGATGGAATTCATCCAGAATTTCTTTTCAACTGTGGCAAATACTGCAAGAAGTGGCTGGAAAATTTGTTATCTGACATCATAAGAACAGGCATAATTCCCCAAGAGATCAAGCGCTCAAAAATTTTGTCTATTCTGAAGCCAGGAAAACTGAGTGAAAAAAGCCAACAGCTATCATCCAATTGCATTATTAAGCACTATTTACAAACTGCTCAAAAGACTTCCTTATAACAGAATCAGCTCCTCGATACTCCAGCAAATGCCTGTGTAGCAAGCTGGATTTTGCCCAAAGTGTAGCTGTACTGATCAAGTGATGTAATTAACAAACTACAAAGAAGCAGGTTTACAAAAGAAGCTGAAGATATCAGCTGCCTCTATAGACACGTCTGATGCATACAATATGGTATGGAGACATGGCCTCCTCTACAAATTCATAAAAGTAATCCTTTGCAAAAGAACTGCTCAAATTATCAATAGTATACTAGTTAGCAGGACACTACAGGTGATAAATGGATATTATGTTAGTGTTTCCAAAGCTCTTAGTAACGGCTTATAACAAGGCTACTTTATTAGCTCCCCTGCTGTTCTATTTGTAGGATGCTGACATGCCAGACACCATCTTGAGAAAGTTTGGCTTTGCAGATGACTGGGCCTTAGCCACAAGACACCAGAATTTTGAGACAACTGAAGCTAATTTAAGATCTGGTCTGTCAGACAATGGTAGTACACATTCTCGAAGGTCGACTGAATTCTGTAAACAAAGAAAGAGCATGCTTCCACCTCTGTAGCAGATTAGCAAAGAGACATCTTTCTGTCTACTTTGAAGGCTATCAACTCAAGCATAACATCCACCCCAAGTGCCTTGGGATTATTTTAGATAGAATGCTCTCCCACTAGAGGCATCTGGAGAAAACTGCAACCAAACTAAGAACCAGAAACAATATCCTGCATAAGTGATGTGACAAACAAAGGGTTCCTCCTCAAACACACTATGCATCTCTGCACTTGGACTGATCTATTCAGTAGCAGAATATTGTTCTCCAGTGTGCACTCGCATAAGAAAAATTAACACTCACCTCAACAGCATAATGCAAATTATCAGTGGAACTACAAGATCAACACCCACGTTCTGGTTACTAATCTTGAGTCAAGTACCTCCTCCACACCTTCGGCAGATGAACACTCTTTTTTTCGGGAGAACATGAAAATTTTAGACAACCGTGAGCTTTTGATACATATTCAGCTATAAATGAATCTCTTTCCAAGAAAAACAGCAAAACATACCCCGGTGGTTTACAGATAGCATAATTTGAAAATTAAAAGAAAAAGAATATTACAGAAAGTGGAAGCATATTACAGAACATTGTAAGTCAATATTAAATTCCAAGAGCTCAAATTAAACCTGAAATTAAATACACACACGAAAGATACATTGAGACAGTGGAACAAGGCATCGATAATGATACCAGAGCTTTCTGGACATACATTAAAAATAGGAGAAAGAACAGTAGGGATTGCAAGACTTATAAATATGAAAATAACTAAATACTAAGGATGAAATTGTAGATCTTGTGGACTATTTCCAGTCTGCATGTTCTCTACATAAAGCATGATATCGCATACCTAACTCTCCATTCTTCACTAACTATACATTGCACATCAATAACCTCGTTTTATAAGAGGATCAAATTGCTCTTTAAAAGCTGAAACCTAAGCAACTGCAGGACCAGACCACGTACCACCGTACGAGATAAAAGGTAGTTCAGACATTCTTAAGCATCCACTTCTATTTATTTATAATTTGACTATTACAACATCCATATTTCTATCCATCTGGACATTATCATGAGTGTGCCAGCCTATTTCTATATTATCTGTAATAGCAAAAGTTTTTGATTTTATGTTATGTAATTGACTGACAACATATTTAACCCATAGAGAGCCAGACAACGATATATCGTTGTTTCGTATATACGCGTAAAGTGCCAACCACGATATATCATTGTTTGGACAGCTTGAAATTCTATACGAGTTGTACTACTTGGGCCGTCAGATTGCAACATCCTTTGTGTCGAGTCCATAGAGAAATGTCATTAGATTTTAACTACGCCGCTAGATACTGCGTAAATTCATTCGCTATCATGCATTGAATTTCTAAAATCCGTGTTCATCTACGACGTATGATCTTCATGCCGCGTGAGTAAAATGGCGACTAGCGGGAGAAGTTATTTTGTTAACGATGACGAACTGGCTGTATATCTTAATAACTTTAGTGAAGAAGAGGATGATGAAGACTCTGATGAGGAATTCATTCCTCCAACAAGTGAGGAAGGGGAAAGTGAAAGTGTTATTGGGAGTGATAACGGCGCGTTTTCTGTAAACACTCAACCACGTGCTCATTGTACGAGTGTGAACGTTGAAAGTGGTAATGACCGTCTGAGTGACAGTACTGATGATGATGACGGCTGTAACAATATCCAGCGGTAACAATTTCCTGTTTTCCGTGAAATTCAATTAGGTCAAGATGAAAAATACCAACCCTAACCTGATTATTATGATACTCCTGGCCCGAGACACGCCCCTTCGTCAGACGCGAAACTATAGCGTACTTTTATTTTATTTTTCATGGCTCAATTATTGAATCTCATAACTACATACAGAGACAGGTAGATATGAGAAATCATGTCTTGTCACCACATGCCAGAGCACAGCAGTGGAGCCCGGTTACATTGACTGAAATGAAGGCTTTCATTGCTGTTTTGTTGGAAATGGGTATAACTACAAGGCCGAGCATATGTTCTTATTGGGTCAAGAACTCCCGTTATATTCGATGCTTTGGAAATATGTTCTCCAGAAACAGATTCCAATTGATCTTGAGAATCTTTCATCTTGTTAACAATGATAATTTATCACCATCTGGTCATCCTAACTACAACCCATGTGCCAGGTTCGATCCCATTGTTGAACATGACAGTTGTATATTACGATACCACTGTACATAACTCTTAAATTACTGAAGATAAAAATGCAAAACTTTACATGTTTATTCACCTGAAATAGGACATCTCAAAGAAGTCATCAATATTTACCGTTGAGTTGAATTTTCTGTTCTTTTCTGTTTGGTTTCTGATTTTTAATGTTTGGTGTTTTAAAATTGTTTGGAAAATATTTCTTTTCAAGATACCCAAGAGCATTTTTGTGCTATATTTTAGTTAATTACTAAGAATGTCTTCTGGTTAACATTTAATAAAAATTTCAAGTCATAGTTATAATATTTGTGAACTATACAGTCCAAAGAGTGAGAACCTGCAAAATTCTCTAAATCTGTCTGGCACTCTTGGCATACTGTGAGCAAATGGGCCTGGCACTAAGAGGGCTAAGGCATCTTGTATTAGATAAACACCATGGTCTCCTTTCCACAGCATTCCACAGTCACAAACCTGGTTAACTTCACTCAGCGATTATCCACAGAAGTTGACACAGGTGGACAAATAAACGTAGTGCTTACACACTTTGCAAAATCTTTCGATAAAATTAATCTTGATGCTCTACCAAGTAAGTTAAACTTATACAGTTTCTCAAAACAGTTATTGCATTTTTCGTCTCCTATCTGGGTAACAGAAAGCAGTTTTTTTTTCAGGCACACTCCTCCAGGGAATACCATGCAAATTCAGGAATAATTCAGGGGTCAAATTTGGGCCCTTTAGATTTATTTCAATTTATCAATGACTTGCCTGAACAAGTGAAATATTGCAGCTGTCTGTTATACACAGATGATTTCAAAGTACCCATTCAAAGCCATTGAAAACAAACGACTGTAAACAGCTTCAGCTTGGCGACTGAAAATCATCTGTTCTTAAGTGCAGAAAAATGTTTACTGATATCGTTTACCAGAAAGAAAACTCCCGCCACTACACTACAAGCTAGATGACAGTAATTTACGATTGGTTTGCGAGATGAAAGTCCTTGGGTTTTATTTGACCACAAGCTTACTTTGAAGTTGTATATACTGAAAGCGGTATCTGAGCCATACAAGACCCTAGGATTCATTATCTGGAAATAAAACCCTTCAATACCACACATCTGTTCAATACCATACGAAGACCAAAAATAGAATATACCAGCACTGTTTGAGCCCTAGGTGTCAATCATATGCGTATCAAATTGAAAATTACATAAGAGAATTTTTTAAACTCCTAGAATACCAGAGAGCCCAAAAGCGTTCTCCGGCGAGTGAGCAAAAATTCCCGGGAACGGAATGGCGCTCATTACACAAGCAGTTTTGTATTTGCTTGTACTTCTCAGTTTTCTGACAGATAGCAGTACAAAGCAGATGATCTAGAATCTACGAAGCCTGTAGTATCTAAATCTGCTGCAACTATTGCGCGAATAACTTTATTTACATAGACATGATTTTTTCAAAGCGACCCATATTTCATACACTGTGCAAGTTTGTAAGTAGGAAAATAGCCTCAAGCATGCGTGATGTGTTCCCGAACGATGACAATTTAGCCGAATACATGAACAGATTCTGGGCCGATGATGGCAATATTGAGTCTGAAGAAGATGTAGCTATATTGGGGTCATGCAATAATGATGTTGGCGCTGTTATTTCAGAGACAGGAAGGGAGTGTAGCAAGGACATTCCACAGTGCCATAAACCTCGTAGTATTATTGTTAGTAAAAGTGACAGTTTTACTGATTCGGAAAGTGACGGATATGAAGACAGTGTTGGCCATGATGTAGGCAGTAATGACAACAATGGATATATACATAATGCAGTGTTCAGTGAAGTTTCAGTTGGAAGTGACACAAGGTTTGAACCCTCCCCACTGTATCTCAAAACGTCAGGTCCAAAATATGCCCCTCCGGCTGATGCAGAACCGGTGCAGTATTTTAAACTATTTTCTACACTGCATATTTTGAATCTAATTTTGAAGGAAACTAACAGGTACACAGATCAGTTCCTCTCTTCTCTAAAGCCACTGCTGCCCCATTCAACAGCTCGACAATGACGACCTGTTAGTCACGGAAATACAAGATTTTGTGGCAGTATTACTGGAAATGGGTATTACAATAAGGGCAAGTATACTTTCATACTGGTTGACTAATTCAAGACAGATTCCTTGGTTCAGTACCATGTTCTCCCGCAATAGATTTCAGTTAATTCTCAAATGTTTCCACCTTATTAACAACAGTACAGTCTTTTCACCTGGCCACCATAAATATGATCCATATGCAAGACTTAGCGAATTGTTGACCATTCCAATAGGCTGTTCTGGTTTTAATACACACATCATCAGGAAGTAAGTGTAGATGAATTGTTAGTGGGCACGAAAAGCCATTCATCTCTGATACAATACCTCCATAATAAGAAGCACCATAGGTGAGGAATTAAGATTTGAATTATTGGTGACTCTGTTAAAGGAGCTTCATAGGTGGGGAATTTAGTTTTGGATGATTTGTGACTCTGTTATCAATTACTGTCTGGGGTTTCCTTGTTGCAGAGAGGCAATGAAGGATGTAGACAAAGAAAAAAGTAAGAAATTTGGATTTAGCTTGGGACATGTAGTAACTCATACATTACTGACTATGAGAAATTATTTAAAGAAAGGCTAACATGTTTTCACTGACAATGTTTTCTCACATTCCTTGGGCCCAGTACCTATTTGAAAATGGTACTTACCTAACAGATACCCTCAGAAGAAACAGGAAAGATATTCTGCAGGAACAGAAATGGAAATCTGGTGTAGATTAAGAGAAGTATTTTAGGAGTAATGATGTTCTTCTTGGTGGGTACTGGGAGGAAATTCACAGTGCTTCTTTTGTATACATTCTGCATAGCACACACTAAAACACGAGTAGGCATCAAGGACAGCAAGTTGAAGTCAGAAAGCCAGTAACAGTGTTCGAATACAACATTCTAAATGGGGGGAGTGGTTGCATTTGACATGATGCTGCACACATACTTTGATGAGCGCCGAACTCTAAAATATTGGAAGAAGGTGGTATTTTGTATCTTTGCGTGAATGGTGCTGAATTCATACTTGATTTATAAAGAAAACACTGAGTAAATATATGACATGGCTAAAGTTCACTTCCTCCATAACAGAATCTATAGAAAAGGAATGGATCCAGGAGAAAAACCTCACAAGCAATGTATTACCCAAGCTAAATCCACCAAGGGAAGGGGAACCAACGTTGGGTGAAGTTAGATAGCAGGTTGCTGAAAAGGTGCATTGTGTGTAGAAAAAAAGATGGAGGGCTATTAAAAAGATCACGAACTGCCTGTTCGAAGTGTATGAAGGCTCTTCATAGTATCTGCGTAGGGTATCACAAGGTTAAAAGTGACCAGCATGAAATATGTACATTTGTATAGCAAAATAAAGTATTTTTTAAACTAGAAACTCTAGTGCCTCACATATTGAAATTTTCCAAATAGTTAACTGAGAGCATTCAGCTGCAGACAATAATATTAATGAAAGAATGAAGAATCTCGTACACTAGTATGGGTTGGACATGATGTGTCTGTTCCGTGTTGCTGCATCCAAACTCAAGGTCTCCGTGTTGACCGCCAACCTTATGTAGAAGATGGCACATTAAGAAGAAGAAAGAATATATTATAGTGTTAACATAACATAACTTTTGTTTTATAAAGATGTAAAGCAACTCCTTTTCCATGATAAGTAAGCATTTCGGAGGCACATGTTCAATAATCAGAAAGTTTAATGATTTAACTGAAACATGAAAACTTGTTAAAAGTACGGCTGGTATTCTTCACATATTCCTATAAACAATTGGTACTAAAAAGGGTTAAAACACTTATAATACAAAAAACTGGCTACTATCCACGTATGGTACACTATAGTGATATTCTTTTAAATTTCATGACAGAAGGATGGAGTACAATTTCTTTTTAAAATTATAAACTATGCTATTGCTAGTCCTGAATTACTGTCCCACCTAAATTTCCATGTACCTCACCTTAATTCTAGAAATATGCTAACATTTTCAAATGAAACAACCAGGATGTGTGCGGATTGTAACTGACTGGTGAACAGACTCTGCAGTATCATAAGTAGTCTCCAGTCAGAAATATAACGGCATTGACTTCAGTCTGCCAATGCGCAAGTTTCTAACTGAACTTCATTGAGCAATTGCATGAACTCATAAAAAAAAGGGGAAATCTAAGAACTATGTATTGTAAGATGAGGTTCTATTATATTATGCTTGTATGTGAACTGCTTCAATTTATTTTGTCATCTTTCTTTATCATGTGTGTTTTAAGGTTCTTTAATTTTTAGAAATAAACTTTGGTATTTTATACTCATATTGTAAGATATTAGGTTAGATAAAATTATATAATATAGTTAAGATATAAGTACTACCATGTTAATTGTAGTTTATGTAATGTAGTTGCCACTGTAATTAGGACAATAAGTCCTGTAGTGTGCAATAAAAAATTTAATTAAATCATTAATTAATTAAATATATAAATAAATAAATAAATGACAAGCAGTATTTAGAAAGATACCAGCTAGTATCTAGGCATCCCCCAGTGACCTCTGGTAGGGAATGAACTATGACAACCTTCAAACTTGTTAGTTTCTGGAAACAAAGCTGGCAAGAAAACTGCCCTCCAAGCTACCCTGCATCTCGAGAAAACCAACTGCATTTGTACAGCCTCACAGAATTTTTTATTTTTTTGCTATTGATTTTATGTTGCACCAACACAGACAGTACTCATGGCGACGAACCTTGCAGTAATTGGTCTGCCTTAAATAGAATACGGAACAACCCTGGCAGGTGCATAGATGCTCTCCATAAGTGGGGTAAATTACAATCTCCAAAATGTGATTGTGGAGCTGACAGGCAGACAATCTGCCACATTACAAAGGACTGCAAGGCCAGATCCTATAACGGGGACTTCACCGATTTCTTGATGGCAACTAATAATGTCACAAAATATGTCACCAGTTTAGATACCATAGTGTGGCATTTATAATATAGAAAGTATTGTAAATATTACATGCATAACTGCAATGTCTAGCCATCAAATAAATAAATAAATAAATAAATAAATAAATTAAATAAATTAAATAAATGAAATAAATAAATAAATCAATCAATCAATCAATCAATCAATCAATAAATAAATAACTGAGTTTGCTATTTGTTGCTTTCATGCATTCATTTAACATGTAATATCATTGAATTCATTCTTTTCGGGTTAAGTATTTTCCTAAAATTCATTACATATAATAATTATTTGATATACTGTGACTTAAGCCTAACTTTGGGCGCCACAAATTTTCTGCATCATTAATTTGTTGATTTTTGGTCTTGACCTCAGCGTCGTGTGTAGGTACTCACTAGTTCTTTATCTCAGTGGGGTGCATTCTTTGTATTCAATTCATCAAATGATAATTAATTGATAAGACACACGGAGAGACCAGAAATCATGTAATTCAACTTTGAAGACTTAACACATTGAGTGCCAGACCGAAGTTCATAGGGTTGCCGCCTAGTGCCATGAGTTAATAACATTGAGTTACTCCCTGGTGTTATTATTTATAAGTTTCTTGTCTATTACATTTACTCCCTTGTGCCTAAATGTTCACAGGCTTAATGAAACAAATGATCGGTGAAATGAGGATGTATTTATGATATATTTATGATATATTAGGTTAGCTTGTTATGCATATTAGGTAAAATATTGCGACCCCATATGGGGTCATACAGCCATTACAAATTGTACTTGTACATGCGCCCCCGTATGTGGTCGCACTTATAAACTAGTTACTGTTCTGACGCTTGGTCATACTTACCTTTTACTTTGCAGGGACGCGTCCAATCCCCAATTTTAGGTCAGGAAATGTTTGTAAATGATGATCTTCCGATTTCAGGTTAGGAAATTTTTGTATAAAATATAGTTATATAAAGTGGTGAAAATCATATGAATAAGTATAATATTTTGTTTGTGTACATTTTAATTTGAGTAAGAGAACCTAGCAGCGATGATTGTGCAACATGGGAAACCAGTAAATTTATTGTTGAAGACGGTCGTAATTGTTGCAAGAGCTGGCTTGGAAACCGGGACTACAGTGAGGACGTATATGCTGAAGACTGTAATTCATCAATGTGGATGAACGTGCGAGATCGCTATTTGCTCGATATATCACCCGGACTATCTGCACTAAGTCTTTTACTGCTCGATTTACTCATATCCACTTAAACAAGGAAGGGAAGTCACACCTTTGTACACTTACCTAAACAATCCGTGTGCGGGATAGAAATTGACGTTATTATATGGGGTGGCGCCAAAACAGGAATTGAGGAATGGAAGGTGGATTATGCACGTACTTAAATAGACGACCAGCAGATGGCAGGAAGAGACTTTATACAGCTTCAAAACATATACTTACTGCGCACCCAAATGGGTTTGCACAGTTCTCAATTTTGAACGAACGTTCGACCCCATATGGGGATGTGAAGTTCAAAAACTTAACTACTCTCACGTACCCAAATGGGGTCGCTTGGCACTCAATGTGTTAAGTCACATTGAAACATACTGTAATTAAGTCACATTATAACTTGAATAAAGGTATAAATAAAAATAATAATACTGCTCAATGAGAGTTCTAAACAATATAGAAAACTTTACTATGATCGATATGAGGAAAGCAAACAAACAGGTTTTTGGAATTATGAAGGTAAATTCACATTAACATTTTTGAGAGTCAAAATGAAAAGCATAGTTAAATTCTCTCTCTCTCTCTCTCTCTCTCCAGTCGTTCCACTTGTGACTGAGTATCGTGACATAAGGAATTTGTTGTTTCTTTTATAAGCTGATACCATTCTGTACGTACTTGCGTTTTCAATAGTAAATTAAACTCATTAAAATCATCCAGTGCTGACTCAACTCTTCTTCTTCTTAACAACATTGACCCCAACATCAAATTTACCCTCGAATATGAACATAACAAAACCACTCATTTCCTTGACTTAAATATTACCAGACATCCTTGTTCTTTAACTTACAAAATTTTCAGAAAACCAACTCAAACCGCAACCTCTATCCAGTAAGATTCTATACACCCGCAAGCACATAAGCGAGCTTCCGAAAACACCCAATTTTTAATACATTTAACACTCCAATGTCTAAACCAGATTTAAATAATGAATTAAACACCATCCGTACCATTGAAAGATTAAATAGCTTTAACAATTCTTTCTTAAACCGTATTATTAATAAATTCAAACACTGCCCCAAAACCACATTAACAAAAGACAAAACCAAACCCACTGCATTTTTAACTTTTACTTTCTCGCAAAACGCTTATAAAATTACCAACATTCTTAAAAAACATAACATGAAAATATCTTTTAGAAACAATAACAGATATGTTGATATATAACAAACCTCTAATTCAATTAATAAATCTAATGATTTTTTTCTAAATCTGGTGTGTACAGATTCCAATGCAATAACTGTGGCTCTCCGTATATTGGAGAGACAGGATGTAACTTTAATATCAGATACTCAGAACACATCAATGCCATAAAATACAACAGACTCTCTGCAACAGGACAACTCATACAAGATGCTAATCATAATTCCACCAGTATTGATAAAGACATAAAAATACTTAGTTATTAACAAGAGCACCTTCTTAAACACTACTAAAAATTGTTTTATTCATCTTGAAAAATGAGACTTCATTATCTGCTTTTGAAAAATGGTAAATTTACAAACCCAAATTCAATATTCCAGTCCTTACATAGTTCCCAACAATATTTTCCACTTCGTATAACCCACCCTCCTGATCCACCTTAAACTACATCACCTCCTCATTTATTCTCGTATTCTTCCGTTTATTTTATTCATTATTTTTCTGCTTCAACTTTTTCTTTCCTCAATACATTCCTCTTTTTTCATTCTCCCATTTGAATTACATTTTCTAACATCTTTAATGATTTTGACCACTCTAATATTCAATTTACGCTAGTCTAAGTTCGACCTCAACTCTTACCTTCAAATATATCTCACCCTATGTCATTATGCTCCTCAACTGTTCCAATATTGTGCTTTTTAGTATTTCTTCTCTCTTCATAATTTTTTTTTTTCAAATGTTTTAATAACTTCATTGATCTAACTTACGAAACTTTTGGAAGCACTCTTCAAGAACTTGCTCCGTAATACATTTATAAGTTTGATCTGTAACTTTCTTCATAATTTTTGGATCTTTCAACAAGCAGTGTTAATACCTAAAATTATACAGTGTCTAATGGACTGCAGCTGAACTCTTCAAGAATTTACTCGATGCTAAATTTACATATGAATTTGATTCTGGACTTCTTCACACACATTGCTCTCAAACGTATCTAACTTAAGACACTTTAGAAGCACAGGGCTGATCTACTCTTCGGGAACTTGTTCAGTAGTACATTTGCGTGTTTGATAGGTGACTTCTCCATAATTTTTGGATCTATCGACGGGCAGTGCTATTCCCTAAAATTATACAGTATCTCATAAACTGCCCTTGAACTCTTCAAGAATTTGGATACATATTTTGATTATGGACTTCTTCCTGTACAGTGCTCTCTAACACTTATGTCTTACTAATGTTCACGAAGGACACACAGTATGCCTAAAATTGTACAGTGCCTTATAAACTGCAGCTGATAAATATGTGTGTTATAGTGCTTCATAATCTGCATCTGACAGTATCATCTAAACTTCATATATTTTTACCTGTGCATCTTTCAGGGCACAGTACTCCCTAAAGATTTTAGTGCTTCACTATCAGCAACCTACAGAATTCTTTATACTTTGCAAGTTATTTATCTGTGCATTGTTTTATACCTTTTTGTGATCGGCTGATGATGACCAAAAATACTGGTTAAAACCGGTACCTATTTTTAATTAAATAGGAATGCAAACTTGCATTTCTTATTTAAATAGTATTAAAAGATTGAACTATTTTATACTTTCCTTTAACTTATTAGTGAACTCACTTCTTATCTCTTGACATTTAACTAAGTTGACACTGTAAAATATGGCTTCATTCTGAACAAACAATTTGAACTTAGGTCGTTCATGAGATTCTTAACTAATTCATTTAATTAAGTTAACTTTTGTTTAACTGCTCAAGCCAGTTCAACATGTACATGTACAGACTTACAAAACATAAGCCAGGAGAGGTTTGACGTAAACTTGTACGGACTAGGCTAGCAATGTTTTACATGTAGAGCTGTGTACCATTTGTTGGTTGGCAAAGTGTACTTTCGCATGGTTCGCAGCACAGGGTATCATTTTATGCACGGGAGTATCTTCTACCATAATGCGGCATTGTGTTGGCGCAAAATAAAGTATGTTTCATTTACGTCAATCGTTGTAAACAACACGGCTGCATCCTCGCATGGTCTGTATTTATCTAATGTAGCTCTCAGACGCATATTAGGTGGAAGTAATAATGAGGATAATCTGAATCATAATGAAAGTGTTAGTGCTGATGATTATGCACAGCAGGAAATTACGTGTGCTACATAATGACAGCACCAGGTGAGTTGGCCATGTGGCTAGGGGCGCAAGGCTGTGAGCTCGCATCCGGAGATAGTGCGTTCGAATTCCACTGCTGGCAGCCCTGAATATGGTTTTCTGTGGTTTCTCATTTTCACACCAGGAAAATCCTGTGGCTGCACATTAATTAAGGCCATAGCTGCTTTCTTCCAACTTCTAGACTTTCCTATCCCACCATCGCCATAAGTCCTATCTGTGTCGGTGCAACATAAAGCCGCTAGCAAGTTCATAGATGTTTAGGTAACATATCTAAAAATTTAGAACCCTTAACATGAAAGGGTGCAGTTCAGGAGAAGAACAGCATCCTATTTGAATGCTCAAGGATAACCTTTTGTTGTAGAGCAATTATATCACATATAATAGTAATATAAGTGAATGCTCACCCTAGCATTCATGGGCACCTGTTGATTCAAATTTTATTCCAACAAGAAGGTGAGTAGGCATTTTTTTACTTTGCATGCCACCTTTTTGTATATAAATACAACATCTGCATGATATGAACTGTGTGTCCACTTATTTTGAACAAAATCCGACAAACTGTTTTGAAGTTATATAGCAATGCTTGTGACAGCATGAAAAATTCTGATGTATTTCTCAAATTTATTACTGCTGTAGGGTAAAACTTAGCCAACTTTTAACATCAGATTGAAGAATTAATTAATTACATCATGAAGTACATACTGGTACGATATCTCAGTTATTCAGACTTAAGTTTGGTCTATTAGCTTTATTGAGGGGCATATGTGACTTCATTAAATGACTGCACATCAATTTCAGGAGTTGCTCGTGTGGATAGGTCATACTATAATTACTTCTTTTACCTTAAAAACTAATTTTTCTTCTGTTAAAATATTATATTTAAATATCTCAACATCTGTTAATATTTTAATTACTGATGAAATTAGATTTTTTTCCTTGAGTTCTTTCTAACTGATTCTTGTGAATTTAAGCAAACCTTGAGGCTGGGCCACCATTTTAATCGTGGAGTTTATTTCAGAGATAATCAATTTTTTATTTACATCGATGTAAACAAGGCCTCACAATTATTCTCAGATCTAAATGGGTTCATTGTATCGGACTATATACTTTTGGAATATTGTTCACTTTTTTGCCTGATACTTTTATTTGATGAGGTATTGTTTTTCCTTTTTGCTTGTTTTAATGATGGAGGATTTGATTCTTCACACTGACATTTACTGTTTTGCTGTTGTCATGTAACCATACATTTTAATTTACTTCATCTATCCTAACTTGAATCGCTGGGCTGAGTGGCTCAGACAGTTAAGGCGCTGGCCTTCTAACCCCAACTTGGCATGTTCGATCCTGGCTCAGTCTGGTGGTATTTGAAGGTTCTCAAATACAACAGCCTTGTGTCGGTAGATTTACTGGCACGTAAAAGAACTCCTGCGGGACTAAATTCCGGCACCTCGGCGTCTCCGAACACCATAAAAGTAGTTAGTGCGACATAAAGTAAATAACATTCATTCATTCTAACTTGAATCTTGAAAGATGTAACTTTTTGGTTTATTACTTGTCTGCCTTCTGATATTGTGATTGTTTCAATATATGATACATAATTTGTGGGAAAAAAAAGATATTAAAATCCCCTTTCACATGACGCTAACTTCACTACAAGATTAAATTATTTGCTTTATCACTTAATTGCCTGGCCTCTGATATTGTGATTATTTGAATATATGATATATAATTTCTGGAATTAGTCGATACTGAATTCCAGTATGATAGGTGCCAATTTCACTACATGACTTAATATCAATGTTGGGATTCCAGAATAATTTTGACTAATTGATTTCATTGAAGAAGCTATATATATATAAAATGATTATCCATTCTTTCAAAGAATCTGTTTAATATAATTTCTGTATTTTAAACAGCTAATACTTTCAAGGAATTACTTTATCTTGTTTAATTTTGCTGATTTAACAACTTAATACTGTTTACTTTTAATTTTTCAAGAAATGGTTGTAAGTTATGAATTATTAGGTAAAAGAATATAGATTCGACGTACATAATGTTTTAAAATTATGAGCAATCATCTTTAAACCCTCAGCGCTGACCTCTATACGTTGTATAGACCCTCTTTTCTTCCGTAGCCGCCGACCTCTATACGTGGTATAGACCCATACATGGTTTCACATTTACGGCTATAGCGCGAAGAGTTTTGGAGTTATGGATTTGCAAATTGTTTTTTTTTCCAAGACGAAACGTTGGGGTTTATCACTGTTGTGATTGTTGTAAAATAAGAATTGAAGATCGTTAAAATGTAGTTGTTTTGGTAAGGGTAAGTATTTGTCGAGTAAATCTGGGCACTAGTAATCTCTGCTTTTTTAAAGCCTTTTGCTTCATTCTTTCCCACGTAATAAAATAAAGAAATGAAGATCGGAGAAGTTTGTCTTTTCATGCAATGTTCTTTGCACTATTTGTACACTGAGAGTGTGAATTATTTATTATATTGTCTTTATTACTCGGCTTGTAATATTTTTGCAGCTCTCCACGAGCGCTCTGTGTAGGCATCAGTTAGTGCTGCTGTCTGTCATACGATATGACAACCAGTTGTTCATGGTAAACATCTCGCTTGAAAAACGATGTCTCGACCTTTTATCTGAAATATGTATCCAGTTGGTTTGTTTCGTAATGAAAGTTATTCACCTAATTCAGTTTCGTCCTGCTGCTTTCGGTCTCGTTGCAGTTTCATCAGTCCGTGTGACGCACTGCACTCAGCCGTGGTTTGACTGATGACAGTATTAGCAGCAGCGATAATGAAATAAATGATGCGGCTCTGGCGTATGCAGTGATAAATGATGAGAGTGACGATGAGAAGGAACCAGTACTTGGAAATTTCATGTAGGAGACTATTGATAATTATACATGTCAAAGGGAAGTTTTCAACAGTGAATTCGGATTCCTAAATTGCCTAATAATATCCAGACAAGTCACAGGGACAAACACTGAGCAGTTAGGCCTATCTTATCAGGTTCAGATGGAGGAAGGTTTGTTTACAAAATAAGCTCGCTCAGCTGGGGAACGTAATATTCAAGGCCGGCGCGCATCAGATAATACAGTTCCAAGGTTACAGGAAAGATATTTTATCATGGAATTATTACCCAAGGGTGAGAAATACAAACCTCAGAGACGTTGTATGATGTGTTCAAAACACAGCAAAATGACTACGTTGGTGTAGGCCTACTGCTACCAGAAGTGTGACGTGGGTCTCTGTCTCGAAGAGTTCTTCAAACTCTTATCACATAAAACAAAATTACTAGGTAATGTGAAACAATTATGTCATTATATGCATGTACATAGTTCTATCATAAGGAATTCAAAATTTCATAAATATCGGGCTACTCTTATACTTGTAGTAACGCTGTAAGTGAATCAATGTATTTCAGTCGCGCATAGTTGAAATCTCATCTGGCCGCAGGGTAGGAAGCTCCTAAAATGGCTGCGACGCTGAGGGGTTAATTTTTTTCTTACTTGTTACTTTACCTTTAATTCTAATAAGTAAATTTTATTAAGATCTATAGGGTGTTCCTCATTTCCTGGAGGATTTCTTCGGGAGCTGGATTTAATTAGGCAATTTCCGATCTCGTCTTTCTGGTTTTGCCAGTGTTGAGCTATTGAATTGTCTCCACGTGAGATTAATGTCACTGGTAAGAAATTTCTTCACCATAATTTCTGCAAGAATGTACACCCAATGATAACTGTTCAGCCATTTTCTCACTATTTCTATTTCAGACAATGGTTGATTGATTATGTACATTACCTCAAATGCATTTTCCTGTGCTGGCACTGGCTCTGTTAACTCTGATGTAGTTTCTTGCTTCAGAAGTATCATTTCTGATAGAGGTTCAAAAGTTTCCTGTGGAAAAGAGCATATATTAGGCATGCTATTCACTCACATCTGCCAATCTAGTCACCTATGAATTAAATTGGAAATAATTTGCCAGCAGTTGAGTTCATTTCAAAATCTCACTAATGTTTAAGGAAAATGTCTATATATAGAGGGTCCTTAAAGTCTAAGGGTGAAGTTCAAAGGAAGAATTTCTGCCATATACTGCTAGCAGCAATGATACCAACAGCCACACACTATGTATTTTGAGAGAAAGCTGTTATAGGGAGCAGTGGGCCTTCAAACAATACTAGTTGTCACAAAATGCCCAACTGTACATTACAATACCCAGTGGAAGATCTTGGAAGTAAATGAAGAAAAATCAGAATCTTTACTAAATGGGAAATCTCCCAAGCCATCAAAAGTAATAGTTTCCAGGGGCTCTTCAGAATACATGTTTCAAAATAGAAGGTCTTTCATTGAAATCAGTTCAATAGTTTTCTCACATTATACTACACAGAGTCAAGACCTCTAACAAAATAATAATAACTCTTCAAAGATATTTACACAGTCAAAAGTACCATCTGTCACATGATACCAAATATGAGGTCTTGGAACCACTTGATGGACATACGAAAATCAGGTAAGAAAACCATCAATTTTATAAAAATTGTATATTTTTAATATGACATACGATATCTTAGCTATTTCTCATAAATTCCATTATCAAACAATGGCTCATCAAATTATGTTCATTACCCTGAATGTGTTTTCCTTTGCTGGCCCTGGCTCTGCTAACTCTGAATTTGTTTCTTGTTTCAGAGATATCATTTCCGATACAAATTCAAAATTCTCCTGTGGGAAAAAAACATATATTAGGTATGCACTTTGCACATATCTACCAACAAAGTCAATAACAAACGAGGATGATAATTCATTATCTAACAGTATTCGAGTTAATCTCTAAATTAATACGTACCTGTTTAGGTAACATTTCTAAAAATTGAGAACACAACATGAAAGGGTGCAGTTCAGGAGAAGAACAGCATCCTATTTGAATGCTCAACGATAACTTTTTGCTGTAGAGCAATTATATCACACATAAAAGCCTTTAAAATACCAATGTGAAATCAGCAGATAGGTACATAAAAATTGATAATTTATTCTTCATCCTAAACAAAATAATTCTTAAGAATTCAGACCGCAAACTCTACCCCTGTAACTACAGCTCAACATGAAACCTGTCTCTTCCATCTCACAGGTTGTATGTTAAGTCCCCGGCAAAACTACTTGTTGGAACCTTCACAAATCTATAATCAACTGCGATAGAGAGCCTGAATATCACCAAGGGAATATACTAAGGAAATGAGGAGTGAATTAGTGTTCCATTACTTCCCTTTCCTAGCCAGACATATTAGTCTGTCACAATTGAAATATTTTTACATCACACCAACACAGACATTCCTTACAATAACGATGACACAGAAAAGGGGCGGGAGTGGCAACAAGCAGCCACAACCATAAATTAAGGTACAGAAATGAGAAACCACAGACAACCAGTTTTGAGGCTGCTGACAGAAGGGTTCAACCCACTGTCTCAGGAAAGCAAGCTGAGAGCTATGTGATCTAAATCACGTAGCCATCTTACTTGGTTTCTATGAAATCTATACACCAAAAAACCTTAAAACCTGATCTAAATGTCATTACGAGGAACTACCAACAAATGAAAGAAATGATGTGGTGCTACAAACATGACAAACCTTTGCCTACCAAAGAACTGCTGTTCAGCTTCCTCTACATTTTCAGAATTGAGTCCCTATCATCCTTTCAGGTAACTCTTGAATTATTTTTACATAGGAAAAGTGGATATCAAACAGAAATCCAATTTGGGTGAAAATGTACCTTATGGGCTGGTAAACAAAACCCAGAACCTCTCGTTAACAGGAAGGATTTCTATCATAAACCCAAAAACTGGCTATGAAAGTTTGATGCTGACAGTAATAACTACAAAGTAACCAAACCCTAACCTGAACACTCCAACTAACAGTAACATACAGAGGTTGTGAGACACCACCTGTGGTCTCATGAATAGTAATGTCTTGTGACAGTATGCTTCTCTTGACAATGAAATTCTTTGAAATTATGTGAGTGTAATATCTGTCATTTACTGTGTTTGCCGCACTTGTTACTAACCCGCCGTGGGAGTATGATTTCTGTTCTTCTTGTGGCTACTTTTATGACACGCTTGGGAGACCCAGAAAGCAGCCTTGATAAGGCCAATTGATAAAACTTGACTTTCAGGATAGCTAAATTTGAAGTATTAAAACAGTGGAAGTTGATGATGATTTTTGTTGTTTAAAGGGGCCTAACAGCTAGGTCATCAGCCTGAACAGTGGAAGTATGTGAATTAAAGTACTCATATATCAGCAGACGAATAATAGTGGCATCTGTAACTAATTATATGCACATTTATCAATGCTAACATGTACTACCTTAATTATGTAAAAGCATTTTGCTGGGAATAGCTAAAATTTTTATCATTAACTTGGAATATTTTACAAGTGATGCAGTGGTGATAATTTTGTAATAACTTAATGATTCAGTATTTCTACTGAACATACTTCGATATTGCATTAGAGCTATGCATATACTGATGTCGACAGCTGTTAGTGGAAACCTGTGCTCAGTTAGACAGCTTGTTTGCCAGACACGTTGACTTGACCTTCACTTGAAATAAAGTACGTATTCTTCTGAGCTATGGAAGATTTACGAGGATACTCTGTAATTATTTTGTACAAGTTTCAGTACCTATCAACAAGGATTTATCACCATCAAAAGAGGATTTCTACCTACATCACATCATAAAGGTGCAGTGTACCAATATGTACAACTTCCTTGTCAACACATGCGTTGTTAAACAGAGTCCAAAACCGGCAGTCCACAGATGGGAAGATGTCCAACTTGAATATATGAGAGGAGGGCAGAACTGCCTCCATCCAAAATGAAGCCAGCAACCTATGTTAAGTTGACATTTCATCATGCCAAATATCTGTTTTGTAGATTTGAATTTTACTTTCCTCCTTTCTTTGTGTGTTAGTTGTTTCCCATTTTATGAGTAGTAGCTCGTATGATATGGATTTTCTTGGGTGCGTTTGTGCTGAAAGGTGATCTTCGAGAACTGAATATATTTGACCTCAAGTGATAGATTTTGTAGTTGAGTGCTAAGCATCAGTGACAGTGGGGAATCACCTAACTTTCTATCTGTATGGTATTTTTGCCATCAATGAATATTTCTTGAATATTAAGTCATCTGAGAACTAATAATATTCTTGTGAATTTTCTATTAAAATATTTTTGGTCTGCTAGTGATATTCCAGTAATTTTAGGAGTTTTTCTTTGCCTCATGATAATTGAAGTTAATGTCATCTCAATGTTTCAACAGACGGCAGATAGTTGTACGTTTCTCTAAAATGACAATTAGTAAAGGTGCCAATTAAGCGTTAGGTATGAGACATATTATTTAATTCAGTGAGACATATTTTGTTATACATCTAATTTTAGACCATGTGTTTTTGTGAAATACTGTAATGAATTGCAGTTAAATGTGTAGAGTCTTCAGAAAATTAATTAACTGTGGAAAGTTATTACATGATTTAAGTGTTGGAATTAGCATGCATCTGACACTTTTCTGGCATGTTTGTGGAGATCTATTAAGATGATGTGACGATGAAGTAATTGATATATTGTGTGGTGGAAGATAATTTTGTCTTCTTAGGTCAAGTTAACGTGGTACATAACGAAGTCTTTGAAGATTACTAAACATGTATATTTTTCAATTTTTTAATCATGTGTGATAAATTACCTGTAGAAATTTATAAATATCAGATTATACCAAAGTGCTTTCTAATTTTATTCACTGATGATTATCTAAATTATACTGTAGAAGTTCAAATTAATCAGTCAGTGAACAGTAATTCCCTTACAGCAACTTTTAATACCCTAATTCTGCTAATACTTGTGACTACATGATCATTACCATTACCTTTTATATGTGAATTACTACTTGCTTGTTGTTTAGAAGGGCCTAACATCTAGGTCATTGGCCCTATATGTGAAATAAGTGTTTATGATGAGCCTGAGATTGCTGTATGTTATCATATTCTGTAAATACTTGTATATTATTACAAGATATTAGAATCATTCCATCTCATTTTTCGCCATTGTAAAGTGAATACTTGTATATTTCTTCTTTAGATATTTTCTAGTAGTTAGTCTATAGAATTTGTTGCTATGGCAATTTTCATAGATTATTCAGATTTATTCCAGAGTTGTAGATAGCAGTGTTACTGTATTTCAGGCATGTGTGTGCCACATGCGCAACTCGTATGTTTATTTCTCTGTGCTGAAATTACCTACATTGCTATTTGTTTTCAGTGTTCTTTATCTGCTTTGTTAATTATTGGTTATTTTAATATGTGAGCTTCAGATATTAACAGCTAGTCAAAGTGACCATATAATATTGATTAACTAGTTAATTAATGGGATAAACAAAGATCGTGTCTCACTACTTAATGTTTTCACAGAATTTGGACTTGACCAAAAAACAAGAAATATTCTAAAGGATAAGCTGACTGAAACAAAAGCTAAAATAAAGTTTAAGGGCAGATGTAGTGATAAGTTTGAAATAAATGCAGGTGTACGTCAAGGTGGTGGGCTCTTCCATTTACTCTTTAACTGTGCTCTTGAAAAATTTGTCAGAGTGGTGAAAAGCAGGTGCACCATGACATGGACTAGGACCAAAATTTAAGGATCCTGATATATACTGAAGCATTTGCTGATGATATGGCATGAACTGCCAAAGAAACAGATTGCTATACTGGAAGAAAAAGCAGCAAAAATAGGACTTACAAGATCACATGAAAAAACTAAATTTATGACAAATGTCAAAATTGCCACACCTGAACTTATCATTGATATGAAGAAAATTACAAGAGTAAAGGAATTTCAGTGTTTAGGTGAGTAGATCATTGAAAAGGCAATGAGAATAAATTAGTAGCTTCAAGAATTCAGAAAACTGAAATTACTTTTCAACATACAAAGAATGCTTATAACAAAAAATGCTTATCCTGGAACAGTAAAATTCATTATTACTCAACAGTGATCAAACCTGAGGCTCTTTATGCTTCAGAAATGCTCAATTTATATCATGAAATTATAAAAGAACATTAGGGATTAAACAAAGGAAAGTCATGAGAAAAATCTTAGGGCCAAGAATTAAAAATGGAATACATTACATAATTAAAAATAACTAAACTTACTGATACAATGAGACTGTGATGAATTCAATACTTGACCCATTTGAAAACAAAAACAAATAACAACACACTTTCTTATCAAATACACAAACTTTTGCAAATAAAACGTACAAGATCGAAATGGTATAAGTAATTTTGCAGGATAGATATCATTGGATCATGATATTGTGTTTCCAAGATGTACAAGCTCTTACCCATACTAAATACTACAGGGCTAGGAAATATGTAGGAATCCTAACAATTTAGCAGGGACACTGGCTGTCAATTAAATAATACAAGGTTGCTAGCCATTAAGGATTAACATAGGTAGTTCTATTCCCTGTCCTTTCACTATTGTAATTATGTTTCGGTGTTTTCCAAATTCATACATTCATCATCACCAAATGTTTCATTCCAGACTTACTTTCATATATATATGTACACCTGTCATGCCTCTCCCCTCCCAGCCTGACTCTGATGGTACCGTTAGCTGCCATTTGGAGTGCTAGTGCTGTGCCAGGGTACAGTGAGCCATCTGGTGATGAATGGACATACCAATTCCTATTACTAATGGCTAAATTCAAACCTTCATTATTGGAGAAGTCCTCCTCGAGAAGAGTCGAGGTTATCTTCTGAAGACGCAGAACAAAGTTCTCTAAGAAACGTAAAGAACTTCACCTTATTTTCTTGATATGGCAGAAGCCTATATCAATTAAGAATTATTTTTTTTTGCTACTTGTTTTACGTCGCACCAACACAGATAGGTCTTACGGCAACGATGGGACAGGAAAGGGCTAGGAGTGGGAAGGAAAAGGCCGTGGTCTTAATTAAGGTACAGCCCCAGCATCTGCCTGGTGTGAAAATGAGAAACCACAGAAAACCATTTTCAGGGCTGCCGACAGTGGGGTTCGAACCTACTATCTCCCGAATACTGGATACTGGCCGCACTTAAGTGACTGCGGCTATCGAGCTCGGTGCTTAAGAATTGTCAAAGCTACAGATGCGGAACTGGAGTGCACTAATATGTCGGGTAGTTTTAGACGTCACTCACTCCTGTAGTGCTTGTACCTTGGGACCCATGAAGCACAAATTTATTCTGAGAATACTGCGCATTATTTGTAGAATTCTGCCTTTTAGCAACTCTTGGACATCACATCTATGAAGAAGTAGTTAACAGTCTTTGGAATGGAATATTACTGCCATGTCACAGTTATTTGTTGAATGTAGCTCTAACAACCTTTAAAGCTTTCCAAGACACTGATGTTCCAAAATGTTGTCATGCAGGTATCCACTTACATGCCAGGATAACTACCCACACATGCTGGGTTATTTGAGCATCACCAAATACCATTGGACCTAACCAGGATCACACTTGTCAACAACAAATGAACATGGCATTGCTTTATCCTTGTAGGTACTCAGACTGACATGTTTCCTGTGAATATTAAGAGCCGCCAATGAATTGGAAGTCACACACTCCAAAGATTAAAACGGTATGAGTTGAGTGTAGAAACCAACTGGTCAAAGACAAATAATTAAAAAATTTCATTTCTTCTCCAAAACCTTCCACTGAACCTTAGGTTCATCAGCATTTTTGCTTTGAGATGTACTATAGTGACAATAATCTCCCAAACTTATTTGAATACTAAAGGTTAAATTCTATTAAGCATAAAGTTAACTGGAATGACACTTACAAGTGAAGAAACAGCAGGTCCTCCAAGCCATACTGGTTCCTCTTTTATCTCTATTTTGTGATCCATTTCACACTGCAAATGTAGTAGTTCACAGGTGCTGAGGTTGTAAATTGCTTCCAATGACCCTGCACTGAAACATGACCCAGAAATATATTATTACTGTCTAGATAATAGTCCACAGAGAAAGCAACAAGCCTATAGTTTTATATGTCCATTGATATCATGATCATAGCTATAGGACATACAGTTTCACACAACTGTCAAGATCATGATCACATGACCTCCAGTTTTATAATACTGACAATATTGTGATGATAGCAACAGGACTTACAGTTTTACATGACTGTAAATATGATCGTAGCCATAGGATATAGATTTACATAAAAATAAAACCACAGGGATGTCACTTTTTATTTTATAAGTCTCTTATTCATTGATCAGAACCAAACCTCATTAAATTCCAGTGACTAAGCCACTTGTTTATCAGAATGAACATCTGGATCCATATCTTGGTTTGATACAGCTGTCCACAACAATATACTACGCTAACATACTACAACATCCAAAATATCCTTAAATTTGTTTGTTTTATTTTGCCTGGTATCTTCCTGCCATTCTTATCCTCTGCACTTTCATGATATTGTACTATAAAATATAGGTACTTAATAAGGCTGATCCTAAGCACTGTCAATGATTACTTACATTTCTCCCACATGAAGTACTGGTAATTGACTTGTTAATTTTATATTTCAATATGAGGGACAGTACTAAATATTACCAGGTTAACTTCTTGAGGTCATCACTGGTTATTCTATTAATATATTATTGGTTTTATGGTTCCAGAGTCAGCATTAAATCCTGAAAAAATTATTTTATACAATGAAAAGAAGGAAATGTCAGGAATGTTTTATTTTGCCTGGTATCTTCCTGCCATTCTTATCCTCTGCACTTTCATGATGTTTTACTATAAAAATATTGGTATTTAATATGCCTGATCCAAAGCACTGTCAATGATTACTTCTATTTCTCCCACATGTAACATGAAGTACCAGCTATACTAAATATATGCTGATATACCAACAAATTCTACAGAAGTACAGATCATCTTACAGATAACATACTGTACCATAAAGTGGGGTGACTTTGAACAGTAATTTAGCATTTTCTAAATTTAATGCTGCACTCTGCTGTGTAAATAAGTAACTATGGTTACAAGCATTAAAAATCACCAATAATCAATATTCTCAGATGATTTAACAGTCGATATAAAATAACATTGTGTACCAACTCCAGAAAATAAAATACATTCTGGAAATGATGTTCTTTTTCCTAGCCTCAAATACATTTGCCTAATATTATAAGTATTTTGAGTTTCAGAATTCAAAACAAGTCCTTGAGAGCAAGGTAAACGTCTTGAATGTACATTTACTGAAAGCAAAACATTATATATTTATTCTGTGGTGACATAAAAAATTAAATATGAACACTTGTCCTTCAAGGGGCGACTTTGAACAGCAGCTCCTATGTTCTTTGACACTGACAGATCAGCTGTTCAGTGATCGCTGATGGTTTGTTATGAAGTGTGTTGTGAATGTGTGTTGCTCGAGTGTGTTGTGTTAATCTAATTTGGAAATATACCAGGTAGGTGTTACTGATAATATTTATGTATATTTTTCTATAATACGGGAAAATAACCCTAAATTTGGCCAAAATTAACATTGCTTTGTATTTATTTTGCAGATATGGTGAAAAACTTCCTCCTGGTTCTCAGACCTATGGGAACTACTCAAAAAGTAGTATGGACAAAGCCTTACTGCTAATTCGAGAGAAGAAGATGTCACTAAGCAAAGTCTCCCAAATATTTAAAATACCTAGACGGACCCTGTCCCATAAAAAGAAAAATACACATTCGAAGAAACCTAGAGGTCAAACTATTTTTACTTCAGATGAAGAACAGAAACTGTGCGATTGTGTGATTCAATTGGGTGCCTGGGGATACCCATTTAATTTGTTTGAACTAAGGGTGATCACTAAAATATTGTTGGACAGAATGGGACGGAAGGTAGCTAAGTTTGGGTCTACCAATCTTCCTGGATTAGATTGGGCTAAGTCATTTTTAAGCAGGAAAAACCACTTGTCAGTGAGGCAGTGTAGTAATATTGCTCCAAACAGAGCAGCTCTGAGAAGAGAGGTTGTTGAGAAATATTTTGAAAACACCAACGAGTCCCTAGATGGTGTACCACCACGAAATATTTCAAACTTTGACGAGACAAACTTCTCCGATGATCCAGGGAGCAGGAATATTCTTCTCAAACGTGGCAGCAAATATCCTGAGACGGTAATGACACATTTCAAAACTGGATTTTCAGTCATGTTATGTGGTATGGCTTTAGGTGTTTTGCTACCAGTGTATGTCGTATACAGAGCTGAGAATATGTGGAGTACATGGTGTCGTGGTGGACCTTCAAGAGCCCGTTACAATAACACAAAAAGTTGGTGGTTTGATGGATGCACCTTTCAAGATTGGTTTTTTCCTGTTTATTTACCTCATGCTAAACAGCTGACTGGCCCAAAGGTGATTATTGAATACAACCTATCCAGCTATTTTTCAGCTGAGGTTGTCCAAGCTGCTAAAGACAATTATATTAGGTTTATCTGCCTCCCACCTACCATCACTCACTTGATGCAACCACTTGATGTGGCATTCTTTAGGCCTTTGATGGGTCAATGGAGAAAGACACCAGCAAAATGGAGAGAGGAGTGTGGGAAAAGGAGCAATTTAACAAAAGATATTTTTCCTTCCCTACTGAAATCCAGCCAACGGCCGTAGCCATGTTGAACAACCGCATCCTGTGAGATCTCCGAAGTTAAGCAACATTGGGCGTGGTCAGGAGTAAGATGGGTTGCCACGTGCTGTTGGTGGGGGTAAGGGAATGGAGGAGCGGAAAGGAACTGGCCATCCTACCGCACGTAAACTCTGGCTCAGGAACACCTCTGCGGAGGTTCGGACCTGCCTTCGGGCAGTATAACCCTTACCTTATTGAAATCCACACTAACTAACATTGAAGCCACTTCTGCTGCCAACTTGATATCTGGATTCAGAGCTACTGACATCCATCCCCTGAATTAAAATGAAGTACTAAGGAAACTTCGTGAATGTCAAGTCACTAATGATCAGGATCAGGAAGAATTTTCAATGAAATTGAACGAATCTGTGTTGGTCATGTTGCAGAATTACAGGAGGAAATCGACGTCTGACCAAAGGAGAAAAGTAGCAGTCCAGGCTGGTAAGAGCACTTGTGTAGAGGATTTCCGTGAACAGACACAACCTTCCACAAGTCAAGAGAAGCAAGCTGCGAGTCGGAAGAAGAGAGGTCGTCCATCTAAACAGCTTGCCGAAGAAGGAAAAAGTAGGAAAAAAAGATGAATTTCCAAGTCAAGTGATGAAGAGCTGGATGATGATGAATTGCTCGATAAACTAAGTAGAAGTGATGACAGTGAAGAAGGGGATAGTTACAGATAGCGCATACTTGAAGAGTATCAAGCTGAACAACAAGCTGACGAGGTTTTAGATTCTGCAAGTTTACACTGGTGTGCTTCAAGGAAAATATGTCCTCGTAATGTTTCCTGGAAATAAAAGTGTAAAATATTATGTTGGACAACTTACAAGTGATGATGAAATAATATTTTTGAGGAAATGGCATTCCAAGCTGGAATCAAATGATTCTTTTTATGGCCTAATGTTTCTGATGTGTCAAGTTTTGAAAAACAAGATATTTGTAGAATTCTGCCTGAACCTAAGGTAGATAGAAAGGGAAGACTTCATTTTGGGATTGCATTTGATGGCTATGACATCTCCTAGAATAAACATTACTTCACAGCAACTTCCTCTACTGTAGAGTGTTTACGTCTGTATTTCTTCAAAATGTAATATCTCCTATTCCATTAGCTTGATTAAAGTCATTCAAATTGTTTTCAAAAGACCTGTTTTTATATATATATTTTTAATTTCATAAGTAGGTTAGCACTCACTTCCATTATTAGCAAAATTTAGCCATAATTGTATAAAAAGAATTGATGTTGTTAAAGAAAATTTGTAAATAATACTCAGACATTTAAAATAAGTTACTTTCAAAACTACTTTTATATCCAAAATACTATGCTTTTTCATATGATAGTGGTGTCGTTGACCAGTACATGGTATGACTTCCACAGAGTAGACAAATTCTCTATGTTCAAAGTGATCCCGACCCATGGGGTGAAATTGATCATAGGTTATAAACTTCATGGTTCTGATCTATACTGAATTGTAAGTACAATATAATTATTAAATTAGTGTAGTAATGGTCCACCTTTCAATACTATAATATGTAAAATTCAAAATTACATTAATTAGGGACTAGTCTCGGCTGGGGCTGGCCATCTTCAGCCTTAATGTAAAACATCTAAACAAATGTACATGCACACAATTGACATAAAACAAATGAAACAATAATATACAAATTGACATTAAAAACTGGGATGAAATTATGATTAAATTTGAAAATAAACTAGGGTCCAGTTTCTTCAAATAATGTTAACTGTTACCTCTGCTGTTTAGGAAACTTAACACATAATTTAACAAAATGGTCATCTCATCAGGGATTGTTAACTCTAACAAATTGTTAATACTTGTGTTAAATTAACCTGGCAGCAGCCCTGTGTTAAATCTCTTAACTGCTAAAATTTCAAAATGGAGGCATGGAGAAGACATAAGTTTGAAGCTTTACTGCTGTATGAAGACTATTTATAAACTGAAGAAGAAATAACTACTTTCTAGAGTTGTCAGAAGATATATTTCTAATTACCAAAGCCATAATGAACAAGATACTAGACGATATTGAAAATAGGTTAGAGTTTCCAACAGTGAGGACAAATATCATGAGGCGGGATCCGCTTCGGACCACATGGAGGTGATAGAACACTAAAATGCGAACACATTTTACTCAAACTTGTCAGGACTGCAACCTAATGATTTCCGAAAAATTTATGAAAGCCCCGATTCTAATGCAGCACCTATATACTTGAAGAGCTGCACCCTCAGCAAGTGGAGTAGTGGCTGAGTGGTCATCGTATTTGTCTCCGAACTGCGACGATCTGAGTTCAAGTCTCGCCATAGACATGCTTTTTTAATACAAATTACATCATTCTTTCAGGGAATGTGAAGGTAAAATGCGAATAAAATGAATAATCAAATTGCAGTGGAACTTTATTTTCTACCTCAAATTAATATATATATATATAGAAAGAGATCCAGCAGTAACTGTAAGAACGTTTAGGCCTATATTAATTTCAGGTAGAAAATAAACTGTGGCCGCCTCCGTGGTGTAGTGGTTAGCGTGATTAGCTGCCACACCCGGAGGTCCGGGTTCGATTCCCGGCTCTGCCACGAAATTTGAAAAGTGGTACGAGGGCTGGAACGGGGTCCACTCAGCCTGCTTGGGAGGTCAACTGAGTAGAGGTGGGTTCGATTCCCACCTCAGCCATCCTGGAAGTGGTTTTCCATCGTTTCCCACTTCTCCTCCAGTTAAATGCCGGGATGGCACCTATCGTTTGCCTGCCCCATCCAATCTTTCCATCCCCCCACAAGGCCCCTGCTCAGCAAAGCAGGTGAGGCCGCCTGGGTGAGGTACTGGCCATTCTCCCTAGTTGTATCCTCCGATCGAAAGTCTGAAACTCCAGGACACTGCCCTTGAGGTGGTAGAGGTGGGATCCCTTGCTGAGTCTGAGGAAAAAACTGACCCTGGAGGGTAAACAGATTAAGAAGAAGAAAATAAACTGTACTTCTTTCGATTACAATAGGTATGAATCTATGATTGGCCCCACAGATTTCTGAACATTGACACATCGCCCGTCGCTCTCATTATAAGGTGAGATAAGTCGTAACATAGTAGATGTACTGGAAAGTGTATCTAGAATGCAAAATAAAGCTTAAAGTGAAGCTTTAATATTTTTGTTCCAATTTTTTATCTTGACATTCCCTCAAATATTCATTTCTTCTTTATCGTTTACCCTCCAGGGTCGGTTTTCTCTCGGACTCTGCAAGGGATACCACCTCTACCACCTTAAGGGCAGTGTCCTAGAGCTTCAGACTCTGGGTCGGGAATACAACTGGGGAGGATGACCAGTACCTCGTCCAGGTGGCCTCACCTGCTGTGCTGAACAGGGGCCTTGCTGGGGAATAGACAAGGATGAGGGAAGGAAGCGGCCATGTCTTAAGTTAGGAGAAGTGGGAAACCACGGATTACCACTTCCAGGATGTCTGAGGTGGGAATCGAACCCACCTCTAATCAGTTGACCTCCCGAGGCTGAGTGGACCCCGTTCCAGCCCTCGTACCTCTTTCCAAATTTCGTGGAAGAGCCGGGAATCGACCCCGGGCCTCCAGGTGTGGCAGCTAATCTCACTAACCACTACACCACAGAGGCAGACATATTAATTTATTTTGTGCAAAAATCACAGCTGCGACGAGACTCGAATTCACGTCAACGAGGTTCGCAGACAAGTACGGTGACCACTTGGCCACCACTCCGTTCCGCTGTGATGTAACTCCCTAGTGTATATGCCTTGCATTGGAATCGGGGATTCATCAATTTTTCAGTTATTAGGTTGTGAATCTGACATGTTTAAGTAAAATTTGTTCACCTTTTAGTGTTCTACCACCTCCACTTTGTCCGGAGTGGATTCTGTGTAATGACATCTGACCTCATTTTTTTTTTTGAAAACGAAAGCGTGTTGACTTAAACCCTTATACACGAGTTACCGTTGAGTGTCTCCCCCAGGTACATTGAAGCTAGGTGAAATCGGTTGACTGCAGGGTCTGGCTTCTACTTGTTAGATATTATGCTTGAGACACTTTTCATGTACCGGTAATTGTAGGCGACTATGTTCACGAGTGCAAGAAAAAGTGCGTAGAATACTGCAAAGAATTCCTGCTGCCACTGCAGCATTAACAAGGCATTACATTATTTCCCCGCAATAAAATAATGCCTGAAAACCATTCAAAGCACATCAATTATCACATTTTCCCATTGATAGGAATACAAGAATAGGCTATATCGAATGTTGTGATATAACAGTCCTTTCTTTCATTTTTTACACACACTTGCATAATTTTAAATTAAAATGAAATGAAATAAAAACTTGCATTCATCATAACGCTTTTGTTCCTCTTACTTAACAGGTTTACGTCTTACCGGTCTCCACTAACCATAACCTATAATAATGTCAACCATGTGTCTGTGTGACAAAATACTATTTCAACACACCACTACGAGCACTTTATGTAAAGAAACAAAAGACGCTCACTGCCAAACGCGTTCAGAAATCTCACTGAAATGTGTTCCTGAAACAGGGCACTTTTAAACAAAGTGTTAAATTAATAACAATTGTTAGTTAACATTTGTTAAGTGAAATTTAACATACAGTTGAAGAAACCGGGCCTAGGTTCTAACATCTTGAGTATGCTCATCATTGAGACTATTTCAAGTATTAATTTATATACACAGAACTGTTAGTTCTAATACTGCTAATCATTAATAATTCAACAGTAAATGAGAACCTAGTTTATTTTGAAATTTAATCAATTTCATCCCAGATTCATTTGAATCTCACAACAGTTAGTCTGAAGCACACACAATAGGCCATATACCTCATGCTGTATTAAGAGGTTAACTTGATGGGCACTGCAATGAATTGCAAATTTTATACCAGACACAATATATCTGTGTTACCCACATCTTCATGTGCCCTCCTGACAATGTCCAACAACATTTCAGCATGATTTAACAAGCACCACAAGAGCATCCCATTTTATTACTTTGATTGATGATGAAACAACATCTAACAGTTCTCCGTCAGGTAGTGGTTATTCACAGCGGTTTCCAATGGCTTGCATATGGCTAACACCACCCAAATAGATTTGGTGATGAACTACAGGATCAACATTTACCAGTTCCCATGTACTATTGAATTATTAATGATTAGCAGTATTAAAACTAACAGTTCTGTGTATATAAATTAATACTTGAAATAGTCTCAATGATGAGCATACTCGAGATGTTAGAACCTAGTTTATTTCCAAATTTAATCGTAATTTCATTTCAGTTTTTAATGTCAATTTGTATGTACCGGTATTTGTTCATTTGTTTTATGTCAATTGTGTGCATGTACATTTGTTGAGTTACCGGTATTAGATGCTTTACATTAAGGCTGAAGGAGGCCAGTCCCAGCCGAAACTAGTCCCTAATTAATGTAATTTAGAATTTTACATATTATAGTATTGAAAGGTGGACCATCACTACATTAGTTTAATACCGGTAATTATATTGTGAAATTGAACAGTCAAAAATGTTTTAGAATAAAAGTGTGGGGGAGAAAAACATATAATTTGCTTTGTCACATTCAGTACCTAACACCTCTTGCAACTTCCCGAAAAGTCTATTCTCAATATCTTGAGAAGTTTTGGTTTTATTTACAAAAATAATTTTAAAATATTCAAGTATTTACGGTATATGAACAACTCTCAAGTTTTCAAACGTGGAACATTACTAACAACATGTTTTGTACCCTAAAAAAAAAAAAAAAAAAAAAAAAAAAAATCAATCAATATCTAGTGTATTCCTCTTAAATCGCACAAACTCTTAAGTTAAATAAAACGCCAAAATATGCAGTTGTAAATCAGATATACATTTTTACTGCACAGGAGGAAAAGACTTCCCAGCACGTGTAACGAAAAGCTAACAATTTTCCTAAAGAAATCATGCTATGTATTTTACCAAACGAAAATAGAGCTAACACAAATTATGTGGAATTCTGTAACAGGTTTACCTGATTCCTGATTGAAAGGTTTCATATGATGTACCGGTACGGTACTATATGAAGTTCGCTATTGAGACCTAGAAGATCGGAAGAAGTAAAACGACTGAGCCTTGAACTTTACCGACGCTAGAAATCACAAATACGTAATGAAAAATCAAGGAGAAGTAATACAATTAAAAGAATAAAACTGTACAACATATAGCGACTTACTAATGATTATACAGTATTCAACATTAAGTAACAACATACCTGCCACATCGAAACCAAACCGAATACTACGACGCATGCAGTAATCGTAAATTATAAACAACCGATACTAGTACCGTATGACTTAAGCAAAACACTACGCGAACAAGCGTGACTTCTGCCAGCTAGTAGAAAAGGCAATATTTAGAAAAGGATTTGAAGATCAACTCTAGATTACGATCCAAATGATTATAGAAACAAAGAGTACCGGTACATAACAAATTTAATGTGTACCAAACCAAGGAGCCGCACTGAACATTGATACCGGTAGGCTACTCCATACAGTATTTATTATTAAAAGATCATAGTTTACGTACTAAACGTAACAATAATTAATATATAAAATGAATACGGCACCTGTATTAATAATAATAATAATAATAATAATAATAATAATAATAATAATAATAATAATAATAATAATAATATTAATAATAATAATAATAATAATTGTTACGAGGTGAAGGGCACTAGACGAGAAGAAACCGTAGGGCCTAGGCGACTGGACATATGACCACAGAAAAAGCACTATATTTTGAATGTATTCCAAAAATGATATTCTTTTATTGTTTCTAATTTTCAAAGCAGCAACAACAGCAACATATAATAAAAATCAGAATAACAATTTACAAATGGAATTTAAAATAATAAGCTTGAGAGCTTAATTATTGACACGAGAGAAGGAGCTCCCGTTTGAAAATACTTGCCAGACTTAAATACATCTTTGGTACGGTATCAGAGAGGCTTTGCTTTATACAGAATGAAGAAAATTAAGCTTCCAATATTTAATGTTTTTCGTTTAACGGGATATCAAACATATGGTAACTTAAATTTACAACGGCCGCCCGGGTCTACAGTTCGATCCAGGTAACTCTGCATTTACAAGCTTATCAGTTTTTACCCAACAAGGCACTAGCTGCCCTTACTCCGTGGGGAAGCAACAACACAAAATTTGGGATCCAAATGATCCAGGAAAACAGGAGCAGAAGCTCATACTACACGGCCGAAAATTACAAAAAGAAAGTAGAACAGGCCGAAAACAAAAGGCTGGGACGCTTAACCCACTCAGGCAATCCCATGAGATGGCTTGCCATAAAACCTAAGGGGTGACACAGAGGATAAGATATAGGTATTACTTTGATGACTTAAACGGGAATGAAAATAACTGACTAAAATGCTAAAAGTAAATTTAGAAAATAGTAAACTTAATCACCAAAAAAGCAAAGTGAACAATGGAAACGAGGATCCACAGTCGCACATTCTTAATACAGTACCGTACATTATATGATATCAAGTAGGGTAGTTACACTCCAAAATCCGAGCGAGCTGGCGGCGTGGTTAGTGGCGCGCTGCCGTGAGCTTGCATTCAGGGGATAGTCGGTTCGAACCCCCACTGCCGGCAGCACTGAATGTGGTTTTCCGTGGTTTCACATTTTCACAGAATGCAAATGCTGGGGCTGTAACTAAATGAAGGTGACGGCCGCTTCCTTCTCACTCCTATTCCATCGTCGTCATAAGACCTATTCTTGTCGGCATGATGTAAAAAAGAAGTGTAAATATTAATTTAAAAAAGAACAGTTCAAAATGGTGATTCTGTCACCAAGTCTGTCTGCCTTCTGGCGTATAAAGTGTTGCATACTACTAGAGAGGGGCCTTTCCGCTGGTATAATAATAATAATAATAATAATAATAATAATAATAATAATAATAATAATAATAATAATAACAATAGAAAATCAAATTACTGACAAATGTAGAGAAGAAAAGGAAAAATGGACTAAATAAACTTCTAAGGAAACACAGGAAGTTATTGATTAACAATGGTGAAATACGTGCTCAGTTAGGAAAATTTTGATTTCTGTGGTACATTATATTTAGTGATTGGTATTATTAGAGCCCTTCCACAGGTTCTACTTAGACCATTAGCGTTGATTCCCATCTCCTTGTTGGTAACTATCGTGTATATCTCAGTTAAATTTGAAGCGATTGTAAAATTCTAAGGCACTGTCAATATTGATGTTTTATACAGTGACCAATTAAAAAGAAAGTATATAAACCTTCTAACTATGTATGGTTTTGCTCAGTGCAATAGAACATATCCAACTCGAATAAGTGACTCTGCTAGCACCTTAATTGACCACATACGGTATCAGTGAATAATTGTGAACTATGTTGTACAGTATGAAATATTAATAATGACTTAACTAACAATATTTTAGTTTCTGACATGCTAAGCCCAAACCAAAACACTCACCCAACATCTCCGCATTCTAATATTTCTGCAATACCTTGTGGGTGTAAGTAGAATGAATCGAGCATATCATGCGATCATTTGCCACATAGATATATTGTATGATTCATTCATTAACCAAATACAACAAAATGACATTAAAAAGAGCTGTCCTAATAAACATAATACAACATTAAAGGGCATAAACACACCTATGAAAATTCCTCAGTTTTGATATTTGTTCGTGGCATCGACCTCTGTAGATTTTTTGTCACTACTTTCATCATATGATAGAAATCTGCGTGTAAGTGGAGTTGCGGAACTGTAGAGTGTTGAATGTGAGGAAAGGAACGTTAAGGACGACACGAACTCGAGACCCCAGGCAAGAGATATTAATCATTTACAATTAAAACCCCTGACCAGGCCGGGAATTGAACTCGGAGCCGCCGGGTGAGAAGCAGACGCGTTAACCCCCACACCGCTGGGCCGGGCATTCCTTACGTTACTGATGACCTTCTTACCCTTATAAAGAGACGAGACTGCTTGCATGCGAAACTCAAACATGCTACTAAGACAAGAATACTGCAGATGTAGAAATACAGTAATTAATTTAAAAAGAAGACTCAAACATGGCTACTACTTAAACCTATTCAAATCTCATAATATTAATCCAAAACAGACATGGAAATTAATGTAGAAGATCATTCATAATTAAAAAAAAGGTAACGAATGTCTCGTGTACCACGCTTGAAATTGAAGGCAAAATAATAACTGATAAACAGGTTCTGTGTGACTCAATCAACTCATTTTCTATAAACATTGCATACAACCTAACTCTAAGTATTCCTAAACATAATACTGTTTTTTCTGTGAACTTAATAGTCATGGAATCCCTTTACCTGAACCCAACGGATGTAGCAGAAGTAAAAGTATGAATAGCTGCGGAATAGATTACCGTACATTACTACCTCACTATTAAAAGAAGCAAAGGACCCTATTGTCCCCGTCAAATATGGCTTATAATGAAAATTTTGTAGTGCAGTCAACTAACAGGCTATTATTTATTTCATACGGGCGAGACATTTCCAGCCCGAGTTACAGAGACGTGAGACGTGTTCACATGTTAGGAACCGGTTTTTAGCCAGCCAGGGGAGAAGTCTTGAAGCACGTGTTAATTTGAGAAAGTAAAATGGAGTAATAATAATATAGTCGTGACTCATGAGCCATAAACGTGAATGCTACATTTGACATGTATTATGTGCGCGTCTGTAGATGACCAATTTTCCAGAGATTTACTGCTAATGCTGTTATAACCAACGTTGTGGAATCTGCATCATCTTTAACCAAGTGACCATTGATGTTTCGTCACAAGTCTTAAAGTCGAAAGCAAAATCTTTCTTTAGCCGATATCGTCAGAATCAGAATCATAAAAATCAAGAACTAGAAAGAAATAGAGTTCGTTGTAAATAGTATAGATAATTCGCGTGTGTCCTTGTGTGAATGTGGTATTGTGTGTTGTAGTAATTTCTGTGAGTGGCGATATATTTTATTGTTTTGAAATGTGATTTTGACCTGGCCGTGTGTTTTGTCAGGTTGGGCCAAGGTTGTTAGCACCGTTGTTCGAGCTGATTTAATTTATTTGGAGTTTAACCTTTGGTATTTTTTATTTAAAAATTAAGTTGAGACAAGTCTATTGTTTCAAACGCCAATGAATAAGGATGGGTTATTTCAATCGTTTGGACAAAGGTTCATTGTGTTCTAAAGCTTAAGATACGAAGGTTTACCAAGGCGTCAGAGGTTTAAGGTCAACCTTACGTGTTGTTCAATTAAATATTAGAGAAACTTTGTGTGAATAATTGTTGTCTAAATACAGCAATGGAAACGAGTCCGATTAAGGTATTCTGAAATGGTGATTTTCCGAATAAGATTTATCGACTTGGTTTGAATAATTTCCCGCTTATTTAACAAGATAATGTGACATAAATTTGCCCATGAATAGGACAACGTGATTGAGTATTTGTTTCTAGTGGCCTTAGATGCCGTAATTTATTAAATTATTCAATACTTTAAATTTTTTGAAGTTATAAATATCGTCAGGGAGAGATCTGACGATTCAAAGGTTTAGAATAATTTGCGGGGCAAATAGCCTATTGAGATCTGTTTATTCTCATCTTGTAGAATAATTCAAGGGTGACCAAAGGGAAGGTTATCCCAACGTAAAATTTTATTTTTGTATTTTGTCAAGCCAGGTGTGGGCTAATATTAATTTGTATATTTACAGAGTTACTTAACGTCGAAATGCAAAATGTTGAGCTGTATCTAGAGAGAGACCGGCTGAAAAGATGTTTTTTTTTTTTGCCATCAAGATTTATAACAAGATGTTATTTTGTTATTTTCATTTAGTGCTAGTTGATAATAAATGTCAAAACCCTTTGTTTGATTCTTTTGTATGATTGTCGCCAGTCCTTGTTTCTTTCCCTGCCCTCAAAATTAAGCAAAGCTTGACAGCGAACGGTCCACCTCTGAGACCCTCGCTCTCCGGCTGAGCGTGTGCCCGGTAAAAAGGGGGCATTATAATAGGGTTACTGACAGAGATCATTAATGAGTATCTGACTACCGGTTTAACACCCAATAAACTAAAGATAGCTAAAGTGATCCCTGTGTTCAAGGGAGGGAATAGACTAAATCCAAGTGATTATAGGCCGATCTCGATTGTATCAATCGTTCCCAAAATTATGGAAATAGTTGTCCAGAAAAGACGTTTAACTTCTATGAACAAAAATAATTTCTTCTTTAAGGGTCAGTATGGGTTCAGGAAGACGTCCAGTACTGAGGTAGTTACTGTTGACCTAATTACAATGTTACAGTCCGCCGTAGATAACAACAACATTGCAGCAGGCTTATTTATTGATCTTACCAAAGCTTTTGATACTGTTGATCATACTAGTTTTAAAGAAAGCTAGAAAAGGCTGGAATTCATAGCCTTGCCCTGAAATGGTTTGGAAACTACTTAAGAGGACGAAAGCAACTAGTTTCCGTGAATTATTACTCGAGCTCTGCCAATTATGTAACCCATGGTGTCCCACAAGGCTCCATACTATGTACTGTTTTATTTCTCATGTATATACGTCGTACGAGGATTGGGGCAAAAGTCATGGCAACTATTTTTTTTCTTGTAGATATGTGAACGGATCACAAACGTATATGTGTCGTGTGGAAGTTCTGCAGGCATTGTGTATATGCAGAACAACAGATGTCTCTGTGATAGCTGGTAGTAACGCAGCGAGAGCTGTGAAATCAGTCAGTTGGCGAGTGTCGTGCGAGATGGAAGTAACCCGTGTTGAGCAGCGCGCTTATATCAAAATAGCCGTTCTTCGAGGGAGAAATACGATGGAATGTCACAGTAAATTACTGTAAGCCCTTGGGAATAATGTCCTACCGTACCGTACAGTAGCACGGTGGGTAAGAAAGTTTCAGCAATGACGTGTGTCAACCAGTGACGAGCAACGTTCGGGACGACCTGTCAGTGTGCGGACCGACGTGGCACTTGCCGTCATCGAGCAGCTCCTGGATGAGGACAGACGATGGACGCTACTGGAGTTAGAGAGGGCAAGTGGCATCGAGAAACGCACCACCCACAGGATATTGCGTAATGAACTTCAACTGCGCAAAATAGCATCGCGGTGGGTACCGCATGCACTGACGGAATTTCAAAGGTGGGTGGGCTATGCAATATGCTCCGACCACCTTTCACGCTGGCAACAGGACGGCGATCAATTCTTGTCACGAAAAATCGCCATCGATGATTTTTGGGCCAGGGCATACGAACCAGAACTGAAACAACAGTCCGCGGAGTGGCGACATGCTGGATCACCAAGGAGGCAGAAGGTCCGTCAGAATCCTTCCCCAGTCAAATTGATGGTGATCGTCGCGTATGACGTCAGGGGTGTCATTGTTTGCCACTTTGTTCCACATAGCAAAACAGTGACCGCACAGTACTACAGAGACTTCCTGGTGCGAAATGTACGATGTGGCGTTCGGGAGAAACTTCCGGATCTTGTGGACAGTGCAATAATCCTGCACGACAATGAAAAACCACATAAAGCAGAGTGTATAGGGCAGCTACTGCGACGTTGGCGATGGGAAGAATTGGAGCACCCACCGTACTCTCCCGATATTTCGCCCTGTGACTTTGATCTCATTCGAAAGATTAAGGAACCACTACGTGGTAGGCGGTTTGCAACACGAGTGGACATTGTTAATGCTGTGCGCCAACAGGTGACCCGATTCACACATGGTGCGGCAAATGCTGAGGCGGATGGTATTCAGCGCCTCCCACATCGTTGGCAGCGTGTGGTGTAAGATGCAGGGGATTTTGAGGGTCTTTAGGCCCAGGTTCGTCATGTCAACTTCGTGTGTACTGTGTTGTCATTCTTTTGCACCGGGAAGGCCATATTGCCCTGTATACTGCCGTACTAAATTAGTGTGTTACGATATTTCAGTTCTATTCATTGTCCACACATGTAGTTAACACCTTGTCCTTTCGTCTGTGTATGTCGCATTTTCCAATCGGATAGGTATCTTCAAGAAAAAAATATAGTTGCCTTAACTTTTGCCCCACCCCTCGCAAATGTTATTCTTGTAATCTAAATGGCTATATCACATTATACGCTGAAGACACCAATATCTTCTATAAGGTCAAAAGTAAGGACACTGTTTTAGAAAACATGCAGCAGGACATACTCACCAGTATAACAAATTGACAATGAATCTGCAGAAAACAAAATACATAATTATTTCAAAATGGAAAATACTTCACTCAAATGGTGACAAATTACTCATAAACAATACAGAAATAGAAAATTTAAATAGAGTGAAATATCTTGGATTAATTATTGATGACAACCTGACCTGGAATGATCATGTTGAATACGTAAGTAATAAAATCGTCCCAGTTGCTGCGTTACAAAAAAGAACACCTGATCCCTGAACCCTGAACACCTCTTCCTACAAATTTATTATTCACTATTACATAGCCACTTGCAGTACTTATGTGTAATTTGATCACAGTGTATAAAGTCTTCCTTGAATGAGCTAGTGGTGATAAACAAGCAGGGCAATAAGGAACATATTTAAATTACTATTATATAACCCAGTAAAGGACCTGTATATTCAGAACAAAATTCTACCTCTAAACATAATTACAGAGCTTAATTCTGTCATGTTAATATATAAAAAATGTAAAAACCTAATATTTCACAGCACTACTTTAACAACCAATTCAGAAAACCACAGGTATCAAACTAGACATGCAGATGATTTGGCTTTGTACCACATACACTCTTCAAAATATGGGAAGAATAGTTGTAAATTCTCAGCAATTCAAGCATACAACAAACTTCCTGCTGGCGTAAAAACTGCCCCTACTTTAACAACTTTCAAACGAAAGGCAAAGGAATATCTATAGAATAGATGCATCATAGTCAATGTATATAAATAGGAAATGTTTAAAACAACCCCCCGCTTTGTCAATCATCCTGTTGCATTGTTACTCACTTTTACTACTAAATAGTTTAAGTATCATAGTATAATTATACTTAATTATAATTAAGGGAGCTATAGAATGGTATTTTATTTTGAACACTTCCTGTATTGATGTCTCTACTTTTACTGTTTTAATCACCTAATTTTATCATTGTAAGTGTCAGAGTTTGTAGATCCGCCATTGAATATATTATTCATTGTACGAATCCCCTGTATGAGCCTTTGGCTGTTGGAATTAATTACTGCAATAAATATCTATCTCAGATTTCTTATGTCATCCGCTAGGTGAAGCGAAATCATTTGTACATCATTTTCAAACTAGTAAGACCGTGTAGTTGAATTCATCTCCTAAAATGTTCTAACACATCAGTGACTTTATGATCATTGTCGAGAGTTACCATAACTTTTGAGCAGTGAACTGTTCCGTTAATATCTGAACTCGTGATGATGTACCTACGACTTGCTTCGTTCCAACTCAATCAGCTTTACGGATGGTGTGGAAATATTCCATTCTATTAATTCATTCCGTTCACGTCTTATTTTATTGATTCCAACGTCGTTCACATTGTTTCCATTCATACAGGTAGGCTACAAACAAATTTATTCAATTTGTTATTTTACGGTCCCTCATGGTAACATGTCAAACCCATCTCCTACAAAGCATGTGAGCTGCAGCTAGGTTATCGTTAGTTAGTTAGTTAGTAATGTTTTATTTTACCTGGCAAGATTAAGGCCTTCAGGCCTTCTCTTCCATCTAGCCAGGCACGGAAGTATACATATATTACATTGTATCACTTTACAATATTAGATTTAATACCAATTAAATTAATAGTAATACAAGAATGATGAGTGATAAGACTAAATTAAGATGAAATAAATTAGATATAATAAAAGGATAAATTCTTAAAATTAATATCCTACATGTAGAAAGAGGTAGTACATAAAATTTAATAACATTTGGAAAACAGATCGGGTAAGAATTTTAAATTAATCTTCTACCAGAACATCCATGACAATAGAATGGTTGTGAGTAGCAGCATCAAATTTACAGGAAACTTACTGGTGCATAAAATGTCTGCACAGTGCTTCCTTGAAAATGCGAATAGCGCTTAACCCTCTGATACTTTCGGGAAGGAGGTTCCACTCCCGCCAGGCAATTACCGTGAATGATTTATCATAGATGGCAGATCTATTGGTAGGTAAGCAAGGATAGAATTATTAGTAAATCTGGTATTAAGACTGTGGTAAGAAGATAGGTATTTGAAATATGAAGTAAGGTAAAATGGCTGTGAAGAATGAAGGATTTAATGGAGAAGGCATAGGGTATGAACAGTGCGACGGATCTCTAGTCGGGGCCAAGATAGGTGGTTATATGAAGGAGTTACATTGTCATAGTACTGTCGTTTATAGACGTATCTCACACATGCATTTTGACCACGTTGTAATCTGCTCAATAACTTGCACCCAGTGTCTGTATAAATCACGTCACAATAGTCGAAATGAGGGAAAACCACAGCATCTACCAGCATTTTTTTTTAGTTTTCAGGAAATAAGCACTTATACCTGCGCAGCATGTGCAATGCAGAGAATATTTTCTGAGTGATGTTCGTAATATACGTTTTCCATGACATGTCATCATCGAAAGTAACGCCTAGGACTTTTACTGATGACGTGAATGATACGTTAGTATTAGGTACATAACCTTTTAGATTGAATCTCTGGTCTATTGACCTTCGCGAGTAGTTTCGGGTATCCAAGGATCATGGCTTGCGTTCTTGCTGGGTTTAACGTAAGACCACATCTCAAAGACCAAGAAGAAAACGATTTTAGATCCTGATTGATTGTGACTATGGCCGAAAATATTAGAATAGGAGATGTATGGAGGTACATTTGTAAATCATCAGCGTAGATATGGTATTTGCAGTGAGTTAGGGCACACCACACTGCACGGATCGCCTAGTTGATTTGTTTATCCTATCTGTAACACACTGCCGACGGTCATGCAGGTAGGAATGCAGCCAAAGGAGGGAACTGTCCGAGGATTGGATGGAATACAATTTCGATGTCAACAGAGTCAAAAGCTTTGCTCAAGTCATTTAATGTGGAGTTAGATGAAAAATAATCGTTCAGTTTTTCCAGAGGTATATTTATTTCGTCGTGTCGTCATTGGGAAATGCCAAAGCTCTTTATGGGATTCCACAACACAGCTGGTGAAAAATCTGGTTGAATTAAACTGTGAGCGTGTCGTAATTTCGGGTTTCTAATCTGTTGGGTCGTCGCGTTTCTCAGTCTCTTTTAGTTCAGTCCATTGTCAGGAATATTAAAACTGTCACTTCTTTGTTGTCCACTGCTTCTTGAATGTCTTCTGTGACCTTCAGTAGTGCCGTTGCAGTACTATGTGCTTGACGTAAACCAGATTCTAGAGGGTCAAGTAAGTTAGTTGTAAGTCGTCATGTAGTCTGTTACTTGTCTATGAGCGATGACCTCTAACGCTTTGGATAAAGCAGAAAGTATGCAGATGGCTCTATAGTCACATTCTTCAGAAGGGGAAGCTAAATTTTTAAAGGACGTATAATGCCCGCTTTCCATGTTTCGGGAAATGTGCTGTCTACAAGGGAAGAGTTAAATGTCAATTAGTGCAGGTTATATCACATCCAGAATATTTTTATCATCACTATTCCTATACTGTCATTTCCTTTCACCGTTGATGTTAACTGATTTATAGCAAACCTGATTTGTGAGTTGGTTGCTGGACGTAAGTAGAAGTTTTCTCTACCTGCTAGCGTCTTTGCAGAATTCCTGTCAAGAACTTCCTGTTTCAGGGCTGCATTTAATGTGGAGTTAGATGAAAAATAATCGTTCAGTTTTTCCAGAGGTATATTTATTTCGTCGTGTCGTCATTGGGAAATGCCAAAGCTCTTTATGGGGTTCCACAACACAGCTGTTGAAAAATCTGGTTGAATTAAACTGTGAGCGTGTCGTAATTTCGGGTTTCTAATCTGTTGGGTCGTCGCGTTTCTCAGTCTCTTTTAGTTCAGTCCATTGTCAGGAATGTAATGTTTTCTAACTCGCCTATAAACAGCATCGCCATAAGTCCTCTAATCTCATAGGAGAGCCAGGAAGCTGGCTTCCGCGAAAGTCGAGCCGTCTTTTCAGGGGCATGTCTATCGTACAGCTCAGTCATATGTTGATTGAAACGAGCCACTTTGTCATATATGTCTTTAAATTTAAATATTTCATGCCATGGCACTGCAACTGCATCTTGTAAAAGTTTATTCTTATCAATTCTTCGTAGATCTGGGTATGAAATAATTTTCGGTTTGAATTTGGGTCTTTTAATAGAATAGGCCATAAATATAGCATAATGCCGCGATATACCTGGGAGACTAATTTGATGATGATGATGATGATTGTTGTTTAAAGCGGCCTAACATCGAAGGTCATCGGTCCGGACACTAATTTAACCGTGGTGAAGAACTAATTCAGGTTGGTTTGTGGCAATGAGATCAATGAAGGTGTGTGATGTGTCTGTGTGATATGTGGCATTGAAGGGGAGATAAAGTTGCAAGCTTTAAAAGAAGTTACAAGTTGGGTTGTCCGAGGAGAGTTAGGTTCAAGAAGGTTTACGTTGAAATCGCCCCATAATAATTACATTTGAGTAATCAGTGACTAAATCTTGTATTTGAGTCTCTAGATCGCATAAAAAACCCGCATTCGGTGACTTATATACTACACCCAGAAGACATTTTACTTCACTCACAGTTATTTCCAGGAACATGTACTCAGGTTTTCGCTCATACGGACCTGGAGACCTACAGATTATTTTAGGGCGTAGACTGATCATAACACATACGGCGGTACCCCGGAGGGCTTATTTAATCTGTTGGATCTAAGCAATGTATAGTCCACCAGCTGCAGCCTTTATATTGCTTGGTGGGGTTTTAACCAAGATTCGGAATGTCATGTAGCGTGGAAACTGGGAGGCATAAATAGAGCTTCAAATTCGTCCATTAGCTCCTTCGCAAGGAGGCTTTGTGCGTTTGCATGGCAAACCTTTAAAGCATTACTGTAGGGAGAATGGTTGTGGTTAACGATGTCCCTTGTCGACTGGGAAAAGCAAGGGGGCTCAGATGACAATAGGTGTGTGTTGCTTGCACAGTTGGTTGCCGGGACATTGAGGAAGGGTGGAAGAAGTGAAGGTTTGTGAGGAATGTTTGGAAGGAAGAGGGGAGCCTGTTTGTTTGCCTCAAGGGGCTAAGCGCAGTTGAATCCGGCTTCTCCACTTTCAAGTTATATTTTCTAAGTAACTTACGATGTTTGGAGATGATTTTGACAATAATGGGAATGTAACTAACAATTTACAGCGATGGGTACGATAATGGCAATACAGCAAATAATGCACGTGTAAATAAATAAGATAAAAATAAGGCACTGGACCCAGGCTACTGCTACATACCCCAATCTACCATTACGGAAAGCAGAAGTAAGCTATATTACTTATTACGTACTAATAGAAAGTTAAGGTTAAAAATTATTGTATACTACAAGGATAACTCTAAAATTAAACTACAATACAAAGTTACAAAAATGTTGTGACCCTTTCTCCCGCATATCACTTTAGTTCATTTAACTGTTCCATAGTGTACACTTTATACTTATTTGACCCAATTTTTATGTTAATTACTCCACCAATGGTCCATACCTGGCGTACACCAAACCTCGAAATTGCCTCTTTAAGGACTGCGAGACTTGTGGCAGTCAGATCCTCTCTTATTGTGACCGCCGTTCACTTGTGTCCTCTTTTCTTGTGGAATATTTCACTCCGTTTCCGGTAGAAAACGAATTTCACTATTAGAGATCGTGGCTTCGCGCCCAGTCGTGTTCCAATGCGATGACTCCTGCCATTGTCCTGAACGTCAAGCGATGACTCCTGTCATTGTCCCGAAGGTCAAACTCGACAACAAGATCTCTTGCGATCCTAATTGCTATGACATCAGATTCTTCCCCTTCCTTTTCCGGAATGCCGAAATTACGAATATATTGCCGCCGCTGGTATTGCTCCAGTTCATCTTGCTTGTTTTTTAGAGTCACTTTTGATTTTCACAAGTTCCCTGTCCTTTGCCTGAAGCTGATCTTGTAACTGTTTGGCAGGTTCCATGTACTCCACTCTTAGTTCCTGGAGCTGCGACATTAGGGGCTGTAACTTTTCGGCTACGGCCTGCTTAACGAGTTCATGTATGCTGGCGCTATGCGGAGGGCTGGCTTGGGGATGCTTCTTAGGAGCCATTATGAAAACTTACTAGTAGAACACTGAGAGTTTACTTTAGTGAACTGCACACGTTTAACTTCAGCACGAATCTAATAACGTCTATATCACTTCAAGAACCTTCAACACGAATCTGATAACGTATTTCTCATTTCAAGCACTATATCACCTGCGATTTACAATTATTGCGAGAGAAAGTTTGCGTACGACTAGCAGCTAGTGGCCAAATTGAATATTGAATAATCTTGGTCTACTTGACGAAATTTATGCCATGGGTGTGCGTAGCTGAAAACAATTTTTAATATGTTTAGGCTTAATCACGTGCATTATAGGTTAGGTTAGGTTATGTTAACGAGTTGTAAATAATCTTTCATGTACGGTATTCTAAGTTGTACAGGAAACTTCTTGTTATGAAGAGACTTTTAATTTTTGCAAATGTACTTTATTAATTGAAGTTGGCACTTTCCAAGCCTATTTCCGATTGGTCAGATGATTTTGTATTGTTGAAAATGGTGACGCAAGCAACAGTCATGTCCGTCATCAAGTTGTGATTTCGCATCATTAAGACATATCAAATGCAATAAAGTATTGAAGGCACCAAGTTCCTTTACTTCAAAAATCAAAAACTAACATTGGCGCCCAACAGTACGGCTCTCAATAATCTGAGATATTCAATACAAGCAAGATCATGAGAAGTGAAATGCAGAAGTGAAAGCAATGCGTCGCAATTAAGGTTAAGCACCGGAGTAAAAACACAACACATCTCGAATTCGTGGAAACATTCACGGATAGTGCATTCTCGTTCATAACGAAAATCAGACCGCTGAGGCCAACAATTTCAACGCAGCGTGGCGTAAATCGGTAATCAGACAAGTGCGATTCGATGTTATGTACAAACAAAGAAGTAAAGACAAGATTTCAAGTTTTACGTTCTTCTCACCGCTCAATGCAAGAATCTCCGTGAGAGCATGAGTCTCTTTGACATATACGGTACACTTAGATTCTAGCCTCTTTCCCTTAGTGCATGTTCGTAACATAAACATGCAGTGATCAACATAATAATAATAATAACAAAATAATAATTGAAGTCCATTGGTCCTCCTGTTGCCATAAATATAAAAGATCCAATTTCCTTAGTCATATAACCTCAATTCAGAAACACGATTTCCTTGAACTTATACATAACCTTCACGCAATCCCTTCGAACTTTCACAGCATAGGCTAACCTTAATTTCAATATGTCGCAAATAAACAAATTGAAACAATCGCGTGGTCGAGTAAAGGGCACCTTAATAAGAATAATAAAGTCGATTACAGCTGACAAGTCAAAATCAGAGACGAAGGCTAGAATTAAAAAATGTGAAGAGCTATGGAATTCTTCTGAAGAAGTACAAATTAAAATTGAGGAAACAGAGATCACTGATGAAATAGCTGCACTACAGTTTCAAGAGGAATGTGAGGGAGAGCGAGAGCTATTCGAATCTATTTACTTCAGCGCAGTTACACAACTGCAAACGATAATAGATGAAGCAGAGGATGTTCAAAATAATTTGCTAGCTCAAATGAGCACGGCAGTAAACAACGCCATTCATCAACAGGAAGTTCCACAAAATCATAATAGAAGAATACAGAAATTACCAGAAATTAAATTACCGGAATTCAACGGCGAATTCACAAAATGGTTGCTTTTTAAGAACAGTTTTGAGTCAACCATTCATAATGATACTCAACTAACAAATATCCAAAAATATCAGTATCTGATCGATCTTCTGCAGGGCGAGGCACGCAAAGTCATTCAAGCTTTTACCATTTCAGAAGAAAACTACACAACTGCTTGGAACTTGCTTGTAGATACATATGATAATCAAATGATGATAATTGAGAAACATCTAGATGAACTTGTCAAGTTTCCTACTGTTTTTAAGGAGAACAAATCTGAATCACTCAGGCAATTACAATTTCATATTCAAACTCACATGGCTTCATTAAAAGCAATGAAGCAACCTGTACAATATTGGTATACATTGGTTATTCATCTAGCAAAGAAGCAGCTGGATTTCATTGAGCAAAGAGACTGGCAGGAAAGGGTGAAGGGCAACACTCCAGAAAAGATGCCAACATTGGATGATGTCTTGAAATTTTTAACTGAGCGTTCCCAATCATATATGCTTTTAAATCATAACAAAACCAAGACATTGAACACGATGGCAAATCCGAAGGACAGACAACCTAGCAAGAAAGTCGTTATGACGACGTCTCAGACAAGTTGTAATCTGTGTGGTGGAAGTCACCCCATTTTTACATGTGAAGAATTAATTAAACGATCAGATAAAGACAGAAGAAAAATGCTCCGAGGAAAAGGACAGTGTCATAACTGTTTGAAACCAGAACATATTGCAAAAAATTGCAGAGGATCAAAATTCAAGAAATGTGGACTTCTTCACAACACTCTTTTACATGCTGAGGAAGATGACAAACGGAAACAAAATGTTAAAGAAAATCAAGTGCCCATAAACCTGTGTGTCGAATCTCAGCATTCACCTGCTTCACTCATTGTGAGCTTGGCGAGAGGAATAACATCACAAATACTTTTGTCAACAGCTTTAATTGATGTGAAAGATGTTCACAGAAGAAGAATGACATGCCGAGCCTTACTGGATCCAGGATCTCAGTCAAATCTAATAAAGGAAGGTCTGTATAAGAAACTTGGTTTACAGAATGTCAAGACAAACACACAAATCATTGGAGTAGATTGTTCCAAAGTGGAAACAAAAAGGATCACGAGAGTACACCTCACTTCAAGGAATGACAGATTTGAGGAGGAAGCAGAATTTCTAGTTTTGCCAACTATAACAGGACGATTGCCACAGTTGGAGATCAAGAAGGACAAGATTATTATTCCAAAGGACATTCGCTTGGCAGATCCCACATTCAACAAGCCTGGAGACATAGACATGTTAATTGGTGCAGGACTTTATTGGAAAATAGTCATAGGTCCACCCAAGAACGAAGCTGAAGGACAACCAGCTCTGCAAAACACCCGATTAGGCTGGATTATAGGCGGTGAAGTTTTTGAGAACAAACAACGATCAACAACAACATGCATGAAAATTAGAAATCAACAATTATCAGATCAGATCGAGAAATTTTGGAAACAAGAAGCATTTCCGGAGATTCATCATTACACATCAGAAGAAAGAATATGTGAAAGACAGTTCACGGACACCGTTTCGAGAGATACAACAGGTAGATTCATCGTAAGGCTCCCTATTAAGCCAGATGTCATCCTTGGAGAATCAAGAATACGCGCACTAAACAGACTGGAATCATTAGTCAAGAGGTTAAGCAGACACCCCGAACTCAAGACAGCTTATGCAGATTTCATGAATGAATATGAAAAACTAGGGCATATGAGCTTGATTGAAACAACCGAAATCAAGATGTACCAAATTCATATTTAATACCCCATCAACCAGTGATACGTCCAGATAGTGACACCACAAAAGTCAGAGTGGTATTTGATGCCTCGGCAAAAGCATCACTCGGGACAGCACTCAATGACAAGCTCATGACAGGACCTAATTTACAGCGAGATCTTTTTCACATTGTACTTAGATTTCGCAGCCATAAGTACGTCATGAAGGCAGATGTGGAAAAGGTGTTTCGGCAAATCCTCATCAATCCTGAAAGAGGAATCTTCATCCCATGTGAAGATTTATCAGTGAATACAGTAACATACGGAACAGCATCGGCACCTTACCATGCAATGAGATGCCTAAATGAATTAGCTACTCTTCATGAAAATGGATTTCAAGCAGCAGCAAAGGCTATTCGCGTTGATTTTTATATGGATGCCTGCTTAAGTGGAGGAGACATTCTAGAAGACGTGATTAGGCTACGGCGGCATATACAAAATATTCTCAAGAGTGGTGGAATGCGTTTAAGGAAATAGAGCTCCAACAGCAAAGAGATCTTGCACGATTTGGAGAGCAAAAGCGACGAAAGGACTTCACTGATTTTAGACAAAGGTAGAGCTAGTAAGACTCTTGGACTCCTCTGAGACTCAGCACAAGATTGCTTTCAGTTTCGAGTTGAGCTCGCAAAGCAGTCACCAAGATCCAAAAGAGAAGTCGCCTGCAAAATCGCACAGATTTTTGATCCACTGGGACTCGTGGGTCCAGTACTTATCAAAGAGAAGTTGTTGATGCAACACTTATGGGTAGATGGATTTGACTGGGATCAGCCATTGTCTCGAGGGCACCTTCAGGTTTGGAACGAGTACTATACGTCATTAGAAAGACTGAACAACATCAGAATTATGAGAAACATACATCCAGGGAATTGCTCTGGCTCTTTTGATTTGTTTGGATTTAGTGATGGTTCAGAGAAGGCTTTTGGAGCATGCATTTATGCAGTTTGTCAAACGCAAAGTGGTCTCTACATTTCCAATTTACTTTGTGCGAAGACGAAAGTAGCTCCTTTAAAAACCATTTCGTTGCCAAGACTCGAATTGGAGGCAACCCTTCTTCTTGCACAACTTGTCTAAACAACAGTGAGTGCTTTGAAAGAAAAATTGGTCAGATCAGATTATGGAGTGACAGAACAATTGTCTTGGGAAGGATCAACAATGAGCCAAGGTTGCCGAAGACATTTGTGGCAAACAGGATTGCAGAGATTTTAAAAGCCACTCATGAAACCACCTGGAAGCATGTTCCTTCGACTGAAAATCCATCTGATCTTCTCTCAAGAGGAATTACTTCAGCAGAAATCGAAAATAAAAAGCTGTGTTGGAGTGGACCGTCTTGGCTTCGCACACAACATGAACAACCAGAGCATTCAGAAGAATTTAAAACAGAACTACCAGAGCTGAAGGTCACAGCAGTTACGTTGACAGCAACATCAACCAGCATTCTACTGAATAAATTCTCGTCATTTCCGAAATTATGCCGTATAGTAGCATACTGTCAAAGATTAATTTATAATAGCAAACTCAAACCACCAGAAAGGAAAAAGGTTCACTAGAAATACAAGAAACTTGTAAAGCAGAGAAACAGGTAGTCAAATGGACACAATTAGAAGCATTCCCTCAAGTACTACATTGCTTAATTAATAATCAAAACCTCCCAAAGAAGAGTTCTCTAAAGTCGCTCAGTCCGTTTCTGGATAGTGACGGATTGATTAGGGTTGTAGGGAGGCTTCTTTTTTCGGAGCTAACATTAGAACAGAGACATCCTGTGCTTCTACCAGCAAATCATCACATCACCAGAATGATCATGGAAAATGAACATCGTCGTCTGAAGCATTTTCCCCAGAGCAACTGCTACATGCAACTCGAAAACGCTATTGGCCTCTCAGCGGCAGAAGAGAAGCGAAAAGAATTGTCAAGAGGTGTCTGAAGTGCTTTTGTTACCATCATACAGTTTCGAAGGTACGAATGGCAGATTTACCAAAAGAAAGGGTTAGGTGAGTTGTTCGACCCTTTGTTACCACAGGAGTGGACTATGCAGGTCCAATATCTGTAAGAGAAAGCCACAGAAGAGGCCGCATTCATACTTAAAAGGGTTACATAGCTGTATTTACATGCTTCAGTACCAAGGCAGTGCATTAGGAGTTAGTGTCAGAGCTAACGACGGAAGCTTTCTTAGCTGCACTGCAACCTTCTACGGCGAGAAGAGGTTTGTGCAAGCAGCTTTTCTCTGATAATGGGAAGAATTTCATTCGAGCAGCCAACGCACTACAAGATATCCAATCCTTTTTGGAAAAGGGGTCAACGACCATTACCTCCTCACACGTTCAGCAACAGATACAGTGGTGTTTCATTCCTCCCCGGTCACCCCACTTTTGGGGATTATGGGAAGCAGCTGTAAAGATGATGACAAGGCATTTACTGACTGAAACACAGGGACGCGTGCTAACTTTCGAAGAAACCTACAAAGACTAGTGACAATACTTACTCTCCTCGATTTCAGTAGCGCATTTGACACTAAAAGATGCAATCTTACTACTTCGATCAACGAACTATTAATTTCTTTTCATCGTACCTCAAAAATCGCGCGCAACGAATTATAACCCTTGATCAAACCTCTCACAGGCGAACCCGGAAGGAAGGCACGCCGCAGGGTAGTGTTTTAGGCCCATTGCTCTTTATTTTGTATATAAACGACATTTCAATTTAAAGAATTGTAGCTACCATCTTTATGCGGACGACTTACAAATGGATGCCGTTATGCATCAGTAGACTAAGCGCCATTTAACGAAAATTGAGATTTTAGCGCCATCTTGTAGAGGAAGGCTTGAACAATTTATAAAAAAATTCCCCACTGCATTACAAGAGGCCGTTAATTGTTAGTAAACAGAAAACCTAAGCGACAAAGCGGGAATCAGTAAAAATGTAAATTGCATCAGTAGACTATGCGACGTTCCAGTTTGCATCATTAGACCAAGCGCCACATTCCTCACATTGCGCGCGGAAGACAACGAGGGAGCCCGCCTTTTCGATAGTGCTGACATTTTTACGTGGTGATACATTGAGTGGTTTATCAAGTGACGAAGTTCAGCGATGTATCAAGTACTTCCAAAAGTAAGGAGAAGAGGACAATGCTACGAATGCAGCTTGTTAAGAAGGTTGAGTCTGAAAATCATTCTCTAGAATTTGATGGTGAATCTCAGGAAGTAAATCTAAATAAGTCAAGACAGGGATGACCACGGGAAAGTAGAGTTCCCTTTCACCAGGCATTAATACCTTTGTGGCCAAAAGGAAAACCTATCTCTGAAGCCAAACTAAGAGACTTTGGTTCGCTGATGCACTTAATACCTGCAGATGCCAAACAATTTTATCAGAATCTTCAAGTAGATTCTGCCATCGTGGATGAAGTAGATGGATTTAATGGAGATCCTGATTTCGAGTTTGAATGAACTGAGAGCAACAGTTTATTACCTGTCCAGTGATTTGTGTGTATTTATGGGACAAAACATCTTTAATCACTTTTTCTGTCTCAAGCGGAACAAAACTTACCCATAGGCTTAAAAATATCACGTCAATACTGTACTCTCAGAATATAATAGGCCTATCGTGAAGGAAAATCCATTCAAAAATTGTATAGACTACAATGGCTCAAATTTTACCATTTGTATTTGACTTAGATAAGTTGAAATTCCTCAAATCAGTAAGTCATTATAGCAACGACTTTAGAGAATAGCCTCCCTTCTAGAATTTCTCCATCTAAAACTTAAATAATGTACCGGAGTTGTGACGCGGCTCGTAGTGGATCAAGCACTTAGCGGGCCTTTCCAGACTAGGAGATTCAGTTTTTAATCATGGCTGCCGCCACGTTATATTTTTTGATGTTTTACTCAGTAGATACTCAATAGTTAGGGGTTATTGGTGTAGCATCGTGATACATTATTCGCACTTGAGAAAAACCTTAAATTGCATCAGTAGACTAAACGCCATTTTCTCAAGAAAATGTATGTAGTGCGAGTATAAAAATGTTGAAATTTGGTGAGAAGGTACAATCTATTATCCTACAACACCAGTAATATCATATTTAGCAAAATTATATTCGCTCGAATTTACACATAGAACGAAATTTAAACGCGATTATCTCGCAACCAACTTTTGGCGCTTGGTCTAGTGATGCATAACGGCATCCAAATTTACTGTCACTGTAAGACCTTTGATTTGCCGCATGCCATAGCAGGCATCAATGCTGACCTTCAGCGACTTAACGCTTACTCCTTGAAAAATTCCCTCCTCCTTAGTCCCTCCAAGACGCAAGCAATCATTATTGGCTCTCAAAAATTGTTGGCCACACTAAGATACGAAACTATTCCTTTAGTTATACTGAATGGTAGAGTTATCCCAATCAGCCAAACTGTGAGAAATCTAGGAGTGACAATGAACGAAACTTTAAATTGGTCTGAATATATTAAGAATGTGTGTAAAAAATATTTTCGATACTTCATTCGGTTAAAAGAAACAGGGATATTTTACCTTGTATTGTGAGAGCCAAACTCATACAAACGCTAGTGCTTCCCATCCTCGACTACTGTGACGTCATTCTGGTAGACGCTACAAAAGAGCAGACTTCGAAACTTCAGCGAGCGCTTAATTGTTGCCTTAGATTTATATACAGTCTGAGTTATGATACACATGTCACCCCATACTATCACACTATTTCATGGCTGAAACCTGACAAATGACGGATGTATCATATACTGATACAGATATACAGACTGCTCTCTGAAGACAGACCACTATACATTTCATAGACTTTACATAGACTTTGGAATTCCCTGCCTGTCAGTGTCAGAAATTCCACTTCATTACTTAAATTTAAGACTGCTTGCCGAGACTACCTGCTGAATGCAGCTGACTAACTTGTATGACTGGAAAGAATGAATGATCGTATGAATGTGAGTTAGAAAAGTGTAAGGTATTTTTGTGTAGGTTATCATTTATTATATAATATGTACTCAAACTCTGCTCTCAATGATGTGTACAGTGGTTAAGTGTAAGAGAGGGCTAAGAGCCCTAACTTCGCCACCTACAAAGGCATGATAAATAAATAAATAAACAAACTATACTTTGCGATATAGAGGCTGTATTAAATTTACGTCCCCTCACTCCCTTGCCAAATGATCCAAATGATTTAGAAGTCTTAACACCAGCACATTTTCTTCTAAGTGACTCGATCGTGCAACCTGTGCAAAGGGATTTGTTGAGAGAACCCGATAACCGCTTGTCACGTTGGCAGCACTTGCAGAGAATTCGGCAGTGGTTATGGCAGAGATGGCAGCGAGAATACTTGCAGGAATTGCAAAAACGCGTCAAGTCGCATGATACCAATCGACGTATTGATGTTGATTCTTTGGTGCTATTAATTTAGGACAACATCCCTCCTCTAGAGTGGCCCAGAGGTAGGATAGTTCAAGTTCACCCTGGACGAGATGGTGAGGTGAGGGTTGTCACCGTTCGGACGGCTGGTGGAACTTTCACCCGAAGCATCAAGAAAATATGCCCTCTTCCCATTGAAGGGGATGACAAGGAGAATTGAATTCAAGATTTCCTGTGATATCTCTAACTTTGTGTTATTTTTCATCAAAGATATAATTCCAATATTATTTTCTTTTAATCATAAAAATATGTATGTGGAGAGTTTTGTATTAACGCATATATTAATAATAAGTATTTTGACAATAGGTATGAAATTACAATAGTTAGTTGAAAGAACTCCTTTCAAGGGTGGCAAGATGTTGTGAAGAGACTTTTAATTTTGCAAATATATTTTATTAATTGAAGTTGGCACTTTCCAAGCCTATTTCCGATTCGTCAGATTATTTTGTATTGTTGAAAATCGTGACGCAAGCAACAGTCATGAAGTTGTGATATAGCATCATTAAGACATATCAAATACAATAAAGTATTGAAGGCACCAAGTTCCTTTACTTCAAAAATCAAAAACACTTCTAGTTGTATGTGTTTTAAGTCGAGAAATGTGGATTGAGGCTACGATAAGCTTTTCGGCTGTAAATAATATTTTATGTGCTCCATGAGCTCAGGAATTTTCCAGTTGTATGTATCAATTCTCGAATCCTGTTGTACCAAGAACATCTCTACTGTTTTCTTAGTGTTTCTTGGTATCCTGTAATGGGTAATTGTAAGAGTCGAGCGAGTGGTAAGAGTTGTTCAGGAGGTTGTAGTATTGTTACTATGATGATATCGCAAACATGGATCATCCCTGAAATATCATGTATTTTGTACGTGTTCAGTTCTGCTTGGTTAGGCTGCTGTAAGTGTTATAGGTTCCAGGTGAGGGAGCGAGTTGTTTTAGTGATGTGATGCTGATATTGTGGAGACAATTTCGAGTGAATGGAGTTGATGATGTCGTAGATCAGTCGCATTGGTAGCACTTCGCGGATCGATCGTATATTACTGTGTATTGAACCAATAACCTTTGAGCCAGAAGGAACTAGAGTCGCCAAAACTATTTAATATTATTTGAATCGAGCGGGAAATGTATCATGAGGAGATCCACTTACATTTATTTTGGTGACGGGTGGCACGTGTAGCATTTTTGGCCTTCTAAGGCTCCCACGAGTCGTGAGTGACATCAGGGCCATGTGGAATTGGCGTAAGGATATGATGCCAAACTCAACAAGTCTGTATGAGAATTAGGAAGGAAACCGACGGCGGAAATATTCGGAACCTACAAATACGATTTATTAACAATTAATAAAGAAGATAAGACAAGACAATGCACATTCCAATAAGACGCGCTAAATAGCTAACCATCAATTACATGGTCGAAAAATCTAGTACCTGTATAATAATTCGTTTAGAGGATAAATACTGTCAGGTAAAATCCCTTAATTCAGTTTCAAGTAGAACGAAGGACAACATAATTATTGGTTATGATATAAGCAAGTGTTAGTTATATTCGATTGGAAAGATGGTTGTGTTCGTGCCCACCCTATGACACCGTTGTGAGGTAAAAATGTCCATGCCTTCTTGAAAATTGGAAGCAATTTCACTCTTCTCGGTGGAGGCTCAAGAAATCTCATTTCAGAGGCTAAGTCTACAAAAAGGAACTTAAGTTTTGGCAGAGTAGGAGACCGGCGAACATAGTCTCCAACAGGAATGGGGAACACTTATAATATTCCCGTGCCAGTAAATTTTGCCCGTACGAGATTAGTTAGTCATCTCAGGTAGCATTTGGTCGTAACCGAAGACATCAACTGAAACGCATAAATTTGTAAAAAAGATTGTCTTATCAAAACAGTCAAGTTATCGACGGCATTCCTAATGGGAAGTCAGGTTCCGATTCATGAACAGGAAACGAACGGTTGTATTTGACTCCCATATGTGCAAACGAGTTGTGATACGGCTTTGTGTTTCAATTGAAAGTAACTCGTGTGCAGGATAAATACTTTTACATACGAGTGCGTTTTGTTACGAAGAAAATGCGAGTGAATGTATATACTTTTCCTATTTCATTATTTCCAGGTTGAAACATAACAGAAAGAAAATTCTACTGAGGGAAAGAATTTTATCCATGAGCCATGAAATTGTTATAATGGCTACATAAAATGAGAGAAAACGCCAACGATACGCTGAGATGGAGTCCGACGTGCATCAATAAGGTATTGTGACTTGCATCGTTCATATCCAATGCTTGTTCCTTTATGTCACCGATTACGTATATTTCTGTGACGCATTTCGGTCACATTTTCATTTTTCTTTGTTTGGAGTTATAACGTCAGTAACGAAAGGCGAAAGTTCAGTTGTAATGGGTAAACGTCGCGGGCTAATGATGTTACATGTTTGCGTGTATATAATAGTGTTTTTAACGGTAGTCGAGCGATTATATTTTAACAAGGGGTCTCATTTTCGTCGCGTTAAATTTGACCAGTTTTAGAGATACAGATCTTCGAAATGTTATTTCGGACGAATTAAAGTCGTTTGTTTGAGTTGGAGATCGATTATTTGTTTTCAGTGTGGTTCGTGGCATGTTTTTATATCCATATGGGTTATGTTCAATTGAAAATTACTATTTCTATGAATATTCAATTGTTTTGCTGCTTAAGAGTACCTACGAAGTTACGTATAAATGCCGCACACCATATGTTTAATGTGCGTCATTCTTGTAGTTAGCGGCAGCGGTCGAATCTCCGGTGTCGAAATTCCAATGTAGTCTAGCGTATGCTTTTCCAACTCTCAGTGAAATTTGTATAAAATATTGTATGTTCAAATTTAGGGAAATTTTACCAGGAATTCCGAGCTCCATATTTCGATTTTTGTAATGCTTTTTGTTGTCAAGCTGAAAGACGTGGGAGGAAAATGAGATCGTGGCGTCATAAGTGTATTTTGTTATAGTGGAATGGTTCACGTGGTGCCATCGTCGTGTAGAGAATTGTGATGTAGCTCAGGCGGTTAAGTCCTATAGTGGTTGATAGGAATTGTACCACGTGTATCATGAAGTATTTGTGTAATATTTGTAACGATTTTAAAACCTATATTTTATTTCGCTACCTAAGAAACTGTTAATTACGTAATCTATTGAGTTTTACTCCTTGAACTATTCCCGCATCCAGCTAACTATGGTGTACGTTAATGATAAGGACTTTATCACATGAAAGCCTATGCCTTTATTCTGTTTAAACTCATTGAATTTTAAAATCTCTACGCGAATGCCGTGTACCGCTTGGAATTATCGGAGTCTCACTCTTGGATTGAACTTCCGACTTGTCAATCTCTGACTACAACTATGTGTGTTGTGACCAGGCATTACCATGGCGGCTGATATTGTACATTCGTGACTGGAGCTGAAGAGATTATTCTTGCTCGTATTGCCAGCCATGTAAATCCGCAGCCGTTTTCATTATTGAGAGTAAGTTAATGTGATACATATATCGTTGTGCTTGGTGAGTACCTTCTTAAACTTCTACTACGGAAGCACAACTTCAAATGCCTAATGTGCGTACATAACTAATGCCAAATTGGATATTCATCAATGTGCCCGCATCGTATCACCATTTACACAAGTTGAAAACGGCACAAAAATGTACAATTTAAACATCTACCCCCAATAACCTTTGCCTTCGACACAGCTCTTGGCCAACAATTTAAGTTCAGCTATGAAAAGTATATATGAACATTGAAGGATATTAAAGAATAATTATAAAGCTTGACTTGAAAAAATGTTTTTTGCGTTTGAATTGGAGAAAATATACTGTAGTCCTTTGGTAATGGACACTCTTGGTGGAAATACAATTAATGTGATAATCTTACGTAAGGAGTCACCACTGAACAATGATTAGTTGGTTGATAGAAATGACCTGTATGATGCTCCAATTAAAAATTCCACGAAAGAAAAAGTAAAAAATAAGAATTGGATAAAATGTAATGTGAATAGAAACATGGAAAACATGCGACTTTCTTTGTGTTGGCATGTTGAACTAGATGAACATTAAAATACGTGTGCACTACAGGGGGAAATGCCCGACTGCCGAGCCAGGTCAGCTGTTAACTGAGGAGAGCAAAGGAGGGAGAATAGGGATATAGTGGGAAGAGTTGGGAGGATTTTGCGGGGAGAGTTGTGAGTTGCAGAAGAAGTTTCAACTTTCTTGCGTTTGTTGAGAATAATTACTAAAGTCTCGAAAAGAATGTTAGACTGCTCAGAAATATCATTCAGATTTTAAATGTAATTATTAAATATATTGCCTTCCTTGTGTGCATAAAAATCAATTGATAATTATGACATTTAAGCTTATAAATACCTGAACTGGAATATTTGGTGCTAGCGTTGAGAGTATGCGTATTATTAGAAATGTTAGAAATAGTGTTATTAGTTCTAAACGCTATCCTGAAGTTCTTTTGTAAGTTAATCTGAAAAATATGATTGTTGTATGTGAGATATTTTTGTTTGTTTGTGTGTTCTCTAATAAGGGTTGTGGAGGAATTATTTTTCAATTATTTATGAAATATTTTGTAAACAATTTGCTTGTTTTAGCCATAAATGAATGCGATATTTTTTAAAATTAGCAGTCGAAAGAGGAATGTTGAAGGTTCTGTAAAGTAAACTATAAAATGCAGAGAATATTGAATTCAATGTGCATTGACTTGGCCCCCAACGGGCGATTTGCACGCACTCTTCAGTGCGAAGGCAATAGTGCCAGACCTGTAGCTTAGACCCTTTCCAACAGAAAAAAGATGACCTAGACCACCATACCTCAATTGGTAGAGCAACCAACGGGAAATTAACGAACGCTATATTCTTTATATTTATTAATTTCTTTTTTAAAATTGGCAGTCGAAAGAGAGATATTGAAGGCTCTGTAAGTTAAACTATAAAATACAGTGAATATTGAATTCAAGGTTCATTGACTTGGCCCTCAACGAACGACTTGCACGCACTCTACAATGTGATGGGGGTAGTGCCAGACTTGCAGCTTAGATCCTTTCCAACAGAACAACGACGACCTAGGCCACCATAGCTCAATTGGTAGAGCAACCGAGGGGAAATTAGGGAATGCGATATTCTTCATGTTATCAATTTCTTTTTTAAAATTAGCAGTCGATAGAGGGATGTTCAATGCTCTGCAAATTAAACTATAAAATGCAGATTTTTTCTGATTACCTGGGTGTTGAGAATCTAGTCTTCTTATGTTTTAAGTTTGTATGGGTTTTCCATACTAATGTTTCTAATGATTGTCAGATCCAAAATATTTAACGAATTATTGACTTTAGATTCAAGCGTGAATTTTATGTGTGGATCTATGAGTATTATTGATTAAGCAAAGTCTCTTCTTTGATGAAATGGTGGTCAATTATTGTAAAAATGTCATCCAGAAAACGATTCCTTGAAATTTGTTAATAATCTTAGTGTGCTGGTAGATTATCAAGACCGAGCAAGTTGGCCGTGTGGTTTGGGGCATTCAGCTGTTAGCTTGCATTCGGTAGACAGTGGGTTCGATCCCACTGTTCGTAGCCCTGCAGATGGTTTTCCGTGGTTACCCATATTCACACAAGGCAAATGCTGGGGCTTCACCTCAAATAAGGCCAAGGCCTCTTCCTTCCCATTCCTAGCTCTCACCTATCCCATCGTCACCATTGGACATATCTGTGTCGGTGCGACGTAAAAGAACTTGTACAAAATATCAAGATAAACATCGCCTAGAAGGCCGGAAGGACAAATTTAAGGAAAGTCATAAAATTGTTTATTTAGATTAAATTCAATTTGCTGTAATTTTTGTGATTTCTTCCAAAAGGTTGAATAGTTTCAGCTGTCAGTATCTTGGAACACATGTTGGTGATATCCTGGGAATGAATGGACAAATGAGGTTCTATTTAATATCTTTTGTTTTATTTCAAAAACCTATGAAATTTTTGAAAGAATGTGGGCTTCCCAACCTGTTCCAATAATATCCATCCCTTACTGCCACTCAAAACAATCAACAAGGCTTTGGAGTACTTAGCCAGTTCTGAGATCCCAGTAGTCATCAAAGATGCGATAACAGACACCCTCCTTATCTAAACACTAAATACTAAAGTTTCGAGCCTGTTTATAACTCTCGGCTGTCGGTGTAGCTAAGTAGGCCTACGATGGACGGTTGAGTTGTAAATAGTAATACATTATTTGGTCATTGGAACGAGATTATTTCTTAATATTTTGACGGTCAGCGTGTTTTGGTTACTATAATTGGAATATGCAAATCTCGTGTGTGTTCGTACCAAACAAGTGTATTACTTTAATTCTATGAATTTGGAAACTAAATTTACAATATAATTAATGATTATTATTATTATTCTTATTATTAACGTTGTTGCTGTTCATTGTAATAATGTACAACCTTGTATTACGAAATAAAAATTTAACTTTCCTTATCAGGAAACGAGGGGCTCATTTTTAATTATTGCGGGGGGGGGGGTTGCGAGCTTCTTAGCGCCGCTAGTGAGCAGGTGTCCGGACATTTGCGGTCAGTAAGATAAACGTGTGCCCCCTCACATTAATTCCCCAGTTGTCACAGGACGTTTGCGGTCACTGCAGCAGGGGGAGGTCTTCTATAGTTTGATATCGGAATATCCACGCTAGCCTGCTTGATCTCCTGCTCGCTCCTTGCAGATCAACATTTTTCTCTCGCTGGCATTATTTAAAGACTGATACCTTCAGACACAAACATAATTCCATATCTAAACTTCCTGGTGTAATTATTTACTGTTGTGTACTGTAATGGATTTGACAGTTACTAATAAGGCAAATGGTTATATGTACAGAAAGTATAGGGAAAGTCAACAGGAAATCATCACCTGGGTGTGTCTGAAGCAGAGAAACAAGTCATGTGATGTTTTCGGTAACATACAATTCTGTAGATGATAAATACTTATATTCTATTCTATTTCCTATCCGGCCTCTCTTGGTCAACTCTTGTTCTCTTCCGACCCCCACGGTACGATGTTTGCCAATCCCAGGCAGTCTTACATTTTCACGTCCTTCGTGGATTTTCCCTTCCTTTTTCCTAAAAGAAAGTCGGATCTACTCGACTTTTCTTCTAGTTAATTCTAAAGGAGGATGGTGGTACCGTTCTACTTTTTCAGAAAACCGTAATCACCACTATCACGAAAAGGTCCCGTGGCTATCAAGATATATACATTCCCGTAGATATACAAGCTCGTATATTTTACATTTAAACTCTAATACAACACAAACAGAAATTTTATATAACTTACAAACATCAGAGTCTAATTCAAAAAACAAGTTTCCTATTTACTTATCGTGGAATAATTAAAGGTAGGCCAGGGTAAATGACACTGTTTTATTCCGCACCAGTCCTTAATTTAAAGAAAAACTTAAGTTAATCCATCGTTAATTAAAATTTATTTATTTATTATTTATAGTACCGGTAGTGTAACGTCACTTTAACATATTTTTCGGAGAAAATGGATGGGAAAGAATTAGAAATGCTGGACTCAGTGGCTCACACGGTTGAGGCGCTGCCCTTATGGCCCCAAGTTAGCAGGTCCGATCCTGCCAACCCACGCTTCCAAGTTGTGAGCCCTCGGAGACCCATTTAGTCACCTCTTACGACGGCAGGGCATGCCGTGGATGTATTCTTCGCCTGTGTCCCCCACCCACACGGCGACAAAACCTCCAAACTCGAGTACATACAATAATTTGGTCGACAGTAAATTATATGTTTTAAAGTGCTGATTAACATCACACTTTATCCAGGCTTTCGACTGGTACAATGACTGTATTAAAATCATTTTGTCATGTTTAAAATAAGCTGTAACTAAGCTTCGTCAACTAATTTTGTCGACTTTAGGTAAGGTCGTTATAATTTTGTTCCCTTGTACATACCTATTTACATTACGAATACCTGAAGCAGTAAAAAGATTAAGCAATATTTTCATTGTTAGAAATTGCCTTTAAGCAGGACCTGATGTCGCTAGCTTCTTAATATTTCTTAAGAGTTCTTTCAATCCTGCCATCTTTCTTCACATATTTCGTCTTCCTCCTCTTACCTTCAAGATTGAGCTCCAGTTTCAGGTACATGCAGTTCGTCGCTTCTGCTTTCTTCTTTAAACAAACCACCAAATCGTCGAATCGAAGATGTGGATTTCCAACTAAGGAGTTGATCTTGTGATGCCATCTTTCTACCGCATTTGTTGTTTGATGTAGCTTTTTGTAACAGCTCCGCATAGTGATTGGTAACTCGCTGTTTTCAAGCCATACGTGTACAAAATAGTTGTAGAAGCCAGTAAGTTTTTCTGTAGAAGGAGCATAAGAATGTGCTACCAACCATCCCTCACTGACGTCATCTGGCTTCAAAAATGCCAGAGCAGTGCACAGTCGGACGTGGAGACGTATATCATCGTTCCCCTTGTAGTCGCTCGTTAGGCCAAGTTCCTTTACTTTTCTCCACAGACATTGCTCCATGTAAAAAAACCCAGCCCCTTAACTCTGCTTATGGAAATACTTCTCGTAAGGCTGTTATCGTAGTTGCTTCGAAGTCAGTACTCATTTTCTTAGGATTCCATTGAGGAACCGCTTCCAAGATGAGGTGAGAGAAAAGAATAAAATTATTTTTCTTTTTAGTTAGGCAGGAACGCAAAGACGACTATATAAACGTTACTTTCATCATTCCGGCCTCCAAGGTCTGCGTGAATCGTGTATATCTGGGGGAACCGTTTGCTGCAATTCTGGAACATGCCATCCATAAAAAAATTGCGCATAATGCCTAAGACTTTCTCTACAATTCTCGGCACTAAAAATTAAAATTCTTTCTCCTGTGCCGTCGTCATCTAAACGAAACGGGCTGCCATTATTCATCCTTAACGCCTCTTCATTAAGAATTATCTGAGCAATTGTTTTTGGTTCTACTAGAAGTCCGCGTGCATGATTTCGTTGCCGACGCATTGTTCTTTTTAACGGTTCTTGAGCTCGCATGTCAGTGACAAAGTCGTAACCCCTGTTATGCAGATCACCCAACTCCTGCACGTAAATCTGTGATAGTGGAGCTACTTCTTGTCTTACTCTATTCTTTCCCTCTTGAACCTGCTTTTTCACTCTGAAGGCCGCTTCTTCAGGTGGTCCACACTGATGAACGACGGTATGAAGCATTTCTTCGCCTATTCTGCTCAGCCGTCCTTTACACTTGATCTCCTTCAGACACGCCCAGGTAACGTTAACAGGTTGACTCTCCCCATACTTTCTGTACATATAACGTTCGTGAAGTGCACAACGATTTGCCTGATTAGAACTGTCAACTCCATTACAGCACAGAATAGTAAATACAGAACTCACACCAGGAAGTTTTGGTATAGAACGGTGTTTTTGGCTGAAATGTCAATCTCTAAATAATGCCCGCGAGAGGAAAATATTGATCTGCAAGGAGCGAGCGGGTACTCAGGTAGGTTAGCGGGGACACCCCGAGATTAAGCTGATGAGGCCCACCCCTGCTGCAGTGACCGCAAATGTCCTGTGACAACTGGGGAATATGTGTGAGTGGGCACAAGTTTATCTCAGTGACCGCAAATGTCCGGCGACCGCAAATGTTCGTGACCACAATTGTCCGGCAACCACTGAGCAATAGTCTAACTCCACGTAGGTTGTTTTTGTGCTAAGCAACTATGTAGCAAATAATAAGGGGATTCCCAGACCAGAACTGCTTAGACACACGAAGGTGAAAAAGTTCTGTCAGATGGCAGCACCTCTTGGAACATACGAAGAAAGTTTCAAACCTATCACTTCTTTCATAACGGAGATTAAAAAATTAAAATCCGCGCTTGATACGACGCGCGCCCACCAGCGGACTCACTCAGACCGCGTCACCTGAAGTGAGCCCCTCTCTACGGGTTAACAGAGAACAAAAAGTGGTTAGGAATCGTCCAGGAAATATATAAATACGTTACAGGACTGAAGATAATAACTCGCTAAGCACGAAGAATATTCTCACATTGTCAATTTAATCACACGTGAGAAAAATGAAACGAATACAGTAGAAATAAAATATCATTGATATCGCATGATAATCAAGGTTGACACGTTACCATGGAGGATTATAAAAAACGAATTGCATGAATTTGTATCTGTATAAATAAAACAGAGGGAATGAAGTAAGATGTGTATACAATGAATTAGAAGACTGGAATATTTCTACACCGTCCGTAAATTTGAGTGAGTTAAAACGAAAGAAGCCGTTGAGAGATGCTAAAATCATGTTCGTAAAAAGCGATGTTTCCCGTATTGCTAAGAACTTGTATCAGCTTTAGCTTGATTGACTTAACTATTTCCAAGCTTGTACTACAGAGGGCAGCACCCTCAGTTGTGAACACGGAGGGTCATTCTTTCCGGCGAGTCTGAAACTTTATCTCTTTGACTCGAATGTTTGTTGTGGATATGAGAGAGGAATATAAAATGGACTCCACCCAGATGATGATGGAGTTTGATGCACGCGTACGTAAAGCAATGTAATTAATCTCGTGGAAAGAACGACCAAACAAATCCGTGTGGATTGTTTTCAGATTAGCTAATTATGTAGTGAAATTATAATTGGGACGGTTAGCACGTCGTAAATTAAATATTAATTTTGGTGTTTGAGAAATACTGTGCTCACGCATTTATGTTTCTACTTCGACTGAACCAAATGAACACAAGTATGTATCCTTTCATTTTTTTCTATTGGTGGCTTCATTTTCTTTTTCTTTGCAATCTTATTATATTAATAAACCCTCATTTAAATTTTATTGCTAGTAGTTAGTCTAATCCCTGTTGTGCATTGTTAATGAGGGACGTTTCCAGTTCAGGGCTGTGTTTTTGGCCTTTCCTAGTTGCGGGCCACGCCTCGAATCTCCCGATGTGCGTATTGTATTATGTCTTATATTATCGGTAAGGGAGAGGTGTGGTCCAAATGGTAGCAGATGCGTGCTCGACTAGGATATCTCCTCTGAAAAAGGATCGGACGAGATAGAACTGGAAATGGTGATTTACGTTTGATATATTAAGTGAAGCCCTAATTTACCCTCGATTTAGCCTTGTGAAGCCACTATATTCAGATCCTAATCTTCAGTGTTATTTACAATTTATGTGTATTGTTGTGACCATTTGCATGTGTGTGTCGTGTTTGTTACCGTTGAAAACATTGCCTAGAATATGGAAAGTCATAAAACTTTAGAGGTGAGTAAAGATAGCGAAGTTTTTACCGGGGAAATCTCCAGCATTGAGAGAGATAAGAGGGAAGGTATTGATGAAGTAAATGCATCGCTCGTGTCTGGTAGCGATAGTGGTTGATGCCCTGACGGTAGGAATGCTATTGCATGTAGAAATTGTGCCCTCGACGAGAACCGTGTGGAGCCCATTTCCCCCATTTCTAGACCTGCTAGTGATCGTAATGCAAATGCTAATGTGGACCCTGTTTTCGATGTCGTCCGGAAATGGAAGCTAATTTTTTTTGGAGAAGAGAACAGCTCCAGTGTCATAGAATTTCTAGAGCGGATGGAAGATATCGCCGAATGTAGCTCATTACCCCTTGACCTATTCGTTCCGGTCATCCCCGGGATGCTGGAAGGGCCAGCGTTGAAATGGTTCAGGCTTGTGAAAGCTAGTATTCAGTCATGGGACGATTTTGCTGCTCGTATCAAACAGCGCTTTGGGTTGTCCAACATGGACTACTGTTTAAAATAAGAAATTTTCAGAAGGACTCAGGGAGTAGGGGAAGGAATTGATGATTACGCCACCGGCATTTTGGCCCTGTTCAACCGTTTGTGTGTCAAGGTGCCTGAATCTGAAATTTTCGACCAGTTTTATCGAAATCTAGCCCCTGATTATAAACTATACATAAAAAGGTCTCAGGTTGAATGTGTAGACGATATTTTTAATTTAATTCGTCAGTTCGAGTCGAGAGTCGGTCAGAATAAATTGTACCGTCCGCTTCCGTCTCCGTCCAATTGTTCATTTCCCGACGTTGCCTGTCGTACGCCCCTCAGATCGGTCGCTTTTGGTGCAACCTCTTCTCCATCTCGCCCCTTTGGTAGTCCCGATCGCAGGTCCAGCGTTGTATCTCCGCCTCGGCGCTGTGTAAACGCCATTCAACTTTCTAACTCGCCTATAGTAAGCGATGGTGCAGCAAGGAAGTGCTGGAATTGTGGAAAAGTAGGGCATGTTTTAAAGAATTGTTGGCCTAAATCTCCTCTGAAATGTTCAAATTGTAGTCTAGCTGGTGTCACTCAGCACGTGTGTCCTCGGTGCAACCCTCAGCAGGGAAACTAAAGGCGCGCCGGCGTGATGGCCCGTCGTTGGCGCCTGATGTTGGGGTTAATAAAAGGATCTGGGGCCTTCCCTCGTCTACACCCTAGGCCAAGTTTTATGTTGGATTGCGTGTACTGTATACCTTATTAGACACCGATTCCTGCGTTTCGTTCGTGAACCAATCCCTTGTGCCTTCTATGGATTTAAAATATCTCCAAGCCTGTGAGAGCTTGGGAAAGTTCATGTCTGCTAATGGCCGTCAGGTATGTCCGGTAGATCGAGTCAAGTGTCATGTTAAATTCATGATCTTTCATGGAATTGGACATTTAATGTTGTTCCCGATCTGTCTGTCCCGGTTATTTTAGGAACCGATTTTATGCTGGCTACTGGTCTATCTATTGATTTCATCACTCGTACCTTTGCCTTTCGATTCAAATCTGGAGTAAGTTACCCTTTTGAAGTCCCTTTCCAGCGTGCCACTGTATGCGCCCTTTCGAAATCTCAGCTTCCCATTGCCTCGTGTGAATTAACTGAGAACCAAACTTGATGTTAAATGGTCTTTTGGAGGAATTTTCTGATGTTTTAACTGCTGATTTAGGTTGTGCTAAAAATTTCTCCTATTCCATCAAACTGAAAGATGGTACCCCAGTTAGGTTGCCTCCATTCGGTTGCTCGCCTCCAAAACTGTCCGCAATGAGAGAATGTGTTAATGACCTCTTGGAAAAGAATGTGACTAGTCCCTTCAAGTCTCCTTTCAGTAGCCCCGCTTTCCTTGTCCCCAAAATGGACGGTAGATATAGGTTCGTGATAGATTATCGTAAGGTCAATAAGAACATTGTCTTCGACAGCTTCCCATTACCCACCATTGAAAGTGCCTTTCAACATTTTCATGGCGCTAAATTCTTCACCTTTTTTACTTTAATTCAGCGTACTACCAAATCCCTTTGAACCCCAAAAGTCGCCCTTTCACAGCCTTCCCCACTCCTTTTGGATTATTTTAATTTAGTAAAGTACTGAGGGGCATCTCTATTGGTGGACAAGCGCTCAGCCGCGTGAAGGATTCGATCTTTGGAGATCTGAAATTTTCCTATGTGTTCAATTTTCTGGATGATCTTCTCATTTTTTCTCCAAGCTTTTCCGAGCACCTAGCTCACCTACGTGAGGTGCTTAGTCCTTTGCGCAAGCACGGTTTTACTATCAATCCCAAAAAGGTGTCTCTTTGCTCTAAGCGCTTAAATTTCCTTGGTCATGTCATATCCGATTCCGGAATCGCTGTGAACCCCGACAGATTTAAATGTATCAGAGAATTTCCTCGGCCAAAGAATGTCCGCGGTGTGAGAAGATTCCTGGGTATAGTCGGTTTCTCCAGCCGTATCATCAAATACTTTTCCCTAAATTCTGCCCCCTTAAATCTTCTGAAGAGGAAAAACTCCCGTTTCGTCTGGGGCGAAGCTCAAACCCATGCCTTCGACCAACTGAAAGATGCCTTTTGCCAAGCCCCTGTTCTCCACAGTACGAATTTTTCCCGTGACTTTGTCCTGCAGTGTGACTCCAGTGAACTTGCCGTTTCTGCTGTACTTAACCAATCGGATGAGGATGGGAAGCTAGTCCCTATTGCGTATTTCAGCAAGTTGTTGCATGGAGCTGAATTACGATATTCTATTTATGAAAAGGAATGCCTGGCCGTAGTCTTCGGTGTTGAGAAATTCCGTTCTTTTGGAGCACCGTCATTTGTCATTTCTTCGTCCATACGGACAATCAAGCCCTACCGTGGATGAGCGCCAACGTCAGGCGACTTGGCAGGACAGCTAGGTGAATCCTCCGATTATTAGCCTACAAATTCACAGTTGTGCACGTTCGTGGGAAAGAAAATGTTGTGGCCGATTGGCACCAAAAAGATGACAGCGAGTGTCAGGAACTGATGAAAGGAGTCACTGATGGGTCTCTTCGAGACAAGTCGTTTGCTATCAAACGAGGGTTGCTGGTTCATCGTAGCCGTAAAAATGGAAAGGATAAGATATACGTTCCTCTCAAATTAAGATCCATGATGCTGCACTATTATCATAATTCTTACCTGGGTGCTCATCTAGTTCAATACAAAACCTTGCATCGTATCACTCGTGATTTCTTCTGGCATAACCTCAGAAAGGATGCATTAGAGTATGTGAAATGTTGCGACGTATGCCAACGGTGTAAACCTGCGCAATCTTGTAAAATTGGACTTCATTCCGCTGACGTTGCATTCTACCGGGGAGAAAAGTTATTTATCGATTATTTCGGCCCTCTCACGAAACCCAAGAATGGCAACATTGGAATTTTGTCCGTCGTCGACGTCTTTTCTAAATTCGTATGGATATTCCCAGTCCGAAAAATAAACTCGAACAGCGCCATCCGCTTTTTATCTCCGCAAATGTTTGGAGTTTACGGCCCCCCGAAAGTGTTAGTCTCGGACAACGCGTCTACCTTCAGCTGTCGTAAATTTCGTCACCTGTGTTTTGGGTGGGGAGTGAAGCATGTTTTTCTGAGCCCCCACTACCCCAAACCTTCTCACGTTGAAAGATTTCACGTAATCTTAAATCCTGTCTGAGTGCTTTCCATGGCGCTGATCGGTGCTGCTGGGATGATAATTTGGAACTTTTTGTTTTAGCCTTCAACAGTGCTGTACACGAATCTCTCCGCCGCACCCCAGCTGATTTGTTTCTAGGTAGAAGAAACATTGCTGACTCGCTGCAGTTGAAATGGGATATTGAGTATCTGTCAGAGCCATCGAGAAAAATGAATATTGAGGAAGAATGGAAGGAAGCCGTTGCTCACTTGGTCCGAGCCCGAGACCGGGTGGCTAAAAGATTCAACCGGGGGAGAATAAACGTCACCCTGGAAGTCGGAGACCTGGTTGTGGTGAAAATGTTTCTTATAAGCTCGACGGCGTACCAAATTGCCGCCAAACTCTGCCATAAATGGTCAAGTCCCAAGAGAATTGTAAGGTTCCTGGGACCGGTATCTGTGGAATTGGAGGATCTGACAAGTAAGAGGATATCCAAGGCTCATGTGTCTTTATTGAAACCATATCATCAACGGAGTCAGTAAAACGTTATCTATTTTCCATTATATTTTAGTAGTTGTACATATTCATTTTGCTTGTTGTATAATTACCAGTGTTCTAAAGTCCTTTTTCTTTCAAGGAAAATAATATTGAGAAAAAGGGAATGGAAAGGGATATCGGTGTCATTGGGTGAAGATGAGACGAAATAAGTTGCTAATTCCTTGGAGACGTGAGGATTTTGTGGTAAATCTCACTTTTCCCTTGGCTAGCTGACTCCTACTCGTGAGTATATTGAATGAATTGCTTGAAAAACAGACTGATTGATTCAGCGTGTTATTATTCAAGAAAGTACAGGGCCTCAGAGTGAGGTGGACTGCATTTTATAGTGCATTGTTATAACTGATTTTTGTAATCAGGTACATAATAGGCTTATTCCCTGTTTTAGCTAGATTTTAGGTTCTTTAGTATTTAGCAGTGCGCGCACTTTAGTTTTAACGTTTTTAACCTCACTTTAAAATGTGTCTCCTTGTCTGATCAACAAGAAAAGACACATTTTAAAAGGAGGCAGTGAGATGATGAGACATGCTAATATAGCATGTACGTAGAAAGCGATATTTCCCGTATTGCTAAGAGCTTGTATCAGCTTTAGCTTGATTGACTTACTTATTTTAAAGGTTGTACTACACAGGGCAGCACCCTCATTTGTGAACACTGAGGGTCATTCTTTACGGCGAGTCTGTAACTTTATTTCTTTGACTCGAATGTTTGTTGTGATTATGAGAGAGGAATATAAAATGGACTGCACGCAGATCGGAGTGAATTTTCTGAGCTACAGATGGGTATTTAGTCGATTTAAACTCAGCCTATACTGCCATCCTTCGTTTTAATTTGACGGCTGATATTGCAGGTATGGTGATCCTTGTATTTATATTGGTCCTATGATTATCTCGTGGTTTTCTTGTGATTTTAATCATAGCTGATTGATATGCGTCTTTCTGCTTTGCGGCGTGAATGGACCGCGTGTTTGTCGCTGTTATTGTGATGGTGAGATGTGGGTAACTGGGCCTCTGATCAATTCTATTTATGCGCACTGCATTCTAATGTATTTTACCATCAAATGAATGTATGCCCTGCGTCTCGACGCAAAGATCCATTCGTGTCGTACTGAGTGCGTAAGCTGGTGGACTTATGCGTGACCAATGGGTCCCTATTATCCTGCTGATGAAATATTGCGTCGTGCACGTTACTCTGACATATGTGAGACCTTTGTTTGTGACCTTGAGAGTCATACTACATGAGTTTGTGACCAACTTATTGAATGGAGCTACTGCACGCATTGTTGGCCGACACCGGCAATGCCTGAATGTTTGAGTGTGTGTTCGTGAGTGTGGGGAGTAAAAAGATGACGTGTCGGTCAGTTTAATTTTTCTTTTGATCTTCTTTCCGTACCTTTGGTTTGTTTTTCGACGGTGTTAATTATTTTGCCTTGGTCTCTGTTTTGACCATTTGCTTGCCCACGAGACCACCATGTTTGTTTACTTAAATTCAGGTGATATGCATGCTTGTGATTCTCTTTGGATTTGACTATTGTTCTTTGGTCCAGTGATGTTTTCTCTCTCGGCCATCCCGATACCTGGATACCTTTATTATATCTGCGCTGGGTTCCTTCTCCGGGATGCTTGGGGATCTTATCTTTCTATAGCTATTGTTGTGGAGATGATGATGGAGTTTGATGGACGCGTATGTAAAACAATGTAATTAATCTCGTGGAAAGAACGACCAAACAAGTCCGTGTGGATTGTTTTCAGATTAGCTAATTATGTAGTGAAACTATAATTGCGGCGGCGAGCACGTCGTAAATTATATATTAATTTTGGTGTTTGAGAAATGTTCTGCTCACGCATTTATGTTACTACTTCGACCGAACCAAATGAACACAAGTATGTATCCATTTATTTTTTCTATTGGTGGGTTCATTTTCTTATTCTTTGCAATCTTATTATATTAATAAACCCTCATTTAAATTTTATTGCTAGTAGTTAGTCTCATCCCTGTTGTGCATTGTTAATGAGGGGCGTTTCCAGTCCAGGGCTGTGTTTTTAGCCTTTCCTAGTTGCGGTCCACGCCTCGAATCTCCCGATGTGCGTATTGTATTATGTCGTATATTATTGGAAAGGGAGGGGTGTGGTTCACCGTACAACATCACGAGTGCAGAAATTATGGTAATTTCCCCGACCGATTTGTGAAGACATTTCTACGAGATAAAATCAAACTACAGGTCCTACCTAGATTGAAAATGATATAAAAATATTTTGGTTAACGCAGCGGTTGGCATGAGAACTCTAGGAGATTTAAAATATTTCATATCGATTCAGAGTTAGCTCATATACATGATAGTTACCGACAACGAGATTGTAACCGACGCTATAAGTCTAAGTAGAACTGAGGTGTCTGTGTTCTGATGCTAAACGTGAGCTTCTTGTAAGATTAAACCCGTCCACACTGCTAATGATGGAAATGCGAGACCTCTTTTCTAGTGTTACATGCAGTAGAAATCAACTGAAATGACATAAATAAAATAATGATGAATTACTTCCTACAACTCTCTCCTGTCCTAACAGCATTAAGCCTATACAATACCGCGTTCGACGTTTAATATTCGAGGGTGTAATTAGGGCATGACCTCTACACGACTTACTGGGCTAAATTGCAGAGCTCTATGAGTCAATAAATTGAGGAACGTTTCCTACAGGTGACGGTAATATCTTGGGGACAACTGTTTGGCTGACTTTAAGCAAATTACTACAAATTGGTGTTATTTAAAGTTTTACACTGCATTCTTGCGAATATACTTACCGGCTAACTAGTCTTCATAGCTGCTTGAGGTACTCACCTTCTCCGCTAGACGTTTATGTGAGAAAGTGCAACGGGGTTCGAGAAAGAAATTAAATTTATAAATGAAACAGATGAGTAATCGAATGTAATCTTTAATGGACGAGTTTAAGTTAACAGTGCACAATTGCCAACAAGAAAACCAAAGAAAATGCTTATCCACCAGGAGAACTAAGAACTTAAGAGTTAAATTAAATTATGTTCTTACACTTTATCCTGGACTTTCATTGTTCCATTATATCCATCTGCTACCTTAATAAATGAATTATAAAATGCCCTAAACTACATTAACCACTTGGGAAATAAATTTGAGTGCTACTACAAAGAAATAAAGTTAAATGTCTGATTACCATTAAATTTTTCTAGTACAGAAATTCAACAGTCGTTTGAAGGCCTAAAGAAAATAGTTTAAATTAATTATTTAATAGTAGCACTTCCTGACAAGTTATATTAAGTACTCCAAAACTTTACGAATAACAAATCTTAAATTTTCCCAGTATGATGTTATTGCATTGCTTAGTCTACATTTGATTCTACATGTACGGGAAAACACTATTAACTATGTCAAAATCATGAAACACTATTTAAAATAAATGTGGACTGACTTATTTAACAACTGCTTGGTTATCACTTTGCATATGGATAACTCCATGGTCAGCATGCCATACTAGGCTGAAGTGGTGGTGATTTTTGTTTCAAGAGGAAGTACAGCTAGATCATCCTCTAGTAGGCTGAAGTTTCCCTGCAATATCATTAAGTATGGCTAGTCTGGTTGTATCATGCATAAATAACTCCAAGCAAAAATTAGAAAACATTTGTATTTCTATTATTATGTTATTAAATGAATTAATTGTTAATTAATAACTACCACAACTCCAGAAAAACAATCAACATAATTATGAACGGTTATGTTTAATTGTTATTATTGATATTAAGTTATTGAAATTATTATGTGTTAGTAAAATTATTTAATTATGGTACTGGTTAACAATTGTTATCCCTAATATCTACGATATGGCTAACTATCATAAATACTGTCAGGTTATGGCCCACAAGATTCAATATCACAACGTGGTCACAGCTGAAATGAAGTCACCAATACTTATAACCATTATGTTCCTGGTACCAGCATGTCACCTTACTAGACATATGGATATGAAATAATGACCATTAATGACAAGTAACATCATCTCAGGAGACACTAAACTGAATTACACAACTATTATTATGGTTACCATACGTATTTACGAGTACTCAAGAAAAATAAACTACCACATTGAAATCAAGTCATGGTAACTGGTATGGAATGTCTCATTGAATAACACTGCCTTTAACATATGAAAGCACTCTTAATACCACTTAGTTCAACTTGAACAGTTATTAATCTATCTAGCCTCCTATTTATAACCTGGCCATACTAACAGTACACACTTCGTGTGAAAAATACAAATGAAATGCCTATATTGAAAAATATTTCCGTTGAATGTAAAATTTTGAAGACTATTTCACATATTAGACTCAGTATGGTCTTACATTAACAGAGAAATGTGCTAGCAACCTCCTATTACATGCTACAAGAGAATTCAACATTTAAAAGTCAACAAAAATAATTGTAACCACCTAGTTTTGATGATCACCCATGAATAACTAACCTGTAATAATGCACACATACTTTCTGAGATAAAATATCACTCTTAACCTCCAAATATTATGCTGGGAATGCTTACTTGGATAGTAATGATGACTACCAACCTAGTTTCAAAGGACATGATATTCATCAGAACACTCACCTGAAATAACCTCTGGTATTTCCTCATGGAAATCTTAGTTACTCTAACCTAACATGGTCAGCTTATCACTTCGACTATAGCACAATTCTAAAACTCACATGACCATTATATCATTGTCAATATGCCATATTATCTCTTCAAAGTCAACATCACTGTCAATACTCCAAGCAAGCTACAGAAAATTATATCATCATAGCATACCAGTAGCACAAATAAGAAACACTCACCGACATTGTAATATGCATAATCTCATATACAATACAATGTCACAAGTGTGCTACTGAGCACTACCTTTAGTCATAAGTATTTAGGACCCCTATACTGCATTACAACTATCGTAGGGCAATTATTTCATGTGAAGGCAACTTTACCAATTCATTAGAATATTACTTTCAATAACAAAAGCTTAGAAACTTAGCATTACAATTCTCAGTTTAATTAACATTTTTTGAGACTTACACAACTTCCCAGATATCAGCCTAACTGGCTGTTATCCAGCTTCTGAATTTTAAATGAAAATTACACCTCTACATTGTACACTTAAACATGTCTGAACTTCTCTCGGTGGATTCAAAAATTTGCCCAAAAATGGCAATACATAGCCAGTTTTTGTTTACAAATTTAAAAATAAAGTCATTAAATGCTCCTAGCTAAAATTTTTAGTTTAATGTTTATCATTTATAGATTTCTAAAGTATGACTTAGATTTCTTCTGAGCACTGTAGATTAATTTACAGTTGATTTTAAACTTTAAATACATTATTTACATAATAAGGTCTGATTTATGTATACAATAACAAAACTACATCCTACATCCCAATATGTGGATTTCCTACTACAAATACACAAGAACTATCTTTTACCAAGTTAGATTAAAAGACCAGGTTACTTACACGTGGAATGAGCCACCTCATGACGGAAACATCTCACCAAATTAGGGTTCACGTAGTTCATTTATTTAGTGACACATGATGTTACCACGTTTAGCTGGTGTAGACACGATATGTCTTATTTTCCTTACATACTAGATCCTGGATTGTTGACAACTTATTTCTATACCACAAAATTTGCACACACAAATTTATAACATTTTATTATTCACACGATGCCAGAAATGACACTGTCCACTCCTCTTTCATTGTCCAGTTCTACTAACGTCCTTCAGACTGTGTTATTCATGACAAGTAACTGTACACATGCAATTACTCCTAATGTGTATACTAATTATTACCAATGGGCATTACATTACACTGTTCATAACCCATATTTCTCCCTTGACCTCTCAGCACAGTCTTTTCTGGGTTAATTTTACCTCGTGCAGTAATTATGTTTACAAAACAACAACTTATTTCTATATCATAAAATTTGCACACACAAATTATTAACATTTTATTATTCACACGATGCCATTAATGATACTATCGTAGGGCAGTTATTTCATGTGAAGGCAACTTTACCAATTCATTAGAATATTACTTTCAATAACAAAAGCTTAGAAACTTAGAATTACAATTCTCGGTTTAATGAACATTTTTGAGACTTAAACAACTTCCCAGATAACAGCCTAACTGGCTGTTATCCAGCTTCTGAATTTTAACCGAAAATTTCACCTCTACATTGTACACATAAAGATGTCTGACCTTCTCTCAGTGGATTCAAAAATTTGCCCAAAGAATGGCAATACATAGCCAATAATACTTTGTTTATGAACGTGCACCCTAACAAATGTCTTTTCTACGATAGATCTCTACCATAATATTTACCAATAATTTACTGGAAAATATAGTCCTAGATAGTTTTTCTTCCATGGTCTGGCCAACTTAGAAAATAACTAACATCACAGTCTATCTGTGCTTGGTGCATAGTCACTTATTTCGATACCAATCTCTTCATAAATTCATAGTATAGCAACACACCGGTAGCCTCACATATGATGGGTAAATAAATTCTTTGCCTTTTCCTGATGTGGCAAATGTTCAATAGTTATTATCCAACACATTTATCACAAGTTCATCAGTATCTATTATCTTCATCACACAGACCATATAATTTCTACTCGTATTGTGTGATACATAGTAGGCAGTCCATTTCCTACTACTTGGGTATTTGAGGCAAATTGAAAGATAGCGTCCTTCAAAATGAAACGTAAAAATACGCTCCTTACATTAGCAAATAATCTTAAAAACAGTTGAGAAAATTACATATTGACATTACAATGGTTTAATCCTCTCTCAGCAGCTGAACTACTGTGTATTAATTTTCACACAGACACATTCCGCTTAAAACTAGATTTGACTGCCACGCCTCATCTATTAATATCTGCTCGAAGGCGGGACTTATGATGGTAAAATCGCTAATTTAATAATGGGATCAATTTTCTAGAATTCCATAAAGTACACCACAATTTTACATTATATTTGATACCATTAGCTTATATAGCAATTCAATTGATCACTTATTCCACCGAAATGTGACTTGAGATGAGGCGACACGTGTGCACTCTCACTGGTTGACCTGAATATCGCTAGATAACAGGAGATTATAAAGTTGGAGTGGCTATTGGGGTGCGAGTTAGACTGAGCCTTCACAGAATAAATATCAGCCTTAGTCAGAAGGCACAATATCTTTCTATTTAAAATGTCATTTAGCTTGTGTGCTAGCTCATGAATAATATCGGAAATAATTTTAAGGAATATGATTGTGTGTGCAGATAAGAAATTAGGCGCTGTTTCCTCACTTATTTATTACGCGAATACTGCTACTGACAAACGAGGATCTACCGTATTTGTTGTAACAGGTTGAACAAATAGTCGATCTTCACTCACCATTAGCTTGCAACATGCGTAGGATTTGTGCAACGCAATGAGTTTCCTAGTGCAATGGAAGTTTTGCTGGGAGTATAGGGGCTTTTATTTTTCTCTTATGTGCGAGTGCACATGAGTAAGGTAACCCATCATTTCTTTTTTACAACTTGTTTTACGTCGCACCGACACAGATAGGTCTTATGGCGGCGACGGGACAGGAAAGGACTACGAATGGGAAGGAAGCGGCCATGGCCTTAATTAAGGTACAGCCCCAGCATTTGCCTGGTGTGAAAATGGGAAACAACAGAAAATTATCTCCAGGTCTGCCAACAGTTCGGTTCGAACCCACTATCTCCTGAATACCGGACACTGCCCGCACTTAAGCGACGTCAGCTATCAAGCTCGGTGACCCTTCATCTCAGGTGGTTCCCCATTATTTCAGGCCAACTGTTATGTCTTACTGCAACAAATTATTTTCGTTGGTTTCAACAATACCCCACATGAATATATCGTATGTACTGTAATCAATTTGGCTGGTGAAAAATTCACTTCTATAGTTTCCCAAGTTCTGGTGATATCATAATCCCCACTCATCTGGATTCATTTCTTTCCTGCTGCCATTTTAATTTATCATTTTATTTTACCTCTTAATTCTCAGTTTTATTGGGGCAAATGACACCGACTGAAGCCAACAATTCTACCTGAATAATTGTAAGTCACATTCTTTCATTTATGTACATGAATGTTGTCCTCCCATACCATTATTAAGGTTCAAGACCTCCTCTTTAATTCCGTTTACCAAATTTATAATAATAATAATAATAATAATAATAATAATAATAATAATAATAATAATAATAATAATAATGGTGTGTGGCCTCAGAAAAGGCCTGATTCAGGTCTTTCGAGTTGACGACATGTAGGCGACCTGTGTGGCGCGTCCGTAGGAATGGGGACCTATCTGCAATCAATTCTAATGCTGAAGATTACACACAAACAAACAAACACACACACACAAGGCCCAAGTCATGGGAAATAACCACTGAATGTTGATATCCCAGACTATGCCGGGACACCCCCGACCAATGGCAGGCGCCCTAACTATTGCTTAACGGAGCCAGACACCTAATTTAATCGGTTAAATCAATAAACTTCATTGTTTGTGCGTATTGAACCAAGATTACAACTTTTATTATACACCAGTAATCAACTTTTCCAAGACCGGCTTGAATGAGGAAGAAATGCAAATTCTTTCTAAAGGTCCAAAACATAACTGGCCTAATTTCAACCTGGCGAAAAAGACCACAAAACTTGTTGTGGAATTTGAAGTTGCGATTGGTAAATTACCACGTAAGGTACAGTAGGAATTTAGATTAGTTCTAAAAAGAAAATTGCACAATAGCTTAGTTACTAATAATAAAGAGATTTTCGCTTGCAGTTCCAAGGATGTCAATATTGATAAAAAGTGTATTCTAGAACTTAAAAATAAGGTTAAAGATGAAGAACTCATTATCACTAAAGCAGATAACGGGTAATGTAACGGTAATCATGCATGAGGATGATTAAATTCAAAAGACTAAAAATTTGTTTGATAATGAAAACTTTTTATTGATCAAGAAAGACCCAATGCAAACTCTTCAATACCAATTAGAACAAACATTAAAGAATGCATCCTTCCTCTTTACCGAACAGAAGCAAAAACTAGTAAATATGAACACGGGCCTTCCAACAGCAAGAGCACTCCCCAAGATCCACAAGGCCGGAGTCCCCTTTCGACGCATTATAAATTACAGACCCAGTCCTCTATACAAATTGGCTAAGTTTATTCAGAAATTTCTGAAGCAACCCTATAGGTTTACTGCAAAAAATCCATAAAGAACTCCATAGAATTGGTTAGAACCAATAAGCTACTTCCCAGTATGTTCAAGAATCTTAAGTCCTACAGTCACCTAAGTGAATTTGAGATACAAGATTTCATGAAAATTGTTTAGTTACTTTGACAAGGTCATTTATAAACAGGACGGGTTGGCAATGGTGTCACCGGCATCGGTAATCTTGCGGAGATCTATTTGTATTCTTTGGAAACCTACATGATGGAGAACGACAGAGAATTTGCAACATTCTGCTTTGGTCTAGATATGTGGACGACACGTTCGTAGTTTTAGACGAACATGTTAGAGACGCAACGGCCACTCGAGATGTACTTAACATTGACCCACAGATAAAATTTACTTTGGAATCAGAAAGTAATAAAACAATTAATTTCCCAGACCAAAAAATCAACAGATCAGATTCTTCTTTTGCTTACAGTATTTTTAGAAAGCCTGCACGTAACATCCTACGATCACATATCCACTGTATCCATATATTGTTTTTAGGGTACTCTTTGTCTTTGGGCAACCTGCAGCTGTTGCAGGAAGATTGTATAATAAACAATAATAATAGTTTAGTAGAACGGGCTTTTAGGATCCCCATGACAAAGGCTAATTTGAATAAATAACATAGTCCATTCAATGGCTAAGGCTGATGGTTTTAGTGAATGCTTTATTGAACGTATCATCGAGAAATTTAGGTACCATTTACAAACCATTTTGCTCAAGGACAAACTTAATCAAAAGGCGTCCGCAATATTTACTTATAACAAGGATTTTTATAAGTTTACTAATATTTTCAAGCATAATATCAGGGTTTTTTAATACCGATAATAATAACACTGATGTATTGCATAATTCAGCCTCAGTCAATAGATCGAACCCGTATTCCAAATCGGATGTGAATAGATCTAAATGTAACGACTGTGGGTGCACATATCTAGGTCAAACAGGATGAAACTTTAAAACAGAACGTACTAATGCCATAAAATATAACAGGTCTTCCGCGGTAGGCCAGCATATGCACGATCTAAAGCATAAATTCACATCTATAAAACATGACAATGAGGTCTTGGAGAACTTTGAAAAAGGAAGTTTGCTGCATGTTACGGAGTGTTGCTGTACACACCTGGAACAGTATTTTAATCCAAACCTTAATTTAAATGAGATTTTTGAAAAATCAAGTATTCTATTTCATTTCCTTATTGCATTTCTTAAAAACGTACAGGTCCCGGTCAATAGTTCGGTGTTTTGTTTTATGCGTAATAGCTTTGCTAGTTGCTTCTTACGACCATACCCTCTAGAGCACCAACAAATTGCCATTCCTCATTTGCTAACCCCACTCGCCCCTACTTCCCCTCTTCAAACCCAACCCATCTTGGACACTTTATTTTTATCACAACACTGCTTGCTTTGCTTCATTGCGCTTCGCATAGACAGCGATCTTTTGAAGTGACTGAAGTAAAAACAATTACAGTATAAGACACAGTCTCATATCTTGCCTCATCGCTTAAGTGATATTTTATAACATTCTTCTTATTACAGGTCGGCATTGAACTGGGAGCTTTATTCCTGATAACATCTCAAAGCACTCAGTGCTCGTTTCCACCTCATTAGGATTGATCTATTAAAGGGACACTGTAGTTTTTATTGAATTATTTCCACTAGGATACTATGTCAAGTTTAAAGAAGTGCAATAAATTAAGCACATAGTGTTTCAGGACTATTCTATTTTATAATTTGTTGTTCTTTATCAAATCCACTTTATATCATAAGTGAGCAAACCGGTTTGCATGTGTTTTTATCAGTTTATGGCATAAGACTTGCAATTCTTTGACTTGTTGAGAAAATGAACTTAGAGACAGTATACTTTTAACACAGGCTCACGTTGTTAAGATGGTTTTAAATTGTGATGAATTTGACAATGATAAACTTATATGATTGTCAATTTTTCTACAAACTTCTACCAGCTGATGATGATACCGTGGGAAGGTGGACCCAAAATTACAATAAAAGTTGTAATTTAATCGTTCATTTAAATCAATTTATTTAACTATGGGACG